>NC_134691.1:36068634-36668634 GCF_050947455.1 Rhinoderma darwinii | reverse complement strand
CAGGGGGGCTGTGTCTGGCGCTATGTACAGGGGGCTGTGGAGCAATCTACAGGGGGTTGTATCTGGAGCTATCTACAGGGGGCCTATGTGTGGAGCTATCTACAGGGGGGCTGTATCTGGAGCTATCTACAGGGGGGCTGTATTTGGCGCTATGTACAGGGGGCTGTCTGGAGCAATCTACAGGGGGGCTGTATCCGGAGCTATCTACAGAGGGCTGTGTGTGGCACTATCTACAGGGGGGCTGTGTGGGGAGCTATCTACAGAGGGGCTGTGTGTCGAGCTATCTACAGTGGGGCTGTGTGTGGCACTATCTACAGGGGGCTGTGTGTGGATCTATCTACAGGGGGGGTGTGTCTGGCGCTATGTACAGGGGGGCTGTATCTGGAGCTATCTACAGGGGGGCTGTGTGTGGTGCTATCTACAGGAGGCTGTGTGTAGAGTTATCTACAGGGGGCTGTGTCTGGCGCTATGTACAGGGGGCTGTGTGTGGAGCAATCTACTGGGGGGCTGTATCTGGAGCTATGTACAGGGGGCTGTGTCTGGCGCTATGTACAGGGTGTGTGGAGCAATCTATGGGGGGGCTCTGGTGGATGATTTTTCCATTGACCGGTAGCAGAGTTCCGCAACTGGAAAAAAAAAATCCCCATCATGTAACTCCTACCTATCAATTGAAAACATCCCCTGATTTTCAGACGTTTTTTGAGCAACTCTCGTTTTTTGCTGCGTTTTTCGCGCCGTTTTCGCAGCGTTTTTTACGTCCGTTTTTGGAGCTGTTTTCATTGGAGTCTATGAGAAAACGGCTCCAAAAACGTCCAAAGAAGTGTCCTGCACTTCTTTTGACGAGGCTGTATTTTTACGCGTCGTCGTTTGACAGCTGTCAAACGACGACGCGTAAATGACAGGTTGTCTGCACAGTACGTCGGCAAACCCATTCTAATGAATGGGCAGATGTTTGCTGACATATTGTAGCCCTATTTTCAGACGTAAAACGAGGCATAATACGCCTCGTTTACGTCTGAAAATAGGTTGTGTGAACCCAAACCTTTTGGTTTGTCCTCCAGCTGCTTCTGCCGTGATGAGCAAATGTTATACCCAAGATAGGAAAAGTAACATAAAGACGACATAACCGTATCCATAATATCTGTGATATCCAGACAGTCTAGAGATCCGCAGTGAGAATGTGCGCTTGTTATTTGCAGAAGGATCTGGCTGGGAGGTATGCATGTCCTGTACTGTTCTCTACCTGTACTACATGTCCTGTCCTGTACTGTTCTCCACCTGTACTACATCTCCTGTACTATTCTCTACTGTACTACATGTCCTGTACTGCTCTCTACCTGTACTACATGTACTGCACTGTTCTCTACCTGTACTACATGTCCTGTAACACATATACTGTACTGCTCTCTACCTGTACTACATGTGCTGTACTGCTCGCTACCTGTACTACATGTGCTGTACTGCTCGCTACCTGTACTACATCTCTTGTACTGCTCCCTACCTGTACTACATGTCCTGTACTGTTCTCTACCTGTACTACATGTACTATACTGCTTTCTACCTGTACTACATGTACTGTACTGTTCTCTACCTGTACTACATGTACTATACTGCTTTCTACCTGTACTACATGTACTGTACTGCTCTCTACCTGGAATACATGTCCTGTACTGTAGCCCTATTTTCAGACGTAAAACGAGGCATAATACGCCTCGTTTACGTCGGAAAATAGGTTGTGTGAACCCAACCTTTTGGTTTGTCCTCCAGCTGCTTCTGCCGTGATGAGCAAATGTTATACCCAAGATAGGAAAAGTAACATAAAGACGACATAACCGTATCCATAATATCTGTGATATCCAGACAGTCTAGAGATCCGCAGTGAGAATGTGCGCTTGTTATTTGCAGAAGGATCTGGCTGGGAGGTATGCATGTCCTGTACTGTTCTCTACCTGTACTACATGTCCTGTCCTGTACTGTTCTCCACCTGTACTACATCTCCTGTACTATTCTCTACTGTACTACATGTCCTGTACTGCTCTCTACCTGTACTACATGTACTGCACTGTTCTCTACCTGTACTACATGTCCTGTAACACATATACTGTACTGCTCTCTACCTGTACTACATGTGCTGTACTGCTCGCTACCTGTACTACATGTGCTGTACTGCTCGCTACCTGTACTACATCTCTTGTACTGCTCCCTACCTGTACTACATGTCCTGTACTGTTCTCTACCTGTACTACATGTACTATACTGCTTTCTACCTGTACTACATGTACTGTACTGTTCTCTACCTGTACTACATGTACTATACTGCTTTCTACCTGTACTACATGTACTGTACTGCTCTCTACCTGGAATACATGTCCTGTACTGTAGCCCTATTTTCAGACGTAAAACGAGGCATAATACGCCTCGTTTACGTCGGAAAATAGGTTGTGTGAACTCAACCTTTTGGTTTGTCCTCCAGCTGCTTCTGCCGTGATGAGCAAATGTTATACCCAAGATAGGAAAAGTAACATAAAGACGACATAACCGTATCCATAATATCTGTGATATTCAGACAGTCTAGAGATCCGCAGTGAGAATGTGCGCTTGTTATTTGCAGAAGGATCTGGCTGTGATTTGAGGTGTTGATATTGGGCATGGTTAGGGAGCGTGGCTTAAAATGTCCCTCTTTTCCGAATTCAAACGTTGGGAGGTATGCATGTCCTGTACTGTTCTCTACCTGTACTACATCTCCTGTACTGCTCTCTACCTGTACTACATGTCCTATACTGCTCTCTACCTGTACTACATGTACTGTACTGTTCTCCACCTGTACTACATCTCCTGTACTGCTCTCTACCTGTACTACATGTCCTATACTGCTCTCTACCTGTACTACATGTACTGTACTGCTCTCTACCTGGAATTCATGTCCTGTACTGTACTGCTCTCTACCTAAACTACATGTACTGCTCTCTACCTGTACAACATGTCCTCTACTGCTCTCTACCTGTACTACATCTCCTGTACTGATCGCTACCTGTACCACATATACGATACTGCTCTCTACCTGTACTACATGTCTTGTACTACTCTCTATCTGTACTACATCTCCTGTACTGTTCTCTACCTGTACAACATTTACTGTACTGCTCTCTACCTGTACTACATGTACTGTACTACTCTCTACCTTTACTGCATGTACTATACTGCTCTCTACCTGTACTACATATCCTGTACTTCTCTCTACTGTACTACTTGTCCTGTACTGCTCTCTACCTGTACTACATGTACTGCTATCTACCTGTACCACATATACTATACTGCGCTCTACCTGTACTACATGTCATGTACTACTATCTACCTGTATTACATCTCCTGTACTACTCTCTACCTGTACTACATCTCCTGTACTGTTCTCTAACTGTACAGCATGTACTGTACCGCTCTCTACCTGTACTACATGTACAGTACTGCTCTCTACCTGTCCTGTACTACTCTGTACCTGTACTAAATGTACTGTACTGCCCTTCTACCTGTACTACATGTACTGTACTGCTCTCTACCTGTC
Organism: Rhinoderma darwinii; assembly: GCF_050947455.1. Taxonomy (NCBI): domain Eukaryota; kingdom Metazoa; phylum Chordata; class Amphibia; order Anura; family Rhinodermatidae; genus Rhinoderma; species Rhinoderma darwinii. Next base: position 36,665,072 of record NC_134691.1, on the reverse strand, counting down.
CTGCATGTCCTGTACTACTCTCTACCTGTACTAAATGTACTGTACTGCCCTTCTACCTGTACTACATGTACTGTACTGCTCTCTACCTGTACTACATGTGCTGTACTGTTCTCTACCTGTACTACATATACTGTACTGTTCTCTACCTGTATAACATGGACTGTACTACTTTCTACCTGTACTACATGTACTGTACTGTTCCCTACCTGTACTACATGTGCTGTACTGTTCTCTACCTGTACTACATCTCCTGTACTGCTCTCTCCTGTACCACATATACTGTACTGCTCTCTACCTGTACTGCATGTGTTGTACTGCTCTCTACCTGTACTACATCTCCTGTACTGCTCTCTACCTGTACTACATGTACTGTACAGCTCTCTACATGTAATACATGTCCTGTACTGTTCTCTAACTGTACTACATGTCCTGTATTTCTCTCTAGCTGTACTAAATGTACTGTACTGCCCTTCTACCTGTACTACATGTACTGTACTGCTCTCTACCTGTACTAAATGTGCTGTACTGTTCACTATCTGTACTACATGTACTGTACTGCTCTCTACCTGTACAATATGTCCTCTACTGCTCTCTACCTGTACTACATCTCCTGTACTGATCTCTACCTGTACCACATATACGATACTGCTCTCTACCTGTACTACATGTCTTGTACTACTCTTTATCTGTACTACATCTCCTGTACTACTCTTTACCTGTACTAAATGTACTGTACTGCCCTTCTACCTGTACTACATGTACTGTACTGCTCTCTACCTGTACTACATGTGCTGTACTGTTCACTACCTGTACTACATGTACTGTACTGCTCTCTACCTGTAATACATGTACTATACAGCCCTCTACCTGTACTACATGTACTGTACTGTTCTCTACCTGTACTACATGTGCTGTACTGTTCTCTACCTGTATTACATATACTGTACTGTTCTCTACCTGTACTACATGGACTGTACTGCTTTCTACCTGTACAACATGTACTGCTCTCTACCTGTACTACATGTACTCTACTGCTCTGTACCTGTCCTACATGTGCTGTACTGCTCTCTACCTGTACTACATGTACTGTACTGCTCTCTACCTGTACCACATATACTGTACTGCTCTCTACCTGTACTACATGTCCTGTACTACTCTCTACCTGTACTACATCTCCTGTACTGTTCTCTAACTGTACAGCATGCACTGTACTGCTTTCTACCTGTACTACACGTACTGTACTGCTCTCTACCTGTACTACATGTCCTGTACTACTCTCTACCTGTATTACATGTACTGTACTGCCCTTCTACCTGTACTACATGTACTCTACTGCTCTCTACCTGTAGTACATGCCCTGTACTACTCTCTACCTGTACTACATGTACTCTACTGCTCTCTACCTGTACTACATTTACTGTACTGCTGTCTACCTGTACTACAAGTCATGTACTACTCTCTACCTGTACTACATGTACTGTACTACTCTCTACCTGTACTTCATATACTGTACTGCCTTTTTACCTGTACTACATGTACTGAACTGCTCTCTACCTATAATGCATGTACTATACTGCTCTCTACCTGTACTACATGTGCTGTACTGCTCTCTACCTGTACTACATCTCCTGTACTGCTCTCTACTGTACTACATGTACTGTACTGCTCTCTACATGTACTACATGTACTGCACTGCTCTCTACCTGTACTACATGTACTGTACTGCTCTCTACCTGTACTACATATACTGCTCTCTACCTGTACAACATGTCCTGTACTGCTCTCTACCTGTACTACATCTCCTGTACTGATCTCTACCTGTACCACATATACTGTACTGCTCTCTGCCTGTACTACATGTACTGCTCTCTACCTGTACTACATGTACTGTACTGCTCTCTACCTGTACTACATGTCCTGTACTACTCTCTACCTGTATTACATGTACTGTACTGCCCTTCTACCTGTACTACATGTACTCTACTGCTCTCTACCTGTACTACATGTACTGTACTGCTCTCTACCTGTAGTACATGTCCTGTACTACCCTCTACCTGTACTACATGTACTCTACTGCTCTCTACCTGTACTACATTTACTGTACTACTGTCTACCTGTACTACAAGTCCTGTACTACTCTCTACCTGTACTACATGTACTGTACTACTCTCTACCTGTACTTCATATACTGTACTGCCTTACTACATGTACTGAACTGCTCTCTACCTATAATGCATGTACTATACTGCTCTCTACCTGTACTACATGTGCTGTACTGCTCTCTACCTGTACTACATCTCCTGTACTGCTCTCTACTGTACTACATGTACTGTACTGCTCTCTACATGTACTATATGTACTGCTCTGCTCTCTATCTGTACTACATGTACTGTACTGCTCTCTACCTGTACTACATATACTGTTCTCTACCTGTACTACATGTCCTGTACTACTCTCTACCTGTACTACATCTCCTGTACTGTTCTCTAACTGTAGAGCATGTACTGTACTGCTCTCTAACTGTACTACATGTCCTGTACTACTCTCTACCTGTACTATATGTACTGTACTGCCCTTCTACCTGTACTGCATGTACTGTACTGCTCTCTACCTCTAATACATGTACTTTACTTCTCTCTAGCTGTACTACATGGACTGTACTGCTCTCTACCTGTACTACATGTTCTGTACTATTCTCTACCTGTACTACATGTGCTGTACTGTTCTCTATCTGTACTACATGTACTGTACTGCTCTCTACCTGTGCTAAATATCCTGTAGTGCTCTCTACCTGTACAACATGTATTGTACTATTCTCTACCTGTACTACATGTGCTGTACTGTTCTCTACTTGTACTACACGTACTGTACTGCTTTCTACCTGTACTACATGTCCTGTACTGCTCTCTGCCTGTACTACATGTACTGCTCTCTACCTGTACTACATGTACTGTACTGCTCTCTACCTGTACTACATGTACTGTACTGCTCTCTACCTGTACCACATATACTGTACTGCTCTCTACTTGTACTACATGTCCTGTACTGCTCTCTACTGTACTACATGTACTGTACTGCTCTCTACATGTACTACATGTACTGCACTGCTCTCTACCTGTACTACATGTACTGTACTGCTCTCTACCTGTACTACATATACTGCTCTCTACCTGTACAACATGTGCTGTACTGCTCTCTACCTGTACTACATCTCCTGTACTGCTCTCTACTCTACTACATGTACTGTACTGCTCTCTACATGTACTACATGTACTGCACTGCTCTCTACCTGTACTACATGTACTGTACTGCTCTCTACCTGTACTACATATACTGCTCTCTACCTGTACAACATGTCCTGTACTGCTCTCTACCTGTACTACATCTCCTGTACTGATCTCTACCTGTACCACATATACTGTACTGCTCTCTGCCTGTACTACATGTACTGCTCTCTACCTGTACTACATGTACTGTACTGCTCTCTACCTGTACTACATGTCCTGTACTACTCTCTACCTGTATTACATGTACTGTACTGCCCTTCTACCTGTACTACATGTACTCTACTGCTCTCTACCTGTACTACATGTACTGTACTGCTCTCTACCTGTAGTACATGTCCTGTACTACCCTCTACCTGTACTACATGTACTCTACTGCTCTCTACCTGTACTACATTTACTGTACTACTATCTACCTGTACTACAAGTCCTGTACTACTCTCTACCTGTACTACATGTACTGTACTACTCTCTACCTGTACTTCATATACTGTACTGCCTTACTACATGTACTGAACTGCTCTCTACCTATAATGCATGTACTATACTGCTCTCTACCTGTACTACATGTGCTGTACTGCTCTCTACCTGTACTACATCTCCTGTACTGCTCTCTACTGTACTACATGTACTGTACTGCTCTCTACATGTACTATATGTACTGCACTGCTCTCTACCTGTACTACATGTACTGTACTGCTCTCTACCTGTACTACAAATACTGTTATCTACCTGTACTACATGTCCTGTACTACTCTCTACCTGTACTACATCTCCTGTACTGTTCTCTAACTGTAGAGCATGTACTGTACTGCTCTCTAACTGTACTACATGTCCTGTACTATTCTCTACCTGTACTACATGTGCTGTACTGTTCTCTACCTGTACTACATGTACTGTACTGCTCTCTACCTGTGCTAAATATCCTGTAGTGCTCTCTACCTGTACAACATGTATTGTACTATTCTCTACCTGTACTACATGTGCTGTACTGTTCTCTACTTGTACTACATGTACTGTACTGCTTTCTACCTGTACTACATGTCCTGTACTGCTCTCTGCCTGTACTACATGTACTGCTCTCTACCTGTACTACATGTACTGTACTGCTCTCTACCTGTACTACATGTACTGTACTGCTCTCTACCTGTACCACATATACTGTTCTGCTCTCTACTTGTACTACATGTCCTGTACTACTCTCTACCTGTACTACATCTCCTGTACTCTTCTCTAACTGTACAGCATGCACTGTACTGCTCTCTACCTGTGCTACATGTCCTGTACTACTCTCTACCTGTACTACATGTACTGTACTGCTCTCTACCTGTACTACATGTCCTGTACTGCTCTTTACCTGTACTACATGTGCTGTACTGTTCACTACATGTACTGTACTGCTCTCTACCTGTAATACATGTACTATACTGCTCTCTACCTGTACTACACGTACTGTACTGCTCTCTACCTCTACTACATGTCCTGTAGTGCTCTTTACCTCTACTACATGTACTGTTCTCTACTTGTACAACATGTACTGTACTACTCTTTACCTGTACTACACGTACTGTACTGCTCTCTACCTGTACTACATGTACTATTCTGCTCTCTACCTGTGCTACATGTCCTGTACTACTCTCTACCTGTACTACACGTACTGTACTGCTCTCTACCTGTACTACATGTCCTGTACTGCTCTCTACCTGTACTACATGTACTGCTCTCTTCCTGTACTACATGTACTGTACTGCTCTCTACCTGAGCTACATGTCCTGTACTACTACTACTACTACTACTACAGATAAGCAGCCACAGTTGGTAGCGCAAAACAGAGATGTCAGAAAACAATCCAAGTTTGGTACACAGATCAGCACCAACAGTTTGTAGAGTAAGGTAGAGATGTGGTGAGGAAACAAACCAAGCACAGTACACAAATAAGCAGCAACAGTTTGTAGCTTAAAGGGAACCTGTCACCAGCATTTCACCTATTGAACTTTACTTATCCATCACTGGCCGCTACTATCAAAAGTTCATTGCCGTTATCCCCTCTCCTAAACTCCTCCTCCTACTGTAAATAACGGTCTGCAAACATTTTGCGCCTTTTATCATAATAATCCGGTGTCTCTTTGTGCGCCCACACCAGAAGAGGACATCAATGCACAAGCGCTGGATTTTGTCTGCTGGGGGAAGTCGAGGAGCTGTCAATCAAAAGTAAGGAGGCGGAGTAAACTCAGAAAGACTTGAGGAATAAAGATATGACTATTTTCAAAAGAAGATTTGACTCTTTTCAAATGAAGATATGATTCTTTTATGCTCATTAGCAAACGGTGTGGGAACACTAAAAAAACTGAATACTAAAGCTACAGAGCCGATTAAGATGACAATTATAGGTTATATAGAAATGATTTTTCACACACTACCACCAGGTATTGCTATTTTAATAGGTGAAATGCTGGTGACAGGTTCCCTTTAAGGCAGCAATGACCTAGACTGGGGAAGCTTAAGGAGTTATTCCCAAGTGAAGGCTTATTTTATTTTTTTCATTAATATTAAACATACAGCAAATTATTGGTTTAATGATGTAAATACTTTTTTTTTTTTTTTAATCATTTTATAAATACCTTATTTCTAAGCCTTCCAATGCAGCTACTGCTTGTTATATTTTCTAAATGTGGGCGTGAGATGCTTGATGTCAATTAAGCCACTCTGCTTTCTTAGTGCGCGCGCCTGACTCTGCTAGCTACTGTAGTACTAGCAGCATCAGGAGTAAAGGTGGCAGAACGATTGTCTCAACCAGGCATGGTAAGCGTGGTTAAGACGATCCCCCCGTCTTCCCAGCAATCTTTATTTGTTCCCACCTTAGTTTTAGTGTACATGCCCTGGAGCTGACCGCTAATCTCCATATAGCTGAGAGGTGTCGGTGCTAAAAGCTAACGCACGTGCATAGTCAGGTGCGTTCCCCATGATACGGCCTTGCTCTCCAAGGGGAAGTAATTAATTGCGCAAATGCGGCCCCCGCTAAAGGAAATCAGTGGTGGCTGGATCCCTAGGCAATGAGCAATAAACAAAGAGGGGCTGTCAGTAAGATGGAGCCAGGGTATCTCGCAAAGTTTAGCGTTTCAAAAAACTAAGGTATTTACAAAAATGCCTAATTTTAAGTTGTTAAGCTTTATAGGTATATTTATCAAGATAGGAATACCCCTTTAATAGTCTGGCAAGAAGCAAGTGCAATGGCCAGGTTTATATATCAAGCTAAAAGGGTGAAACTAATCAGGTACTCAAGCAAGGAATCTCAAGAGGCAATAAACAAGTGATGTTAGATAATAGATTGAGTATTGGAGCTGTCCAGCATCACCAGTAGCTCAATTAGAAGAGCTTCTGTCTGGGACACAGGAGCTTCTGGGTTTGAATTCTGATTCTATTGGCAGCAGCTGTAATCTGATCTATCATTGAGACTGATAACCCATCATAGTCACTGCTTCACTGAAGATGGATTTTACCAGTGAATTGAGAGTGAGTGATCAATTCATGAGACAAGGGATGGGGAAAGAGATGTGTGATAAATAAAGAGGCAATTTTTTGTAATAAGCTATATTACAAAGATCCTTATCTAGAATTGTACTACTGATTTATAGGGAAAAAATGTAAATGACAGTAACTCTTTATGATCACTTATGTTCACTTTCACTTTAACTCTGCATGAAATTTTAATCAGTTTTGCATAAAAATTAAAATAGAACGCTTACTCAGGCAAACCCTTGTGCAAAAAAATATACCCTACAAAAAATGTAAGATGTTGTTTTGTGGATCTATAGCTTATTGGAATACCAAGGTAAAGGTCTACAACTCCTTCTAGACCTGTCCAGATGATCTGTTATACAACAGTAATTCTTACCCCTCTTATCGGCCGTCTCCATGCATATGGCATTTTATATAGATGGGGATTCCCTTTATCTCTCCGGGCCAAGGTTAGTGATTGGACCTTTGCCCTCCTTCCCCAACTGGATTACAGGACTTTTTACAGAAGACTAGCATGGGAGATGTGTCCATTCTCTGGACTGTGTCGATTCTGATAAGTTTTCTCTTGTACTTGTTTTTGGCCCTCCCTGAGAGATCCTACTTAGTCCCCACTACGTAGTCAACCATGACTTTCTAGGGTATTGGCTAGATACAGACCCCCCCCCCCAACTTTGCACTAGTTTGCCTAATTTACCATGGTATAATGTGTGGTTAATGACCAATGTTCTCGCACCTCCCCACCATTTAGAGCTGGAGGATTTTAGGGGAAGATAGATATGAAATGTTAAATACTTTTGTGTCAAAAAAGACAAAAGTATAGAAGGTATGATACCTTTATTGGCTAACCATAAAATTTCTATATGTGGCTTTCAGAGGACACAGGCTCCTTCTGCAGGCCAGTTAACAAATGAATGACTTAGAAAAAAGCACAACATTTAGATGTTACACAAAGACAATTAGTACATGAAGTGATATATCATTAAGATAAGCCAGGGCAATAAAACGGAGGTTATAGGGGTGATGACTTAGGAGTTAAGGCATATGGAGTCAGTCTGATGGGGGACTTGACAGTGTGTCCATGTAGTGGCTCATAAATCCTGGTGTTAGATTGAGGCCTTGTGTCAATGACTGGAATTTTATCATCATCTTGAATTCCCAAATTTTTCTTCCTCTGTTGTTTTTAAAATGACCCTTCAGAATGTGTACCTTTAAATCTGCCAAACTGTGATAAGGTCCAGAGAAATGGTTTCCCACGGGTGCATCCACCTCCTGTTTTATTGTATGTCTGTGAAGATTCATCCTGGTTTGTAGTTTTTGTATAGTTTCTCCAATGTAGATTCCTTTATCTATGCACCTTGTACACAGGATCATGTACACTACATTGGAGGATGTACAGGAGAACGTGCCAGTGATTTTATAGTCCTGCTGCGTGTTTGGTATCTGGATGGTGTTTGATGACAAGATGTTTGTACAGGTCTTGCATTTCTATTGTTGCAAGGAAAGGTGCCAGTGTCTAATGGTGATGAGAGGGACTTCTGACCAGGAGATTCCTTAGGTTTGGTGGCTGTTTGTATGCAAGGAGAGGTAAATCCGGGAATATTTCCTTCAGTTTATTGTCTTTGTTAAATATAGGTTGGAGATCAGCAGCAATTTTCCCTAAGATGTTCATTTGTGGGTTGTATATGACCACTAGGGGCACCCTGCTATTGTCTTCCTTCTTTTTGTACTCCAAAGGATTGCTCCTTGGAATTCTTGTTGCTCTATAGATCTGATCATCTATAATCCTTGGATGGTATCCCTGTTGTAAGAATGTATTCCTCAGTGATAGCAGCTGTTGTTTTCTGTCTTTACTGTCTGAACAGATCCGTATGTAGCGCAGAGCCTGGCTGTAGATTATGGATTTCTTTATGTGTCTCGGATGGAAGCTGTTTCATCCCAGATATGCTGGACGGCCTGTAGGTTTATGGTAGATTGTTGTTTGTATGTTATTGTTTCTCATGTATATGGTCATGTCCAGGAAATGTATTTGAGATGTAGAGTAGTTGAGAGTGAGTTTGATGGTAGGATGGAACTTGTTGAAGTTTTTATGGAAAGAAAGCAGTTCATGTTCAGAGCCTGTCCAGATTATCAGCAGGTCATCAATGTACCGGAAATATGCTAGAGGTTTAGTTGCGCAGGTTGATAAAAACTCTTCCTCTAGTTTGGCCATGAACAGGTTTGCATATTGTGGTGACATTTTGCTACCCATAGCGCTTCCCATACATTGCAGATATAGATCTTTGTCAAATAAAAAATAATTGTGATGGAGTACGAGCCTGATGAGTTGTAGGGCTGGCTTTGTCGCTAGATTGTTCTTTTGAAGAAAGTGTTGGCATGCGGTTATGCCATCCTCATGGGGAATGTTAGAATATAAAGATTCCACATCCATAGTTGCCAATATTGTTCCCTCTGGTAGTGGACCCAGGGCTGAGAGTTTGCAGAGGACGTCTGTGGTGTCCTGGACATAACTGGGTGTGCACCTCACCAAGGGCTTTAGAAGATTTTCCACCCAGCCAGAAATATTCTCAGGTAAAGTCCCAACACCTGAAATGATTGGTCTCCCTGGATTGCCTTCTTTATGTATTTCAGGTAACATGTAGAATGTACCCATTCTGGGATTGTCCGGTATAAGGTCCATTAAACTGTCTGATACAGCGTTGAAACTATTGATGATATGGACAAGTTCCACTCTGTATTGTTTGATGGGGTCTTCATTAAGCAGGGTGTAGTATTTTCTGTCTGAGAGTTGTCTGTGTGCCTCCTGGATCTAATCAGATGCATCCAGAATTACTACAGCGCCTCCTTTATCAGCTTCAGCTGGTTTGATGATGATGTCTCTGTTGGATTTTAGTGATTTTGTTGCATTCCTTTCCTCCATGCTGAGATTGTGTGTTACTTTGTGTTGTTGGTCCAAGATCTCAGATTTAACTTTTTTTTCTGAAGCAGTCTATGTAGTAATCCAGAGTTTGATTGTATCCAGGTTGTGGGGTCCAGTTTGTCATCTTCTTCTTTCTTGATGTTTCTTTTCCCATCCAAGCTTGTGATGTCATATCTGTTTTGTCAGAAAAGAATTCTTTCAGCCGCAATCTGCAGAAGTATTCTTCCACGTCACTGCAAAACTGCGCTCTGTCAAGTGGTTTAGTGGGACAAAATGTAAATCCTTTATATAGAACGTTCATTTCCATTTTACTTGGTTCATACTGAGAGAGGTTTACAACAGACCATCTTCTGTAGTAATTCTGAATACATCCGATTATATCCAGGAGGCACACAGACAACGCTCAGACAAAAAATACTACACCCTGCTTAATGAAGACCGCATCAAACAATACAGAGTGGAACTTGTCCATATCATCAATAGTTTCAACGCTGTATCAGACAGTTTAATGGACCTTATACCGGACAATCCAAGAATGGGTACATTCTACATGTTACCTAAAATACATAAAGAAGGCAATCCAGGGAGACCAATCCTTTCAGGTGTTGGGACTTTACCTGAGAATATTTCTGGCTGGGTGGAAAATCTTCTAAAGCCCTTGGTGAGGTGCACACCCAGTTATGTCCAGGACACCACAGACGTCCTCTGCAAACTCTCAGCCCTGGGTCCACTACCAGAGGGAACAATATTGGCAACTATGGATGTGGAATCTTTATATTCTAACATCCCCCATGAGGAGGGCATAGCCGCATGCCATCACTTTCTTCAAAAGAACAATCTAGCGACAAAGCCAGCCCTACAACTCATCAGGCTCGTACTCCATCACAATTATTTTTTATTTGACAAAGATATATATCTGCAATGTATGGGAAGCGCTATGGGTAGCAAAATGTCACCACAATATGCCAACCTGTTCATGGCCAAACTAGAGGAAGAGTTTTTATCAACCTGCGCAACTAAACCTCTAGCATATTTCCGGTACATTGATGACCTGCTGATAATCTGGACAGGCTCAGAACATGAACTGCTTTCTTTCCATAAAAACTTCAACAAGTTCCATCCTACCATCAAACTCACTCTCAACCACTCTACATCTCAAAGACATTTCCTGGACATGACCATATACATGAGAAACAATACCATACAAACCACTATCTACCATAAACCTACAGGCCGTCCAGCATATCTGGGATGGAACAGCTTCCATCCGAGACACATAAAGAAATCCATCATCTACAGCCAGGCTCTGCGCTACATACGGATCTGTTCAGACAGTCAAGACAGAAAACAACACCTGCTATCACTGAGGAATACTTTCTTACAACAGGGATACCATCCAAGGATTATAAATGATCAGATCTACAGAGCAACAAGAACTCCAAGGAGCAATCTTCTGGAGTACAAAAAGAAGGAAGACACCAGCAGGGTGCCCCTAGTGGTCATATACAACCCACAAATGAACATTTTGAGGAAAATTGCTGCTGATCTCCAACCTATATTTAACAAAGACCATAAACTGAAGGAAATATTCCAGGATTTACCTCTCCTTGCATACAAACAGTCACCAAATCTAAGGAATCTCCTGGTCAGAAGTCCCTCTCATCACCATCAGAGACTGGCACTTCTCCTTGCAACAGTAGAAAATGCAAGACCTGTACCAACATCTTGTCATCAAACACCATCCACATCCCAAACACGCAGCAGGACTATAAAATCACTGGCACGTTCTCCTGTACATTCTCCAATGTAATGTACATGATCCTGTGTACAAGGTGCATAGATAAAGGAATCTACATTGGAGAAACAATACAAAAACTACAATCCAGGATGAATCTCCACAGACCTACAATAAAACAGGAGGTGGATACACCCGTGGGAAAACATTTCTCTGGACCTGATCACAGTTTGGCAGATTTAAAGGTACTAATTCTGAAGAGTCATATTAAAAACAACAGAGAAAGAAAAATTTGGGAATTCAAGATGATGATAAAATTCCAGTCATTGACACAAGGCCTCAATCTAACACCAGGATTTATGAGCCACTATATGGACACACGTCTCATCCCCCATCAGACTGACTCCATATGATATGAATCAGCCATGAATAAGAGCACAGACTGTGCTCGAAACGCGTAGGCTTTCTTTCATTTGCCAATTCAACCAACTTGTCATCTCTCCTGTGTTCACCTTTTATTGTTCGTGATCAATAAAGTGGAAACCGAGTTTCCCCATTTATATATACATCGCTAGATCCTACTTCTCTTTTTCCTTGACTCCATATGCCTTAACTCCTAAGTCATCACCCCTATAACCTCATTATTGCCCCGACTTATCTTAATGATATATCACTTCATGTACTAATTGTCTTTGTGTAACATCTAAATGTTGTGCTTTTTCATTTCATTTGTTAACCCGCCTGAAGAAGGGGCCTCTGTGCTCTGAAAGCTTGCATATAGAACTTTTATGGTTAGCCAATAAAGGTATCATACCTTCTATACTTTTGTCTTTTTTGACACAAAAGTATTTAACATTTCATATTGTCTCTGGCTAACACGGTACTACACTATTTTTTACTGTACTGAGGTAGATAGATAAATTCTTCTAACCCTAATCCGTTCCCTAAACCTAATTCATAACAACTAATAATGTCTTGTTAATTTCTATAGATTTTTGTATGAAACTAGTCAGAAATTTCTATTCATGGCAACAATGTGTGAAAATTAAATTTCTTTTTATTTATTTATTTATTTTATTTCTTTTTAATGTATAATTATAATTTATTATGTTATAAATTCAGTTTACAATTTTCACTTTATATATATATCGCTCATAAAAATACATACATATTTTACGCGGACATAAGAATGCCCTTATCCATCCCTTCCCTGCTCCCTGTCACAGACATAGACAATAGAAAAAAATAATAAAAAATAAAAGAGAAAAAGAAGAAAAGGATAAAAAAAAGGATGGGGGTACCTCATTCATTACTTTAGGCAGCAGATGAAAAGATTTCTCGGGTGTCATCGTTGATTTGAGACTAGAGCTATAGATCGGATGACCAGCAAGACCATCTCCCTAGCAAAGACTTTACTCGGATAACCCCATTTTCCTCCATGCACTTCTCATATAAATAGTATTGATTCAGTCTTTTCCTCAGTCCATTTAATTGTGGAAGATCTTCAGATTTCCATTTAGACACTAATTCCGCTCTAGCAGCTATACATATCCTGCGGACCACCCATCTACATCTAACTGGGACTGCTTCAAATGAAAGATGAAGCAGTGCCAGTTCTGGCGTTGGCTCAACAGTAGTCTTGTCTTACAGGTTCCTGTTATTGAATAAAACAGCACACGCCAATATTCAAAGATTTTAGGGCATTCCCACCATATATATGGATTAAGCTGCCTCTTCTATGGCAGTCCCTCCAACATAAATCAGAGTAATTTACAAACACTCTCTTATTCTCTTAATTGCAGTTTCCGTAATAACTTTAAATGGTTAATGCAATGGAAATTATTAGCTGACCATCGCATTGCTTGGCGCCACGCTTGGGGTGAAAAAGATTTCTCAATATCTCGCTCCCAAGCCATCATATACCCCATTTTTGACGATTGATCAATACTTAGTCATTTGGAGTACAGCTATCCCTCCCTTTACCTTTTTTACATCATGTAAACATTTACTGAAATAGTTTAGTCTTGACGACGTATTACATATTTGAGGAATCATATTATTTATTCTAATATATGCCTTTAGACGAATGTAGGTAAAAAAAACTTCTATCTGAAAGATTGTATTTTAAAGATAAGAGGGGAAAGGTATTACATTTGCATCTGGAGACAGGTTTTCAAGAGTTCTTATTCCTAGTAATTGCAATTCTGCATTATCTAGATCCGATATTACAAATTTAGTTATTCAACTAAAAGTCCGCAAGTACCAATGCGATAAAATTGTTCCTTGAAACATACTATTTCCAAGCAAATAATGTCGCTTTTGTAGAATCTAATAGAGGCTTATTTTTTATTTTTATCAGGTTCAAAAGATGCCATATGAGTAGTCCTTTTAGGGTATGTTCACACTGATTATTTTTGGACGTTTTTTGGGCCGGAAACGCAGAACGCCTCCAAACATCTGCCCTTTGATTTCAATGGGAAAAACTGCGTTCTGTTCCGATGGGGTGATTTTTACGCGGCCGTTTTGAAAAACGGCTGCGTAAAAAATCGACCGCAAAAGAGAAGTGCATGTCACTTCTTGAGCCGTTTGTGGAGCCGTTTTTCACTGACTCTATAGAAAAACAGCTCTAAAAACGTCCGGAAAAACACAGCGAAACACGCGAGTTGCTCAAATAACGGCTGAAAATAGAGCTGTTTTCCCTTGAAAACAGCTCCGTATTTTCAGAAGTTTTTTAGTAAGCGTGTGAACATACCCATAGTGTTTTAAAACCACAAAACAGACACGCTAAATAAACCCATTTTTTTTTTGGTTTACCGAGTTCCAGAAGGCCTTTCTTTGCTTCTACCAAAGCCGCCCAGTAATATAGCCTTATGTCAGGAACAAAACTTCCGTGCTTCCATGTGCCGAGCGCGATTTGCACGCACCCATTGACTTCAATGGGTGCGTGCAGTGAGAAACACGGGCAAATAAAGGACATGTCATGAGTTTCACGCAGCGCACATACGCTGTGTGAAATTCACTGACAGTCTGAACGGCCGCATTCACTAACATAGGTCCGTGCGACACGCGTGAAAATCACGCACGTAGCACAGACGTATAACACGTTCAGGTGAATAAGGCCTTAATTGTGACAATTCTGGCTTACAGAATTTCTTTCGGAGGGATAGCTCCCCGACAAAAATAATTAAAAAGGTTGGTGAGATGCGGTGACAGGATTGAGGCAAATTCTTTATAATATTCACTTACCGGTATATAGCCATCCGGTCCCGAAGATTTAGCATTTTTAACTGATTTAATTGCCCTTTCCACTTCCTGTACCGTTACCTTTTGGTTTTCAGTCCGCTTGCGGTCTCTTATCCAAGACCTGGAGATTTAAACTCGCTAAAAAATGATCAATACTAACACTGGAGGGACATTCAGTATCACTATTAGTGTGGAGATTATATCATTTAAAATAAAAATCTCTAAATATATCTACTATCTACTCCCCACTGCTATCCTTTAGTTTCTCAATGGTCCTAGATAATTTTTTCTGATCCTATCACTTAATAGTCTCCCTGGTTTATCACCCATAGCATATATATGCGCTTTTGAAGATCTCAAATAAGCACCGTAATCATTTAAAAGGACCGCTTTTACCCGCAGTCGAACATCATAGAGCGATTTATATGAGTTAGTATAAGGGTATGTGCACACGATGAGAGGCTTTTACGTCTGAAAAGACAGACTGTTTTCAGGAGAAAACAGCTGCGTCGTTTCAGACGTAAATGCTCCTCCTCGTAATATGCGAGGCGTCTTTGACGTTTGTAATCTTGAGCTGCTCTTCATTGACTTCAATGAAGAACGGCTCAAATTACGTTGCAAAGAAGTTTCCTGCACTTCTTTGCCGAGGCAGTCATTTTACGCGTCGTCGTTTGACAGCTGTCAAATGACGACGCGTAAATGACAGGTCGTCTGCACAGTACGTCGGCAAACCCATTCAAACGAATGGGCAGATGTTTGCCGACGTATTGTAGCCCTATTTTCAGACGTAAAACGAGGCATAATACGCCTCGTTTACGTCTGAAAATAGGTCGTGTGAACCCAGCCTAAGGGTTCTTTTTGTGTTTTTGTTCCAATAGGTTACATTTTTGGGTAAGTTCTTCTACCCTCTCTTTCTCCATTCTTTTAGATAATGCTTGGAGTTGGAGACTTTTCCCTCTTATTACTGTTTTTTTTTTGCATACCATAGCACCACAGGATAAATATTTTCAGATATATTATATATGAAATATTCCCGTAGTCATTTCCTTAGTTCTTCTTGATGTCTATTTAATATACAAAAATTAAATTTCCACATGAATTGTCTATTAACGGGGGAAATTCCTCCAACCGAAATCTGAATGGGAGCGTGGTCCGACCATGTAATCAGAAGAATTTCAACCTTATTAATCAGTTGAAGTAATTGTTTATCTACCAAAAATAAATCAATACGGGAGTAAGAGGTGTGTACACTTGAAAAAAATGAATAGTCACACTCTGGACCATGTTTGTATCTCTAAATATCATGAAGATCTTTGTCCACAAAGATTTTCCTAACAGACACTCTTCTTTTTTTCCGGCTGGAGATGTCAATGTCCAAGTTTACCACGCAGTTAAAATCTCCAGCATAATATAGCCCACTGCCATTTTTCTAACTCTAGTCAGCAAATTATCGATGAATCTGTATTGTCCCTTATTGGGCGCATATATGTTCACTTGAGTAAAATGCTGACCCCGAAGCATACTTTGCAATATGATCTCTCACGTTGGTCCAATTCCACGTTTTCTATCTGGAGATTTAGAGATTCCCTAAGAGCAATTAACAAATTGTAATTTCTGACTGACGAAAATGTATTCCATTGGTCAGAAATTTATTTAGCTATGACTGAAGATTGCAACATGCTCCAATGTATTCTATATTACAAAGTATTGCTTTTAGAGTAGAATATGGTTCCTCTACGTGATCCAGAGAGTGCATTTGGGTCCATAATACCAGCCCATAGTCAATGCACTGCCACACCGGCCAATTCTTTTGGCATTTGTGTGTGTATGAGACTTTATTCATACATAATTCTTTTAAATCAAGTTGAAAATGATAGTTTATGCTGAGAATAGGGGTTTACGGTAAAGATTGTCTATGGACTGGGATAAGGATGGAGTTAACTTTATTGAAATCTAGAAAAATACAAAAAAAAAGGGAAAAGACCCGTGCCTGATAGTGAAGTAGTTTATAAAATTTGTGTCACATTGGGTTCGTGGACCCACTGGGCAGTACCGTCATGGCGGTATGGCAGCTGGCCAACAGGGCGCAGGTAATAGTGTATAGTTCTGTAATGACGGGGGTAGGGAAACGGACAAGTGAGCCCTAATCTACCCGCCACTCTGTCCCTGCCTACTTGCAACGACCCGCCCTAGGTGACGGGGTACAACTGGGCGGCGGTCCCTACGCTCAGTAAGTGCACGAGACAAACAGACAAGGGAACACAAAGCAAAGGGAAAGGGGCAGTTGCCCACGGCAACACCGTGAGCAACAAGAGTGGTGAACGAGCCGAGTCAAACCAGGAGTGCACGAGGTACCAAACACAGAGCAAGAGAGTAGTCAGTAAGCCAGGGTCAGTATGGAGCAGGATCAAATAGTTAGAAGCTGTAGCTGGGCCAGGAAACCACATGAGAAGAATCACAAGCAAAGGAGGAACAGGAAAGGCAGGTATAAATAGACAGAGGGCGGGAGCTAGCTCCGTCTGGCCAGGCTGCGATAGGCTCTCCCACTCCTAAGCCTGCCATCCTGAGTGGTGGAAGATGGAGTCAGTCTCAGAGACATAGACTCAGGTGCAGACTGATTACCTATGGGAGTATACAGAGAAGTTGTGCCTGGCAGATCCTTTACAGTACCCCCCCTTTTATGAGGGGCCACCGGACCCTTTCTAAGTAGACCTGGTTTATTGGGGAAACGAAGGTGGAACTTCCTGACCAATACCCCAGCGTGAACATCCCGGGCGGGTACCCAAGTCCTCTCCTCAGGCCCGTATCCTCTCCAATGGACCAGATACTGGAGGGAGCCTTGGACCATCTTGCTGTCCACAATCTTGGCCACCTCGAATTCCACCCCCTTAGGGGTGAGAACGGGAACAGGAGGTTTCCTCGAGGGAGCCAAGGACGGGGAGCAGCGTTTAAGGAGGGAGGCATGAAACACGTCGTGTATTCGAAAAGATGGGAGCAACTCCAGTCGGAAGGAGACAGGATTGAGGACTTCAATGACCTTATACGGCCCAATAAACCGGGGAGCAAACTTCTTGGACGGGACCTTAAGGCGCAAGTTCCTAGACGATAACCACACCTGATCCCCGACCATAAACAAGGGGTTAGCAGAACGTCTTCTATCAGCCTGAGTTTTTTGTACGCTCTGGGACGCCTCTAGGTTCTTCTGAACCTGGGCCCAGACTGTGCACAGTTCCCGATGAACGACCTCTACCTCTGGATTGTTGGAACTACCAGGTGAAACGGAGGAGAACCGTAGATTAAACCCAAAATTACAGAAAAAGGGGGAGACCCCTGACGAGTTACTGACCCGGTTATTAAGGGAAAATTCGGCGAGGGGAATGAATGAGACCCAATCATATTGACAGTCAGAGATAAAACACCTTAAATATTGTTCTAGAGATTGATTAGTCCTCTCAGTTTGGCCATTAGTTTCAGGATGGAAGGCAGAGGAGAAGGACAGATCAATCTCCAACTTTTTACAGAAGGCTCTCCAAAACAATGAAACAAATTGTACCCCTCTGTCCGAAACAATATTGACAGGGACCCCATGGAGACGCAGGATGTGTTTGACAAACAAGGTAGCTAACCTCTTGGCGTTGGGTAGTTTCTTGAGGGGCACAAAGTGGCACATCTTACTGAAGCGGTCTACTACCACCCACACCACCGACTTGCCTTGAGATGGAGGCAAATCGGTGATAAAATCCATGGAGATATGGGTCCAAGGTCTCTGGGGAATGGGCAAAGAACGTAGTAAGCCCGCTGGTCGGGACCTGGGAGTCTTGGACCTAGCACAAACTTCACAAGCGGCGACGTAGGCCTTAACGTCTTTAGGCAACCCAGGCCACCAATAGTTTCTGGCAATGAGGTGTTTGGTACCCAGGATGCCTGGATGACCAGATAGTGCAGAGTCATGATTTTCCCTAAAAACCCTTAGCCGGTATTGCAGGGGAACAAACAGCTTGTCCTCAGGAAGGTTCCCGGGAGCTGAACCTTGATCAGCCGCAATTTCAGAGACTAAATCAGAATCAATAGAAGAAATGATTATACCAGGAGGCAAAATACAAGCAGGATCTTCCTCCGAAGGAGGGCTGGCCATGAAGCTACGCGACAGTGCATCGGCCTTAATATTTTTAGACCCAGCCCTATAGGTAACCAAAAAGTTGAATCTGGTAAAAAATAGCGCCCATCGAGCTTGTCTCGGGTTTAGCCTCCGGGCAGATTCTAGGAAAACCAGATTTTTGTGGTCGGTAAGGACCGTTACCTGGTGCCTCCAGGAAGTGGCGCCACTCTTCAAATGCCCATTTAATGGCTAAGAGTTCGCGGTTGCCAATATCATAGTTACTCTCAGTGGGCGAAAACTTCCTGGAGAAGTAGGCACAGGGGCGGAGATGGGTGAGGGACCTGGTACCCTGGGAAAAGACAGCCCTCACTATCACCTCGGATGCGTCAACTTCCACGATAAATGGTTCCATTTGGTTGGGCTGAACCAGCACCGGGGCCGAGATAAAGCACTTCTTAAGGACCTAAAAAACTCTGGACAGCCTCAGGAGGCCAGTGGAGGAGATCAGCGCCTTTGCGAGTGAGGTCCGTAAGAGGCTTAGCGATGACCGAGAAGTTAGCAATAAATCTCCTGTAATAATTAGCGAACCCCAAAAAACACTGTAACGCCTTCAGGGAGGCAGGTTGGACCCATTCCCCCACAGCCTGGACCTTGGCGGGGTCCAGGCGGGAATTCATGAGGAGTGAGGATTTGACCCAAAAATGGTATCTCCTTTACCCCAAACACACATTTTTCGGTTTTCGCAAACAGTTTGTTTTCCCGAAGGACCTGGAGCACCTTCCTGACATGCTCAATGTGGGAGGACCAGTCCTTGGAAAACACCAGTATGTCATCAAGGTACACTACAAGAAATACCCCCAGGTAATCTCTCAAAATCTCATTTATGAAATTCTGGAAGACCGCAGGAGCATTACACAACCCAAAGGGCATGACAAGGTATTTGAAATGACCTTCGGGCGTGTTAAACGCAGTCTTCCACTCATCCCCCTCTTTGATGCGGATAAGGTTATATGCCCCCCGTAGATCAAACTTAGAGAACCATTGGGCCCCCTGAACCTGATTAAAGAGATCAGGAATCAAAGGAAGGGGATACTGGTTCCTTACAGTGACCTTATTCAAGTTACGGTAGTCAATGCATGGCCTAAGACAACCATCCTTCTTCCCTACGAAGAAGAAGCCAGCACCTACCGGAGAAGTAGAGGGGCGGATGTAACCCTTGGCCAGGCATTCCTGGATATACTCTCTCTTGGCTTCACGTTCGGGACAAGAAAGATTAAATATCCTACCCTTAGGAAGCTTAGCTCATGGTACCAATTCGATAGCGCAATCGTATTCTCTATGAGGAGGTAACACTTCGGAGGCCTCCTTAGAGAAAACATCAGCGAAGTCCTGAACAAACTCAGGTAGCGTGTTCACCTCCTCAGGGGGAGAAAGAGAATTAACAGAAAAACATGACGTCAAGCATTCATTACCCCATTTGGTAAGATCCCCAGTATTCCAGTCAAACGTGGGATTATGCAACTGCAACCAGGGAAGGCCTAAAACCAAATCGGACGATAATCCCTGCATCAACAGTACAGAGCACTGCTCCAAATGCATGGAGCCAACAAGGAGTTCGAAAACAGGGGTATGCTGTGTAAAATAACCATTAGCAAGAGGAGTGGAGTCGATACCCACTACCAGGACAGGTTTAGGCAAATCAATCAAAGGCATAGCTAGAGACATAGCAAATTCCACAGACATGATATTAGCAGAAGACCCTGAATCCACTTAGGCACTGCCGGTAGCAGACCTACCACCAAAAGAGACCTGAAAGGGAAGCAAGATTTTATTACGTTTCATATTTACGGGAAATACCTGTGCGCCCAAGTGACCTCCCCGATGATGACTTAGGCGCGGAAGTTTTCCGGCTGCTTATTCTTACGCCTAGGACAGGTGTTCACTTGATGCTTGTCATCCCCACAATAGAAGCAGAGTAAATTCTTCCTGCGGAACTCTCTACGTTGTCGGGGGGACACGGAGGCCCCGAGTTGCATAGGTACCTCCGAGTCTTTCGTGGAAGAGTGAAGCAACGGGACCTCCGGAGGCATCATGGAGGAGTCAGAGGGGAAAACACAAAAACGTTCAAGCTGTCGTTCCCTGAGACGTCGGTCAAGTCGTACCGCTAAAGCCATAACCTGGTTTAGGGAGTCAGAAGAGGGATAGCTAACTAGCAGGTCTTTCAGGGCATTCGACAGACCCAACCTAAACTGGCACCTTAAGGCAGGGTCATTCCACCGAGAAGCTACGCACCACTTCCTAAAGTCAGAACAATACTCCTCAACAGGTCTCTTACCCTGACGTAAGGTCACCAGCTGACTCTCGGCAAAGGCAGTCCTGTCAGTCTCGTCATAAATGAGTCCGAGAGCAGAAAAGAAACGATCAATGGAGGAAAGTTCAGGGGCGTCAGGAGCCAAGGAGAAGGCCCACTCTTGGGGCCCTTCCTGGAGCCGGGACATATTTATACCCACCGGCTGGCTCTCAGAACCTGAGGAATGAGGCTTTAAGCGAAAGTAGAGCCTACAACTCTCCCGAAAGGAGAGAAAAGTCCTCTGGTCCCCTGAGAACCGGTCAGGCAACTTGAGGTGGGGTTCAAGAGGTGAGGCGAGGGGCACCACCATGGCAGCGTCAGGCTGGTTGACCCTCTGAGCCAGGGCCTGGACCTGTAGGGAGAGACCCTGCATTTGCTGGGCCAGGGTCTCAAGGGGGTCCATAGTAGTGTCAGGGAGCAGGGTAGACTAGGTATATGGCTTGTGATTATGTAATGACGAGGGTAGGGAAACGGACAAGTGAGCCCTAATCTACCCGCCACTCTGTCCATGCCTACTTGCAACGACCCGCCCTAGGCGACGGGGTACAACTGGGCGGCGGTCCCTACTCTCAGTAAGTGCACGAGACAAACAGACAAGGGAACACAAAGCAAAGGGAAAGGGGCAGTTGCCCACGGCAACACCGTGAGCAACAAGAGTGGTGAACGAGCCGAGTCAAACCAGGAGTGCACGAGGTACCAAACGCAGAGCAAGAGAGTAGTCAGTAAGCCAGGGTCAGTATGGAGCAGGATCAAATAGTTAGAAGCTGTAACTGGGCCAGGAAAGCACACGAGAAGAATCACAAGCAAAGGAGGAACAGGAAAGGCAGGTATAAATAGACAGAGGGCGGGAGCTAGCTCCATCTGGCCAGGCTGCGATAGGCTCTCCCACTCCTAAGCCTGCCATCCTGAGTGGTGGAAGATGGAGTCAGTCTCAGAGACATAGACTCAGGTGCAGACTGATTACCTACGGGAGTATACACAGAAGTTGTGCCTGGCAGATCCTTTACACCTCACAGGTCCTCAACTGGCAGCTTCATTAAATAGTACCCGCAAAATGCCAGTGTCAACGTCTACAGTGAAGAGGCGACTCCGGGATGCTGGCCTTCAGGGCAGAGTGGCAAAGAAAAAGCCATATCTGAGACTGGCTAATAAAAGGAAAAGATTAATATGGGCAAAAGCACACAGACATTGGACAGAGGAAGATTGGAAAAAAGTGTTATGGACAGACGAATCGAAGTTTGAGGTGTTTGGATCACACAGAAGAGCATTTGTGAGACGCAGAACAACTGAAAAGATGCTGGAAGAGTGCCTGACGCCATCTGTCAACCATGGTGGAGGTAATGTGATGGTCTGGGGTTGCTTTGGTGCTGGTAAAGTGGGAGATTTGTACAAGGTAAAAGGGATTTTGAATAAGGAAGGCTATCACTCCATTTTGCAACGCCATGCCATACCCTGTAGACAGCGCTTGATTGGAGCCAATTTCATCCTACAACAGGACAATGACCCAAAGCACACCTCCAAATGATGCAAGAACTATTTAGGGAAGAAGCAGGCAGCTGGTATTCTATCTGTAATGGAGTGGCCAGCGCAGTCACCAGATCTCAACCCCATAGAGCTGTTGTGGGAGCAGCAAGAAGTGCCCATCAAGTCAATCCAACTTGTGGGAGGGGCTTCTGGAAGCATGGGGTGAAATTTCTCCCGATTACCTCAGCAAATTAACAGCTAGAATGCCAAAGGTCTGCAATGCTGTAATTGCTGCAAATGAAGCATTCTTTGACGAAAGTAAAGTTTGAAGGAGAAAATTATTATTTCAAATAAAAATCATTATTTCTAACCTTGTCAATGTCTTGACTATATTTTCTAGTCCTTTTGCAACTCATTTGATAAATATAAGTGTGAATTTTCATGGAAAACACAAAATTGTTCGTATAGGGTACCTGTGGCAGCTCAGACAGTAGTAAGACAGGCTCGGCTGGGATTAGGTAGACGTCAGGCGTGGAGTAGTAGGACAGGCGTGGAATACAGCACAGCATGACTATAGCACAGCACGGGACTTGACCAGGATAGCACGGGATACAGGATACAGGGTACAGGAACAGGGAACACTGGGAACTAGAAAACACTAGGAGACCATTTGCTTAGACAAACTACGATACGACAAACAATGCTCAGGCATGGAAGCAAGGGGCTGGGCCCTTCTTATAGTCCAGAGCACTCATCGGCTGATTACACATTAAAGTCCGGTGCGCGCGCTGCCCCTTTAAGAGCGGACACCCTACGGGACCCAGCCGAGGTGAGTGGAAGTGAGCGCTGCGGCTGTCAGGAGGTGAGTGAACCTGACGGCCCGCGGCCATAAACATGACAGTATCCCCCCTCTTACGCCCCCTCTTCTTGGGACCAGAGCGAGAGAGAAACTTTTTCAGAAGGGTAGGAGCATTGAGGTTCTCCTCTGGCTCCCAGGACCTTTCTTCAGGACTGAACCCCCTCCAATCCACCAAATAAAAAGTCTTTCCTCTCACTTTCTTGGTGTACAAGATCTCCTTAACTTCAAAGGAGTCTGAAGGGCCGCTGGAGACGACCGCAGGGCTAGGAGTCTTGGTAAAGCGTATCAGTACCACCGGCTTCAGGATGGAGACATGGAAGGAGTTGAGAATCCTGAGGGTAGGAGGCAGCCAAAGCTTGTAGACAACAGGGTTGATCTGCTGCAGGATCTCGAAGGTTCCGAGGAACCTGGGAGCAAATTTGTACGACGGCACCCTCAGTCGAATATTCCTGGAGGACAGCCAGACCTTCGTGCCAGGAAGAAACTGAGGAGGTTCTCTTCTCCTTGTGTCCGCCTTCCGTTTCATGCAGTCTACCGCAAGCAGGATGAAGGATCGAATCTGCTGCCAGAAAGTCCCTAAAAGCCATGTCAGCAGCTGGTACCTTGGACGTATCAGGCACCGGGAGAGGAATTCATGGGTGTTGGCCATAAACAATAAAGAACGGTGTATTCCTTGTGGACTCGCTGGTGTGATTATTGCAAGAGAATTTAGCCCACGGGAGCAACTGCACCCAGTCATCATGCTGTTTGGAGATGAAGTGGCGTAAGTAGTCCTCCAAGATCTGATTGATCCTCTCGACCTGACTATTGGACTGAGGATGGTAGGCCGAGGAAAAGTCCAACTTTACACCTAGGAGTCCGCAGAGGGCTCTACAGAACTTTGAGGTGAACTGAACCCCCAATCAGACACAATATGCAATCGATCCACCACCACCAAGACAGTACTGCATCCAGCAGAGAGAGGCAGGTCAGCGATAAAGTCCATAGATATATATGCTGCCAGGGAGCATCGGGCACAGACAATGGCTGGAGCAGGCCAGCAGGTCTGGAGTGAGCGACCTTGTTAGCTGCACACACTGAGCAGGAAGAAACAAACTCCATAATGTCCTTGGGCAGTGTGGGCCACCAGAAATGACGGGCAATCAGATCCCGGTTCTTACGGGTCCCCGCATGACCTGCCCGTCTAGAGGAGTGTCCCCAGCGGAGGATTCTCCCTCGGTCAGCCAGGCGCGCAAAGGTCCTCCCTGGAGGAATGTTCCCAACTTGCAGGGGATTGACAGAGACAATGCAAGATGGATCAACAATGTTCTGTGGAATTTTCATGGTGTCTTCTGTCTCAAAAGACCTGGACAAGGCATCGGCCCTCACATTCTTGTCGGCCGGGCGGTAATGGAGCTCAAACTGGAACCTAGCAAAGAACAGCGACCACCTGGCCTGACGAGGGTTCAGCCGTTGGGCCGTCTGAAGAAAGGTGAGGTTCTTGTGGTCCGTAAAAATCAGGATGGGATGAGCTGCGCCCTCTAGTAGATGTCTCCACTCCTCCAAGGTGAATTTGATGGCCAGTAACTCCCGATCCCCAATCGAGTAGTTGCGTTCTGCGGAAGAGAAGAGCTTAGAGAAATATCCACATACCCTTGACTTGCTCCTGGAACTTCTCTGGAACAGGAGTGCACCAGCACCGACAGAGGATGCGTCCACCTCCAACGAGAACTGTAGAGAAACATCTGGATAATGGAGGATAGAGGCTGACGTGAAGGCACTCTTCATTCTATTGAATGCGGACTCTGCCTCAGGAGTCCACACCTTGGCGTTCATGCCCTTCTTAGTGAGGTTAGAGATCGGAGATGTCAGTGAGGAGAAGTTTGGAATAAACTGTCTGTAAAAATTGGCGAATCCCAGAAAGCGCTGTATGGCCCTCAAGCCTTGAGGGCGTGTCCATTCCAGGACGTTCTTTACCTTTTCAGGATCCATCTTGAGACCTTGGCGTACAGACGATTCTCCTTGACCTCTCTGGTTCACCTTCTCCTCTGGGTGTGGTGGACTTTACCAGAAAGAAGTCCCAAGTTTTTTTTGTTTTTTTTTTAAAGGTATTTAAAGTATATAAAAGAGTTTAATGTTTCGCAATACACTGATTGCTTACTCGAGAGTAATGAGTAAAAGTTATGAACGCTGGGATGCAAAAAGGAAAAAATAAAATAATTATTTTGTCCTCGAGTATCGGTATCAAAGTCCAAATTCTGGTATCGTGACAACACTATGTTAATCATTTTTTTTCTCCATGCTTCCTCCATACACTGGGCATCACTGGCGTCATAGTTTTCTTCCATCTCCTAATTTGACTCCTATTTCTCACCAGCTCCCGAATCCCAGATCCTATTGAATATTTCATCATTCTCCTCCATATCGCTGGTGTGATCAATTCAGATAAAGTAAATGGGATCACCACGATCCTTTGTCCAAACCATTGATCTTAAACAAGTATGACATCCACCTCTGCCACCACTGCCTTTGCCATAGTCACCTTTAATTCTGGCAGCCCCCAAGCATGCCATAGCAGTTGCACTGCCAATTACATCTTTCTTCCCATCCCCTTCGACAGCTTGTAAGATTATTCCTTCTTCCTCCTCATCACCATCACGTATCAAAACTTCGTCCAAGTTTGACTCCATCTCAGCCACAGTATTATTGACTTTTTTCAGTGAATGGCCAAGTTTTACAATGAAACTGTAGACAAGTGAATCACTAGCTCATTTCTAGTCCCAGTAAAATTTATGAAAGATCATTTTGCCTGATTAGTGAACAGGCCACCAAATTGTCAGATTCCCAGATTCACCAGTCAATAAAATATAATGGAGAATTAATTCTTCTATTATTCTCTCAAATTTCCCAAATGTCAAATTTGATTCACCCAACACATTGAAGTAGCTGATTAATAAATCACATCTCTGGGTATCACTTTCATTTTCAGAATCTGACAATGCTCAAACCAAAAAAACAAATGCCAAGGACATCCAATGAGATCTTACAAGCCAAATGCCAAGGACCATCCAACTTTCCTTTTTTTTTTTAGTTATTATTATTAATAATAATAATATCAATAATAATAATTTTAGATCAAAATGATCTTAAAAACAGATTACCAGCATGTACCTTTAAATTAATCGCTTAGCACAAAGTTATATACATTTACTTAATTGCCTGCAGGTAAATCCCGCCTGATGCCGTACATGTATGTCATCGTGCCTGTGCGGACACAACAGCTGTGCTTGCTGGATCACCAGCAGGAGCGTAACTATGATTAAACGACCCACTCCTGCAGTAAAGGGCAGGATCAGAGAAAACTGAGATCCTGGCTTTTTAATCCCTATTGTACCGTGATCAGTACTGAGTACTATAGAGAGGGAGCTCCCTTTCTCCAATGTCCATTAGCCCCAGCATTGTGAAGGCCCCCAGTGCTGTCCAGTATTAGTATCCAAGGCATACCCTAATAGATCAATGTGAATTTTACATGCACAGGCACTAATGTAATATCACATAGACAGTACATTACAGTTTAAAAAAAATGCTTAAAAGTTCCCTGATGGGGCTAAAAAAAAGTGTTAAAAAAAATTGAAACAAAATGAAACATTAAAAAAATGTGTCAAAACATGAAAAAAATACAATAAACTCGGCTGTTTCCGTCTTTCCCCCAGACTTTGAATGAAACGGCAGCAGGCATGATCGACCACCGCTCCATTCAATCTCCTCCTCAAGCAGTGAGGAGAAACAGAGGCTTGGGACACCCGTTTTCATGATGGATGGTGGTGGCAGCGGTGGTGCCCCCACTGGTCAGAAAATGATCACCCAGCCTTTGGATAAGTGATCATTTTTATTTCTGGTACAAACCTGAAAAGGATAACTTGGAATATTTTCCAATATACTTTCTGTATTAATTACTAAAGTTTTTTTGTTTGTTTGTTTTTTAAGATCTCTGCTTGTTGTTATTCAATAGGAATCTTCTTGTTTACGTCAAGTGGATAAAATTCTGTCCATAGTCATGTGATGGACACACAGGGGATGGGATCATTACAAGACACAGCTCTAATACACATACTGTAAACATGGCCGGCCTTAGCTACGTGCGACACGTGCGGTCGTACAGGGCGCCGGGTGCCATGCTGTAAGGGGGGCGCCAGCGGGTGAATTTCTCCTGCTCTGCGGCTACTGCTCGGGGCACCAGCGGGTCAGGTGTCACTCACTGACCTCACTACTGACTTCCCTGCGCCGCGACTACCGCTCCCCCTCTCCACCTCTTCCCCTACTCGTCCTACGTCCTGAGTGATGATCAGGCGTGATGACATCACTCAGGACGCAAGACAGGGAGGAGACTATCTTACCATGCGGTCCTGCTCTGGCTATTTCCCCAGGGCTCCGTTTCAGCAGCATCAGCAGACGCAGTGCACTGTAAGAAGCCCAGCAGGTCAGTCAGACTGTGGGCTTTGGTTGTATGGGGGCACTGATGGGCAGAGGATTCAGTGCCACCTTGGTCCCCATTTGCCACTTATTGCCCCTTTAGTGTCCTGTTCAGTGCCCCTTCGATGCCCATTTGCCATTTATTGCTCATTTATTGTTCTTCAGTGTTAGACCCTGTACACATTACGTTAAAGGGGTTAAAAAGAAATCCTGTTGAAGCAGTAGAGGAGAAGTTAAAATAAAAATAACATATACTTACCTCTCTCTTCCCAGACGTTCCTACATTGGGGGCTCCCGTCACCTCTGATCACTGTTTGTATACAGAGCAGCTGCAGCGGTGATATACTGTCTACGTGATGTCACCACTGCAGCTGCTCTGTATACAAACCGAGAACAGAGGTGACGGGAGCCCCCAACGCAGGAACGTCTGGGAAGAGAGCGGTAAGTATGGGCGGCTTTCTTATTTTAACCCTTTCAGGCCTGAGACATTTTTTGCTTTTTCATACGTTTTTCACTCCCCGCCTTCATAGAGTCATAACTTTTTTATTTTTCTGTCAGTAGGAAGGTGGTCATTTTTTGAGGCATGAGTTGTAGTTTCTATTGGTAGCATTTAAAGTACCATATAATGTACTGGGAAACTGAAAAAAATTATTTGTGGGCTGAAATTATAAAAAAACTGATTCCTCCCTAGTTTTTGGGGTTTCGATTTTACAGCTTTCACCGTGCGGTAAAAATGACAACTTAACTTTATTCTGCAGCTCAATACGATTACGTTGATACCACATTTATATAGGTTTTTCATATATTTTATTACTTTTACAAAGAAAACAATTTGTTAAAAAAAAAAAAATGTTGTTTCACCGCATTTTGAGAGACAGAACTTTTTTTGATATTTTTGTCTAAGCCGTGTGAGGGCTTATTTTTTGCGGGACGAGCTGTAGCTTTTATTGGTACAATATTTTGGTACATGCAACTTTTTGATAATTTTTTATAAATTTTTTTTTAGAGCTAATGCGAACAAAAAACTGCGATTTTGGCTATTTACTTTTTTTTTTACGCCCTTCACAGTGTGAGTTAAATAAGAAGTAATAAAAAGTACCAACATTGCCCACGTGGACAGAAGTTTTAATATTGTTTTCTGTTATACAAAAGATAGCCTTTAAGTAAACGGAGTAAGGGCCAGTTCACACGTTGCGTAAATACTGCGGATTTCCCGCAACGGAATTCGTTGAAGAAAATCCGCTGCAAATACAGAAGCAGCAAAGTGAATGAGATAAAACAAATCTCATCCACACGCTGCGTAAATACTGAACGGAAAAAACTGACCTGCGGTTCAGAGTTTTATTCTGCAGCATGTCAATTGTATTTGTGTAAACGCTGCTTATTTGTTGCAGGTTTTCCCCGTTGTATTCAATGGGGAGGTAAATTCCACAACAAATAGCAGTTGTCTTTTTTGCGGCGGGTTCGCAGCGATCCTGCCGCAAAAAACGCCACTCAGAAAACAAACAATATATTATACTTACCTAGGAATCTGTGTTTTATCCTTCTGGGATGACGCTTCATCTCATGTGACCGCTGCAGCCAATCACAGGCTGTAGCAGCGGTCACATGGATGAAACGTCTTCCCAGGAGGCCGGCCTGCAAGCAGGCTGGCTAGGCTAAGTGCTGCAGTTTTTCACAGCAGACATTCCAGGCGAGATACTGCCCCACAGTTTAGTGCAGTTTTTCGCCCCAATTCCCTGCGGCGCACAGGGCGGATACGCTGTGTTCTTTTACACATTGTATCTGCCCCGTGTGAACTCAGCCTAAAGGTAATTTCACATTACATCCTGCCCATCCGTGTAATGTTTGCACCGGGAAAGCTCCCAGAACGTATGGTAAACAGTCCCATACACCTGATGGAGGTTAAAACAGCCTCAGTTCGGGGGGTACTGCGCTATTTTATGCAGTGGCAGAAAAATCGGAAGCAGAACGCCTCCAAACATCTGCCCATTGGGAAAACGGTATTCTGTTCCAACGGGGTGTTTTTTATGTTTATGCTTACGTTTTTTAATACGCAATGAAAAACGCGACTTTGAATAAAAAAACGGCTGAAAATCAGGAGCTGTTTTCCCTTTAAAACAGCTCCGTATTTTGAGACGTTTTTTACTTTGTGCGTGCAAATACCCTTAAAAACACTAGTGTTTTTGTAAAGTTCTTTTTAAACTACAGGCGCTTTTGACGCTTATTCATCACGTTTTTTGCCGCTCAATCAGAACTCCCATTGACTATAGAAATTAGGTGCGATTTTGGCGCATTTTCGGTGCGTTTTACGTGCCAAAGAATTGACCTGACACTACTTTTTTATGCGACACATTTTTTAACAAAACGTGTCGTATGCACTATACCATTGATGTCAATGAAACGCTTAAACCAAGCATTTTTGACGCGTTTTTCGGCGTGACAAATGCAAAAACAAAAGCACCAAATGCCGACAATACATAACAATGATAAATGGAGTGGGGGGCACCAAAGGGCAATTCCGCACAGGGAACCCTGTAGCCTAAGGCCGGCCCTGACTGTAACGAGTCGTGCACCTGTGTGTCCATCACATGACCATGGACAGAATTGTATCCATTGGAAGTAAACAAATGAATGTTTCTATAGAATAACAAGAAGCAGAGATCTTGAAAACTGTATGGAATTGATATAGAAAGTATATTGGAAAATTGTTTAATCTTTCAAATAGGATTCAAATGGGATTCACGTTATAGTTTTGAACATCAAACAATATAATAATTGTTGTATTCTTTTATTTCTAAATTAACAGGTGAGTTTCTTTAAATATCCACTAGGTGGTGCTATTTCACAGCAAATCATCATTTATTTAGTTGCTTTGATTTGCTTTTGTTATATTATTTCTTAAGTTCCCTTTACATAAATCCTAACATCTGATCTCAATATATAGTTTGTAAACATAATAGGGAAATAAATCACTAAATATTGTACATTTTGTGTGCTTACAGGCAGCCTAACCTGACACACACACTTTTAAAGGCAATATATTATGTTACATTTTATATATATATATATATATATATATATATATATATATATATATATATATATATATATATATATATACACACATACACATATATTACACATGTCCAAAACAGATCCCATTTCAGGACTAAGCAGGACAGAGGGAATTAAATCTTAGGCTGGGTTCACACGACCATGTTACGTCCGTAAAGGACGGAACGTATTTCGGCCGCAAGTCCCGGACCGAACACAGTGCAGGGAGCCGGGCTCCTAGCATCATAGTTATGCACGATGCTAGGAGTCCCTGCCTCGCTGCAGGACAACTGTCCCGTACTGTAATCATGTTTTCAGTACGGGACAGTAGTTCCACGGAGAGGCAGGGACTCCTAGCGTCGTACATAACTATGATGCTAGGAGCCCGGCTCCCTGCAGTGTGTTTGGTCCGGGACTTGCAGCCGAAATACGTTCCGTCCTTTACGGACCGAACATGCTCGTGTGAATCCAGCCTAAGGCTTCATACTCATGGCAGAGTTGTGGTCACGGAGGCTGTACGGGGCCACACAGAGTCCCTGCAGCTCTGTACTACGGAGACATTGGCATTGTTTGGTGTTTCCATACGGCACTGTATTATGGAAACATTCTCCCATAGAGGAAATAACCTGTTTGCCTCCATATAAAATTGGAGACATACAGAGATAGCGTATGGCCCCATTGAAGCTATAATACAGTAATGTGCTTGGGACCCAGACTAGGGAGCAGATACGAGACAACCGTCATCTGTGTTTTGGCAAATTGTTCTTTTAAATTTCTAATTTATTGTGTTTATTGAAATTTTGTCTCTCTGCTCAAGAAACCCCTAATTTTCCTGATCTGTGGAGGCCCACAATTTTTTTTTAAAATGAAACAGTGTATCTGTGTGATTGTTGCATCTTTTTAATTACTTTTTATTCCAAATTATTTTAAGAGCATCTGTATTATAGTCTGGGACCTGAATCCGTCAGGTCAGTGGGACTGACGGATTCAGTGACAGCGGGTCATGCGTGTCTCTGAAACTGGTATGAGGGTATCTGTGGTGCGCACACTATTCTGAGGACAACTCTAATGCTCACACTGTTATGGGGCATCTTTGACTGGCCCACACAATGCTATGGGGGCATTTGTAGATGATGCTTGATGTTATGTAGGGGCATCAGCGGCAAACACTTTTAGGGCATGCTGAGGCGTTACTTGAAGTTCTTGGCCCCAATGCAAAATCACAAGAAGTGCCCCCCCCCCCTGAACCCCCCCACCACCACCACCCTACTGTGTGCCATTTATAATACTGGTGTCTTTATACGTGTTAGAGGAAGCTTTAGATCCCCACCCCCTTAGGCTCCGGGGCTGGGTGTGAGTTCTATCTCCCGATTTGGTAAAATACCCATGAAAAAGACCTGTGAAAAGTGGGAACATTGAAACTGCACATGTTATGGCTGATATGAAGTGAGTGGTTTTATTATTTTTGTCACATATTCTGCTTGTATGTCCGCTCTTTTTTAATTTTAGAAATATGGAATCTATTTCCACTTGCAGCAATTTCAAGTCCCATGAAATACTCTGTTTCCTTTTCCGTAAGAGACTAATGTTTTTATTGCTTTTTGATGTACTGTAACTTGCAATAATTGCTCCAACAAACCTACTAAATCCAGGGAATTTTGTGCTGACATTTGCTTATCCTGTCCACTAGAGGGCGGCACTACACAAGTAATGGGACTATTTATTACCCTAGTTCTACCATTGTACGATTAGGAAAAGGTTATAGATGTTTATTTAGATATCACAAATGAGACCAAGCGCAAAATTATATAATATTACTGGCATTGGGCACAAAAAAATTAGATATACACTACTGTTCAAAAGTTTAGGGTCACTTAGAAATTTCCATATTTTTGCAAGAAAAGCACAGTTTTTTTAAGTGAAGATAACATTAAATTAATCAGAAATACACTCTATACATTGTTAATGTGGTAAATGACTATTCTAGCTGCAAACGTCTGGTTTTTAATGCAATTTCTACATAGATGTATAGAGGCCCATTTCCAGCAACCATCACTCCAGTGTTCTAATGGTACATTGTGTTTGCTAACTGTGTTAGAAGGCTAATGGATGATTAGAAAACCCTTGAAAACCCTTGTGCAATTATGTTAGCACCGCTGTAAACAGTTTTGCTGTTTAGAGGAGCTATGAAACTGACCTTCCTTTGAGCTAGTTGAGAATCTGGAGCATTACATTTGTGGGTTCGATGAAACTCTCAAAATGGCTAGAAAAAGAGAGCTTTCATGTGAAACTCGACAGTCTATTCTTGTTCTTAGAAATTAAGGCTATTCCATGCTAGAAATTGCCAAGAAACTGAAGATTTCCTACAACGGTGTGTACTACTCCCTTCAGAAGACAGCACAAACAGGCTCTAACCAGAGTAGAAAGAGAAGTGGGAGGCCCCGCTGCACAACTGAGCAACAAGACAAGTACATTAGAGTCTCTAGTTTGAGAAATAGACGCCTCACAGGTCCTCAACTGGCAGCTTCATTAAATAGTACCCACAAAACGCCAGTGTCAACGTCTACAGTGAAGAGGCGACTCCGGGATGCTGGCCTTCAGGGCAGAGTGGCAAAGAAAAAGCCATATCTGAGACTGGCTAATAAAAGGAAAAGATTAATATGGGCAAAAGCACACAGACATTGGACAGAGGAAGATTGGGAAAAAGTGTTATGGACAGACGAATCGAAGTTTGAGGTGTTTGGATCACACAGAAGAACATTTGTGAGACGCAGAACAACTGAAAAGATGCTGGAAGGGTGCCTGACGCCATCTGTCAAGCATGGTGGAGGTAATGTGATGGTCTGGGGTTGCTTTGGGGCTGGTAAAGTGGGAGATTTGTACAAGGTAAAAGGGATTTTGAATAAGGAAGGCTATCACTCCATTTTGCAACGCCATGCCATACCCTGTGGACAGCGCTTGATTGGAGCCAATTTCATCCTACAACAGGACAATGACACAAAGCACACCTCCAAATGATGCAAGAACTATTTAGAGAAGAAGCAGGCAGCTGGTATTCTATCTGTAATGGAGTGGCCAGCGCAGTCACCAGATCTCAACCCCATAGAGCTGTTGTGGGAGCAGCTTGACCGTATGGTACGCAAGAAGTGCCCATCAAGCCAATCCAACTTGTGGGAGGGCCTTCTGGAAGCATGGGGTAAAATTTCTCCCGATTACCTCAGCAAATTAACAGCTAGAATGCCAAAGGTCTGCAATGCTGTAATTGCTGCAAATGGAGCATTCTTTGACGAAAGCAAAGTTTAAAGGAGAAAATTATTATTTCAAATAAAAATCATTATTTCTAACCTTGTCAATGTCTTGACTATATTTTCTAGTCATTTTGCAACTCATTTGATAAATATAAATGTGAGTTTTCATGGAAAACACAAAATTGTCTGGGTGACCCCAAACTTTTGAACGGTAGTGTAGGTAGGACCCAAGAATAACACTGATAAAATGAATTAAAAAGTTCAGTTAATATGGAAATAAATTATACCCATCAAACGGGTTATTCAATTTTAATTTTATTTTATTATGAATTAATACCAGCCTGACAATCAAGAAAAATAATATTGTCTTAGTATTCTACTGAGGATGTTTCACTGGACCTCACCAGGGCCGGGCCAAGGGTGGGCAGGGTAGGTGGCCAACATTGAGGAGGAAGGGTTCAATTTCTTAATTTATGCCAAAAAACTACATTCAGCCTTTAAAGCGTACATAACCTTTCAGGTGACTTTTCAGAATTAACTGTCATATGTGTGTACATGCGGAATAACACTATTTCTGGCCGTTATATGACTTGTATATGGCATTATTTTTTTTGCAGTTTTCCCCTCTGCAGGTTTTTCTCTAAGGCTATGTTTACACAGAGTTTTTTCACAAGTTTTTTGACGCAGAAACCGCGCTTCAAAACTCGTCAAAAATGGCCCGAAAATGCCGCCTCGCGGGTGAAAGAAGCGACATGCCCTATCTTCGGGCGTTTACGCCTCTGACCTCCCATTGACTTCAATGGGAGGCAGAGAAAGCGCATTTCACGTGCAGGGAGACGAAAATCTGCCTCAAACTTCCAAACTGAATTTTGAGGCAGAAATTCCACCTGCAAAAAACTTAGTGTGAACATATCCTAATTCTCAGTTTTCTCTAAGCTAGTGGGTGGAGCCTAACAATCATGTCTTCTATACACTGCACACATAGAGAAGAGAACATTCTGCTACCCAATTTCTTTGTAGCACACCCTCAGAAGCAGCAGCAACATGGAGGACATCACACAGCAGTAATGAGCAGTGTAGCTGCGGATCCAGCACTGGGGTGGCATATAACTCTTCTACAGAAGCTGTTTCAGTGTATCTGTGTGTCTCTCACTTTGCTACTGCTCCTTCCTCCCACTCCCCTCTCCATATACTTATATGGGCAGCTTGAGGAGATGGAAAAAGCAGTAAATTAAGTGTGAGTAAACAGTTAGGAGGGAGAGGGAGGATAAGCGTCTGTTTAGTGGTGAAAAAGGTATTTTTCTCCCATAAGATATATTAGAAAGTTTTTTGATTTTTGCAAAGTTTGTTGAAAATTTAGATTTGTCACGGACAGGCAAGTGGACAGAAAGTGGACCCAGTTGGTTACTACTGGATTTGTTATAAAGCTAGACCAGAAAGAGGAGTCTATGGGATTGTCTGTTCTTCGCCTTGATTCCCCAGCAAAGATCTATGGACTTTAAAAAAAAAAAACGTGTACCACCCCTGCACTTCATACAGCACAATTGATGCCTGCTTGGTGCTCATGTGGCCCAAAAGAGTAAAACAAGATATGTCCACACATGGATAGTTTGGACTTTATGCCCATGTCCATGAAAAAATTCTAAAAATAATTTTTTGGGGTACAATGTGTGGAACATGTGAGGGGAACAATAAAAATCTGAGCTCCCCTCCTGTATCCCACATCCTCCAACAATCATATCTGCGCCACAATATAGGAAAAGGAAGAAAAGGTTGGGCTTCATAAAAGTACCTCAGAACCCACCACAAGACACAGACTTGGTCATGCCTCCCCTCTAATACCCAACACAAGTGTCTTCTATGATCAGATTAACGTTTCCCCCATACGCTGAAGGCATGTTCATGGCTCCTCTCCACCAGCCCGAAATCTGTAGACGGTTTTGATTATGCAGCTGTCGGCAATAATTACACTTAGCTTCCATATAATATGCCATGCCGGGTGAGGAGGAAGAAGGAGGAGCAGCGATCCATTCATTTATGCTACAAGAAGGAAGTTTTCTGTAATCTTCATCTTCTACATCACCACAGTAAAGGCCAAGGGCTTCCTAAGGTTAAAACAGTGGTCAAGTTACTGAATGGTCATGAAGGGGGGGGTTAATTTAGAACAGATTGCTTTATAATTCATGACTTGAATTTTTTGATGTTTTCTTCTTTTTTTTTTCTTTTTTCCCAAGTTTAAAATTAGGATAATTCAAAAAACTAAGTGAAAATGACAGACCTTAATCAGAAAATAATTAAACTGTTGCTGGATAAAAGGCTTCACTATTGAGTTGGGGGTTTGGTAACTCAGGAAAGAGTTGGGGGATTTATTGTTGAAGTCAAAACAAGGCATTTCGGGAGATAGAGTATTACGCCATTTATTTAAGCTTCAGTTTCTTCATTCATTGCCATGAACTTACATTCTGTATATGAATTTGATGTCAAATATGAGAGACCTGAATTACCCAAATGTTATCTGTATTTTTTTCATGTACTTGTTATCTGTAGATTTAAAAAGTTGTCTACTTAAAGGGAAGGTCCACATTTGCAAAAAGTGAAGCAATTTTGCTAATAGACTTAAAGGGTATGTGTCGCTAGAATATTTTTTTAGTTAAACTGTTAGTATATAAATGATTACACATTGTTCTAATTTTTTTAATTTATTCCCAAGTCAGAAAATATTATAAATTAGATTCTAATTTATAACATTTCCATGTGCTGGTCACTAGAGGGAGCAATTCCCAAAATTGCAGCATTGGCATGTGGTAAAGCAACCTCATTGCTTTATGCTGCAAAATTGGAGAAGACACACTCGCTCTAGTGTGCTCAATTAATCCCCCTCCTTTATCTGGCTAGTGCCAGGAGAAAGGAGGGGGTTGAATGTTCAAACCTCCTACACTGTGTGCCGCCATTTTTTGAGCGAATGCACAGTGTAGGAGGATTAGATACAGTGGTAATCAGACAGTATAACACGAACATACACACACATCACATACACATACATAACTTACCTGCTCCTGCCGCCGCTGCCGCCTCCGATCCTACTTCTCGCCTCTGAACATATGGCGGGAAGCCGCGACTGGAAGTAGTCATCTCACAGTCCGGCCGCGGCTTCCGGTCCACATGAAAATGGCGCCGGATGTCGCTCTGACGAAGACCTTCCTTTTGGTCTGTGTGGGAGCGGAGCATGCGCCGTTCCCACACAGACGGCGTACGCTATAGTGAATGGAATGGCTCCCGTTCGCATTTTCTATGGGGATGTATGTGCCATATTCCATCTCTGTATGTGTCACATACAGAGATGAAAAAAAAATGGCAGCCCCCATAGAGAAGTAAAAGAAAGAAAAAAGAAAAAAGTACAACACAAAAACACAAATAAATAAATGTATTTTAATGACATACTAAAAGCAATAACATATATTAAAAAAAAAAATTTGTGACACCTTCCCTTTAAATGGCTGGTCAGGGACATATAAAACAAGGGCTACAGGCAGTGTATGGGCTAAAATGAGAAAACAAGTTATAGCCACCTACTAAATTCCCCGCTGCTCCAGCGCCATTGCTCTGGTTGTTTCTGCCGGTCTGATAATCTTCAAAGGAAGTGATAACATCGCATTTGGCTGCAGCCAATCACAGGCCTCAGGGATAGTGTGCCATTCTTGCCAGCATCACCGCTAAGACCAGTGATTGGCTGAAACCAAACGGGATGTCATGACTTCCTGTAAAAGTTTACAGACCGGGGGAGACCACTGGAGCAGCAGCGTTAAAACTGAGTAGGAATTTACTAAATAAGTATGCCTCGTTTTGTTATTTCAGCCCATACCCTGTCTACAGCCTGTGTTTTACACGTCCCGGACAACTCCTTTAATTAAAAATCTCCTAGCATTTTGTGTATACAACTCCTATGTAAACCTATAATTCTGTAGGGCTACAGAACACAGACCAGTATCCGTCAACGGTTGGTGGGGGTTCAATGTTTGGGACCCCACCATTATGTTAAATGGGTTTTTTCGAGATAAAATGACTATGTGTTAATGCTTGTAATTTATTAATGTAAATACATTTGTAATATACTTACATTTTCAAAATTTGCCCCGTTTCCAGATGTTGCCGTGGAGTATTTCACGGGTGACGTCACCCTCTGGCCGCTGTGTTGATCTTCAATTATTTTCCGGGTATACGACACGTCACTTGTGATGTGCTCTGTATGGGCTGTTCTGTTGTATAGCCCATAACGCGCATGCGCGGTCCCTGCTGTTTTCATGGTCCCTGCTGTTCCTCGTGATAAAAGCAGGGACCACACATGCGCGTTATGGGCGGTTCAACAGAACAGCCCATACACGGCACGTCACAAGTGACGTGTCGTATACCCGGAAAAAAAATTAAGATCAACACAGCGGCCAGAGAGTGACGTTACCCGTCAAGTACCCCACGGCAGCATCTGGAAACGTGGCCAATTTGGAAAATGTAAGTATATTACAAATGTATTTACATTAATAAATTACAAGCATTAGAAAGGAATAGGAGCCACAAGAACAGCCAGGCCCCTCATTGACAATAACGATAGAGGTCCCAGAGGTCAAAACCCCACCTATCATACATTTATGACCTGTCTAATTGATACAGATGAGCAGTTTCAGGTCTAGAGAAGATAAGAAAACGTTGTTAAAATACAGTAGTCCGGAAAAGGTGGCAAACACATGTAAGTCTCTGAGTGAGAAGAATATCACAAAATGGAGAAAAAGTACAGCAGTGAATTTCCCTGGAGTGGCCGGTCTACCAAAATGACTCCAAGGGCTCACCAGCAATTCATCTAGGATGTTACAGAAGACCCGAGAAAAGCATCCAAAGAACTTGAGACCTCTCTAGCTTCAGCTTATTCTAGACTTAGAAAAAGACCGGACAAAAATAATATTCATTGGACATAAACCACTGATATCCTGTAGTAAACCAGGAAAAAAGTGGTATTTCTGTGAATTTTAAAAAAAGAACTAAACTAATGCATAGTGACTTTATTGTTTTTTGATCAATTATATCACCTTTATTTTTATATACTGTTTGAATGAAGATCGAATATTAATATGTCCACATATGGGATGTCTTTACTTTTCACATGACTCTATGACTTTATTTATTCAACTCATTTGTGCATCATGACAATTAGATATGAGCAAATGTCCAGTTGTGAGCTACACTAGTTGCCTTTACAGATGTAACAGAGCTAAATATGTAATATAACTTATTTTTATGCTAAAAGGGCCCATACAAATTAATTGACAGTCAGCCATACCAGCCGATTTTGGCGGGACCGGCCAACAATCTGATGTGTATGGGTACGACTTTCCTCTGACAACATATATCGTGGGAAAAAAGTATCGGTCATTTGAATCGTAACATTTTCGATCCTTAGTTCCCGCAGGAGATAAGCCGCTGCCAGAGATGCCTGGCAGTGGCTTATTTTTCTCTCCCCATTAAATACATATGCATGATTGGCTGAGATGAACCGAGCATGCATGTGTATTCAGAAGTAATAGCTGTTGGCCGAACAAGGTTGTGGGAACAGGAGTCCCGACCCCCCAGGTCCTCCTCACTGCGCTCCATGCAGTGAGGTGGAGCTTGACTGGTAGCGTTGGTCGAGTATGTGCCTGCCGCTCCTTTCAATGCCTATGGGAGTGACGGAAACAGCCGGGCACTATACTCGGCTGTTTCTATCATTCCCATTGACTGACTGGAGCGGCACCATGCATGCTTGACCGCCGCTCCATTTAGTGTCCTTCCTACTGCTCGTGACCTCCGTTCTCACGATTGGTGTGGGTCCCAGCGATCAGAAAATGATCACCTATCCTGCGGACAGGTAATAATTCATGCTACAACTGTATATCTAGATTCATATTCTTGCCTTTTAGAAACAAGACAATTTTTTTCTTAAATACGGGTAGAAGTGAGAAAGTTGCAGCTGGCATCGGAACCTGCAGGAGCTCTGGGGCACTAGTAGGAGATAGGATGCTCTTATTAAATTGTCCTTGCATCATCTGTGCATTAGTTGAGACCAGCTGGGATCAATTCCAGCACAGCGTCACATCCAGGGCTGACACCTGCCGATGACTTACACCGGCTAATTTTGGGCTCTAGCTCTCAGAGAATGAGATAAATGGCACGGTGGGGGGTGTCTGCCTTCTTTCTCCTTCTATTTTTCAGTTTTTCCATCATTATCTAAATTTTTCTTCCTCCATGCAGGAAGGCTCCAATTATATTCATAGCCCTTTGTGCTGTTCTGGGACTTACATTCGCCAATGTTGAGGCTGCATTATAGTTTTGCTCTTTGATGGATCTTTTTGATCCTGTGCTTCATTCCAGATCATCTTATCTTCCAATTTAACTTGAAATAATGTATCAGTTCATTTATTTTTATTTAATGCTAATGCTGCGTCCTGATCCACAGTCACATGCGATATCAGCACTTGGTTCACGCATCAGTTTATACCGGGAATTCTGTTTTTTACCTAAAGGTCCTGATGTTGGGGGAGCAGAAGAGCCGGGTACTAAAGAAAGTTTATTGCCTGGACTTCTCCTTCATAAAACAAAGTCAGACCAACGTAAATATTTGAAGTATTTCTGTAAATGCTTATTGTATTTCTTTGCCTAAATTTTTCTAATTGCGCCAAAAAATGGCCATTTTTTTTTTTTTGTAAATGTCGAAGTTCTCCCTTGATATTTATTCATGTCATGTAAATACATCCTTTGGGTGTGTTTATATGAGACTCTTTTAAGGGTGCAGTCACACGTGACATATTTGCCTTGTATTTCCACAAATACGCTGTAAAAAACAATGAAATAGTAAAATAGTACAATAGTAAAAATATTCCGCAAATCATACAGATTTCTCAATTCCTTGTGTTCTGGGATATTTTCCCGATAGGCTAACTAAGTTTTCCGCAGCGTAAAATAAATACAAGGTTAATACCCTTTGGCTACATGCACATGTTGAAAAATTCGCATCAAATCCGCAGGTAAAAGCAGGTAATTCCACATGTAAAATCCGCACCTAACAATGCGTTTTTTTAATTTGTTTTTAGGTGCAGTTTTTACATTTTGATGCAGAAATAGGTGCGGTTTTATGCTGCGGATCTTGGTGCATTTTTGTTTTTATAAACCTGTCAGATACAATTCGCTAGCGAAAATGCAAGATAGAGTGACATGATGCAAATTTAAAAATACAGGTTGATTTACGTGCAGAAAAATTCTGCTACGTATAGATAAGATAACTTTAAATCTTTCATTACTTGAAATCTCATTTACTTTGCTGGTACTGTATTCTGCTGCGAATTTGCGGCAGAAAAATATGCGTGGTAAATCTGCATGTAATACGCAACGTGTGCATTTGGCCTTAAAGTTTTTTAGTCGGGCTGTTTACTACAATTTTCATGCCTACAGCAAAACCGGGACATTTTTTCATTAAAAAAAACACAAAAAAAGTCTTATATAAATAAACCGGAGAGGGGAAATTTATCAGTACCGGCGCACCATGCGAATGATGTACCGGTCTCTCCCACCATGTAGCTTGCGGTGGATTTATCTATAGAGTGCATGCCTATCGTAGAGGGGAAAAAACGACAGCTCAGACCTAAGGGTCTATTCCCATGGTGCGGTAAATTCACAGTAGTATCAAACTGGAGTAAGAACTTTCGTACGTGTCTGTATTTCGTCCCCCTGCACACGTAGCGTATTTGTTGTGGACTTTCATCTTTGCATTCAATAGGGAAGTGAAATTCCACAAAAAAAAAACAAATAGTAAGTCTTTGCTGCGGAAAAGCTAGTAAACGCAAGTAAGACAATCCCCAAAAAAAAATCTTTACGCACTGTTCCCGGCGTTCCCATAGCGACACCTCACCCCTCCCTCATCTGGTGTCAGTGCTGTGAGCCTCCTGGTATGACATTTCATCCCATGTGGCTGTAGCAGTAATTCACATGCTGCAACGGTAACAAGGGAGAAATCGTCATCCCAGGAGACCGCAGCACTGAGACCAGCCCTGGGAGGAGCGACGCGTCGCTATGAGAAACCAGGGGAGGTAAGTATTGACTTTTTATTTTCCTCCCCTCATCTGGTGTCTGCAGCGGCAATTCCGGACTAAACACGATTTGGTGCAAGCTTTAAGTCGGAATTCCCTGCAGTATCTAGGGTCGAATTTGCTGCAGATTTTTCCGCAAAAAATCTGACCCGTGTGCAGGGAGACCTTACTGATCCATAATATTGCCTATTGCCAGCTATGGTCCACACTGTAGCTCTGTGTTTTTCCATATAAAATAATTTTTTTCTCTTGGATTTCTTCTTGTATATAAATTGAGGCATGCCCCATCGCATGCTTTATCATGGGATATTCTCCCCTACAAGCATTGCTATAGGGGACAATGCAGTCTTGCGGAGGCATCATATGGTGGCACACATTGTAAGGACCCATAGGACTGTGTGCTGCTGTACAGGGTACGTGCTCACATCATTACTGTGTATATAAGCCCTTAAAGGACCCTAAAAAATTTGCAGGTGGCATGCACCATATTTACTAAACGGTTCCACATTTTTTTTAATCTGCTGGTAATACCTAAAAGACACTGAATTTGTCTTTCAAAAAGGGCACTGCGGGTAAATGGCATGGGTTTGGCATGTTTGTTGCAGCTGTGTCACCTATTTATTAGTGCCCAGAGTACATAAGATCAGAGATGCCATAAAGCTTGTGGCTGTTTCACAACTGATCATACGTATTGTGACAGGACCAGGGGAAAAGTAGTGGACGGAGTGTACATCTCACCCAGGTTCCTGTCCTATACATTTTAAAACAGCCAGGGAATGGAGCTAGAAGGAAATGTGTTTTCCTTGCTCAAGGGTTTTCTGTGTAAAAGGGCCTGGTTGTTGGAATAGGGAGAGTTGGGAGGGTCCCTATTCCACCAGCCACTTCAGGTATTGCATTGTGGCTAATAACCTGCACAGCTGAGATGTGCTCTAAATAGAGGCAGAGTTCACAGTCTCTCCCTCTCTGCTCCTGGGAAAGCTGGATGTGAGTAAAGCAACTGTGGTGTTGTGTTTGGGAGTTGGAGCTTGAGGCTCAGCTCTTTGTAGTTAGGAACTGCATGTTAGTTAGTGGCCAGACGGCCTAGGATTTACTTTATGTATTTATTTGTTTTCTGCTACGGCTTTTCTACCTAATAAAACTGGCTGAGGTCAGTAGTACCACACTGTGACTGGACTGTAGTCTGTTCTTACTGTGCCAAAAGTGCCCGTCTACCCCAGGAGACAGCGATCCCGTGGGCTGCCCTCTTACAAAATAGAGACAATTATCATGTATAACAAGGGTGGGGAACCTTTATTCTGCCAAGGGCCATTCGGATATTTATAACATCATTCGCGGGCCATACAAAATTATGAACTTGAAAATGAGCCTGCTAAATTTGGTCAAACATTTAATTAACTCACCCCTAATCTGATGGCTGGAACTGCTCCTCTTTGGTGAGGTGTGTGATGTTATCCGGTATTGATGATGTTGCTACTGCATTGGTCAGTCTGGAGCGCAGTCGACTCTTTGTAATGGTAAGTTTTAACAAGAACACGCAGCAGTAAGTTGTTCCGACTCACTTAAAGGGGTCTTCCCATCAGGGACATTTATGATATATCCACAGGATATCCTCAGAAAAAGCATGGTTGAATAGCAGCACACGTCTCCCAAATTTCAATCAATATGTTCCTTTATTGGTCAAACATAGGCCATTTTTTACTGGATGTTTGACCAATAAAGGAACATATTGATTGAAATTTGGGAGACGTGTGCTGCTGTTCAACCATGCTTTTTCTGAGGATTACATTACGTCAGACTGGGTTTATCTAATTTTACAGCGTGACACC
Organism: Rhinoderma darwinii; assembly: GCF_050947455.1. Taxonomy (NCBI): domain Eukaryota; kingdom Metazoa; phylum Chordata; class Amphibia; order Anura; family Rhinodermatidae; genus Rhinoderma; species Rhinoderma darwinii. The sequence continues at coordinate 36,620,911 of NC_134691.1, read as the reverse complement.
GCTCCTGATATCGGGATTTGTGCTACTTCAAATATTTTATTTTTTGGCATATCCACAGAATATGTCATAAATGTCAGATAGATGCAGGCGCCTCCTCTGGGACCCGCACCTATCTCTAGAACGGGGCCCCCATAAATCCTGTTCTACCTCTCTGTGTTCCAGTTGATTTACGACCAAGAAGAAGAAAACAGCGTAGCTCGCTGAGCTACGTTGTTTTTGTAACTCCCATAGTAGTGAATGGCAGTTACAAAGAAGTGTAGCATGCGAGTTACGCTGTTTCCGTAACTGCCATTCTGTTCTATAGGACTTACGGAAATGGCGTAGCTCAACAAGTTACGCTGTTTTCTTCATCATGGTCGGAAATCACAAGCTTCAGCCACAACACAAAGAGGTAGAACTGGGTTTAGGGGCACCGTTCTAGAGATAGATCTGGGACCAGCACCTATCTGACATTTATGACATATCATGTGGATATATCATAAATGTTCTTGATGGAATCACCCCTTTAAGTCACCTGATCTCATTTCATGCAATTAGGAGAGGTCCTATGTCTACACTACAGCTACATTTAGGCCTCAGCTAAGATTCTAAATGATAGGTCAGGAGCAGGGAAGATGGAGCCAAGTACTATCATCACTACTAGTGAATGAGGATGCAGCAGTCTGAGTGAGGAGGTCAGTGTGTGCCGGCCCGGGAGTGGACCAGTCACCAGGACCAGTCAAGTGAAGTCACCTATGTCACCTGACCTCATGTCAGATGACTCAGGTCAGGTGACTGGACCACTCCTGGGGCAAACTGGCCTCACTCAGATCACCGCCATACTTGGCTCAGACTGCCGCCCTCCTCCTTCTCCTAGATGTGAGTGAGTAGGGTGGATGGAGCCAAGCAGGGAATGGCACGGCAGCAGCGGCGGTCAGAGTGAGGTCGGTGCATGCTGTGACGGGAGTGGACCAGTCCAGTCCCCTGACCTCACTTCACTGACTTCATGTCAGGTGACTCAGGTCAGATGACCGGACTGGTCCACGCATGCACCGACTTCACTCAGACCCCTGCCGCAAAATCTAGATTAGTCCACCCTCCTCCTGCTCCTAAATGTGAGTGAGTAGGGCAGAGGGAGCCAAGTAGCAAATGACGCAGCGGCAGTGTGGTCTTAGTGAAGTCAGGCCAGACCAAATGGAAACACGATTCTAAATCTATTAAAGCCTATGAACAGTTACTGTATATCTCTACTACTCTCAACTTATGGGAAATTGTAGTGCGGTTTTTGTAATTTAAAGCTTATTTGTAGAGCCTAAAAATAATGCAGTCGATTTACATAAAACCACAGACAACTTATCATGACGTCATAATGAGTTCTCCCAAATAACAAACTCAACACTTTCTACATCTGTGTTATGATAAGCAGCAGGACTGCTGCTAATCAAGGATTTCTGTTATCTCTTTGTTTGGGCATTGCTAGGCAATGCCTTTGGTCTGAATCTGGATTTGGTCATCATTTAACTTTGCCTGGGTTATTAGGGCGGAGTACTTTTCTTGGGTTTATATATACTTCAGGCCTGGATTACTTAGGTGCTGGTTATACTGTTTCTGGCATGTGCTAAACGCTTTACAGATTCTAGTTGGTGACGTTGTTCTTGTCTATGTGTTTGTTTGTACTGTTGGTCCCCTGAGAAATCTAGTTTTTGTATAGTGGTTTTATGTGTACCCTGGGATCACTAGGTCTACTGGTTTGTTTGCCTTTCCTGTTCGTTTGGTCTGCTGCCAAGTTGTTTTCTTACCCTGCTATGGGATAGTATTAAAGAGGCTCTGTCACCAGATTTTGCAGCCCCTATCTGCTATTGCAGCAGATCGGCGCTGCAATGTAGATTACAGTAACGTTTTTATTTTTAAAAAACGAGCATTTTTGGCCAAGTTATGACCATTTTCGTATTTATGCAAATGAGGCTTGCAAAAGTACAACTGGGCGTGTTGAAAAGCAAAAGTACAACTGGGCGTGTATTATGTGCGTACATCGGGGCGTGTTTACTACTTTTACTAGCTGGGCGTTCTGATGAGAAGTATCATCCACTTCTCTTCAGAACGCCCAGCTTCTGGCAGTGCAGCACTGTGACGTCACTCACAGGTCCTGCATCGTGTCGGCACCAGAGGCTACAGTTGATTCTGCAGCAGCATCAGCATTTGCAGGTAAGTAGCTACATCGACTTACCTGCAAACGCCGATGCTGCTGCAGAATCATCTGTAGCCTCTGGTGCCGATGTGTCCTCGCTCGTCTGACACGATGCAGGACCTGTGAGTGACATCACAGATCTGCACTGCCAGAAGCTGGGCGTTCTGAAGAGAAGTGGATGATACTTCTCATCAGAACGCCCAGCTAGTAAAAGTAGTAAACACGCCCCGATGTACGCACATAATACACGCCCAGCTGTACTTTTACTTTTCAACACGCCCAGTTGTACTTTTGCAAGCCTCATTTGCATAAATATAAAAATGGTCATAACTTGGCCAAAAATGCTCGTTTTTTAAAAATAAAAACGTTACTGTAATCTACATTGCAGCGCCTATCTGCTGCAATAGCAGATAGGGGTTGCAAAATCTGGAAACAGAGCCTCTTTAAGATGGGGTCAGTGAGTGCTGTTGATTCTTGTCCACTGTGTATTCATTTGTTAACTGCTTGCATGCTATTCATCTGCCATCCACTCCATTTATGCATTTTCTCCATTTTCTACTACCTTTGGTGTTTGGTTCTGCTTATCCACTGGTGAGTTACTTTGTGCCTTTTGTTTTCTGTCAGTGTTGAAGCGTGCTTCACCCATGGGATAGTGATTGTGTAGTATTGTAGTCTTGAGCACTACCAGCGGCGTAACATTCCATATGTATTGCTTGAATTATAGCTTAGAAAGTGGGTCTATCTTTCAAAATCATGTATTTTTTTTAAGTTTCAAAATTCTATGACTATTACTTTTTATAATATCTTTTTAGTGGTCTGATTGTTTTTCTAATACAGTGTGCCAAAACCCCTGCATAGACATAGATTTATAACATAACAATCTGTCTGCCAACAGTCACCACTAGGGGGAGCTTACTACATACTTTAGGCCCCAGGCACACGACAGCAAAAAACCTCCGTTTTTGCGGACCGCAACTGCGGTCCGCAAAAACGGAGCAATTCACTTTCATTGAACACTGACACCTTTCCGTAGCACTACGGAAGGGTGTCAGTGCCATGGAAATGTTCCGGGAATTATGGAACATGTCCGTTCTTTCGCATTTTGCGGGCCGTGCTCCCATACTTTGTATGGGAGCACGGCCCGAAAATGCGGCTGTCAGTCAGCGGCCGGCCGTGCCCGCAAGCGCGGGCTGTGATTGCGGGCACGGTCGTGTGCATGGGGCCTTATTGAGTTAAGTGTATAAACGGTATGCAGTAAGCTCCTAAACTCCCCCTAGTGGTAGCTGCAGATAGCTAGAATGTTATGTGTTTAAAATATTTCTAAGCAGGAGACTTGAAGCTCAGTATCAGTCAGAGATATATTAACCCCTTCCCGACATTTCATGTTAAAATACTGGATGAGCTCCGCATCTGTCAGCTGTATGTTGCAGCCCACACTTTACTATAATGGCCAGAATCAAAGATAACTCTGATCCCTGCCATTTAGCCACTTAGATGGATGCTCTTCCCCCCCCCCCCCCCAGTGACGCGAACAAGTTGTTCCAATGGTTGTCATGGCAGCCATGGGGCCTCCAGAAGGCCCCCAGGTCTGTCATCTTTGTGCTCCTATAAAGATAGAGAGCAGATGGTAAAGATCGCTCATTTAAGTCCACTAAAGACTAAAAACAGAAGCAAAAAAAACGTTAAAAAGGCTCTGTTACCAGATTATAAATTCCCCATTTCCTACATAATCTGATCGGCAATGTAATGTAGATAACGGTGGTTTTTATTTTGAAAAACGATCATTTTTGACAAAGTTATGAACAATTTTAGATTTATGTTAATTAGTTTCTTAATAGACAACTGGGGGTGTTTATACTTTTTACCAACGGGGCGTTCTACAGAGGAGAGCATGAAGCTGACCAATCAATGACCAATCAGTGTCATACACTTCTCATTGTTCCAGCCCAGTTTCTTTCACTGCACAATCACGCTGTAACAATGAGAAGTGCAGGACACCGATTGGTCACTGATTGGTCAGCGTCATACACGCCTCTCCACAACGCCCAGTTGGTAAAAAGTAAAAACACACAGTTGTCTATTAAGAAACTAATTAGCATAAATCTAAAATTGCTCATAACTTGCTCAAATATGATCATATTGACCCGCAGAATAAAGTTAACATGTTGTTTTTAACGCATGATTAATGCCGTATAAACAAAATCCAAAAAAATCAATGGAGGAATTGCTTGATTTTCACATTCCATACCACAAATAATTATTTTTTCCGTTTCCCATTACATAGTTTGGTTCAATAAATGGTGCGGTTTAAAACTACAACTCTTCCAGCAAAAAAAACAAGCCCTCATACAGCTGTGTCGACGAAAAAAAAAAGTTATGGCTTTTGGAACGCGGGAAGGAAAAAAGCTAAAATGAAAAAAAAAAACTAAAAGAATTTGAACCTATTTAAATGAAATTAACAAAAACGTTTTCATTTGTTGACATTCGCTTTGGGGAGATTTTTAGACCAAAGACTATTAAGGTATATCCACCCTGATCCAAAAAATACTACATACCCCGTCCTTATTCGAGGAGAAGTAGCTGCAAACATGAGTGAGCAAGCTCCACTGTCTTGGTGTCCATATTTTATTTTAATGAAGAGTCAATACTAGGAATGGGGACCTGGCACACCCGTTCTTCGAAAAGCCACTGTTTAGACTCTTATGATATATATCCCCTAACATGGTTGGGAATTGGGATAACCGGTTTGAGTATCAATAGGATATAATGAGAGGCGTAAATTCTGGGCACCAATGCAAAATCTGTAACAAGCCCTCACCTACCATATGCCATTCATAATACTGCTGTCTTCTTAAGTGGCAGAACGCTCTTTGAGTCCCCCCTTAGGCATCGGTGCCTGCTATATATTCACCCCGTATAGCTAAACCCTTGGATATGACTATTTATAAATAACAATATCACCCTAAAAAATCATTGCCAGAAAATTATTTTACAATACATTTGTCAGATCTGTTCCAAAACAAATGCGACTTCTGTTTTGTTTTGCTTTACTTTGTAATTACGGATAAACTGCTCATTCTCAACATTCGCCTGAAGCCATTACTCACACTTTATGTTCAGCCAAAGCCCTTTTATCCTGAGATAAATATATGAAACCTCGGTGCAAGTTTTTAAGAAAGTCATATTTTGCCCGTCTTCCCTAGAAATGTCTACAAGATACGAAAACCATATCCCATATTAGGGACCCTTGAAGCTTGGTGGAACAATAAATACAAAGAGTTGAACAAACCATTGGAAATCTGCAGTTTGTTTAATTTTAATCCACATGAGACTGATCTTTAAACAATCAGCGCCGAGGAGCAATCTGTAATTATGTACTTAGTGGGAGAAAATGAGTTGATTTAAAGTGACCCCTGCTTCTCAGCGACGGTAATCAAATCAAGACCTGCAGACGGTAAACTTCCTGTAGAAGCAGCGATGGTGTTTGTTCCTTCACCAGAATGTACTCATTAATAAACGGGTTTACTGCTTCATCCTGTCAGGTATAGGAGAACGCATGGAGTGTCGGCCATAAGCGAAAATGAAACACGTACTAAAAATGTTCAAGTCAATAAATTCTGCCATCAATATCTCGGGTTACTGAGGTTTTTTTTTATTTTGTCATAAATTTTGCACTGTGTATTTGAGGATGTGATCTAGGGGTCCAATCACTCTAAAGCCCTAAGTTTGAGGTTAAGGTGCTGGTAATAAGCAATGATTAAAATATGCTTGCTCTTCTCCTTTAATGCTGACTTATCACCAGCCAAAAGGGATATTGTATTCACTGGAAAGAGAATATTTACTTTGTATTATCAAGTGGAAAGTAGAGAATGTCAGGTAAGCATGGACTGACACGAGGGAGTTTTTATAAGAGACTTTCAACTTAAAGAGAAAAAAAATCTCCAGTAAATCCTTGGGTCATCTTTTTCTCTCGTTGGCAAAAATAAGACCTATTCTGTGTCTTAAATAGATCTGTTTCTGGGTGACGTGTAAGAGGGTCCATTTTTAATGAGTGTGGCCCTTGACCCTGACTCGGGACCCCACCCGAGGACGGAACAGTAATAGAGGCAGGCACAGTACAGTTCAATACAACAGGACTTTACTCCGGAAGAGGCACAATGCGTAGTGGTTACAAAGAGTGGTACTTAGCGTAGCGTCTACAGTGAGTATACAGCTTGGCGGTTACAAATTGTGGCACACAGCTTGATGGTTACAGTCTCTTATGGGCACTTAGCTTGGTGGTTACAATCTCCGGTGGCACTTATCTTGGCAGCCACAGTCTTTAGTCTGTGTTATTACTTGCAGACAGGGGTAACTAGGCTTTCACCCGCCCTTGGTACAGGATTCTTGCTGAATGTCTTCCAAAACCATATTCAGGACACACACACATGGACTCTTTCATTTATGGGCGCGCGCAGACCCAAGTTACACAGCAGTCCAGTGAGGGTCAAGATGCTGTAAGCGGTCCAAACCCAGTGTAAACTCAGTTGAAAAGTGTCCTCAAATACTCCCCAACTAGATCATGCAATTTTTTGTAAAAAAAAAACAAAAAACAACAAAAAACACCACCGGGACAAAAACTGCCCCAAAAAATATCAAACAAAAATGTAATCTTCCCCACAAGGGAGAGAAGAAAACCTGGACCACACATCCACTTGCTATGCGTACTTGATCTATTGCGGCTCAGCAAAATTAAAAAATATACGAACATGTGGTTCTTAGTTAGATTTTGATCAAACTGCATAAGCGCACTTTCCACTTCACGGCGACCCCTTTTAAGTGGGTCCCTACTTTACAAAGTGTAGAATCGCATGACAACCAGTGCAACACAGCACCTGCAGAGGGAGCAACCCAGGAGACCACAGCACCCATGCTGCCAGTCTAAGCCACATTGGCTCTGGGCCACATCCCCCCACAGATAAAGCACCACAGCAACAAAGACCACCACACAACACGAAAAAGTGAATAGATGGAAAAAGCTCACCTTTCCTTGTAGTCTCAGTGGCCAAATTGAAAACAAATAGGTAAAAAGTCCAACTAAACCTGACCAAATTGCTGAGTGTGTGAATCCAACCACAGCTCATATAAGATTTGACATCAAATAGTCAAAGACTATTTGGAAACCAGAACAATCAATTTATCACTAAAATACTAGACATACTTTTCGCTTAAGATTCTGTAAGTGGCAGACCTTATGGTGCTGTAATGGCAGTGGCCAATATTCCCAATAATAGATACAAAAAATGCTAGCTATAAACATTAGATAAATGTCGGCCAAAACATTCTGATTTTCGCAGGATCGGCCAACTATTCATTGTTTATAGGGGCCTCCCAACTTCTGTTGAGGGAAAGAAGGATCAGGCTTGTTAGATTTCATCATGTCCGATCCTTTGTTCCCATGAGTAACAAGTTTTGCAGTGACTTTTTTCCCTCTGTCCATTGAAGAATATCTGCACATTTAGCTGAACTGAGTGGGCACATCTATGGTGGAGTCAGGAAGAATAATTGTTGGACGATCGAGAGTTCAGGTTATCTCATGTGTATGGCCAGCTAGCACCGGGCGGGGGGTGCAACAGGCCTGACCGCTCAGATAGCATGGGGGCGCAGCAAACAGGTGAACAAACTTTTTTATTGCATACCACTACACTAGCGCCATTGCTGCATATAGAGACAGTTGCAGGCCTCGGCTCCGATGCAGGGAGAATCTACATAAAAGCGCCACCTCCCCTCACTACTCCTCCAGCTAACCCGAGATGATTTGCCAATACAACGACATCCCCAGGGAGTCCTGCACATAACAGCATCCATGACACCATCAGCGAAACATGGCTGACGAAACCCCTATTGATCAGCGATTATCACCAGGGAAAGCTGACAGACCTTACACAATGGTATGGTACTACATGGTGTCCAAGTCAATGGGTGACCATATAATTCATGATCAGATTAAGTCCTCCATAGTGTTTCTTGCTAATAGAGTGGAGTTACAAGTGGAGGACCACGCTCTGTGACCTAATAGGGCATATGGACATGGACTGTTCTGATGGGAACATTTCTTTACTACAAAAGGACAACCCAAAAGCAGAAATTACTTTTTTTAGAAATTAGAGACCTTTTATTATAACTGGGAAACTCTGGTTAAAGAAAGTAGCAGCCAATCTGACACATCCATATAATACAGCAGAAAAAAACACAACCAGGTACTTGTGATCACATGTTTTTGCAGAACAACATATCTACAAGACATCAACCTCAGGCATCCGGACAGTCTTTTAAAGGGCCAGATAACATCTACATAAGCGATACAGTTCATAGGTTGTAGTTGGGGAAGGGGACAATTAGTTCACCTCCTTACATCCATTCAATACATGAAAAACCCATTGATTTCCATCGACACTATGTAAAACCTAATTTTCCCTATGGTGGTGCTGCAATGGAATTAAAGGGAACCTGTCAGTCACTTTATCTAAGATGGCAGTATAAATTAATGACAGAGAGGCTGATATCAGCAGTATGTTACTTATGTCTAATAGTTTAGTGATTTTAGAGAACTTCTATTTAGAATGTTGCAATGATCACATCGCGCTGGGATAAAGGAGTTTGAAGTATTTATGAGCTGCCACTGCTCCCACCCAGCCACCGATGATTGACAGCTTTCTCCCTTTGCACAATGGAAAGCTATCAATCATCAGCCAGACTCAGCCAGACTCATCCAGACTCATCCAGACTCATCCAGACTCATCCAGACTCATCCAGACTCAGCCAGACTCAGCCAGACTCAGCCAGACTCGTCCATCGGACTGCCAGATAGAGAAGCGTGATTCATCATTACACAGAACACGTTTCCACTGATCCCGAGTCCAGTGGCGGCGGCTTTACACCACTCCATCCGACGCTTGGCATTGTGCTTGGTGATGTATGGATTGTATGCAGCAGCTCGGCCATGAAAACCCATGCCATGAAGATCAGGGGCACAGTTTTTGTGTCGATGTTAATGCCAGAGGTTTGGAGCTCTGTAATTATGGGGTCAGCAGAGCGTTGGAGACTTTTATCTACTATGCGCCTCAGCATTCGGCGACCCCGTTCTTTAATTTTACGTCGTCTGACACTTCAGTTGCCGTAGTTCATAAACGCTTCCACTTTACAATGATAACATTCACTGTTGATCGTGGAATCGAGGAATATTCAGGAGAACAGCAGCACAGTCACGAAAAATTCTTCAGTGTGAAAGGACAACTCCCCAAACATGGGTGGTGCGCGCAGCAAAGAATCCCAGGTCCAAGGGAGACAATCAATATGCAATCGAAGAAAGGAACTGCAGCACTCAAGATAATCCAAAGAAGTGTATTTTTTCATTTATTCACCAAGCATAAAAACACTTGCAACGTTTCAACCCATGAATGGGTCTTTATCAAGCATAATAAATGCTTGATAAAGACCCATTCATGGGTTGAAACGTTTCAAGTGTTTTTATGCTTGGTGAATAAATCAAATACACTTCTTTGGATTATATCTAGGAGGAAGAAATTTCAGGAACTGACTTGTTGCAACGGTGACGTCCTATTACAGGACCACGCTGGAATTCGGTGATCTCTTTACAACGACCCATTATTTCATAAATGTCTGTAAAGGCGACTGCATGGAGAGTGCTGGATTTTATACACCTGTGGCAATGGGACTGAATGGAACACCTGAATTCAATGATTACGAGGTGTGTCCCAATACTTTTGTTCATATAGTGTATATGGGTATGGGTAAATAACTATAGTGCATTTTGGGAAGGCTGCCTGCAAACATTAATGGGAAACGAGCCCAAGGTCATGTGATCCTTTTAAAAAAAAATTAAACTGTCAAATCGCGGCCGGCGATCACCATTTTGCTGCGATTCGTGCGCCACAAACCCCTCAACTTTAAAATCTGAGACTTTTGGGAAATTCGGACCAAATCTGAGTAGTGTAAAATCGATTTGCTCATCTCTAGTCCCAACGAAACCTGATGGATCCCATTGACTTATAATGGGGTCTCTGAAGTTTACAAAGGGGTTCTGGTGTTTTTGACAGCAAGAATGACGCTGCAGATTACACTATTCTTTCTGTCTAAAACCCAGTAACCCAGATCACATGGAAAGAAAATATTTCTGTGAAAAGTATCTGAATTGCCCAGACGATGTCAGATATGTCATTGAAGGGTGAGGTGGGCGTTGGGCGGCCGGCTGGTCAGGTCATGGGTGGGGAGGTTGTCTGGGCACAATTAGGCTTGAAGTATATTGCCACCCAGTTCACTAGGCATGGGTGATACGCCATCTGTAACCACACCGGTCACACACCTCATAGGAGGGCCCTGCGCCAAACTCATTAAAGGATCCTTCCAGTGAATAATTTTTGTAATTGGTATATATTTGTGTTCCTTTATTCATGAAAATATTTATGTGAAGATTCACCAAAGCTCCGAATTGCACGAAAGTCAAAGTTTGTATGCTTTTTTTGCTAACTTCTTTAAATACTGTTGATTTTATTCGCAAGTACGTAGCTTGTAATGTTATCATTAACCATCCTAAAATCCACAAACTACAAATGTGATACGAAACCAGACTGGAAACAATCCAAACCTGGTCATAGGACAGATGTTTAGAAACTGAGAAAGGTTAGCAGCATGAATAAAACCGTATTTACTGTTTATATCCAACGATTAACCAGCAAAAGAGGAAAACCAATGTCCTCAAGAGTTCTGGTCTTTTAGTGTTCATGGTTTGCAATATAAAGGTTCCTTTTCACTGAACCTAAATATAATTGCTTAGATAGCAATTTCTTAACACTATGTTACTACTGGAATTACTCCAATTTAATGCGTTTCTTGACCTGCAAATCCATCAGTATAAAGTCGCTGTCTTTAGTCTATAAGTATACCGTCGGTAACCCGTTCACAGACTATAAGCAGCCTTTATTGTAATTCACAATTTGCAGGGAATTTCAAATTCATTTCAGCCCTCTAGATTTCTGGAATACTTCTATAGCTAAGGGGAAATATTCCAATAATATGTTATAAATTTTTACTATTATAAAATAAACTTTATAATATATCTTGTTAAAGAAAAATGTGTCTTTCTCCAATTATCAGATGCCTCTTTCCCTTTTCCTGCCGCAGCCATTTTTCAGATTTTCGTTATCTCCTCTTCACATTCCAAAAGCCAAAACTTTTTTAATTTTCCATAGATCAAGCGGTATATGGACTTCTTTTATTGTGGGACGAGCTGAAGTTTCCAATGGTAAAATTTTGGCGTACATGCGAGTTTTTGATAACTTTGCATTACATTTTTTGTGGGAAATGAGGTGACCAAAAAACATTGATTCTGGCATTTCTTATATATATTTTTTTTTTACAGTGCTTAGGTTAAAATTGTTTATATTATAATAGTCAGGGGCGTAACTAGGAAAGACTGGGCACCATAGCAAACTTTTGACTGCCCCCGGGTGCCACGCATAGCCCTCCCCCTTGTTACTAGTGCCCCCCTGTAGATTGTGCCATACATCCCCCTGTAGATTGTGCCATACGGTCACCCCTGTAGATCGTGTCACAGCCCCCTTGTAGATAGTATTACTCTTCCCCCTGTTGATAGTGCCCCCTATCCCTTGTAGACAGTGCCATACATCCCCCTAGTAGATAGTGACCCCCACCCCTCTTGTAGATAGTGCCATACAGCCCCCTGTAGATAGTGCCCCCACCTCCTTGTAGATAGTGCCATATAGCGCCCCCTGTATTTAGTGCCCCGCCATCTCCCCCTCTTAGATAGTGCCATATAGCCCCCCTGTAGATTCTGCCATACAGCCCCCATTGTAGACAGTGCTATACAGCCCTTCTGTAGATCATATCACACACCCCTTGTAGATAGTGCCACCCTTCTCCCCTGTAAATAGTGCCCCCTCCCCATTGTAGACAGTGTCATACAGCCACTCTGTGTAGATAGTGCCCCACCCCCCTTTTAGATAGTGCCATACAGTCCCCCTGTAGCTAGTGACACCTGTAGATAGTGCTCCCCACCTCCCCCTTGTAGATAGTGCCATACAGCGCCCCCTGTAGTTAGTGCCCCCATATCCCCATTGTAAATATTGCCATACACCCGCCCCTGTAAATAGTGGCCCCACCTCCCCCTTGTAGATAGTGCCACACAGCCCCCCTTGTAGATAGAGCCCCCACCTTCCCCTTGTAGATAGTGCAATACAGCCCGGTTGATAGTGCCCCTTCTGTAGATAGTGCCCCCACCTCCCTCTTGTAGATAGTAGCATACAGCCACCCCTGTAGATAGCACCCCCCAAACAAAAAATATATACTCACCTATGACAAACGGAGCTGCTCCACAGCATCCTCAACGCTGATTGGATCCTTGCGTAGGCTGGCGTAATCCGGTGATGTCATCACGCTAGCATGCGCAGGGATCCTGTCCATGCCATATAGCCTGATAGATTGACAGCCTGATGGGCTGTACCCCGAATGTGGCCTGTAGCCCAGTAAATTGCAGAGCAGGAAGATAGCCGATATAGATATACTGTTCAATAGTATCTGCATCCTAAGGTTCCAGTTGTCGGCCCTGGCCCCCTCATGCCGCGAGCCCCGTAGCAGCCGCTATGGCTGCTACGGCGGTAGTTACGCTACTGGTAATAATTCAGACTTTAACGGATGTCGCAATACCAAGTATGTTTATTACTTACATTTTAACAATGCTTTATGGGAGAAATGGGAAAAGGGAGGTTTATTGAACTTTACATTTTTCTTTTGTACATAAAAAAAACGTTATTTTACTCTTTTCATTAGTCCCCCTAGGGGACTTGAACCAGCGATCATCGAATTACTTGCACTATATTGTGATTTTTACAGACTCCTAGTAAGCCCTGCATGAGGCAGGTCTTAATAGGAGTACAAAGAAGGCAGACTTGGGGGCCTCCATTATGGCCCAAGCTTCCATACCAACCATCGGCACCCCTCGTTCCTGGCGCGAGGGCCCATAGTCTGTCAGAGGGGGTCAACCCTCTCTTTCTAATGCTTTAGATGCAGAAAACGCTATACATTTATAACATACAGCCGACGCCCGCGTTGTATGGAGTGGGCTCAGCCTGTGAGCTCGCTCCATACATCCCCATACACGGCTATGATGTACGTATACGTCATACGTCAGGAAGTGGTTAAAGGTTTAGAATATCTAAACTTACTGAATAACTAGGACTGAATAACATGATCCCTTATTGTCCTAGTTTTCACCTACATAAATACACAGAAGGGGGAATTTATTATAGAATGTACGCAAGTATTTTAGCGTAATAGGTTTACGAATAATGGCGCATGCGATATTTGCGCAATAATTTGGGACTTTTTGCTGTCTTACACCGACTCTGTCAAGTGGATGGAGCTGAGCATAAAGTGGCGTGGCCACCCGCGGCCTGAGAAATTCACTATAGTTTATGCCAGAATATGGTGCAAATTGTAGCGTAAATCTATGCCAGCTCATAGCTGGCATTTATTTTCTTTTCTGGCAAACTGACAGCCAGAGATGTGCCTAATTTATTAAGAGGTGTGCGTCTAAATAATACAATGGGCTAGGGACAGGGGGCAGTGCTTCTGAGTGATGGAGAACATCATAGCAGGTAGTGCTTGCCTCTTCTGGAGCTTAGAAAAAACGGTCAAATGTGAGATGCCATAAATGCGTGATCAGTGGAGGCCTGCCCATTGGGACCCCACCAATCCCAATAACCGGGCAATCCTGTTCTCTATTCCCAGGGTAGAGTTGGATGCATTTATGTTTTCACCCTCAATGGGTGGATCCAGAGGAGAGTGACCAAAACTGGGGACCAGCCCCATCTACTCTCAGGATCAGTGTGAATCCAACCAATGGAGACATTTATGGTATTTCAGACTAATATGCCATAACTGCAAACCATTAGAACATACCTTTAAGTTGGTGTGGACATATACTGAAACTTGCACAGGGTCCCACCGATATCTATGTGCCACTTGCAATCCAATAGCTCATCCTAAGGCTGGATTCACACAAGCGTGTGCTTTTTGCGCACGCAAAAAACGCAGCGTTTTGCCTGCGCAAAAGGCACTTAACAGCTCTGTGTGGCCTCAGCATATGATGCGTGGCTGCGTGCTTTTCGCGCGGCCGCCATCATTATGACACTCCGTTTGGATGTTTGTAAACAGAGAAGCACGTGGTGCTTTTCGGTTTCCATTCATCCTTTTCACAGCTGTTGCGCGAATCATGCTGGTCGCACGGAAGTGCTTCCGTGTGGCATGCGTGGTTTTCACGCACCCATTGACTTCAATGGGTGCGTGATGCGCAAAAAAACGCTCAAAGAACGGACATGTCGTGACTTTTACGCAGCGGACAAACGCTGCGTAAAAATCACGCACATGTCTGCACGGCCCCATAGACTAATATAGGTCCGTGCGACGCGCGTGAAAATCACGCGCGTTGCATGGACGTATATCCCGTTCGTCTGAATAAGCCCTAAGGCATCCATTTATGTCTCTATAATAATCTACCAATAATTGTGAGACATGAAAATCATTATCTCACATGCAATTTAATAGACAGTAGGAAGCTGCTATTAGGGTGATAGGGTGTGCCCCCTAATCTACTGCGGCCCATTGGAGCTGCAGAGGTTGCACATATTGTATGCTCGCCCCTGCCCTTAAAGAGGCTCTATGACCAGATTTTGCAGCCCCTATCTGCTATTGCAGCAGATCGGCGCTGCAATGTAGATTACAGTAACGTTTTTATTTTTAAAAAACGAGCATTTTTGGCCAAGTTATGACCATTTTTGTATTTATGCAAATGAGGCTTGCAAAAGTACAACTGGGCGTGTTGAAAAGTAAAAGTACAAGTGGGCGTGTATTATGTGTGTTACATCGGGCGTGTTTACTACTTTTACTAGCTGGGCGTTGTGTATAGAAGTATCATCCACTTCTCTTCACAACGCCCAGCTTCTGGCAGTGCAGACACAGCGTGTTCTCCAGAGATCACGCTGTGTCGTCACTCACAGGTCCTGCATCGTGTCAGACGAGCGAGGACACATCGGCACCAGAGGCTACAGATGATTCTGCAGCAGCATCAGCGTTTGCAGGTAAGTCGATGTAGCTACTTACCTGCAAATGCTGATGCTGCTGCAGAATCAACTGTAGCCTCTGGTGCCGACACGATGCAGGACCTGTGAGTGACGTCACAGATCTGCACTGCCAGAAGCTGGGCGTTCTGAAGAGAAGTGGATGATACTTCTCATCAGAACGCCCAGCTAGTAAAAGTAGTAAACACGCCCCGATGTACGCACATAATACACGCCCAGTTGTACTTTTACTTTTCAACACGCCCAGTTGTACTTTTGCAAGCCTCATTTGCATAAATACGAAAATGGTCATAACTTGGCCAAAAATGCTCGTTTTTTAAAAATAAAAACGTTACTGTAATCTACATTGCAGCGTCGATCTGCTGCAATAGCAGATAGGGGTTGCAAAATCTGGTGACAGAGCCTCTTTAAGATATAGTGTACATTTAAATTGTGTCATTTACATAAGGCACGTACACAGCTTTGTTGAATATTCACCCATAGATTAGGAAATTATTACTACATTTCTGATCTGAGTAATAGTGAGGACAGGAAAGGGAAAATCCAATCCAATGGTGATTGTCTATTTGCTCTACTGCATTCAAGTAATATGTATATAGTAGAGAAATGAGGTTGTGCAATGTAGAGCTGAATATGGCAACCAAAAATAATAGTGATAGGGTGGCAAAACATTTCTGGCTAGTATAAAAATGGCGCTTAACATCTTGGGTGTAAGATAATATATTGAGCCACGTCCTGATAGTTTATGCAACATATATTGTTGGAGTAACTATAAGTTAGTTGAGCAGCGGTTCTTAAATCCAGTTCATAGACCACCAAGGTGGAGTTTTGACAAATTTCAGGGGGTCAGTAAACTTATGCACATCTTTATGTTGGCTAACCTCTATCTGAAATTCGACATTTACATTTTCTAGAGAGTAGATGTTGTTTTTAGTTCCTATTGCCTGGCCTGCAAAATAGCAGGCGCTACTCCGCCATCCGTGTACAAAATAGCAGGACTGAGCTACGGGGCACGTGTGCCCACCGGTTCTGGACACATTAAATCGAAGTTCTGAGAAGAAATCAAAAGAATACCAGGGGGCATCACAACAAATATGACATAGAATCATTTTTATTTATTTTTTAATTATTACAATTTTATTCCAACTGAGAAATTACGTTGATCAAGAATTCGGGCACAAATTGCACCAAAAAAAATGTAGGACATGGTGTACACCAAATTTATTATATGTATTACACACTTTTTGCACCTACCTTGAAAGTTTTGAGAAGTGTCGAGTAAAAGGGGCATGTCTAAAAGGAGTTTACAAATAGCGCCTGCAAATTCTGAAGATAAATATTGGTGTAATGTATGCCAGCCATTAGGTGTAAAGAATAAAAAAAACGAAAAACGAACAAGTCTGTTGTTGCGTGAAATTTATCATTCTGTGTGCGCCATTCTGATAAATTTGCCACCTTTTGCACCATGTCTACCGCCACATACAAATAACTCTTGTATAACAATATTGATAAGTCTACTCCAATGTGTGTTTATTTGAGCGTTGTATATAAATCCATATATTATAGCAGTTTTCCTCTGAAGCAAGGAGCTCTGGAGCAAAAACTGTGCAAAGTAAAGATGGTTATAGTTTAATCTCATGTCTACAATGACCAGCAGTTTATCTCTGCTATCTGAGGAACAGGGATCGGCAGGTTGAATTTCAACTCATCTGATAATATATTTCACACATGTTAAGTGTTGCCAGAGATTTTTGTTGGTAGCTTATCCCTGCTCCCACCATAGAAATAACATCTACCTTCTGCTGACCCAAAGGGTCATGTTTATGATGGAGTCAAAGAAGATGGCTGTTGGACAGAGGAGAATAAAGCCAGTATTGTAGTCACTGCATTTAATATACTAGATTTTTAATAGCGCAGACTTCTTGAGACTGTTCCCAACCCATTTAAAATCCTCATACAGAGATAGCAGGTTAAAGAGAGGCTTCATGCCTTGCCATACCTATGCCATAGGATGTCCATCTCCACCTCATGTCATCTTGCAGAATGCTACCACCAAGCATTGAAGGGAGTAATCCATATCCTCAGTTGCAAAACGTACTAGTGTTGGACTGGCGTGTCAGAAGAAAAAGTTTCCCATAGCCTAAAGTCAATATATGCAGGTTCACTTTTAATTCCATCCTAAATGATGCGATTAGTATTGCGCACACAGGTCATATAATTTATACATTCTAATGTAATTTGCAAATCAATCCATAGGAATTGTCCCTGGCATTAAGCGATTGGCTCCAGATCAGCTACAAATGGGGTTGTCTTCTGCTGAACCTTCAAGACACATTATCGTGTGAGCACATGGGATACTGTAGGATCCTATAGTGGGCCGGTCTGATACTTTTCACTACAGAGCTCCAAACTGCTTATGAAAGCAAAGTCAGAACGAGGACAATTCCTCATAAACTTTATGGATTAGAGTTACCCAGCTTAGTAGCTGCACACAACTCTAAGATCACCATATATCATGCCAGATGTTGATCAATGTGGTGTTAAGCACATGGACGTTGCATCACCATCTTTCAGTCCGATAAACTAATTTGGGTTTTGTGAATGCAAGGAGAATGCATGCATGGAGCCATTTATAAAGTTTGGTAAAGGAGGAATAATGGGCTCTTATAGATCCAGTGGAGGAAAATATTAACACTATAGCATACAATGACATTCTAGAGAACTAGGTACCTTGTGACAGCAGTTTGTGTAAAGCCCCTTTGACATCAATTTCAAGAGATCAGTTTTCCCGTACCTCTGATTTGATCATAAGGCGGAGGACTGGATCCCGGCACGAGGGAGAGGGGAGATATTCTCTAACATTTCCTTAGTGAATGCTTCCCCTCTACAATGTGTGAAGATCCAATCCAAACCAAACCAAAGAAGACTTAAAAGGAGAGCAGATCTTCCAAAGGTGATGTGAGAGGGGCCTAAGGCCCGTTGCAATGGATAAAATAAGGTCCATGAAAATGCGCAAAATGTTATGTGAAAGAACTTGACTAGCCTGCACGGAGCCCTGACCTCAACACTATTGAACACCACAGGTATGGTGCGGAGAGTCAACTGAAGGCCATGGCTAATCCACGGCTAATCCACATCACTTGAGGCTGGATAGATAGGTACGAAATCCAGAGTTTTAAAATGTTGCGGGTAAGCTGTGGAGGCTCGATATTAATAATGGCCATGGTTTGTAAAATGAAATCTTCAACAGCACATACACAAATTTGATGTTCTGGTGTCCACATATTTGGATCATATACGATACATGTAGATCATACTGTGTACAGACCTCATACTGTGTTTTCTATTCACATTTCGGCTGATAGAATAGTGGTGTAAATTCTAATAACTCATTATAAATCCCATTTGTTGCTCTGTTGTATCGAAACTAAAGCATGGTAATTGTATGGAATTGCATGGAAATTGTATATTTAGATGGAGTTTTTAAGCTGTGCTTATCAGTAGTTAGCAGGTCTGTATTCTAGATTAATATCTGCATAATCTCTATAGGACTTGGGACAAGGCCACAATATGACTACAGTAGGAAAAATATTTTTACACCCAGTTATGTTTTTTAGTGGTTTTTGACTAATTGTTTTACTTGCTATGAAAAAGTCTTGATATCACCTTTACCCTATTTTTCCAGGGAGTCTAATTTGAATTTCTGCCAACAAACAGAACTACTTTAATGGTTGTGATAATGAATATTGGAATGATTTAATTAGCAGATAAGTTTTATTTTGTTCATGATTTTTAATATTTTAGGAAATCAATATGAAGTTTATGTAGCCATATAATCCGTAAAATATTCTAGTAATCTAAGACCCTCTTCACCTCACATTTATGAAGTATTTATATCATGTACATGTGGAAAGCTTCTAACATACAGTACTGTGCAAAAATTTTAGGCAGTTGTGGAAAAAGGCTGCAAAGTAAGAATGCTTTCAAAAATCAAAGTGTTAAAAGTTTTTTTTTTACCAACTAACAAAATATAAAGTGAATGAACAGAAGAGAAATCTAATTCAAATCCATCAATCAACCACCCTTTGCCTTCAAAACAGCATCAATTCATCTAGGTACACTTGCAGAAAGTCATGGATTTTGTAGGATTATTGTCAGGTGTATGATTAACCAATTATACCAAACAGGTAATCATGATCATCTTTTTCATATGCAGGTTGAAACACAGTCATTAATTGCGTAGGAGGCTTAAAACTGGGTGAGAAAAAGCCAAAATCCGCTACAAAGGTGAGGTTGTGGAAGACAGTTTCATGTCACTGGTCCACCATGTCAACACTGAGCACAGCAATAAGACACAAGGTAGTTATACTGCATCAGCAAGGTCTCCCAGGCAAAGATTTTAAAGCAGACTGGGGTTTCAAGATGTGCTGTTCAAGCTCTTTTGAAGAAGCACAAAGAAACTGCAACGCTGAGGACTGTAGACGCAGTGGTCGGCCAAGTATTGCAGCAGATCAAAGACATATCATACTTACTTCCCTTCAAAATCGGAAGATGTCCAGCAGTGCCCTCAGACAGAACTGGCGAAATCAGTTGGACCCAGATACACCAATCTACTGTTCGGAGATGTCTGTCCAGAAGTGTTCTTCATGGAGGAATTGCGGCCATAAAGCCATCAGTTCCAGCTCCAAGTAATCAGTCTCTCTCACTCCTACCTCCACAGCAGCCTTTATACCTTAGTCCTTGCAACCATACTTGCTCTCCTATCCTTCAATACAGCACACAGTTCAGGTCACTACAGCATTCTCTCACAATGCTGAACGCTATAGAAATAGCGCCGCCCAAAAGGCGTGATGACGCACACATGCTCTAGCGTGCGTCCGTTATAACCCTGTTACAGAGCTAAATTAAATTCAGCACAAAATGTGTCCAGGCATTACAACCTGGCACCACATATTAAAAATGGATAAATAAGCCAATCACCTGCCTTACCTGTTTTATTCAGTAAAAAACTATTTCAAACTTTGTATGTGCTATCTTCATAGTCAGATTGACTCCCTTTCTTCTCCAATGTAGCATATCCTCTCCCATCAATTGTCAGACCCTGGCCGGTTTATCAAGTCCCACCTGTAGTGTAGAGAATAGAATACAGCCACAACCCAACAATGAAAGACAGCAAATCAGGGTACATAAAGGCACAGTACTCAAATAAATATAAGCATGATATATATTGGCCTAGGTAGTCAATAGGGCATAAGCAGGAGAGAACACTATCCCCATTATTCTTGGAAATGTGGTCCCCATACGTTACAACTGCACCTAATGAGCGGAAAGCTGGTGTACACGCATGATCAGTCAATCTCCCAACATTCAGTTCTCTGCATAGTGATCCTCTGTACAGGGCAGAGCATCCAATAAAAATAGCTTTCTGCCCTGCTTGTCAGGAAAGGAGCAGAGCCTCTGCAGTGGCATGGCAGTATAGCTGAGGAGACTTATTAATCTTGAAATTTACACATTCAACAGCTGTCTTGACTGTTCGATAGCCAAAACACTCCTAACACCTAGCCAGTGTTTCCTAGCTATAATCCAAGACCAAACGATCACGCAATCAGAAAAAAAGCATTTTGAAATGCCCCATATTGGCCTTAATTAGCGACAACAGTTCTGCCAATTTTAACTTACCCAAATCATTGTGCCCTATGTGCAAAACAAGCACAATTGGGCCACTACATGCACGGCTCACTGCCAGAACTACTGTCAGCAAATTAACCCATCTTAACCCCCTGATCCCTTTCCAGTGTACATCAGCCGATGACACGCCCAATTTGAGGCCTAAAGGATGATGTTCAGCCCGAGAGGCTGCCCAAAAAACAAATGAATGGCTGACTATCCAGACCTGTGGTCGACCACCATCTGAAACGACAACATATAATAAATCAGAATAAAACAAGATTCAGACTTACAAAGGATCTATAACAATCCGTACTTCATCTACCCAGGCGTTTTAGATCATCCTCACCCATACCCAATGCATTAGCTTCAATAGCTGCTCCTATTCTAAAAGAATCCCCAAACTTCGTTGGATCGAGATCCAAAAGAAAAAGGCAAGATTTAAGAATGGCACCAAATTGAAATCGGGTGAGAGGCGATGAATTAGAATGCACCAGCAATGGAATTCCAGTAACACGAAAGGACAAAAATTCACTCACTAATCGAACCGGGCAAAACTACCCACCTAACGATATACCATCTCATCAGTCTTAGATCGACGTACACAGACCTGGACCATGTCACCAACCAACAGAATATTGGAAAACATAAGACCCCCCCAAGGCACTGTGCAACGCAGCAAAAAAAGCCAAAGATAAAGCAGCACGGATCAAAAAGGATTCAAAACGGATTCATACGGATCAAAACAAACAGCTAGAACTAGGGCCAAAATCTTCTGTAACAAAAGCATTAGGGATAGGCCTCCTAGCATCCTTAGTCACAGGTTATTTTTTCCATCCCTTTAAAGCTTGCCGAATAACAAAAGCCTTAGCAACATCGGTGCAACACCATAACTTCAACATAAAAGGCTTATACCAGTAAAACCTTTTGCAACAGCATTGGCAGTAGAACCCGAACCCCGTATCTGAGACACGTAATCCAACATGGTTTCAAAATGATGCTCCTTATTCACAGGAAAAACCCCACCTGCTAATTCCAACCATACAGCCCATGACTTACTATGGCTCCACCATGTACCTGGTGCAATAGAATTTTGCACTAGCTGGACAAGTTCTCCTTGATCGGGGCCCACAAGTGATTGAGGCAAGGCTCTCCTTCCATCCACGCCTCTGGATGCAATTCCCGAAATGCCAACATCTGAAAACGAGACAATACGTCCATGATTTTATCCACTACACCAGGCACGTGTTTAGCCCTAAATCAAATAATCCATTGCATGCAGCGCAAAACAATGCCTAAATAACGCCAATACAGCCAAAGACCCAGAAGACAGACCGTTAACAACCTGCACCACTGCCATACTGTCCGTTCCAACAATGAACTCGGTTATATGACATTTTCGAACCCCATAACTCCACAATGACCAAAATGGGAAAAAGTTCCAGAAGCGTCATATTCTTAGTCAAATCCAAATGATGCAAGCTCTCCGGCCAATGCGTAAAACACTACTCCAAACAAAAAACCGCACCGAAACCAACTCTTCCTGCAGCGAAACTGGAAACTTCATCTGTCTGACATAGTCGTACCATTGAAGGAATGCAAAAATGTCTGCCAAACTCGGAAATCATCTCTCATTTGTTTTGTAACGCAAATTAAATGATGAGAACCTGTAATACCCCTAGTCGCCAAAGACAGACGCCTAGAGAAAACGCGCCCCATGAGGACAATCTTGCAAGCAAAAATCAATAGACCCAACAGGGATTGAAGCTGCTTCGGGGTAACTTTATTCGCAACTGCAAACTCATCAATGGTACGAATCGATCGCGCAAGCTGGTCATCAGGCAATTTGAAAACCATCTCGTGCGTATCAGTTTCGATACCCAGAAATGACAATCTCGTGATAGGACCCTTTGTCTTGTCCTCAGCTATCGGCATGCCAAATTCAGACATTAAGATTTCAATAAATAACAAATAACAAATCCCTGAACCACTCGGACCTACAAACCAAAAAATCGTCTAAGTAGTGAATAGCTGAAGAAATACCTGTCCAAAAACAAACTGTCCATTCAAGGAAAGAACCAAACAGTTCAAAATGGTAACATGATATGGAACACCCCATAGGTAGGCACATATCCACAAAGAAATGATAATCCAAACAACAACCTAACAGATGAAAACAGGCAGGATTAACTGGTAGTAACCGAAAAACTGACTCGATATCTGACTTTGCAAGTTATGAACCTAAACCTGCCTCCCGCACCAAAACGCACAGCTACATCAAAAGACGTATAAGACACCGTAGCATCCTACTTGGAAATCCCATCATTGACTGAATCCTCGTGAGGGAAGGAGAGGTGATGAATCAACCTAAACTTCCCAGGCTCCTTCTTAAAGACCAAGCCAAGAGGGGAGACCTGTAAATTTGAATAAGGAGTCTCCAAAAAGGGACCCATCATCCTGCCTAACTCAACTTCTTTTAGCACTTTCTCCCTTGCTACATCCATGCTTTCTTTCACCAATTCGAAATTGTCTGACAACAAAACCAATGAAAGTTCACAAGGAATGAAAAAAATTTCACTGAATCCCTGTCATAGCAGCTCTGCCTCCCGTCTCTTGGGATACCTGGCGAGCCACTGCTCCAATGTGTAAGCTCAAGGGAATTCTCCGATGCATCGACAGAACCAACCTGGGAAGGTTACATGGCTCATCGGAAATAGCGAAGCGGAGAATGAGCGCCCCCCGCAGATGGAACATTTTTGATGAAGCTTGCAGGAGGAATAAAACCTGCAATGTCCCTCATTATAGAGCTAACAGGCTCCTGTTGGGCACTGAGCTGCAGTATCGGGTGCTGGACTCGAAACTGCGGCTCCACCTTGAAAGGATCGAGTCTGTTTTTGAGCCAAAATCAGCTGTAGCCACACGTCCGTTGCCTTAGACGCCCAACCAATATCTGGCGTCAAAACCAACCGACAACGAAATTCTTCATCATATTGCCACCAAGCAGCACCTCCATGCAGCTTGTGAGCACTAAATATAGTGTCTAGATACACAAAAAGCTCACCCCCTTTTTCCGGAAAACGTTGGCAAATGACATGAGCCAAGGTCGGAAAACTTTGTAGCAAATTGCCAAAGGTTTTAGCGCCTTTCACCTTCTCCAAACCGCTTTCAAAAACATGCTCCTTATTCACTGTCACATGATCGACCGAGACCAAGGACCAAATACAATGAATCCCGAAATGTCAGGCCAGCCATACTGGCCGCATGCCCAGGCAGAGGCTGATGGAACCGAAGCTCCACCTTTTACACTCAAACCAATCAAAAACCTTTTAATGCTGAAACCAAATAACCACCAGATAAATTAACTTTTGTAAACCATGCATTAAAACATGGAGACTCACCGGATGAAGGTTTCCTCGCAATTCCCAAGGGTGCTTCCGATAATGCCGCTGACGCAGGAACCACAGACAGATCCCCGCAAGGTGGACATGCTGAGGTGGCTTCTGAAGTTGGAACACACGGGGAAGAAGGACGACCCCGTTGATCTTGATGACCCCTCCTGTTGTTCCTCCTTCCAGAGCAGCTGGGTGTACTTGCCGGAGACGAAGACTGTGACGGCGAAGAAGATGCTGTGCTTGACGAAGCGCTCCTACTGCAGGGACGGTATAGTCTCTCTTTTCGATAGCGAAGATGCCTCTGACCTCCACACCGGTGTCCACTGGTCCGCCGTCTTCTTTGCCGCCTACGTCTCCCCGACACCACACCTGAAAGAGAAAACTCGGAGAGGGAAACTGGAATGTTCTGGCAATCCGCAGACTGCCCACAAAGCAATAATTCACTGCTACCCACTGACAATCCTCCTCTAAGGTTCTCCGTAAGCATTCTGTATGTGCCCGGTGTTAGCGGCCACTTACCACATGTCATGCCTGCCCAGTGTTATTCCGGGAACAGACAGCAGAGTTCAGATAGTGCTCTCTTACCCTGCTGGTGCATGGGGCCTGTGTCACTGTGCCTCCTGCACTGACCCCCCCAGCTCCCACATTGAACACCGACCTTTGGACCATGGAGGGAGCCGGGCGACTGGGTGAAAGCACCAGTGGTGCAGATCTCAGCAAATACGCCTTTGCGTTTCGACCATCGATCAGGTGCCAAGCGCTGCCTGCAGCTCTGTGGGGGAAAGCCACAGACAGTCCCCCAGTCCGGGGAGATGGCGGCACTACATCGGGGCCTGGGGAAGAGGATCTCAGATGACGGCGTCCGTGCCCAGCTCCCGCAGAGCGGGCAGTGCCACCCCGCCTGTGTGATAATGGAGGCGGGGTGGGACTTAAGCGAAGGGGGGGATGTGAAATTCGGCGCGGCCTACCTCTCACATCCGCCCCCTCCAACTTACTGCTCCCAGCCTCTGCTGCTGCAGGTGACTCCTGGCCGCCGTTCCCAGCCAGCAATTCTTCCAGCCACTTCGTGCCTTCTTTGGCAACTCTCTGGGCCACCTGTCTCATGCGTTCCTCCTCCATGCCAAGGGATAAGCGCTCCAGCCCGCAGAGGAGAGCTCACACAGTACCAGACGCTTGAAAATGCAGCAGATAAGAGGGTGAACTGCACTTGGCCCTTCCTATTTATTTTCTTTTAACCCTCCTCTCTTCACATAACCCACCAATCCTTACTCCTATTTCTTCCCGCTTTTTTTCTCCCTCCTTTTCTTACCCTATCACATGCAGTCCCAGGCACTTTCTCTATTTGTTTTAGTGGCACAAAACCGCAGAGCACTTTTTTCTAATCCTGAGCAACTCTTTTCAAGTAATTTCTAAATTTAATTCCCATCCACTTCACATGGATGAATTTGAGAGTATGGAAAGCTCACCAAACCCTCGTAGAGCCACCAAGACAAAACCGCAGGCAGGTAGTAATCTAGATCTTGGCATGGCGGTGGACATTGGATTCCCAGATCAACACTTCAGTGAAGAATATTGGATTTGATGGTCCCATGTTCCTGGTCATCCTACGTAACCATTCACCAGTGACACAGCCAGCTGCCCAGGTCAGTAGTCAACTATATATAGAAAAGGTCTTTTTTTTTAAAGATCCGTTATATTATAGCCCAATTACAGTTTTGCACTATAACCTTATATCCCTCTATTCACCTCACATGAAGCGTACGCTGCAAGACACTGAATTTCCTGGGATTTTGATTTCAGAAGCAATGTTCTTTATGCATCAGACTGAAACACAAGCAAAAGTGAATCTGTTTATAATGAATTTAAAGGTCTGTCTCGGTCATTTCATATGTTGATATTTATGCCTTAAGCCATTTAAGTGCATCTGTTGTTGTGAGTTTATTTACCTTAAGCGAGGCTGACAAATAATGACTAAATGGAAACCACATCTATATTACGGTGAAGCTGCAAGAGTTCCATAAAAATCTTTTGAGAAAGTCAAAAAAAATTAAGACATCATTGACGCTGAAATAAAGAAGGTGGTATTATGAACCATATCAAATGTTAGCCAGAAAGTCATTGATTGACTATAAGAATAATCTAAAAGTGCAGCCTTGTAAAAAGAACAGCTGATAACAATCTACAGCAGTACGACTGTGGGATTTAAAGAGATTTCTGAAAGCAATGCACGCAAGACGCGAAGATAAATATTGGTAACAGATGCAAAAATGTCTACGTATAACAATCATATATGAACAAGGAATGCTTTCCGTCATCTTCCACTTGCCGTATATAATGATTCCCATATTACTTGTCCTCACAAGGCACAACCAAGTCAATGTAAATTAATCCCGAGCAGTAGACTCATATTCCATGCAACCAGCCAGCCTCGCCTCGTAGATAGATGGGCATCAGAGTTCAAAAAGAAGAAAAAAAATACTAAAAATGATTAAAATCGGGTTTCAAAGATTACGTTGCCCTTAAACTTCGTTGTTTTTTTTTTACCATTTATTAATAGTTTTCAGACACTTAGCATGCCCTTCTTACAGTATTGCCTGTGTAATCATAGGAATACAGACAAGTTCAAGCCAGGACAGTGATCGGGTATAATGAGGAATTACAATAAGGAATTGACAAAATATAAGGTGGCCGTGCTTGTGTTCACAGTGGTTATGAATGTGGCAATCCTTGGCAGCATACTTTCTTCCAATGCCCAGACAGCGACTATAGCATCCATATAGAGATTATACCTGTGTATTGTTTCTGCAGACTTATTACGAGAAGCAGTTGACCAGCGCTCGAACTCAAGATGGTATGAGATTAGAAGCAGAGGGTAGCTTCAATACTCAGTGTTGATTATTATTATTATACCCATATGTCTATCATTACGATATAATACTGTTAGCTGTATAAATGAGCTTAAAGGTGTTTTCCAGACAATAAAAATTGATGGCCTATCCTCAGGATAGACCATCAATAGCTGATGGGTTGGGTCCGACTCCCAGCACCCCCACCGATCAGCTGTTTTGAAGGGGCCGCAGCGCTCGTACAAGCGCGGCTTCCCATTCATTTCTTCTTACTCACTGTGAATGTTCGACAAGCATTTAGCGGCGATTTACAGGTATTGCAGCTCTTTCTCCCATTGAAGTTCGACTTGCTAAATGCATGTCGAACATTCACAGTGAGCAAGAAGAAATGAAGGGGAAGCAGCGCTCGTACGCGTGCTGCGCCCCCTTCAAAACAGCTGATCGGGGACCCCGACCCATCAGCTATTTATGGCCTATCCTGAGAATAAGCCATCAATTTTTATTGGCTGGAAACCCCTTTAAGGGGAACCGGTCACAATTAAAAAAATCAGTTCCATCTGGGGGCAGTATGTTATAGAGCAGGAGGAGCTGAGCAGATTGATATATAGTTTTTTGGCAAACAATTCAGTAGAATTTGTAATTTATTGACCTCATTTTGGGCTTAGGAGTCCAGTGGGGGGGGGGTCCTAGTCAAAGATTGACAGCTATGAACGCACACTCAATATCTGATTAGTACCGCCCACTGGACTCCTAAGCCCAGAATGGGCAGAGGTTTATATTAAGTTACAAATTCTACTGAATCTTATCCCACAAAACTATATATCAAACTGCTCAGCTCCTCCTGCACTAGAACATGCTGCCCGCAGATCAGACTTCATGTTCATTGTGACAGGTTCCCTTTGTAAGGTAATACATGACCTTTAAAAAAAGGTTTGGTGGATCCTCTCAAACTTTTAAATTATTTACAATAAAAAGCATAGAACAGGTATCTACTATTTTTATTTTCTATGGATCAGCAACTGTGATACCAGACAAACTTTAGAAAAATTCAAACACATTACTAGGAACGCTCATCTATATATTAGCCAGAGCATAAAGTAGCTGCAAAGACCGTCTCTCGTCCTGGAGGATCCGGCACGTCTGTGCATGACATGGTGTACTCAATCTTAATGGGAACTGTGTAATTCCTAATTTCCCCTCTGGTAGCGCTGCAGGAAAATTGAACACCTTATTCCACGTTCATCATCAGATTACAACAGTTATCGTCAGCTTTGTCAATTTTGGACAATATCTCATCTGGTTAGAGATCCCTTTAAACTGCCACATAAGATTTGTATCTTGTTATATTTGATGAGATCTGCTGACAATGTGACGTGTTTGGATGTTGGCAGACCAGTCGTCCATTTTAGAAACAAAAGATTGACTGTGTTGGATCCATTTGGCCAGAAGAAAAGCTACATTTTCCTTCCTCCAAGGCAAAAATTCAGTCGGCTGCCATAGCCCTGTATCTAAATACTTTGGCCGAGGTATAGTGACTTGTTAGCTCTTCCCCCAGCAGCCAGTACCCAGTGTGAATGCCCCACCAGCCTTCCCCCACCCTCGTTATACCCTACTTTTGGCCCTTTCCATTGGCACTCATGGTGCCTGGCAGTCTTTCACCTAGCCTTAGATATAACATACACATTTGTAGGCACTAGAATTTTTTTTGGGGGTCTGATTCAATCGAATAGGCCATCTGATTCCATGTGAATTGCAAGTGACCCGATTCTCCTAAAAACTTGTGTGTCTATCTGATGTCTTCCAGGACTATCTAACCATTAGCATTTCCAGACTGGGCTTTTTTTTTGTGGATATGAGTCATTCACCTATACCCCTCATGATTGGCTGTGCTAGAGGAAGAGTTAACCGCAGTGCATTTTGGGAAGCCTGCATGCAAGGCATTACGGGAAGCCCACCCCCAAGTCATGTGCTCCTTATTCTAACCCTTGAAATGATGGCCAGGGCTGGCCGACGGCCACTATTTTGCCGCAATTCGTGCACCGTAAACAAATAAGTTTCTAGATTTTAACATATTTGATTTGTGTAAAATGAATTTGCTCATCTCTAGTAAGCATATTAAGCTAAGCCAAATTGTCATGCTATTGGGGATATTAGGATTGATTGTTGGGCAACAACTATCTAGTGTTTATGGCCGTGTAAAGAAGAATGACTAAGCGTCAACCAAAACCAATCATGGCCATAAAAATAAAATGGCAACTTACCCTAGCCTATACAACATATGTGGCTTTTGAAGGGGATATCTGAGGTTAGAAAAAAAAAAAAAGGGTCTCTATTTTCCAGAAAGAGCACCACCGCTGTCCATAGGCTGTGTCTGGTATTGCAACATTCACAGGGAAAAAAAAAGGACAGAACCAATGGTGGAAGTTAATTCTTTTATCTCAACGGTTTTGCATTTTATGAGATTTCCAAGGCATGTTTAATATAATGGGTGGCTAAATACAAGCAAACCCAACCTACAAATTCAAGACAAGGATGTATACACCGTAAATAAGTTTATTATATGTAGCGTCTCAGCACTATGTACAAAGTATAACCGCTGCACTATTCGGGACAATAAGCAGTTACTGCTGTCGTACTGTATATTAGCGTCAGTTTTAATACACAACTGTTTGGTTATAATAGGCCCCGAGAACCAACATCAGCTAAACAAAGATTTCAAATACAATGGTTTTAAATGTACAATATGGAAACCATAAATTTAAAAATGTAAAAAAAAAAAAATATGTATCTCTACTTCCAAACAGTTAGGTTTTTTTTGTATGGTTTCTTTACAGAAATATACACAAGTCCATTTTTGCGGCATGGCGTCCTGTTAACAGTCCCGATCCAAAATACTGGCGGCTTCTATCATAGGCACTGAATTAAAAAACGAGTCAAATAAAGAAAGCGAGAAAGTCTCTGACACATCTACACCATGTCACTGATTCAACTCAGTATTTCCAACTGTTGGCGTTTTTCGGATGAGAAAAATTTTAAAAAATTAAAAAAGTATAAATAACACAAATAGGCTTGTGATATGTTCACAAAATATTAGTAACCAATACCGTTAAAGCAGCCATTCTGCAGTTCATCTGTGTGCAAGAGCATGTAGCAGCCTTTGTGCACTTAGCAAACGAAAAACAATAAAAAAAAATTGTCTCTTTACTGACTGGTCCTGTCTGTGGCCAGAAAAACACTGTGTTGTTCCTGGGCCCTTTCAAGCAGCTTCTTTTTCTTCTTTTTGTTTCTTTTGTCCTTCATAGTTCTTTTTCCTGGAAAAGATGACATCATTATTTTTATATAAAATATACAACTCACTCGCTATCAAGAAACTTCACAGTATCAGCAGGGCACCTCATTGACAGCAAATCTGACACTATATTCCCGGAATTTATTTAGCACTTGAAAGTGAATCTCCACCTTTTATCATCATCTTGTAATTTTTAGGTTGACAATTCTGTGAAGATTTATTTCATAATATATATTTATAGCAGTCAGAGCTCCATTTTATGGATCTACAGCTCCAAATCATCTGCATAGACATAGATTTTAGGGTATGTTCACACGGCCTATTTACGGACGTAATTCGGGCGTTTTTGCCCCGAATTACGTCTGAAAATAGCGCCTCAATAGCGCTGACAAACATCTGCCCATTGAAAGCAATGGGCAGACGTTTTGTCTGTTCACACGAGGCGTAAATTTACGCGCCGCTGTCAAATGACGGCGCGTAAATAGACGCCCGCGTCAAAGAAGTGACCTGTCACTTCTTTGGCCGTAATTGGAGCCGCTATTCATTGACTCCAATGAATAGCAGCGCTAATTACGGCCGTAATGGAC
This sequence comes from Rhinoderma darwinii, assembly GCF_050947455.1. Classification (NCBI taxonomy): domain Eukaryota; kingdom Metazoa; phylum Chordata; class Amphibia; order Anura; family Rhinodermatidae; genus Rhinoderma; species Rhinoderma darwinii. The sequence goes on along the minus strand of NC_134691.1, from coordinate 36,589,806 downwards.
GCGGCGTTCAAGCGCCTGCACATGCCGGTACGGCTGAAATTACGGGGATGTTTTCAGGCTGAAACATCCCCGTAATTTCAGCCGTAACGGACGCCCTCGTGTGAACATACCCTAAGAGATAACCTGCTGGCTATCGCCACTAGAGGGAGCATACTGTATACAGAGTTATTACTGAGCTCAATGTATAACAGTATGCAGTAAGCTCCCTCTAGTGGTGGCTGTAGGTAGCCATAAATGTCTAAGATGGGTTAAAGTGGTTTGCGAAGTGTCAAGTAGAAAAATTGACCACTTTGGTACAGATTGCGGAGACTCATTACAACCACTCCTCAGTACTCAACATCGAGCCATGTCAAGGAGCCGCCCATATGAAGACCCCCATGGGAACCAGGCAAGTAAAACTTTAGGGTGGACACTAGACCTTTAGGATAAAGCTACATTTTCTGCTTTTTTCCCCAGAGGGTCACTAAGTCTTGACTTTTGCGCCAGAATACATCTCCATAGTGAACTAACTGACAAACTCAGCACTGCTACATCTGTAGATGAATGTATTAGAACAAAAACTTTATTACCATAAACAGCTTCCAATGTCGTGGATAATCTCGCAATCTCCCGCTGGATATAATTATATTGCCACAAAACAGTAGTTTACTAAACCAAATCCCTTAATATTCGGATCGGAGTCATGAAACATGGGCTCTAATCACAGCAGTAACTGAACATACTACTGATTGTGATCCCAGACGATTTGTAGTGTTGGCCAAAAATCTGGATGTAGTTAATATTTTAATGAAGCTTTATAACAATCTATTAAATCACAAAACAATAGTTGCAGTCTGAATCAAAAACACATGACCGAGATTTGTGGTCTAGTACTGTAGATTAAGGGGCTATGCTCCCATGGATGACCCATATGGGTGTATTGTCCAATAGCCATAGATATATCATTTAGTATATAAATATGTATATGTCTGACTAGTCATGTGGTAAAAACATTGCTATTGCTTTGGCTTTGTTACCAAGAAAAAACTCCTAAAAATAATTCCTATGATGCCACATAACCCATTGGGTCTGAAAATTGAAGGAATGCTGGAACAAGTGTAAAGGAGGGAGGAGTATAATATTGGTCTATGTCTATTCTTCAGTAAAAAATTGCACTCATATATGCACAAAAATCAGCGGTTTGTGCTTCAGAGCTGCTCTTCCTATTATAATTAAGGACATGAAGTCAACAACTAAAGCTGATCATTTTGTCAGCTATAGAGAACGGTCTTTAGTATGTTAATATACTCGTTTCCCGCTTATAAAGCTCCAACATATTCCGCAGCGCTGTGCAGAGAATTTTGCCATGCACATCAATATTAGAGATGTGTGAATTCCTCTAAACGTGTTTCGGTTCCGATTCAGTCTAACTGGAAAGATTCAAATAAATTTGTTGTGAATCAAAAGTGCCCTGATTGCCATGAAAAGTCGTGTATGACAATGAGGTCTTCTAGGACTGTATCCAACCCCTGCTTTTCACGATCAGGCACATATAGAAAAAATAAAAATAAAATTCACTTATGTTTGACATGGCGGCCGTCATTGAGCGATTCGTGTGGGAAGAACCCTAAAAATGTTGGATTTGCGAAAGTCCAAAACTTTTGGGAAATTTGTAACATATTGTAGAATAAATTCGCTCATCGTTATCTGTCCCGAATTGGGTTCACAATGTAATGTCCCCTTTCTTAGATTCACACACACATGGGTCAATTTCATATCAATCCAGTTCTCTATCTGTAGGTTTTTTTTGAGTGTGGGAGAAAAAGTGGAAAACTCTAATGAAACCCACACAAATACAAAGAGAACCTACAAACTCCATGCAGATGCTTTACAAGGGTCACTTTAAACTTTGGGGCTGCATTTTTGTTCATTGTGATAATATGGTTTGAGATAATGCAGTAGGTTTAGCTGCAGTCCTATGTAAAAACACATATCACAATGTGTGACTTAACAAGTGGGGTGGGTTTTATAGGGATTTTCAGGGAATATACATTGATGGCCTGTCCTCAGATACCAGAAAAACATTAAAGGAGCTGTGCCCCTTTTTTCTGCCGGGTGTACAGAGCATGGATAAACATTTTTGAGTATAACTATAGGGGGTGACTATAGAGGGTGCAGAGGCTGCACCTGGTCCTTCAGGTCTAAAGGGTCTCTGCTTTATGTGAGAAGACTAGTGCTGTTAAGACGTTTGATAGTCGGCGGGTCCTGATACTGTTTTTTACATCAGGCCCAGGTGCTTCAAGTTGCACCACGTTGAAGGGCTCCTACTGCGGCTCTTTCGTCCTGCTGATCATGGGGTCCAGGAGGTCAAACCCTATGGAACCCACATTGATGTCCTATCAAAAGGATAGGCCTTCAATTTAAATTCCCTGACATCCCCTTTAACGAATATAAGATGGTTCATAAAAGTAGAAGTTTGCGGATATTCAAGAAATGCAAAATTACTACCCACTATGCATAGGTCTTTGATTAAAAGAAATGTTCCAGTTTATAAAATTTTCTTCCCAAATTTTATAATCAAATTTAGAAACTTTTTGAAAACGTAACTATTATCGGTGAAAACGACCACAACTAATGCTAAGAGCATGAAGCCCTCCACAAGGTGGGGATATTCTGCCGCAAATCACAAAAAAGTGCACAATGTATTATGTAAATCTTAAAGTTCATCTGATGGGGTAGAAATGTCAAATTGGCATATGTATTTATCATGCAGTAGGGAATCGCTGGCAGTAATAAACACATTAAAGGAGTTTTAACATTTTATAGTATACTTAGATCTTCTGATATACTATCAGTACTATTGGGAATATTGCAACCCTATGTCAAAACGTGAACGTTCAGGCTAATAAGGCATAATCTTCTCAACTTCAGCTTCCCTGTACGATTTAGGTTTCTTGGACTGACCATCTGCCCCTGTACATGCAAACTTGGCATACTGAACACTATAGTTAGCAAAACTTTTTTCCTGCTTCGCAAAAAAAACAAAAAAAAAAAAAAAAAGGCCCTGCAGGGTTAAGGAATTTAATTGGATTTATATTTATCTTGCTCAGTACATGTTCATTCTGCAGACACTGGGATAGTATTAACCCCTAAAGAGGCTGTCTGGTTTAGAATTCCCATTTCTAAATACCATAAAGGGGTTCCCCATTCAGGACCCTCTTTCATTATCTTTAAAAAAAAAAAAAAGTCTTCACAGTCCATTAATTTCAAAGGAAACACGCAATGCTCCTTTTACCCTGTGAGAGGCGCACGCTTCCAGTTGCCCAGAACCCCCTCCCCCCTTTGACAAGGGCCGGAAGGCCCTTACATACTATAGGACTAAATTTTATCCACGTCCTTAGGTCGTGGATGTAATTGACAGCGCTTGCAAGGCGTTCCCCTCATTCGTCATTTTTCAGGTGATGCAGGCAGTAAGATGACGTTATCGCGCCACCTGCGTTGTGCCGCTGGAGCAGGCCTGGTCAGAAAAGACCAGAACTGTATCGCTGAAAGAGAGGACTGCGCAGAAACAAAGAAAGATAAGTGCTTGTAAAAGCGTGCGGCACTACCTACGTGGGCACTGTGTGGCACCATCTGCAGTAGAGATGTTTTGATACCAGAATTTGGACTTCGATACCGATACTTAGTTTATTATTACGATTTTGATACCAATTCGATACTTTGCCAACAGTAGTAAAAAAAAAAGTTCTTCCATTTTCTGATGTGAGGCGCGTGGTGCGATGATGAATTTAACCTCCACGTGCCTCACATTAATAGTAATTAACCCCATTATGTTTCTCAGTCATAATGGGTTAATGTGTGAGGTACATGATGGGGTTAATTACTATTAATGTGAGGCACGTGGAGGTTAAATTTATCACACCTCGGGCCTCCCAATAAGTGATAGAAAGCAGTTTTTATTTTATTTTTTTACAGCGCACACATCATAAATGATACGAAAAAATTGTTGTGCAGGTTATTACGGCCGCGCCAATACTGAATGTGTATGTGTTTTTTTTTTTAAATTTAACATTACTTTAAAGTTTAAAAACTAAAGTAAATACATAATGTACTGGCATATGTCGATATGCCAGTACATTAGCCTGTGTACGTATAGAACACAGGCAGTTGTTAGGGTATACTTAGGTATGCCCTAACAGGAAATATGGTAGGACAGCCCTGGGGTCCTTCAATGGACCCTGTGCTGTCTGCCCATATATGGTATGTCCCTCAATCGCGTCACAGGAATTCCCTGTGACGCGATCCAAGGGGCATCCCCCCTTCTCATTTTCCCCTGAATGCTGCAGTCAACTGTGATCGCAGCATTCACGGGAATAACGGCGGAGATGAGAGGTTTCTCTGATCTCTGCCGTTATAGGGCGGGGCTGCGGCTGTGTAATACAGCCATTGCCCCGCTCCTGACAACAAGTGCACACGGTCAGCATGAGGTGATGCGGCCGGCGCTGCACTAATGAGCGGCGGTTCAGGCACGGAGGACAGAACATGGGGGTGTTTTGCAGTGCGCCCGCCATGTTCGGTCTTCAGTGCCGCCGCTCATTAGTGCAGTGCCGGCCGCATCGCATCATCCTGACGGCGTGCACTTGTCAGGACTCAGGAGCGTGGCAATGACTGTTACGCTGGTTTTTACACCACCAGTAGTGATTAGCACATATCCTCTAGCCTAGTCCTTGTTTTTATTAGAGCTTGCAATATAAAGGGCTGGGCTGGTAGAGAAGTGCAGCAGGAGCGTGGCGAAAATAACTTGATTTGAAAAGTATGCGTTTGGAACCCCCCTTTAAAAATCCTGCATTTGTCCTTGCCTGTGGTGGCGCTGCAGGGGAATTTAACACTGGCCTTGAGCACAGATTACAGCGGACCACTAGATATTCCATGATCATCTAATCGTCAAAGGACCTTTCTAACACAAAAAAGATTGTCAACTTTGGACAATCCCTTTATGTACAAAGATGTCAGCCTCTTGGACTCCAGTGGGTATGACTTGGGGAGTGAGGATGCAAAGGCGAAAATTGGGCTTCACTACATGTGAACATGAATTTTCAGGGAAGGCTTTGGACTGTTTGTATTGGATGAATGTAAGCGCTGATTGAAGTTCCAAAATAAAATATTACAATTATAAAGAAATCTTGACTTGATTTTAGAATGATTTACTGTTGAATTTTTACTGTATAATAATAGTGATACCTTTATGTATAATACAGCACCTGTATTAGATATGGACTATGGATGGAGGGATGGTTGAGCCTCCCCGTAAAGTTTTGTGGTCTTTGAAATAACTGATGGAGAAAAAAATTAATATATATATATATATATATATATACACACATATTTTTCTTGACCAAACAGAGAAAGAAGTGCACACAGAGAATCTGGCGCCAAGAAGATTTGATTTCAGTGGAAGAAATTAGATTAGGCGCCATTAGGAAGAAGCGTACATTTATGAGGCTATGGCTAAGCTTATTTGTGCTCGTCTTGCACAACAGTTTCTTCAAATAAATATCGTACAAGAAATTTCCCTTAAGTTCAGCATATGTATGAAATAATAGAACCAAAATATATCAGATAAAAATCAACCTTAGGCACTTCTATGCTGTGTATTAAACAGACTCGCAAAAGATAGCAAAATGTGCAGGCAAATGGGGAAGAGTACCACGAACGCATTACTCTGGTACACTTAGGGTATGTTCACACGCAAACGCAAAATACGTCTGAAATTACGGAGCTGTTTTCAGGCGAAAATAGCTCCTGAATTTCAGACGCTTTTGCAAGTACTCGCGTTTTTCGCGCCGTCTTTTACGGATGTAATTGGAGCTGTTTTTCATTGGAGTCCATGAAAAACGGACCAAGAAGTGACATGCAATTCTTTGACGCGGGCATCTTTTTACGCGCCGTCTTTTGACAGCGACGCGTAAAATTACAACTCGTCTGAACAGAACATCGTAAGACCCATTGCAAGCAATGGGCAGATGTTTGCAGACGTATTGGAGCCGTCTTTTCAGGCGTAATTCGAGGTGTAAAACGCCTCCATTACGTCTGAAAATAGGTCGCATGCACATAGCCTTAGACTTGAACCTTTTTAGTCATAATGCGGCCTTCAAAAATCAATCCCACGGGTGAGAAAAAGACTACACAAAGACTTTATTAATCATCATGAATTCACTCTATACGGATTTGTACTATGCCACAATTCCCCCGCATAGGGCCATATTGTAGCCCAGTATGCCCCTGATTTTATGTAGAGGCACAGACGCCATTTCTCATGGATTCTGTGTGAATTTTGAGAGTGAAATAAATTGTGGCAGGTTTCATTGGATGCCATATTACGGAGGTATTCCCACCCCAGGTGAATACAGTGTGTGGGGGGAAGGACTAGCTTAAAATAGTTGTGCTAAAATGTGCAACTTTTTACTTTGACACTTGCCGAAAGTGGCGAGAAAAGGATGCAGTGTCCAAACTAAGCGGGCAGGTCCTCCACTAGAACGGCAGATGTACCAGAAGTTATGCCCAAAACTGATGCAAGTTTAGGCGCAAATGAACACCAGCTCATAGCAGCTGTAGATTTGCAATTCTCTCGCACGGACAGCCAAAGATGTGCCACATTTATTAAAAAGTGTGCACCTCAAATTAATTTACGTTAATGGAAAACGTGCCAAATTTATTAAGACAGGAGTTTGAAATTCCTGTCCTAATATACTTCCCTCAGTGTCTCGCTGAGTGCCTACCCATCCGTAATACAGAACCAAAGGGAGTCCGCACGCATACCGCCATACAGGGACTAATATTATTATAAACATTTTACTGCCATAAATGATAACGTTGCACTGTACCATGTGTGTTGTCCTCTGTAAGATATTGCAGCACAAACCTCATTGGTATAACTGGAGGAGCGCTGTCCGGTCAAGTTTGCCCACTTCTTTGGATTAGTATTTACCTAGGTGTTCTTCTCAGGCTGCATAACAGCGACAAGGAATTAAAAAGTCCCATGGCAAAAAATGTAGTTCCCATGCATTACTTATACAGATGTTCCTGATTAGGGAAGAAACCTCAACCCAAATTTTCCAGGGCACTAACTATCCAAACAGCCAGGAGTAACATGGGGCAGAGGCTGCGCTCTCACATAGGATTCAGCATAAATTGCAATAATAAATCTAGAAAAGTGGTTGTGAAACGAAAAACAGGAGCAGACTTTCAGAATATAGAGGGGATAATATAGGAGGACGAATGTCACAAATAATGGATTTAATTTACTTCATTATTTATTTTAAATCTACACATTGAGGGAGAATTACTAAGCTAAATGCACCAAAATGCTGACTCAATTTGTGCCAAAAAACAAACAAACTGCCGTATATGCCTCGTGCCAGATTTATTATGTGTTTTAGACGCGCATTGCTCATCACTAGACAAGTAGGCATAGCTTAGACGGAATTGGGTGTGGCTTTGAGAAAAGGGGCATGGCTTAAAATGTGACAAATTGCACAACATTTTGGAGCAAATAATTGGTTTCAAGACAACAAAAAAAAGTGTCTAAGAGGTCTAGTAAAATGCATCAAAATGTACCATACAGCGTGAGCCACTATGAGGATTTGGGGCGTTTTCTGCCAGGGCTCGCTTTAAGCTGTCTCTATTCAAGATGATAATAATAAGTTTGCCCAATTGTAAATACTTTGGAGTCGATCATTCTCTGGGCATGAAAGAAAACTCCCCAGTGATTCACAACTTCCATAAACTACACTGGAGAGAGCTGCCCGGCATGCACAGCCACCTCTGGAGATCTGAAAAGGGGGTCAGGGGACCCCTATTTTACCATTAAAAGTGGCTTCCAAAAATTGAGCCCTCACCTATCCAACGTTTATGGCATATCCTGTTAATAGAAAACTCTGAAAACGGAGGCTGTGTAATGCATAGGGCAGGGACTGAGGGGGGGGGGGGGTGTGCATACTAAAGGGATAAAAAAAAAAAAGTCCATTAAATAGAGAACACCCATCATGCACCTGCCCCTCAGGTCTGCAATAAACACAGTAACAGTATGGCCTGGCTCTTTTGACAACCATCTTTCTGAATAAGCATGGGTGTCTTGTTAGTTAGGGGCCACACAAAACAATATATCTGGCTGCATGTAGCCCCTGCTTTAATGTAATGCAAACTTAAAGGACTTGTCCAGTTTAAAAAAAAACTATTTTCATACACCCTATTAGGAAACTCTGAGTTTATAGAGGGAGGTTCTCTGTTCAGGATCCTAATCTTTTGGCAAAAGTGGAGAGCGGCTAAAAAGAGTCTCTGGAAGACCTGTCCTGTATTACGCAGACAACTCATTGAATGTATACGGTGTAATGCTAAATTTCTCCTCTGGTGGCGCTGCAGGGAAATTGGACACTTACTACTGGTTTGTTCACTGACTACAACTGATCACTGGAGGTCCCAGCAGATGGACATTTTGTGGGCTGTTTATTTTCAAGGGACCCTTCTAACAAGTAGGGATTGTCCACAAGCAGAAAACCCCTTTAAGTCCACCTGCCATAGCAAGCGTCCTATGAAAGATGGATAACAGCATGCACAGGATAGTAGATATTCAATATAATTTGACAATTTTTAATACACTTAACTATATACCAGTATACAAATTAGAGATTAGAGTCCTTGTAAAATGCGTAACATTTATATAAAATACCACAAACTCTGAAAACTCTAAACACATGTAGCACATATGGACATATGCAGCTCATATCCAGAATGCAGGTTATTTATCTATTAAAACTATAGCCAATGACCCTGTGCTTTGGAGCTATTTATGAACTACAAATCCCAGCATCCACCGGCACAGGTGGCCTGCACCCGTAACAATACTGGTTTATGTGCAGTCTAAATTGTCTGAGAACGTTATATAACCCCACCAAGAATGAATGGAATCTCACGAGACGTTCAACATTTCTCCATTATTATTATAGATTTTTTAATGTCAGCCAAATTTCACCTTTGGCCAATATGCAATGATTTTAACTTATCCTCTTTATCCCCTTATTCGAGCCAAGAGTTTGAGAAAGATCGCAGATGATTTAATACTTTTACATAACCACTGTATAAAAAATTAAAAAAAGGCCTGCAAAGAACAGAAGTTTAGGTACTTTTTATAAATATTCTGCCTCAGAGCTTGGAACCGGTAAACCGCTTTATTCCTCCAGTCACTGGGCCCTAAAACGGGTTGTCAGTGTTTACAGTTTTTGTTTTTTTTACTAAAAACTAAGTGACCATTTTATTAGAAATCATCTATGTTTATTAATAATGATGCCTCCCTTATTACAAGCCCCTCTGGCAGATCTCTGTAGAACTTTATCCACCAACCTCTGATCCATACAAGGTACGCGATAGAAGGGCATTATGTATGGGCCTCAATGTTTACATGCAGCTGGGGCGCATGTGAAAAGTAATAAGGGGGCATAATTTTTAATTAAGATTAATGCCCAAATTATTTTCTTTCCAGTAAAATGGCCAAAAAACAAGTAAGACCGGAGCACGTTAAAAAAGTGGCGTTCACATTAATAAAAGTTATGGAATACCGCTGGGATTTGTCGCCCTCACATTATGATCGATGGGGGCCCGACTAGTGTGACCCCCACATAAAATGACAGAGGTCTCTTCAACATTTCTCCAGCACAGCGGTACTCGTTGCCACCAACTGTGCAGGGAACAGCCCCATTCCCCCCATGTACTTCCCTGCACAGCAGGTGACCAAGAGCGTCGCTGTGCAGAAAACACAGATGGAGCAGCAGTGTATAGCTGTGTGGCCCCTTCAATGCTCAGCGGGGGTCCAGGCAATCGGATACCCATCGACAGTAAGTGATGGCACATCCTGGCAGTAGGCCAGTGGCAAACGAGCTGGTTTATGTTTTATCAATATGCACACCTATCCTTTTGAAGTAAAATCTATAGATCTCCACAGTCCTGTCTGGGTCTCCTTAAACTGAAGCATCCGCTAAGCAATAGTGTGAACAGAGTCAGCCTTGAGGGAGTGTAAAGGATCTGCCAGACACAGCTTCTGTGTCGACGCCCATGGTTAATCAGTCTGCATCTGCTCCTAGGTCTGTTAGAGTGACTCGATCTGCTACCACTCAGGTTGGTAGGCTGAGGAGTGGGAGAACCTATCACAGCCTGGCCAGACGGTTCTAGCTCCCGCCCTCGGTCTATGTATACCTTAATTTGCTTCTGGTCTTTGCCTGTGATTCTCTCTAGTTTCCTGGCTCTGCTGTTCCAGCTATTACTATTAACCTCAGCTTCATTTTGACCCTGGCTTTACTGACTACGCTCCTGCTCTGGGTTTGGTACCTCGTACACTCCTGGTTTGACTCGGCTCGTTCACTACTCTAGTTGCTCACGGTGTTGCCGTGGGCAACTGCCCCATTTCCCTTAGCTTCTGTGTACCCTTGTCTGTTTGTCTCTCGTGCACATATTGAGCGTAGGGACCGTCGTCCAGTTGTACGCCGTCGCCTAGGACGGGTCGTGCAAGTAGGCAGGGACTGAGTGGCGGGTAGATTAGGGCTCACCTGTCTGTCTCCTTACCCCGTCATTACATCGAGTGTATGTAACTGCACAGGCAACACAACATATTTGAGTGTATTACCGGTGGTCAGCCAGGGCTGAGGGCTCGGAGAGGGTGCCATAGTAGTTCAAGGAAAAACACCTAAGGCCAGATTCAGACGAACGTATTATACGGACGCATGTATTTTAATCGGCCTGTTCACATGGCCGTCGTTGGTTTTTCTTTCACATTCAAATTTTTTTTATTCATTTTAGAAAATACATGAGTAAAACATTTGGAAGTAAATACTTCCTCAAAAACAGGAAATAAATCATAATGAACAGGAGCATTGCAGGATAATGGAAGAGAGACATAATAACAGCTTAGTCTCCTTCGCAGCATAAAGTGCATCAGCATCCATCAAACGCAGTCACAGGGCACAAAACATCCCCTAAACCGACAAAATGAGGGGGAGGGAAAAACAAGGAGGGAGACAAAACAAGGGCGGGAAAGAGGTATGGTCAGTTAGAGGTCTTGGTGAGCCTGGACTCCTGTTCCGGATTTTTATAAGCAAAAAAAGATGAGAGCAGGTATTCGTATGGCGTGGGCATGGTTAATGCGGGCGAAGTCATAAGAAGCGGCACATTGTGTCTTCCCTAGTGTAATATATGAAAGGGGGACTGAGCATCATGCTACTAGAAAAAGATATGTAGGTGAAGAGAGGAATGTATTCCATTGGGACCATGTGGAGATATATTGCGCGGAGGCAGCTGGGGATTGTGCAATCAGATGTTCCATTCCCTAGACGAGTGGTTTCAAGAGATCGCCATGAGACAGAGTTGGAGGATTTCCATTTACGCGGGATGACTGACTTGGCAGCCTTGAGGACCTGTCTAGTTAGGGATCTTCTATATATGGATAGAGGCATAGGGAACATGAATAGTAGAGCTGCCTCGGGGGAGCTGGCGACCAACACCCCAATGACCTCTGATATGGTTTTAAGTACGACATTCCAAAAATTCCGCAAGGAGGGACAGCTCCACCAAATATGGAACATGGAGTCACCCGCGGCACCACAGTGCCAACAGTTGTCTGGTACCATTTATGGAGGGAGGTAGGTACCCGATACCACCTAAAGATAATTTTTAACTGGTTTCTAGAGCCCGTATTGCAATGGAGGCCTTTTGGTAAACACATTTTCCATTGCATGTCTGTGAATTGTTTGTCTAGTTCATTCTCCCAAGCCAACACAAGTTCAAAATCTGTTTGTGTGCGGTGAAGATGGGCATGACGTTTTGTTGCGTTACAAAATAGTTTTAATTAGTTATATTCAAAAAGGCTGTGTGTGGAAGGTGGTTCAGTTGGGAAGACCGTGGCCAATAGAAGTAGGGAAGAGTTGGAGATGACTTGAGTAAAGTATATGGGGTTATGGAACGATCTACCTAGGAAGGAGAAATGGGCTTCACTTGCTGGGAAAGCGGGGTTGTCAGTAATGGGGGTCAGTGGATCTATAAGAGGACCCCCTATCCCTGCGGAGCATAGTGTTAAGAGTCTGAGAGACAACAACTTGGGTTGGGTCATTCCTGGGCAAGGTACACATCCATGGGAGTGTAGATGGGGCACGTGTACATAGTTGTTGGGCTAAGCGAACCCATATTTTGATATGGGTGATTATGAAAGAAGTCAAGAACACGTGCGTGGGTTGCCGCAAGGTAATAGAAACAACAATCCGGCAGACCAACATCACCAGCACCTCTGGTTAAGAAAATGTAAAACTAAAAAACACAAAAATGATAAGATTTGCTGACAACTAGTGAATTTTTAAATTAAGAATTTAATAACAATATATAGCTATATATACATATATTACTGGCTAACGGTTTCACGCACATTTTGGACAGGTAAAGTGAGAGAAGCAGCAAGCTCATCAAAAGATGACAAGGAGGGTCTGTCAGGTTCTTTATCACTAGTTGGGAAGATCGCAATATATAGTGCCAGTTATTGCACTTGAAGATGGTGCGTATGGTTAATTTAATACAGCATTTGTTTATGGAAAAAAAATAAACTGTCAGCAGATGCAGCAAAATATGATGTGTGTGCATTGACGGTGAGATTCTGATATGTAAGATATCAATCACTTCATTAATATTTTAATAAATACCTACAAAATAGGACTATAAATGACCTTTGAATGCGCTCAACTTTTCAAGCTAAGACTTATAAAAGGAACACGAAGCAAAAAATGCAGTTTATAAAAAGGAAATCTATTCAGACACATGTATGTAAATGCTGGTAGAGGGTCTCATAACCGGAGGTGAGCAGTGGCACATCCAGGCACTGTACTAAGGCCCAGAGTCTTTGGGGTGCATACTGCCCACTGAACCGCCAGTTTGAATACAGGGCTTCATGGCGCTCTGGGTGATTCTTTCCACTATCAGCACCAGGCAGCCCACAGACATCCATAGTGGCCAGGTGCCCAGCATCCTTTTGATGATGACATCACCACATCTATGCTATGTGAACCTGTATATATTACTGTTAACATTTCGGTACAGTATGGCAGTGTTATTTAGTTATGGCATGGCGGTAGTATTTTTTATACTACCGTGTGGCGGTAGTATTTGGGCACCGTATGTCGGTCGTATTCGGGCACCGTATGGCGGTCGTATTCGGGCACTGTATGGCGGTAGTATTTGGGCACGGATAAGCAGTATTTGGGGAAAATATTGCATTATTTGGCCATCTATGGACACTACTGCTTAGGCTTTGATTAGTTAAGTTAGGATTTGTTTTAATTAGAACTTAAAAACTCAATTCCCACTAAAGGAAAGGGATTGCCACTAACAAAACTCTGAAAAAGACTCAGGAGTTGTGTACATGGTGGTGAATTCTGGTTGTATATAAGTGCTAATTATGTAAATCCCATTCCATTTAGATTGTAAGATCTTACGGGCAGGGACCCAACTGTAAAAGAATTATGAAATATGTTGGCGCTACGTAAATACAGATCATCATTATAAAGAAATTATAATTAAAGGGGTTGTCCAACTTCTGACAACTGATGACCTATCCACCAGATAGGTTATCTGTATGTCATCGGTGCGGGTCTAACACCCGGACCCCGCACCGATAAGCCGCTCCGGTAGCTTGCGGGCACCGGATGTTGTGGCACATAATGCTATGTACGGAGCCCGGAAGCAGTTGGCTCCGTACATAGCATAGTGGCCGTGCTGCAGAACAGCAGGTCCGCTCCTATTCACTTGAATACAGTACTGCAGCTCGGCCGCTATTCTGTGGCCGGAGTCAACTGCTTCCGGCTTGTACGTCCGGTGCACGGAGGCACTGGACCAGCTGATCTGTGCGGGGCCCAGGTGTCGGACCCCCACAGGTCATGTACTGATGACCTATCCGGTGGATAGGTCATCAGTTGTCAGAAGCTGGAAAACCCCTTTAAGAATGTAAACAGATAAATTACAACCCCCCTCCCAAAAAAACAACAACAAAAACATTGCTAGTCGTAAGGGGAGCTGTTCAACAGTTTTATACAAGGAAATAACTATTACTGCACTTCCACAATATAAATGGTAGCGCCATGATTTTTTCTCATTCGTATAAATTTCCTACTGTATTTAATTCTACATGACGGATGCTAGACATTCATAGATCTAACATGAGAAATAAAATATACAGTAGCTTATAAACTTGTAGAGGTTCAATCAAGAATGAAAACACTGGCACAGATGAAGCAGAGCTGAGCTTGTCAATGCAGCAGAGCCATTCGTTATGTGCAATGTTGTGAGGATTCCCATAGGGCTCTAAGTTCACTTAATACATTAAATAACTCACAGTGATAGAAACGGGAAAATAACACACTCAGCTCTGCTAACTCTATATATTTAAATGTAAATATAAATGGTAAATATAGCCTCATTTAAAGTTGGTCTTTCAAGCCCACCCAGTAGCGGACGTTAAATACGTCAATATCCTTCAGCATCAACATATAGAGCACAATACAGATGCGCTGTAAATTATGTTACCCCCGCACTAGTCACAAGGGAAAGGTGTCATCACTTTCCACTTATCCATGAAGTACAGATTATTTTTTTCCTGTTCCACTCAGGCTTCAATATAATGAACTTAACACACATCCCAACTTTCCATAGCGAGTCGCAGGTCACAGTACAGACACTACTGCTAGATGACTTTTTATGCAGTGTAGTATACATTATATTGTTTCCATAACCTACCAGTGTAAAGGGACGTCATCCAGGCGTGAAGGCAATGTGCATGAGGGTACAGATGCAGCAGAGCCAGGGGCGTAACTAGGACAAACTGGGCCCCATAGCAAACGTTTGACTGGGGCTCCCCTGGATGTCACACAAGCCCCATTTGTAGATAGTGCCTGCCTATAGATTCTGCCACACAGCGCCCCCCCCACCCCAGTATATAGCACCATACAGCCCCCCCTGTAGATAGCGCCATGCAGCCCCCTCCCTGTATAAGGCGCCATACAGCCCCCCTGTAGATAGTCATACAGCCCCCTTCCTGTACATAGCGCCATTCAGCCCCCTGTATATAGCACCATACAGCCCCCTGTAAATGGCGTCATACAACCCCCTGTATATAGCACCATACAGCCCCCCACCCTGTAAATAGCGCCATATAGACCCCTGTAGAGAACGCCATACAGCCCCCCTGTAGATAGCGCCATACAGCCCCCCTGTAGAGAACGCCATACAGCCCCCCTGTAGATAGCGCCATACAGCCCCCATGTAGATAGCGCCATACAGCCCCCCTGTAGATAACGCCATACAGCCCCCCTGTAGAGAGCGCCATACAGCCCCCCTGTAGATAGCGCCATACAGCCCCCCTGTAGATAGCGCCATACAGCCCCCCTGTAGATAACGCCATACAGCCCCCCTGTAGATAACGCCATACAGCCCCCCTGTAGATAACACCATACAGCCCCCCACCCCTGTGAATAGCGCCATACAGCTCCAAACCCATCCCAAAAAAACGGCCTATAGTTTGTCCTACAAAAGACATGCATCCCCTATCCACAGGATAGGGGATAAATGTGTGATCGCTAGTAACAATAAGGAGAACGGGGGACCAAAAGTCCCCAGAAGTTCTCCATGAGAAACCTCGGACTTCCGGAGTCTGCGCAGCTCAATAAAAATGAAAAGAGCGCTGGTCACGCATGCGCACAAGCGCGACTGGTGCACAATTCATTTCTACAGGGCTGCCGACACAGACCCCAGAAGTCCGAGGTTTCTCATGGAGAACATAGGTGGACTTTTGGTCCCCCGTTCTCCTTATCGCTGGGGGTCCCAGCGATCACACATGTATCCCCTATCCTGTGGATAGGGGATACATGTCTTTTGTAGGAACAGCCCCTTTAATGGCAGAGCGGGGAGGTACCTCCCTGCTCTGCCGTAGTGTTTAGTGGCGTCGCGCTGTAGCAGCCATAGCGGCTGCTAGTGGAGCCTCCGGCCATGGGGGGGCACGAGCCCTGAGGTGTTCTACAAATAAATCCTTCGACACATCTGCAACTTAGAGGGAAAACCCCTCGATTAAACAGTGGCGCCATATTCTACCGGTATGCCAGCAATGTCCTTAATGAGAAAACCCCTAACTCTCTAAGATGTACAAATAATGCAGCTCAAGAGAGGTAAATCATCATTTCAACTTTGCTACATATCAATATAAAAACACTGAGTCATATATTAATAACGCTAAATTTGGGATCATGATGTTTTGTAGTGGAGCACCACAACGTGAGACAGCTTGTCATACAGGAAAGCCCATTTAGTAGTATCCTATAAATCATTAAGCTTCACTTTTTCGGACTTGTTAAATGTCAAAGGGCCCGACCATAGGGGTGATGTCACAGAGTATCATGTGTCACTGCTGAGAGGGGCGTCACTGGTCCTTATGGTTTGGGCACGTGGAACTTGCACCCCTGATCAGCGGCGAAACTTGAAGCTCCGGGGACCCAATACAAAATCTATAACAGGCCCACACCTACCATATATCATTTATAATACTGGTGTCTTCTTATGCAGCGGAGGGGCATTTGTTCCACTCAAGCTCCAGGGCCCGGGTGCAACCGCTACCTCTGCACCCCTTAAAGCCCCTGATACCGTACTCTGTGCCCGAATCCATGCAAAGGTACCTGCCGGGTATACAGTTATATTTTACCCAGTGTATTGATTGGGCAGTGTTTTTTAGGCATCTGTCTGGCAGTGTTATTAGGGCATCCTACGACAACGTTGTTATTTGTACACTGTAGGATTGTATTATTTGGGCACTATATGGTACACCAAAAGGAAGGGGGTCAAAAGAAGCTACTGAATGGGGCACCAACTAACCTAAAGCCAGTTCTGTAAACGAGGAGCACGTCTGCAACCTAATTATCAACAATTACAACTTCGTTACAATATAGAGGAAACAAGTTAGGTGCTATATAAAACATTGGACACCAGTTCATGTGCCCTTTGGTACATCAAAATGATCAATAAAACAGCAAAAAAAAAACAGAAACCTGTCTTCTACTCGTCTCAGATGTGTGTTAGAGGCTTCCTTAGTGACCTGCGGCACAGATCCGGTCCAAAATGCTGCCCTTTTTTTTTTGGTAAAACGACAGACACCATGACGGAACCCATTAAAGTAAATGGGTTCCGTCCTGCGCCGATAGCGTCAGTCATGCAACGGATCTGGCGCTTCTGGTATTTTCGTTATTCTACCACTTTGACAGAGCAGAGGAATGGAAACACTCAACGCAGATGTGAACAGGCCCTAAGAAAAAAGTGGAACTGGATCTCTATACGAAGAATGAAGAATTCTACACGACTTATTTTCAAAGGTGTTTTCTCATTTTGACAACAATTTTTTAAAGTGAATTTTGCCCAGCCCAGCACCCGCTACAGGGCAAATAAAGTATTACATGCTGGCAATACAAATGGATGGGCTGGGTCTCTGCACCAGCTAATAAATCAGGGTCAGAAGTGGTGGACCCTCACTATGATGTTCAAATGCTCTAAGAGGGCACTTGGAAAGAGGTTGTTAAAATATTGGAGATCAGAAAAAAAAAAAAAGTATTTTTTTTCCGCAAAACAGCCCCACCATAGTCTGTGGGCTGCAGTACCAGTCCAACCTATGCATAAGGGTGGTGCGGCTCCTGAAAACAGAACAATTATTTATTTTACCCCAAACAAACCTCTTTAAGAAAAGAGGACCTGTAACCCCTCCTGGCATGTCTGTTTTAGTAAAGAATTGTATTTCCCCAAAAAAATCATTCTGGAGCGTCTTTTCTTAGCACTCTGCATTGTGCCATTCCTCCATTATTCCTCCCGGAAATTTATGGATAGAAAAGACGACTGGGTGTTACCAGTTGGGGGGGGGGGTGTCCCTACACAGACTGACACTGACCAATTAGTGATGACAGAGTGAGACGGTGGGGACACACCCTTTTGACAAGCACTGATTAGACTGTTAGAATATGTAGACACACCCAGGTAACACCCATTTGTCAATGTATTCATAAATTTCTAGGAGGAATAACAGGAATGGCACAATGCAGAGTTATAAAAAAAAAATCTGTTCTAGAATTGTTATTACATGGGGTATACAAGTATTTACTAAAATAGACATGTCAGGAGAGGTGACAGATCCCCTTTAAGCTGAGCACAAATAGAAAGATGTCTCGCTGCCACTAATATGCCATCTGTATACCCATAAGACATTGCAGCAGAGTTCAGATCCCCCCTTTTCTGTAAGGCTCAAAAAAGTACAACATATTGTAAATGTCATGTGTGATGACGAGCACTTCTGATAGTAGAAAACTTTGGAGACACCTCTAAGTGTAGTCAACTTTCGGAGACGTCACCATTAAACGGTCTTTGCTAATTGGAGTGTCTGTATTTGTGTCGAAAATGAGACAGTATCAATTAGAAGAGGAGTTTATTGCTGCTAATAACCTTGCAAGGTCAAACATTTCAAGGGCTATCAGTTACCATTGAGGACTGAGCCAATGTTTTGACACTGAAAGACCAAGATCATTTTGCCACATGTCTGAGCTCTCAAAAGCCTAAAGGTCCTGCAAGGTTACGACCTTTTCTTGAACTTCTCAATCCAAGCCCTTAGTCCATATGACACACCATAGACCAATGGTCACATTACATTGTAACTTCCACAGACTTGCTACAGGATACGTTCCTGTCTAAATGACATCCAGCAGAGACCAGTCTCCGGGGATCCTTGAGAATGACCAGTCTTGTGTTTCGAATATCACAGAAGCCTGTCAAAGTATCATGTAAGAAAAACATCTGCAATACTACACTGAAAGAACATAATGTTGACAAATTAACCTCCATGAACCGAGCAGTCAGAACATGTTAAGAACAACAAACAGCAGCACTTAACAATGGAGTTATTTATCCAAAGCGAAAAAAAACGCCTTAATATATTTATATAGCTGACCAACACTCATCGAAAAAGAATACAAACAGAATAGACTATCATGTAGCCAGTCCGCCATAGTAAAAAAACAAAAAACGCGATTGTGAATTATTGGTTTAGAGTTTAGACCATGGAAAATAACGGCAATTTACGTGCACACGTTTCTAGATTTCATAATACGTAAAGTCTGATGCTTCGGCACTTTTTCCAGACCGGAAGCAAAAGAATTAAAGAGGCTCTGTCACCAGATTTTGCAACCCCTATCTCCTATTGCAGCAGATCGGCGCTGCAATGTAGATTACAGTAACGTTTTTATTTTTTAAAAACGAGCATTTTTGGCCAAGTTATGACCATTTTTGAATTTATGCAAATGAGGCTTGCAAAAGTCCAACTGGGCGTGTATTATGTGCATACAGTCTAGAATTTTTAGGCTAGGTTAATTTTACCAGTGAGAGATAGATTATATAAAAAAAAAAAAAAAAAGAAAATCACATTGTCAAAATTATATATACTTATTTGCATTGTGCACAGAGAAATAAGTATTTGATCCCTTTGGCAAACAAGACTTAATACTTGGTGGCAAAACCCTTGTTGGCAAGCACAGCAGTCAGACGTTTTTCGTAGTTGATGATGAGGTTTGCACACGTTAGATGGAATTTTGGCCCACTCCTCTTTGCAGATCATCTGTAAATCATTAAGATTTCGAGGCTGTCGCTTGGCAACTCGGATCTTCAGCTCCCTCCATAAGTTTTCGATGGGATTAAGGTCTGGAGACTGGCTAGGCCACTCCATGACTTTAATGTGCTTCTTTTTGAGCCACTCCTTTGTTGCCTTGGCTGTATGTTTTGGGTCATTGTCGTGCTGGAAGACCCAGCCACGAGCCATTTTTAATGTCCTGGTGGAGGGAAGGAGGTTGTCACTCAGGATTTGACGGTACATGGCTCCATCCATTCTCCCATTGATGTGGTGAAGTAGTCCTGTGCCCTTAGCAGAGAAACACACCCAAAACATAATGTTTCCACCTCCATGCTTGACAGTGGGGACGGTGTTCTTTGGGTCATAGGCAGCATTTCTCTTCCTCCAAACACGGCGAGTTGAGTTAATGCCAAAGAGCTCAATTTTAGTCTCATCTGACCACAGCACCTTCTCCCAATCACTCTCAGAATCATCCAGATGTTCATTTGCAAACTTCAGACGGGCCTGTACATGTGCCTTCTTGAGCAGGGGGACCTTGCGGGCACTGCAGGATTTTAATCCATTACGGCGTAATGTGTTACCAATGGTTTTCTTGGTGACTTTGGTCCCAGCTACCTTGAGATCATTAACAAGTTCCTCCCGTGTAGTTTTCGGCTGAGCTCTCACCTTCCTCAGGATCAAGGATACCCCACGAGGTGAGATTTTGCATGGAGCCCCAGATCGATGTCGATTGACAGTCATTTTGTATGTCTTCCATTTTCTTACTATTGCACCAACAGTTGTCTCCTTCTCACCCAGCGTCTTACTTATGGTTTTGTAGCCCATTCCAGCCTTGTACAGGTCTATGATCTTGTCCCTGACATCCTTAGAAAGCTCTTTGGTCTTGCCCATGTTGTAGAGGTTAGAGTCAGACTGATTAATTGAGTCTGTGGACAGGAGTCTTTTATACAAGTGACCATGTAAGACAGCTGTCTTTAATGCAGGCACCAAGTTGATTTGGAGCGTGTAACTGGTCTGGAGGAGGCTGAACTCTTAATGGTTGGTAGGGGATCAAATACTTATTTCTCTGTGCACAATGCAAATAAATATATATAATTTTGACTATGTGATTTTCTTTTTTATATAATCTAACTCTCACTGGTAAAATAAACCTAGCCTAAAAATTCTAGACTGTTCATGTCTTTGACAGTGGGCAAACTTACAAAATCAGCTGTCTGCCTAGAATAGTTATCCTTAGAGATTAATCTCAGATCCCTTTTAGGATTGTCTGATAATCCAGAAAATGTCATAACTCGGCACTTACTGTAAGGGTATGTTCACACGCCCTATTTACGGACGTAATTCAGGTGTTTTACGCCTCGAATTACGGCCGAAAAACGGCTCCAAACATCTGCCCATTGAATTCAATGGGTCTTACGGTGTTCTGTGCAGACAGGCTTTTTTTTTTACGCGCCGCTGTCAAAAGAAGCCGCGTAAAAAGACGCCCGCCTAAAAGAAGTGCATGACACTTCTTGGGACGTAATTGGAGCTGTTTTTCATTGACTCCAATGAAAACCAGCTCCAATTACGTCCGTAAAAGACGCCGCGAAAAACGCGTGCACTTGTCAAAACGTCTGAAATTCAGGAGATGCTTTTGCCTGAAAACAGCTCCGTAATTTCAGACGTAATTGGCGTTGCCGTGTGAACATACCCTAAGACCTAGCCCACGGCGCTTTCAAGACACAAACACAAAAAGATCATGCAAAATAATAAAAGAGTGGACATCAATGTGCGGTACGGTAAAGACACCTGTAGACCATAATACACCAGAAAAATCCAGGGGCGACAGAATCCTCCATAAACAAACTTTTATTGTTCTTAGATAGGCAAACAGGAAAAGAAGCAACATTTCAACCCCCTCAAGTTGCTGGGTCTTTCTCAAAGAGCATGAAAAAGACCCCGCTACTGAAGGAGTTGAACCATTTATTTTCTAGTATGCCTATCGAAGACCAATAAAAGATTGTTTATAGAGGATGCGGGAGCCCCGGGATTTTTCTTGTGTATTTCACTATTGGGGTGACCATTCCCTATTTGTAACTTTGCATCCCACTGAAGTTTCCACAACTTGGTGCTGTCCCACTCTATATTTTTACAGAAAATACAGAGCTTAATAAGCAATGTAAAGATCTTCTTGTCATTGAGATTATAACAAGACATTTATTACATTTTAATATCGTAGTT
Organism: Rhinoderma darwinii; assembly: GCF_050947455.1. Lineage (NCBI taxonomy): Eukaryota > Metazoa > Chordata > Amphibia > Anura > Rhinodermatidae > Rhinoderma > Rhinoderma darwinii. Next base: position 36,567,878 of record NC_134691.1, on the reverse strand, counting down.
CTGAATTTGATATTTTAGGGCTTCTGACACGACTTGCAATTGACCCTCAATCTTCTTCATTTTGATTGTATATTACATGTGCCGTACCAAGTAATTGGACTTTAAATTGGTAAATGTAGTATATATTCCATACTATTACTTGGGTAGCATAGAGAGAAATCTGTCAATCACCCGCACGTGGGCAAGGGGAAGTGGCAGCTCATAAATAATCTCAACTCTTCTCATGGTGAAAGCTGCCAAGGATTAAAGTGTAAGTTCATCGAAACGACTTAACATTAGCACATAAGCGACAGCCCGCTAAAATCAGCGAGGGTCACTACTTTACTCAATGCGCGCAGCAGAACGGAGACAATAGGTTCCCAATAAAACCATCTCCTCTCTTTTTGGCTGGACTGTAGATTTCCAATGATTATTAACAGTTGTATGATCTCACAAAGGAGACCGTCTTACATACTCCGTCTAAAGCCTCGAAATACCCATCTACCTAGTACTTAATGATCCTACAAATACCTATGCCTCCAAACATACCAGCACAATGTTGACTACTGGGGTCTTAGATGGACTTAAAAATGAATACGATTCTATAGTCATCAGTGAAACCTTATTGGACATCATGAAATATGTCAACAGTCACCAGAATGTGTAGGGCTGGTGAGTGCAGACTGATGGGGTAAATCATTTTTGGCCACCCCAGGCAGAGCAGATTTGCTGGCAATCTCATCACCCCCACCTCTTTTATGGATATAGAGGCTGCCGTTGCTTTAACCCGGCCCACCACTCCTTAGTTTAGTGGGTTTAGTGGTGCCGCCCTATACTTGGGCCAATAGATGTGCCCTCTCCCACCAGAATGGGTTATTGAAGCCCCCCTTTTCTACAGGTCTTCCTATTTCCCCACTGAAGAGGTCCTAGAGGCTCTACAAAATAAAATGTAAGATGCCAAAGTTGCTTTGCAGGTTTAAAGCTTGTTTTTGGAAAATATAAAAAACATACGTTACCATAAAAGGTGTGCACAGAGTTTGGACTTGGACCCTGGTGCCATTGGGGCCAAAAAGTCCCTCTGCCAAACAGGTTTACAGCGGTACTATAAGCGGTAAGTAACAATTGGGGCAGCTCTGTTACAGATTTTGAACTGGGGCAAAGGAGCTTTAAGCTTCATCACTATTTTAACTTGTTCCTTGAGTTAAAACATTAATAAAACGAAAATCACAATACAAAAAACTTTTATCTGAAATGTAACAAAAAGTTAATGCATTTTTTTTTTCTAGAGGGCAAAAAAAAAAAAAAATTGTCTCATCTGAAAACTAGAGAATGGCTAACATCTCTATTGTGCTAGATTTTTCTGGGATCATTTTCTCTTTTCCTAACCCGGCAGTGACCTTAAGTTTTTCTATAGATATTTCTAAGAATAGCACATCTGTTCTTCTTTACTGGTGTAACATGATATTTTATACCCAATATAAATGTGTAGGCCCCCTGCAGGTCTATGGACCTTTGCCAAATTCTTCAATTAAGACTGTTCCAACAATGGTGTTGAGCCTTCGGTGGACTGGCCCTAGAGTGAGATCTTGCACATGATGAAATATATGGATCTTTTCACCTTCAAACACAAGGTTTTACCTACTGAAACAAATTACAAATAGAGTAAAACTATCACAAAATATATTTAAAAAACGGACCTACAATGCCAGTAGTCACCTTCTGTAAAGGTCTTCATCAGATATATTACTTGCTGTAACTAAATTTATTGTACAACATAAACAGGCGATTTAGAACAGCGAGGTTGACACATGCAAAACCAAATCGTTCCTGAAGCTTTTCGGCACGCAGCGTATCCGCCCTGTGCGCCGCAGGGAATTCCGGCTGAAAAAGAGCACCAAACTGTGGTGCAGTTTTTCGCCCTGGAATGTTCGCTGCAGCCTGTGATTGGCTGCAGCGGCGGTCACATGGGATGAAACGTCATCCCAGGAGGCCACGCTGGAGGGAGGGACACAGATTTCTGGGTAAGTAGGAGATTTTTTTTTCTGAGTTGCGCTTTTTTCTGCAGAATTGCTGCCAACCCACCGCCAAAAAAATGTAACTGGTATTTGTTGCAAGATTTACCTCCCCATTAAATTCAATAGGGAAACCCGCAACAAATATGCAGTGTTTATGCAAATACAATTGACATGCTGCAGAATAAAATTCCGCACCGCAGGTCAATTTCTGAATGTTTTTTCCGCTCAGTATTTACGCAGCGTGCGGATGAGATTTATTTTATCTCATCCACTCTGCTGAAACTGTATTTGCTGTGGATTTTCCGCAACGAATTCCGTTGCGGAAAATCTGCAGTATTTATGCAACGAGTGAACTGACCCTTAAGGGTAGCTCCAGTGTAAGACATTTTATATTTGTCAAAAGAGAAGAGGGAGGCTACATAAACTGGTAACACCATGCTTGAAAAAAGAAATCAGTATACGGTTAAATCCCTTCATTGCGCAGAATGACAGAGAATGGAAACGGACTTCTATGAAGCCACCTCCATTTTTGCAGGGCCTAAAATCAATAGAAGATATTTAAATGCATGTTTCAGAGGCCTAGTCAGAATTTTAAAGGGGTTGTCAGTTTTCCCTATAAAAAGTCCCACTTTTGTTCATGGGCTTTGCCTGGTGATACAGCTCAGTTCCAGTCAATTGAATGGGGCCGAACTGAAGTGAGCACATTAAAAAAAAAAATACAGAAACACACACAACCCTTTTTTCTAGTCTCAACCCCTTTAAGAATCTAGATAGTTAGCTAGACCCTTTTAAGGGATCAGTAGGGGTCTTAGCTGTGGAATATATGTCAGGGAGGCGGACTAGAAGAAATCTTGCTATAACGGGGCCAGACACCTTAGATAGCTGTTGGCCGAACACTTGTTTGGCTGACAGCTATTCGTCCCAACCCTCCTCCCCCACCCCCGATACATACTCTGCTTGGCCAAGCGTGCATGGGTTCTCAACAGGCAGACGGGAATAAGCCGCTGCCAGACATCTGGTGGTGGCTTATCTCCAGTTCGAACAAAGTAGTGGGCATGTTGAAATCCAATTCCTAAATACACATTAGATAGACGGCCGGTCCGACCAAAAGCGGTGGATTCAGCCGATGTTCATTTAATGTGTACGGACGCCTTAAGACCAGGTTTACACACCAAACTTGAGTGCAGTTTTTTCCCCCAAAGCCAGGAGAGTGCCCTAAAGGGGGTACAAGTATAAAAGGAAACACTTCTAATTCACCTCTTTTTTGGATCTACTCCTGGTTTGGTCTTAAAATAAAATCTACTTTGCGAGCAAAGCCTTAATCTGCTTCACTGAAATCAGTTCTGAACGCCAAATTAATTTAAGCAATGCTCATTATAAAATGATTGGCAAATTATGGCAATTATTTTCTGGTTGAATCTGATGAACTTTCTACTTGTTGGATTAAATTGTGGAATTTAAAAGAATTTTGCACATTCCTGTCATAGTTAAAGTTGCCAAGGTTTGAACTTGGTTATTAACCAGTTTCACGCCATTATTTTTATTACAAATAGTAACATCTGGGTTATTATATGTAAACGGGAGTAAATATTTAGACCATTTCTTGCAATGCGGCTTCCTATTATATAACATTTGTCATAGGCATTCATCGGACTCATGCTGAAGGCATTACCCATTATTTACCAAACCAGTCAACTTTTTGATATTTATCAAGGAATGTATCTAAAACATGTTTTGCATTAATAATCCCTGAACAAAACAAACGCTTTCCGACTATGATTGAATATTATTTTGAAGGATGCAATGTGCAAGAAGAAGAGGGATTAGCACAATATGTAATCTGACTGACACGGAGGAAAAATTACCAAGATGGAATTAGTAAAGTCTGGTTCGAATCTCGTGTTCCAAGTAAAGGATTTCACCATGACACATTGGGTTATTTTTCAAAATTAAATATTTGAGAGGAAAATAAGAATGCCTTTTGCAGGCCTTAGTATCAAAACAGTATTTCTTTTTAAAGAGATTGTCCAGTTCTTTGTAAACTGAGCTTAAAAGAGGTTTCCCACAAAGGACATTTATCACCTATGCACAGGAGAGAAAAAAAAAAAAAGGAAAAATATACGGTATGATCGCTAGGACCCTGTAACGTCCGTGGTCGCTGACCGCGAACTCCTCCCATCCCGTCGAGGCCCTTCTCTCCAGAGATGTGCACACATGCGGCCGTCCTGTTCTGCAGTGACCACTAGGGTGCGCTTGCGAGCTCAGTCCAGCCCTAAGGAGCCAGAGCGCACACATGTGTGAGATTGAGCGGATTGCTCCCAGATCACCCTGGACTATAAGGCCCTATTCACACGACAGGGTTCAACAACAGACCCCCAAATGAGGCTATTCACATGACCGATTTTTTTGACGTCGGGAAAACCGGCCGTCAAAAAATGGGACATGCCCTATTTTCGGCCGTTCTCCCTGCCGCCCGGCTTCCAGAGAAGTCTAAGGGGCCGGGTAATCCACAGCCATCACTGGAATGTGTCCCGAGTGACGGCCGTGTCTTCCATCGCTCTCTCTCCTTCTCCTCCACAGTGTGAAGTGCAGCAGAATCCCCAGTGGAATCCCCAATCCCGGCCACAGCTTCGGCAACGCTGTGGCCGGGGATTGGGGATTCCACTTCAGGAGAACTCCCTGACTTCACTGTCCATATATGGACACAATGACGTCAGGCATTTCTGAAGCGGAATCCCCGACCCTGTGGCCGGTGTTTCCGCTCCAGGAGAAATCCCTGACTTCACTGTCCATATATGGACAGTGAAGTCAGTGACTACTCCTGAAACTGGGGGGGGGGGGGGGTGCTATGTAAAAGGTTCCTGTGTAGAACTACCTACAGGTGGCTGTATGGCATAACCTACAGGGGGCTGTGTGGCACTACCTACAGGGGGCTGTGTGGCACTACCTACAGGGGGCTGTGTGCCATTGTAACGAAGGGTCTGTGGATCCAATGGGCCATACCGCCTTGGCGGTAAGGTAGCAGGTGTCTATAGTTCTATAGGTACCTGTGGCAGCTCAGACAGCAGCAGGGCAGGCTCGGCTGGGACTAGGTAGCAGGCGGACGTCAGGCGAGGTGAAGCAGGTCAGACATGGATGCAGCATGGTACGACTTTGGCACAGCTCAGTGCTAGACCAGGAATGTATGGATTGCTAAGAACAGGAACTGGAAACAGGTATAGGTACAGGTACAGGAACAGGGAACACACTAGGAGGCCATCACATAGACAAACTAGGGAACACAACAATGCTCAGGCATAGAACTAGGGGGCTGGACCCCTCTTCTAGTCCAGGGAACTCACGGGTCAAAGTTCATCCACGAGGTCCGGTGCGCACGCTGCCCTTTTAAGAGCGGGCACGAGCGTGCACGCGCACCCTACGGGATCCGGCTGAGGTGAGCGGACGCGAGAGCTGGCGTCTCCTGAGGAGGAGGCTGGGGCCAGCGCCTGCCGACTCGTGGCTGCGGCTGTCAGGGGGAGGTTGGAGCTGACAGCCCGCAGCCAAAGACATTACAGTCATTACCTACATGGGGTTGTGTGGCACTACCTACAGGGGGCTGTGTGGCATTACCTACAGGGGGATGTGTGGCATTACCTACAGGGGGATGTGTGGCATTTCCTACAGGGGGCTGTATAGCCCTACCTACAGGGGGCTGTATAGCTCTACCTACAGGGGGCTGTGTGGCACTATCTACAGGGGGCTGTGTGGCACAAACTACAGGAGGCTGTGCGGCACAAACTACGGGGGGCTGTGTGGCACTACCTACAAGGGGGGCTGGTGTGGCACTACCTACAAGGGGGGCTGGTGTGGCACTACCTACAAGGGGGCTGTGGCACTATCTACAGAGGGAAGTGTGTGGCAAAAAATGTACAAATGAAATTCATCCGATTTTAAAACGGACAGGGAAAAAAACGGGTCAAAATCGGCCGTTAAAAACGGCAACACAGCCCGGAACAGAATTGGAATGGATACAAAACGGCCGGGAAAAACGGTCCAAAGCGGCCGTTTTTATCGGCCAACACTCGGACCCTGCGTGTCAATAGAGCCTTAGGCCTCATTCCCACGACAGGGTTTCCCGGCCAGGTGCCGGCCATTCATAAATCGGCCGGCACTCGGCTGCATTAGGAATAATAGACCCCTAATGGGGCTATTCACACGACCGATTTTTTGACGGCCTGGAAAACCGGCCGTCAAAAAATAGGACATGCTCTATCTTCGGCCGCCCGGCTCCCATAGAAGTCTATGGGGCCGGGTAATACACGTCCATCACCGGGATGTGTCCCGAGTGATGGCCGGGTTTTCCGGCGCTTGCGCTCTATCTCCTCCTCCTCACAGCGCAGAGTGCATGTGAGGAGGAGGAGTTGATGCCATTCTAACGAATGGCTGTGCGCTGTACACTGTGTGGCAGGGCCGGGGTGTACAGCAGGTGGAAGGGAGCGCTGCGCTGGCTCCCTTCCCCTGCTTGTTTTAAAAGCGCCCTGGCCCGGCGACACCTTCCATGGCGCCGCTAGCAGCTGCTGCGGCTGCTACTACTGTAGCGACGCCACTATAGCAGAGCAGGGAGGTATCTCCCCGCTCTGCTATGTGCTAGCCGCACTTTAGCTCCTTGAAGGAGCGGAATCCCCGTGTTTTCGGGGATTCCGCTCCTGGACAGAGCGCTTGATGTCTCTGTCGATATCTGGGCAGTGACATCAGGGGAAACTCCTGAAGCGGAATCCCCGAACACATGGGGATTCCCCTTCAGGAGTTGCCGCTGATGTCACTGTCCAGAATGGCCGATTTTACCGGCCGGCACTCGGGCTCGGGCGCGACCCGGTCGTGTGAATCCCGCCTTAGAAGGGCTCTGCCCCTCCCTACATTGCCTGAGCGTGTTTGTATCTACCTGTGTCTGGCTTGCAAGTGGTTCCTTGAGTGTTTTCCAATTCCAGTGTTCCCGTTCCTGCTACCTGTACCCTGTGCTACCATGTTCCTGTGATGTACTGAGTAGGAGTCGTGTTGTGTCGCCTGCTACACCCGCTGTGTTTCACCGCACCTGTTGTCTGCCTGCTGCCAGAGTTCCATCCGAGCCTAAACCACCGCTGTCTGAATTGCCACAGGTACCTTTATCCGAACAATAGACATTGAATTTGTATCCTATGTGGCCAGCTGCTATACCGCTACGGCAGTACAGACCAGTGGGCCCACATACCCACAGATCATGACAGACCCCTACTGATAGCAATAGGGGTTCCCTATTCCTTTTTACCACACGACCCCAGTGAAGAGGTTGAATGAAGTGTGAGTCGAGGAAGAGGGGATGATTTCTCACCGGATACGTTTTTAGTTCTGTTAGGAGACAAGACTCTGTGGTCACTGAGACAGGAAGTGATGTCATTTGTTTTATAAATCATAGCGTAAAACTTAAAAAAAAAAAAAAAAGTGTTACAGGGGTAGCAGTTAATTGCCGAACCACAGAAGTCACATGTCCTGCCCCAATAGGTAGGTACACCACTGTGACTGAACTTAACTAGTAAATTCGATTACAGCATATGTTATAGTGATAAAAACAAAATTACTATGGCTTTTAAATATACCAATATTAAAACAGCTGCTACACAGAATGTAGCAGAGCTGACTGGTTTGTTAAATTACAAAACTATTCTACGTAAAAATTCTTTGCCAAACAACCATCCCAGCAATGACCTAGCTGTGCGCACAGCCCTGGCTTCTTGGCGGTACCTGCCGCTGGCAAGTACTTTATCTCCTAATCTTATGGGAAGTCTATAGACTGGCCAGAATGTTTTCTTCAATGAATTATATATCTGTCAAACATAATCTTCTAAAAAATAAAATAAAAATAATTGAGAAATATAGGCATTGCAGTAGAGTGTGGAATTGTAAAAATGTTACTGGACAGAAAGCGCACGCTTTTGATCTGCTCATACATGAAAACAAAATCTCTTAAAGTATTTTAATCTAGCGTGAGAATAATTGCAGAGGACAGATATTTAAATCAAGGACGAAGTCCATAAGGGATTTTCACCAATAAATTGTGATAATTGACAGATGTTGCTTGGTGGCATTGTCGAGACATTGTCCCTGGCCTACATGGCAGAATTTTTCCAATTTCTAGACTTTAAAGGGGTTCTTTTGGATTAAGGAACCACTTTCATTTAAATTAACCCTGAAGTAAAATATGTACATTTTTACTTGTTTACACAGGTCTATCCAAAAAGCCGGGGTTGCCCTTACATTGGATAGTGCCCGGTGCGGTACCTTCTGTTGGCAATGCCCCCCCCCCCCCCAAACAGTGTATACATAACCATACAGTGCACAAATATAAATCACCATATAGTTGCCTAAACAGTGCTATACAGCGTCACGCAAATGTCGAATTGTAAATATAGTAGTAAAAAGTAAATACCGCCATACAAGGCCCAAATACCAAGTAAGGCTATGTTCACACTGAGTTTTTTTTACAGGCAGAAATTCCGTCTGGAATTTTGAGGCAGATTTTCATCTGTCTGCACGCCATTTGCGGTGTTTTTTTGCGTAGTTTTCCGCCCACGGGCATTGAACGCTGTGGGCAAAAAACGACGCGAAATACGCTTTCTCTGCCTCCCATTGATGTAAATAGAAGGTCAGAGACGTAAATGCCCAAAGATAGGGCATGTCGCTTCTTTTTCCCGCGAGAAGATTGTTCCGCTCGCGGGGTAAAAACGCCTCTTCCTCCCATGGGAGACATTTTCGGGCGTTTTTTGGCGCGTTTTCCACGTCAAAAAAGCCTCTGTGTGAACTGGCCCTTACAGTGACTGAATAACAGCTCTGTACAAAAAGTTACCTAAAAACAATCTTATAAAATGTCTAAATAATATGGATTTACACCAGTGGCGCACCTGATGCGACAAACCTAAGGCTGACTGTGTCCACAACGGAGTCTATAGACACACTGTGTACATAGAGATCAATATGATCACGTGTTCATGACCTGAACTGTAGAACAGTGTTGAATCAAATCAAAATTATTCCTTACTGCCCAAGAATCCCCATTAAAAGATATGTCCATAAGTCCCACAAACAGTTTTCTATTTTTACAATGTATGCAAAATAAGAAGTCAGGCAATTGTCTCCTACTATTTTGTGTCCTATGCAGACCTTTGTATCTCCATGGTTACAGACTACAAAAAAATAACCTGTGTAGTCTGATCGCACAATCCTACTCCCATCTGTCCCCTACTTCTTGGTCATTTACTGAATGTATGCGGTCTCAAAAGTTCTTAGGAGGCATAGACATCTTCAAACCAAAGAGTTCCAGTGCTCAGAAGAGAACCGGGAGCCTTGATTCTAGTGACACTTGCCAAGGAAAACAGCTGACTTGTCATAAATGTAAAAAAAAAAGACGACGTTTAAACCATTTTTGAGTGTCCATTAGATATTTAGTTTCTTTCCCGGTTGTTATAGAAGTCATGAATTTATTGCACAGTCTGTATTGTTTTTTTTTTACTATTTAGTATGCAATTGACATATCCCAATATTCCAGGCAGCGTAGCAACGAGAAAACTTTGAGATAAAACAGTTGAGAAAAGAATAAAGGAAATTTCTATGGTTTGGTCAGTAAGCACAGAAAAAGGATCTGGTGATGGAGACAAGTCTGCTGACAGGAGTCTAAGCCCTTCAAAGTGATTGTGCATTTACAAAGTCCACACTTCAACTACAGTATATCTGCATACAAAGGTCAGAACCAAGAGACTGAAATTTTATATTTGAGAAAGCTTCACAGAGTGACGCATCCCCATTGGAATCAACACACAAAAGCAAGCAAAAAGGGAAGATACTATGGAGAAGGCCCACACTATAGGGTATGTGCACACACACTAATTACGTCCGTAATTGACGGACGTATTTCGGCCGCAAGTACCGGACCGGGCTCCTAGCATCATAGTTATGTACGACGCTAGGAGTCCCTGCCTCGCTGCGGGACAACTGTCCCGTACTGTAATCATGTTTTCAGTACGGGACAGTAGTTCCACGGAGAGGCAGGGACTCCTAGCATCGTACATAACTATGATGCTAGGAGCCCGGCTCCCTGCACTGAGTTCGGTCCGGGACTTCCGCCCGAAATACGTCCATCCATTACGGACGTTAATGTGCTCGTGTGAACCCAGCCTTATGTTCGCACATGGACCTCCAACCAGATGGTTGCAGAGCAGTTAGATTTAAATTGAATAGGCATCATCCTGGTTGGTTAAACCTTAACTTTATGTACCCCTTTGAACACACTTTTACAATTTATAAGTAGATTAAAATAAAAATTTGAGATTAAGCAGCACAAATTTATCATTAGTCATCACTCTCATATGAAAAAATATATACATTTCAAAGATTTACCAAGAATAGCATTGGCCCAAATTTATCAATCTGTTTATACCAGTTTTTGACGAAAAATTTAACTAATGAGAAGTGTATGATGCTGATTAGTCACTGATTCGTCACTGATTGGTCAGCGTCATACACTTCTCTTCAGTTGGTAAAAAGTAAAAACACGCCCAGTTGGTCATTAAGAAACTAATTAGCATAAAGCTAAAATTGCTCATAACTTCCTCAAAAATGATCGTTTTTCAAAATAAAAACCACTGTTGTTCTCTACATTCCAGCGCCGATCAGATTATGTAGGAGATAGAGCACTTATAATGTGGTGACAGAGCCTCTAAGAAAAAGTTGCATTGTGACGGGTGACAAATTTGCACAAAAATTTGAGACTTCTCACTCATGAAATTTGAAATGTGTGTTTTCCAAACTATTTTAGGCCATATTTATTGACTAAACTAGAGGGAAATGGTGAAATTCTACACCTACTCCTAGAAGGTGTAAATTTGCTTTCTTTGCCTGTCTGAGAGGTCAAAATGTGTCTAACGTTATTATGTGACATGCGACTTTTAAAACATTTCGCATAAATAACTCCAACTACCTCCCCCACTGGGATTGGTGTAAAATATGCCAGTGTAATTGTGGGCTAAGGAGTTGGAATATATATATATATATATATATATATATATATATATATATATATATATATATATATATATATATATATATGTTTTGTTTTCTAATCAACTTTTGAACTGAAAACTTTTTGGGGGAATATTACTAATCACATAGTTTATAAAACTAATAATAATTTGCCATACTCGGTGGATACAGGAGGTATTACATCAGTAAAGTTTTCCTGTATGCAGTAGAAAGTTTCCAAAAATGTAGAAATTCTGAACATTTCTAATCTGGTAGAAATAGTTTGTTTCCCAAACTGTACAATCCTTCTATTGCATTTCATAACACAAATTCTGAGAAAAAGAGTGGGAATTACTGACAGAGCTTGGGTTACATATGTATAAAATATAGGTAAAATTATGACTTAATGGAATTTTCTGGCAGTACCCTGAGACTATATTGACTCAGAGACCCACATCCAACACAAGACCAGGAGACCACCATGGGCCAACAACAGTGATAATCTTGGCTATGAATGAATTACATAGTCAAGGGAATCAAGGAACCGGTACCCGTCCTACCGTGATTATGAAGACAGCTGAAATGGGTTTCCTTAATTAAAAAACATATCCAAAAAATTGCACAAAACGACAAAAATTATATAAAACCGCAAGATCAATTAATCAAACTTCTATAAATTAGATATTGCTTTTCATCTACTGGAATCTGTCTTACCTCCAGGACAGTGTCTTACTGCCATTTTACATCTTCTAGATTCGGCAATGGTTGGACAAGGGATGGTGTCTTTTGCTGGCTTCTTTACAATCTGTCGAGTCCTTGTCTCCAGGCCCCATTTATATCCACACGTTCTGTTATTCCTACTGCATGTTCCCCATTCGCTCCATGGTCCCACCTCACACCCATCTGGAGGAATACAACAGACACAAAATCCTCAAAAATCACAGGTTTGAGGAGAACTTTATTTACTGAAGACAACCCTAATGACCCAAACAGCCAGCAATGTAATGTCATAACCAAAATTTTATTGAACCCTGACAATTGTATGGCGACCATGTCTGACACAGTCAGTAGTTATTTCAGAACTTCACGGTAAACAAATTATGGTGGTTATAGATTAAGGAAAACTGGGGTTGTCCAGAATTAGAAAAGTAAAATAAAATCTGAAAAAAGGGCTGATCTGCAATACCAGCCACCAACCATGAACAGATATGGCACGGTTTTATACATTAAAAAAAAAAAAAAGCCAATCCTTTTTTCTAATCCTCGACATTCCTTTTAAAAGAAGAGCTGTTTTACTCACCTACGCACTCCATGGTGTCATCAAGTGGTGCAAATCCCTCTGGACATTCCTCAAAACAACGCCCCTTGTGAGAATAAAATCCTGGTTTGCACTTAGTGCAAAAATCTCTGCTAAAACAAGAGTCACAATTCTCGATTCTGCATCCTAAAACAGAAATTGAAAAAAAAATGAGCTCCCCCCTACAATGAAGTGTAAACATTTTGAAACAGAATTTTTTAAAATATCTTATTTCTATGTACAGATTAATTGACGATACAGGCCGAAGCGGTAGGCTGCACTATGTTTCTGACTAAGGCCCCATGCACACGACCGTAAAATCGACCGTAATTACGAGCCCATTCATTTCTATGGCCGACGGACATATATGTCTCGGGAGGGTGTCTGTGCCGTAGAAACCTGGCGAAAAAAATAGGACGTCCTATTTTTTTATTTTACGGACTGTGCTCCTATACTATATAAAAACGGCCAGCTATCCGCGGCCGGCCATGCCCTGTATTACGGGCACGGTCGTGTGCATGAAGCCTACATGTCCTCTTCTGTTAGGTGAAATGTAGTCATGGACACTTTGTGTGGATTCAAACCACCAAATACACAACAATGTTCCAGCGCACACACACGGCCAGTATTCAAGCCAGGCGGGAAGCAGATATGATTGCCTGAGGTCATCTGGAGCCATAAAGAGGGCTCCATGACAATCAGGGTCAGATAATAGAGGCCATATATGGCATGTGCCTCCACCCCCTTGGGGCTTTGGATGGCTCCTTCACCCACCCTTCCAGCCCGGTGCTTATAAATTTCCAACTGGATCATGAGAACCGGTTGTCCAGCAGGTGCAATTGAGATTTGGCTTCCTTTCCCATCAATCACCTTGAATGCCTAGTAGTCACTATGTATATAGGTAGTGTATACACTGCCTACCTTTGGTACCCCACATCTGAGGAAAATGGATGTCACCTGATGACTGCTATTTGATCCTATCCAGCCAAGCAGAGGTGGCCATGCATGTGTGTGATCTCCATTTAAGTTTAAGGAAGTTGCTTTTTTTGGCTGCCTCTATAACTCCTATACACCTGATGCACATACAAAGCCAACGCTCTTATAATTGGTTCGGTTTGAGGGTGGAATGGGAGCCCCCACCAACTTTTTTTGCCCAGGGACCTCTACCAACTTTACTCCAGATTTAATACGAATACTGCAGCTCAAAAATGTGACACAATTTCCGCACAAAAAGAAAAAGAATCAGTTTTGCAAAAAAAATAAATAAATGCTGAGTTTTTTTGCAGTGATTATGTGAACATTCTTGGATAAAAAAAAATACATGACAAAACCATGAATATTAAAGTCATAAAAGTTATTCACAAATCTGTGGCATTATGTTTGCACATTTATCTTTGAACCAAAATACTGCAGCCATAAGTCTATAGTACAATAGAAGGTCTACATACTGTACACAGCGTTTTGGTTTGTGGCATTTTAGGGATTTGATGCTTTTATTTAAAGGATAAAAAAAAATTGCCAGAGAAAAAGGAACGTAAAAAAATAAAAAAGAAAAACCACACACAATCTATACTTACACCAAACGTTGGGAATTACGCTATGGACCACAGTGTTCAGCAGCAGCCAACTACTGGCTGCCACTTTCACCTGGCATTGGACAACATATCATCATTATGAAAGAGGCAGTGGGGGACCCCAGGAACCAGTAGCATGGGTATAGTGCCAAGATTTAAACATAAGTGCGTATGTAGACATCTTTATCTGGACTCCAATAACTTGCTGCAGCGTGATATCACACAACAAAAGACATTGAAAAAGTCAAGATAAAGGATCTTGCCATTGTGTATTTAATGCTTTGAAAGTCAAGATAAAGATGGCTACATCTGTATGGATGCAGCGTGATATCACACAACAAAATCCATTGAAAAAAGTAATTGAAGAAGTAAAGATAAGGGATCCAGCCACTGTTTATTTATTGCATTAAAAGTCAAGATAAAGACGACTACATGTGTATATTAGTATAACTGCATCTATTTTTTTTAAATTGAGCCAATACAAATTGAGTTTTAAGGGTCGGAAAACCATATACAAAAACACAAAATTGGTTTCAACAGTCATTGCCTAATATATAAAATGAAGAAAATTAATAAAAAAGAGTAAGTAGTCTATAAAAAAACAAACTAAAAAAACTAAATACATTGTATCATCATCTAATGGATGGGGAAGGGGAAGGAGATCGTCTGAACGGCAGAATAGCTTTATACCTGGAGGAACAATGGGCGCACACATTATAAATCAGGTACATTATGGGAAATACGTGGCTCATTTCTGAAACACTATATTCGGCATCAATGCAAAGTATCACCAGACATATGGAGTTACAGCCGCGTGCATTTGGAACTCATTTCATATAGCACAATACTTGCTCCTTTGGTCAATTGCATAAATCATTCCAGTCTCATTGTGTCTGAGAAATACAGAACTTCTGAAATAACCATTTATAAACTCCCTAAGGCTTTTTCCAACTTTATATATTTCCTATTTTTATTTTTTTTATACATATATATAATAATATAAAGCAGCCAAGGTCAACCGGGAAATATATCGGCGACGTCTTCTGCATTATCAGCTGTAAAGGAGCCTTTGTTCTTCAGTCTTGCTCTACACTAGCTCTTCACGTCATGGATTATGCCCTCCAGACATAAACCACTATAGTCTTTGCTTCTGACAATACCTTAAAATTGACTAATCTGGGCTGAACTTATGTGTCAGGAAATAAAACAGTCTGAATTCAGGATCAGTAGGGGTAAAGGCGAATAGAAATCTGCATTGTAACAGTTTATTATTACCTATAGCCATGGCACATCATTTTCAGCAGGGTTCCAGAACATTTAGTGCTATGATATATGCTTCTTTAGTTAGGGGCAGGGGTGGATTCATGTGGGTTGAGATACCTTGGAAAAAGTTTGTTTTTTTAAGGAAACCTGAAATGATGTTGGTGTAACTTTTCCTCTCATTATTTCTCATGGCATACGCACTTGCAGGACTCTATTAAGGCCTCATGCTCACGACCATAGTTTTTGTCTTTCTGCTATCCACAATTTTGTGGAGAGCCCACGGATCCATTCATTTCTGTGGCCCCAAGCACAAGACCGTGATGTTCACAGATCAGTCTGGGGGCCACAAAAATGCAGGACAAGTAATTATACGGTCCGGATTTGCAGATTTGTGAATCCTGACGACACACAATGGAAGTTTTTTTTTGCAGACAAATGGACAGCGACAGATCAGTGGTTTTGCAGCCCACAACGGTCGGGTGCATTAGGCGTAAGGCTGGTAGAGACCTCCATCCTACATCTGGTACCAAGACCACGTGACCCCTTACAGCAGCCAATAAAAAGAAGGGGAGGTGGTCGCATGTGTGCGTGGCCCTCTCAAGTGGAGTTAGGTCTCCCAGAGGTGAGCACTGCGAGATGATAGATAGATAGATAGATAGATAGATAGATAGATAGATAGATAGATAGATAGATAGATAGATAGATAGATAGATAGATAGATAGATATGGCCCTTGTGCACAATGCAAAAGAATGTGGGCCAAGGTGGTGCTGGTGTGGGTAGCACCCGGCTCCCAAAGGTGTGTACAGACGTGTTGCAGAATTTTAGGTGAGGATTCTGCAGCAAAGCTCTGCAATAAAATGTACAGTATAATTGAGAATTAATGAAGTTTTACAAAACCCCATTCACAGCAGGAGGAAGAAATCTGTATACATTTTAAGGCATACTGTGAAATGCAAAATTTGTGGCAAAATCCACATGTAGCACATTTGCAAGTTTCCCGCCATGTCTGAACAGTACGTACTGTACCCTAACAAAAGGATGGCCAAGCCAAAGATAAACGCTCAATAACCATTTAAAAGTGAATGCTACATATTTAGGCAGAATTATATTCTAATTAAAAATAGTTTTGACTAATAATGTTCAATTGCTTGAATGAATTTTAAAAATCGGGGCTGGTAGAGGCCCTAGGGCATCGTTTAACCAGTTTGTCCTCCTTTTAATCCGGCCCAGCATAGGGTTATGCCATTGCACCGCCTGTAAGTGTATTATCCGATGGCTGGAAACACCCAGAACTTGTGCAGACATCAGATCAGAGGGGGGTAGGGAATCAACACTGATACAAGCCTAGAGTGCTGTTAGCTGCTCGTAGGTGGAACTTCACTTTTTTTTGTTTTCTTTCTGTGCGCATAATATATAAATATGTATTTTTTATTTTTCCTCATTTATTTAATTTTGGTACAGATATTTTCAGTTCAATTACTCCATCCGTTACATTATTAATCTATTACTCCACTATCACAGGTTACTAGTTTGTAACATTTATTGTACTAATCCTAATAACACTCAGGTTTACATGTAACAACTTTGACACAAATAATCAGCAACAATTTGTTCAAAGGTCACTTGAAATGAGTAAATGGGCTCAACTAGAAATTACAGGCAATTTACAAGAAAATTACATAAATGATGTGTTAATGCACAGGGCTCAACCAAGGCAGGATTAGTAAACTATGCTAAACTTTCAGTCACATCAAAGAGGATTGGTTAAGATGATTGAAACAAAGTGACATTAAGAGGTTTTTTTATGATTGTCTGGGAAGTCTAGCAACAGCTGAACCTACTAATACTTTCTAATTCATTAGTAGACTAGCACAAGATTTGTAATTATAGGTTGAGCAATTAATGTAATCGAAATTCAACATCAACTTGAAAGGCAAAGAGAATCACTTATATACAGTACTGTGCAAAAGTTATAGGCAGTTGTGGAATAATGCTGTAAAGTAAGAATGCTTTCAAAATACAGTAGAAGTGTTAAATTGTATTTTGTTAATTGCTAAAAAAAAACAACTAAGTGAATGAACAGAAGAGAAATACAAATCAAAATCAATATTTGGTGTGACCACCCTTTGCCTTCAAAACCACATCAATTCTTCTTGGTACACTTGCGCAGTCATGGATTTTGTAGGATTATAGTCCGGTGTATGATTAACCAATCATACCAAACAGATGACAATAATTATCATTTTCATATGTAGGTTGAAACGGTCATTAACTGTAGCAGAAACAGCTGTGTAGGAGGCTTAAAACTGGGTGAGGAACAGTCAAACTCTGCTACAAAAGGTGAGGTTGTGGAAGACCATTTCATGTCACAGGTCCACCATGGCAAGACTGAGCACAGCAACAAGACACAAGGTAATTATATTGGATAAGCAAGGTCTCTCCCAGGCAAAGATTTCAAAGCAGACTTGGGTTTCAAGATGTGCTGTTCAAGCTCTTTTGAAGAAGCACAAAGAAACGGGCAACTTTTAGGACCGTAGACGCAGTTGGCAGCCAAGGAAACTTAGTGCAGCAGATCAAAGACACATCATGCTTACTTCCGCTACAAATCAGATTTCCAGCAGTGCCATCAGTTCAGAACTGGCAGAAACTAGTGGGACCCAGTTACACCCATCTACTGTTCAGAGAAGTCTGGCCAGAAGTGGTCTTCATAGGAGAATTGTGGCCAAAAAGCCAGACCTTTGACGTGGAAACAAGGGCAAGCGACTCAACTATGCACGAAAACATAGGCACTGGAGAGCAGAAAAATGGCAGCAGGAGCTCTGGACTGAGGAGTCAAAATTTTAAATATTTGGCTTTAATAGAAGGCAGTTTGTTCGTCGAAGGGCTGGAGAGCGGTACAATAAGGTGTCTGCAGGCAGCAGCGAAGCATGGTGGAGGTTCCTTGCAAGTTTGTGGCTGCATTTCAGCAAATGGAGTTAGGAATTTGTTCAGGATTAATGGTGTCCTCAATGCTGGGAAATACAGGCAGATTCTTATCCATCAGGGAGGCGTCTGATTGGCTCCAATCAGATTCTGCAGCAGGACAACGACCCCAAACATACAGCCAATGTCATTAAGAACTATCTACAGAGTAAAGAATAACAAGGGGCCCTGGAAGTGATGATTTTGCCCCTACAGAGCCCTGAACTCAACATCATCGAGTCTGTCTGGGATTACGTTAAGAGACAGAAGGATTTGAGGAAGCCTACATCTACAGAAGATCTGTGGTTAGTTCTCCAAGATGTTTGGAAAAACCTCCCTGCCGGGTTCCTTCAAAAACTGTGTGCAAGTGTACATAGAAGAATTTATGCTGTTTTGCAAGCAAAGGGTGGTCACACCAAATATTGATTTTAGATTTCTTTTGTGTTCATTCGTGTTGCATTTTGTTAATGGATTAAAAAAATAAAAATAAACTATTAACAATTCTATTTTGAAAGCATTCTTCCTTTGCAGCAATTTTCATCAACTGTCAACCTTTTGCACAGTACTGTAGGTATACCTATGCCCCCTATAACAGCATTGCTGTTGTGTAGTTTGGAGTGTACCCTATAATGGCAGTCTAGTTGTGAAGTGTATAGCACCCCTAGTATCTGCAGTCGAGCTGTGTAGTCTATATAGCACCCCCTCGTAACGGCTGCCTGAGTGGTCTATAGCAGCCAGCGTAAAAGTTATACAAGAGTTATAATATAAGCTGAAAAAGATTCTAAATCATCATATTAAAAAAAAAAAAGAGAACAGCTTGGTGGGTTCAAACCTGACCAAGGACTACCCCTGCATTGAGTTTTTATGTTCTCCTTGTGTTTAAAGGCGTTTCCTCCCACAATCCGAAAACATACTGATAGGTTAATTTGGAATTTAGATTGTGAGCTCCAACGAGGAAAGGAACAGAAGTAGTGAGTAATGACAATCTCCGTACAGTGCTGTGGAACATGTTGGCGCTATTTAAATGAATACAATAATTAAGAGCAAATAAGAAATCCTACAGATGTAGCCATCTTTATCCTGACTTTTAATGCACAGTGGCAATAAACTTTAACTTGACTTTCAATGACTTTTCAATGGCTTTTGGGTGATATCACGCTGCAGCAAGATAAACTTGGCTACATCTGTATGTGCATGCCGGTGGACCACATCCGATGAGGGGAATTCTTTTTGTGCTCTGCAGAGAATATCTGTACAATTTAAAAAATTATATTCTGTATATTAAAAGAATGTTATGCCATACAAAAATTCAGGAGGGAATCCTTCTTGTAACGCTCTGCCACGTAGGTCACGGATATTATACAGGGAACATGATGGGGTTCGGGGAACTTCAACTATATTCGTGTCTGAACTGAGTTGTATCTTGATGCATTTGCAGAACTTCACACACAATGCCCAAATATGTTTGGTCTGCGGTCAACAGGCCCTACCACCAGTAGTGACCACGCTGGACCTCCATGCATGGTCATACACTACATTACAGAAGTGTTCGTAGAATATACAATTTTCAGAGGAAGATGGCGACAGGAAACCCTGTGCTAAAGCGGAGATGATTAGGCAAGTAAATTCGAACATTAGAATTTCCTAAGGTAATCATCAGAAAAGGAAGCCATTATGTATATTAAAATGTATGTTCTTCAGTTTAAAATCTAAAATAAAAGCAGAATCCACCATTATTAGAGCACATATGCCTAAAAGTAGTATATTGCGGACTTCTACTTCTTCTTTATAGAGCACCAATGGTCTGGTTGTGGCTGCATATTTAATCCTGTACCTTCTTGTTCCTGTGGTGGCATGTTTTTTTTGCTCATGTCTTATATGGCTTGTATTTACCTCAGTAGGGGGCCGTAAAGCAAGTGAACATGTGAGGTGCCACGTGGTGGAGGAGACCGGCATAAATATTTTAAGAATTTAAATGCTACAAGAGCCGGACCATCCGTAGAGAAGAAACAAAGCACACGTGTAAAATGAATTTGGGCGATTTACTAAAAGAGAGGACAAACTCTTGACGTTATATCTTAAATTGAAATGTAGAGATGGAAGGTGACAGGTTCTTATCAATCAGATCCTTCTAATATTTATTTAAATAATATTCAGTGACATTTTTAGTGGCCATCAGAAATGCAATGGGCGCCAACATTTTTAAACACAAAGTTGGGCAGGCTCTGCTGAAGCAGCCCTGGCCCTGCCCAGCTTCTTCTCTAGTGCACTCCAAGTCAGTACAGACAGATTAAACAAAAAAAAGAAATAGATTAAAGTCTTATTTTAAAGCCTGGTGGGATGGTATAGGCATGGGGATGGGGTGACAACCAGGTCTTCAATCTGAGAGATGTACTCTGAAATGTGGAGCTGTAGTTTTTATCTTTTTATATATAAAAAAATTTCATGGGTTCTCTTTAAGAGGTCATATTAATATGACCAATAAGCAAGTAAACACCGCAATACATTTTGTATGAGATGTATTGGCAATTGAATAATTATTTTTTTTTTTTTTTATGGATAGGATTGATTGTGGAAAGTTAGGCTTAACCACATCAAACATAAATGACACTTTTTTTTTCTAGGATGCCTGCTCCCATGAGAAGAGCAGGGGTCTATTAAGAAAGTTAAAGAAGCAATAAAGCATAATGAGTGTTTTGTTTGAGGAGCATCAGACTGTGAGAGCAGCGAAGAGACTTCAAGATACAGTCATGACGAGGGAGAGACCGTCTTAGGCAACTTCTTGTACAGTTGGTACTCTGTATAAAGTCTCCAGATCATGTGAACAACTTCCTTCTCGGATGCTGGGAAACAATCCTTGGATCCTGTAGGTTCTTTATTTTGTATGACGTATAAAAGGGATGTTTTAAAGGAAGGGCCTTAAGCGAGGGAGTGAAGGATCAAAACAATTTACCAATTTATAAACCATTCAATACATTGCCTTTACATTATCTCATTGACTAGTACTGGAAAAGTTGTCCTTACAATTCCTATAGGACATGATCTCGCCATCAGTGCTCTGTACCAATCATAAAATAATGTTCAAGTCATATTGTCAGGATATACCCTTGACCTACAGTTATTTTTTTTTAATTATCCGTACCACATCTGACCCTCTAGCGCAGGCACGTTAAGCAAAAGTGGGCATACATTCGTGTGACCCTCTCCACTTAAGTCTATGGGAGTTAAGAGACAGCCAAGCAAGTGACTTCCTTCAAAAGAAATAGCCACAGTCATGCATGGCCATCTCGCCACCACTTGTCAGCTGCATAGGATCGCCAAAACAGTAATCGGGAAGGTGGTGGATGGCTCTCTCGGTCCTGAAGTTGTGGAGACCCCAGGGCAATTGCACTATGTGCCCTCCCTATAATCTAGCTCTGTATAGATCACATACAAACAATAAATTAAATTAATAATACTGAAATCCCTAATAAATTATTACAAGGTGGAACTCATATTTTAGGAGAATAAAGGTATTATCAAGGCCAACTCTTCCCCATCCAAATCATACTTATCAAGGTTCCTGCTATGCAAACAATTTAGAGGTTCTTATACCAGATTATGACGTCATCACCAGCACAAAGTGATGTCAAATCTGTCCAGTCAACTGCATAAACGGTCATGCAATTGTATATAATAAGAGCAGTGGCGTAGCTAACGCTGTAGCAGCCATAGCGGCTGCTATGGGACCCACGGCATGAGGGGGCCTGTGCCGTCCGCCGACATGTCCTCTCCATACCTGGTGGCGCCACTAGCAGCCGTTATGGCTGCTACAGCAGTAGCGACGCTCCGCGCCCCCAGCGCCTTTCAACAACACTAGCGGCGCTTCTTTTGTTGAAACGTGCTGATTGGCAGGGCAGAATGACTTCCCCGTTAATCAGCACCTTTCACCAGACGCTAGCGGCGTGATGATGTCATCGCGCTGCTTGCGTCATTCAGCCCCAGCAGACCTGCTCCGAAGAGAGCAGGTCTGCATTGACATCGGACGGTGCTGGAACAGGATCATGTGAGTCAAGTTTTGTTTTTTTTCTAATAAAACTATGAGTGGCATTATCTACGGGGGGGGCTCTATCTACAGGGATACAGGGAAGTGGAGCACTATATACAGGGGGAGATATATGTAGGGCACTATCTACAGAGGTGGGCTATATGTGGGCATGTGGAGCACTATATAGAGGGGGACCTATATGTAGGGCACTATATATAGGGGTGAGCTATATGTGGAGCCCTATCTATAGGAGAGCTATTTGTAGGTAACAAAAAACAGGGGTGGGCTATATGTGGGACACTATATACAGGGGTAGGTTACCTGTGGGGCACTGTCTACAGGGGGACTATATGTAGGGCACTGACTACAGGGATGGGCTACATGTCGGATACTATATACAGGGGGAGTTATATGTGAGGCACTATCTACAGAGCTGGGCTATATGTGGAACACTGTCTATAGGGGGAGCTATATGTAGGGCAGCACAGTGGCTCAGTGGTTAGCACTGCTACCTTGCAGCTCTAGAGTCCATTTGTGGGGCCCTATCTACAGTGGGCTGTATGTGGGGCACTATCTACAGGGGCTTTATGGGGGGGTCACTATCTACAGGGGGGATATGGAAGCACTAACTACAGGGGGCACGGTGGGTGCGCGTATGTATGTGGGACACAGTGTATGGTACCTTTATAAACAGGGATGCTATTATATTCAGGGACAATGTATGCGCTATTATAATTAGTAGTGCAGTGTATAGCGCTATTATATTTAGGGGTTTTGAGAAATTTATCTTCTTTTATAGGTACACAAATGTTTTAAAAGTGAGAAGCTGAAGACATCTGAGCGGAAAACTGCAGAAATCGGTTGTGGCCGGGAGAAGTCTTCATAGAGGTCTGGACCAGATGGAGAAGAAAAGAGAAAAAGAACTAGAATCTGAGACGTCACCAATGAGTCACTTAATGTAAAGCTTTATTCTGCCTCTAATCAGTACTGTAGTCATTGTATGATCTGCAGCGAGATGATGGGTGGTTTGATTATGATAGGATTTCTTTTTTGTGAAACAGCATCTCCCAGCTGGAAGCTGTAGCTTTACGCCGTACAAACCTTTACGGCAGGGGTTGCACTAAATTGAGCTGTATTTGTTCTGGTGTTGTATATATGTACTGAGCTTTGTTCTGGTGCTGTATATATGTACTGAGCTTTGAAATGGTGCTGTATATATGTACTGAGCTTGGTTCTGGTGTCCCGAGGGGTTCGTGGACCAACTGGGCCGTACCACCTTGGCGGTATGGCAGCTGGCCAACAGGACGCAGGTCAGAGTCTATAGTTCGTATAGGGTACCTGTGGCAGCTCGGACAGTAGCAAGGCAGGCTAGGCAGGAACTTGGCAGCAGGTGGACGTCAGGTGTGGAGAAGCAGGTCAGGCGTAAAATACAGCACAGCACGGCTACAGCAAGAATGGCACTAGATGAGGATACAGGAGCAGGAAACACTAGGGAGCCATTTGCAAGACAGACTAGGAATACAACAACAAAGCTCAGGCATAGAACTAGGGGGCTGGACCCCTCCTATAGTCCAGAGTACTCAGGGGTGAAAGTTCAGGAACGAGGTCCGGTGCGCTCGCTGCTTCTTTAAGAGCAGGCACGGGATCCGGCATTGGTGAGAAGACGCCAGCGCTGGCTTCTCCTGAGGAGGCTGGAGCCATCGCTTGCTGACTCGGGGACTGCGGCTGCCATGGGAAGTACGGAGCTGACAGCCCGCAGCCACGGACATAACAGTATCCCCCCTCTTACGCCCCCTCTTCTTGGGACCAGAGCAAGAGAGACATTTTTCAGAAGAGCAGGAGCATTGAGGTTCTCCTCTGGCTCCCAAGACCTCTCTTCAGGACCAAATCCCTTCCAATCCCCCAAATAAAAGGTCTTTCCTCTCACTCTTTTGGTGTCCAGGATCTCTTGAACCTCAAAGGTGTCTGAAGGGCCACTGGCGACAACCACAGGGCAAGGAGTCTTGGTGTAGTGGTTCAGGACCGCTGGCTTCAGGAGGGATACATGAAAGGAGTTGGGGATCTTGAGGGTAGGAGGCAGCCGAAGCTTATAGGCGACAGGATTGATTTGTTGTAGGATCTCGAATGGTCCGAGGAACCTGGGAGCAAACTTGCATGACGGTACTCTTAGTCGAATGTTCCTGGAGGACAGCCAGACCTTTGTGCCAGGAAGAAACTGAGGTGGTTCTCTTCTCCTTGTGTCCGCCCTCCGTTTCATACGGTCAACTGCCAGCAGGATGGAGGATCGAGTCTGCCGCCAAATTTGTAGAAAGTCCCTAAAGGCCGCGTCAGTAGCAGGTACCTTGGATGAATAAGGAACTGGGAGAGGTATTCGTGGGTGTTGGCCAAGGACTATGGAGAATGGAGTGTTCCTTGTGGACTCGCTGGTATGATTGTTGTAGGAGAATTCAGCCCACGGAAGCAATTGTACCCAGTCATCATGTTGCCTAGAGACTAAGTGACGCAGGTAGTTCTCCAAGATTTGATTGATCCTCTCGACCTGTTCATTGGACTGAGGATGGTAGGCCGAGGAAAAGTCCAACTTCACACCTAGAAGTCCGCAGAGCACTCTCCAGAACCTTTAGGTGAACTGAACCCCCCGATCAGACACAATATGCTGCGGCAAGCCGTGCAGGTGGAAGATGTGTTGGATAAACAGTTTGGCCAGTTGAGGAGCAGACGGAAGGCCGGTCAGAGGAACGAAGTGGGCCATTTTTGAAAATCGATCCACCTCCACCCAGACAGTGCTGCATCCGGCAGAGAGAGGCAGGTCCATAATAAAGTCAATAGCTATATGCTGCCAGGGAGCATCGGGCACAGGCAATGGCTGGAGCAGACCAGCGGGTCTGGAGTGAGCGACCTTGTTAGCTGCACACACAGAGCAGGAGAAAACAAAGTCCATAACATCTTTGGGCAGCGTGGGCCACCAGAAATGACGGGCAATCAAATCCCAGGTCTTACGGATCCCAGCGTAAACTTCCAGTCTAGAGGTGTGTCCCCAGCGGAGGACTCTCCTTTGGTCAGCCATGCGCACAAAAGATCTCCCTGGAGGGATGTCCCCAACTTGCAGTGGATTGACAAACAATACAGGATGGGTCGATAATGTTCTGGGGCATCTCCATAGTGTCTTCCGTCTCAAAAGACCTGGACAAGGCATCGGCCCTCACATTCTTGTCAGCTGGGAGATAATGGAGCTCAAACTGGAACCTGGCAAAGAACAGTGACCACCTGGCCTGACGAGGATTCAGCCATTGGGTTGTCTGGAGGTAGGTGAGGTTCTTGTGGTCCGTAAAAAATCAGGATGGGGTGAGCTGCGCCCTCTTGTAGATGTCTCCACTCCTCCAGGGCAAATTTGATGGCCAGAAACTCCCAATCCCCAATCGAGTAGTTGCGTTCTGCGGAACAGAAGAGCTTAGAGAAATATCCACATACCCTAGACTTGCCCTTGCAACCTCTCTGGAACAGGAGTGCACCAGCACCGACATAGGGCGCGTCCACCTCCAACGAGAATTGTAGGGAAACGTCTGGATGATGGAGGATACATGCTGAGGTGAGGGCACTCTTCAGGGTATTGAATGCGGACTCTGCCTCAGGAGTCCACACCTTGGCGTTCATGCCCTTCTTAGTGAGGTTAGAGAAAGGAGATGTTAGTGAAGAGAAGTTTGGGATAAACTGTCTGTAAAAATTGGCGAATCCCAGAAAGCGCTGTATGGCCCTCAAGCCTGGAGGACGTGGCCATTCTAGGACGGACTTTATTTTTTCAGGATCCATCTTGAGACCTCTATTCGAAATGATGTAGCCCAGGAAGGGTAGAGCATCTCTCTCAAATACTCACTTCCCCAATTTGGCGTACAGATGATTCTCCCTTAACCAAAGCAAGACTTGACGGACATGTTTCTGATGAGTCATAGGATCTGGAGAAAAAATATCAAGATGTCATCAAGATAAACTACTACACAAACATAGAGGTGGTCACGGAAAATGTCATTCACAAACTCCTGGAAGACCGCGAGAGAATTACACAGGCCGAAGGGCATTACTAGATATTCATAGTGTCCGTCCCGGTTGTTAAATGCTGTCTTCCATTCGTCACCCTGGCGAATCCGGATTAGGTTGTAAGCCCCCCGCAAGTCTAACTTGGAAAAGATCTTGGCACCACGTATACTGTCAAATAATTCTGAGATCAATGGCAATGGATACTTATTTTTCACTGTGATCTGGTTGAGACCCCGGTGGTCTATACAGGGACGAAGAGAACCATCCCTCTTTTTGACGAAGAAGAACCCGGCTCCTGCCGGGGAGGAAGACTCGCGTATGAAGCCCCACTCCAAGTTCTCTCTAACATAGGCGGACATAGACATAGTCTCTGGCAGAGAGAGAGGATATACCCTGCCACGGGGAAGGGAAGCACCAGGAACCAGCTCGATAGGACAGTTATACGCCCGATGTGGGGGCAGTGTCTCCGCCTCTTTCTTGCTGAAGACATCCGCAAATGAAGCAAAATGACTCGGCAATCCTGCCAGTGACTGAGGCAGAGGAGACTGAGCCAAACGAATCTGTCCCAGGCAACGATTGTGACACTCGGGGCCCCACTGGAGAACCTCTCCAGAGTTCCAGTCCAGGACTGGGGCATGCAATCGGAGCCAAGGCTGGCCCAGCAACACAGGATCAACGGCTCTGGGTAGGACATAGAACGACATCAGTTCGGAGTGGAGAGCCCCTACTTGGAACCTCAGTGGTTTGGTTACAGCATTAACTGGGTCTGGCAGGGGTAGACCATCTACTGAAGCAATTGTCAACGGGCTATCCACAGGGGTGGTAAGCAAATGAAGAAGGTTCACCAGGTCTCTACGGATAAAATTAGCAGCGGATCCCGAGTCCAGATACGCAAAGACCTGATGCATTCTCTCGCTGGACACTATGGTTGCTGGTATGGACAATTTGGACAAAAGTCCTTTTTTACCCAGGGTTGTCACTTCTAGCAACCCTAGGCTTTGGGGCTTTTGGGGGCACAGGCACACAAGATGGCCACAATAAAGACAAAGTCCCAAAGTGCGTCTGCATGGTCTCTCCTGGGTGGATAGCTTACCCCGGTCCATCATCACAGACTCCTTAGGAGCATCGACATCTGAGGACAGCAGGGGTTGCTGCAAAGTAGGTACCAGGCTAGGAGGGTCTCCCTCCCGACGTACCTTTTGGAGGCGTTCTTGGATCCGCATATCAATCCGGGCGGACAGAAGGATGAGGTCATCCAGGGTAGATGTCAGGTCTCGAGCGGCAAGTTAGTCCTTAATCTTAGTTGACCGTCCATTCCAGAATGCAGCCACCAGAGCCTCATTGTTCCACAACAGTTCTCCCGCCAGGGTACGGAAGTGGATGGCGTACTCACTCACGGAGGGGTCTCCTTGGCGTAGTTTAATCAAGTCAGCCGCTGCAGATGAGACACATCCAGGCTCCTCAAACACCATTCGAAAAGTCCAGAGAAAGGCTTGGAAGTCACGGGTCTTGGGTCCTTGTCTGTCCCAGATAGGATTCGCCCATGCAAGAGCCTTGCCAGTGAGGAGAGAGATGATGAAAGCGACCCTTGCGCCATCAGATGAAAATGTCCTAGAACACAGGCTGAAATGGATCTAGCACTGGTTCAAAAATCCACGACAGGAACCTGCGTCTCCATCATAGCGGTCCGGAAGTGGCAAAGAAAAACGTGGGTCGACACTGCCAGGAGGTATAGTAGGAGTAACTGCAGCTCTTGCTTCCTGCTGACGAACGAGAGTGTTCAAAGCTTGGAGAGGAGTTGGTCCTGTCGAGACTGGAGATCCAGCAAATCCGCCCGCATCTCCTGTGACGTCGTCATGGTCTTGGATTGACCAGCTGGGTCCATGACCTGAGCATACTGGCACGAGAGGTTCATGGACCCACTGGGCTGTACCACCTTGGCTATATGGTAGCTGGCCAACAGGACACAGCTCAGAGTCTATAGTTTGTATAGGGTACCTGTGGCAGCTCGGACAGTAGCAAGGCAGGCTAGGCAGGAACTTGGCAGCAGGTAGACATCAGGTGTGGAGAAGCAGGTCAGGCGTAGAATACAGCACAGCAGGGCTACAGCAAGCACGGCACTAGATCAGGATGCAGGTTACAGGAATAGGAACAGGAAACACTGGGAGCAGGAAACACTAGGGGGCCATTTGCAAGACAGACTAGGAATACAACAACAAAGCTCAGGCATAGAACTAGGGGGCTGGACCCCTCCTATAGTCCAGAGTACTCACGGGTCAAAGTTCAGGAACGAGGTCCGGTGCGCACCCTACGGGATCCGGCATTGGTGAGTAGACGCGAGCGCTGGCTTCTCCTGAGGAGGAGGCTGGGGCGAGCGCTTGCCGACTCGTGGCTACGGCTGTCAGGGGAAGAACGGAGCTGACAGCCCGCAGCCACGGACATGACATCTGGTGCTGTATATATGTATTGAGCTCGGTTTTGGAGCCGTATATGTCAGAGCTTGGTTCTGGTGTTATTATAAATATATCCTATATAATTACAACAAAATTGCAGGGCAGATGGAATGGTTTTCAATTCATTGTGTATTTAATGGGAACCTGTCTGGTAGTTTTAACTGCTTGAACCGCCACCATGCAGTAATACATGACCTGAC
Organism: Rhinoderma darwinii; assembly: GCF_050947455.1. Classification (NCBI taxonomy): domain Eukaryota; kingdom Metazoa; phylum Chordata; class Amphibia; order Anura; family Rhinodermatidae; genus Rhinoderma; species Rhinoderma darwinii. The sequence continues at coordinate 36,539,045 of NC_134691.1, read as the reverse complement.
AATATTTCCAAATGCATTTTTTTTCAGATGCAGCAAAATCTATAAAATAAACCTTAAAAACGGCGCACACTATATGCTAATTACTCATTAAAGGGTCATGGGGCAGTGCAGCTATCCTGAAGAATCCCATAGTCCTGCCTCCAAACCCACCTTCCCATGTTTGATTGACATCCCCCTGGCTGATACAACTTTCTTGGATGCGCCATTGCCTTGTACTATTTGGGCATGCACCGGGCAGCGAGGTGTACTCTGCCCGGCTTCATTGCTGCACTGCGTATGCCAGGGGAGTACAAGGCAACGGCGCATCCGCAAGGGTTTGAGGAGGCTGGTAGTGAAGTAGAACAGCCAAGGGGATTTCAATCAAAATCTGGGGGGCGCCTTTTCAATTTTCGCTTTAGGCAGCAGAAAAGCTAGTATCGGCCCTGAGGCTGCAGGCCACTTTAGGCCTGAAGCTTATAAGGTGCTGGGAAGACTCCCTGTGCAGGCCGGCATGACGACATCACTGCATCACGCTGGTCTGTGCATGTGTCCCGACCGGAGCCTGTGCAGTGATCCGTCCATCGCAAGAACAGGGCAATGTAAGTACAATATATGGGGGGGGCTGTGTGACACTCTATACAAGGGGTGCTGTGTGGCACTATATACAAGGGGCTGTGTGGCACTATCTACTGGGGGGGCTGTATGGCACTATTTACAAGGGGGAGGGCTGTGGCACTATCTACAGGGGACGGTGTGTGGGGCAATCTACAGGTGTCTGTGTTGCACAATCTACTAAGGGAGGGGCTGTGTGAAACTATATACAAGGGAGGGGGGCACTATCTACAGGGGGCTTTATGGCACGTTTTTTTTTATAGTTGACTGAGATAAGTGTAGTATGCAATGCGAAAGCTGGTTTTATAGGGCCGTAATGCGGATGCAATTTAACATCCATATCATGGCCACAATAGCCAAATCCCAGAAGTTTCACTGAACCAAATTTAGCAGTACCGTCCAGTGTGCTGATGTTGTGGCCATAATATGGACCCTAAAATTAACGCAGGGGCAGCCGTTGCAGAGCGAAAACCATCTACTTCAGCAAAGCTTTATGTTAGTAATATGCCATTTACTATATCATTTATATGGGATTTACAAGAACACTCGAGTTGAACCACATAATAGTACACAGATGAGAACATAACAGAGATGAAGACCATGCAATATAACTTATGTGAATCTCCATCAGGTCTGGTCTTTGGGGTGTGTGACCGTTGCCACAAGGCGCATCACTCCAGAAGGTTGAAGGGGGTGCTGCGCTAGCTCCCTTCCCCTGCTGGTGTTTGTGAAGCTTCTCTGCAGCTGCCTTTCCACCTGGGAACTCCTTCTCTGCTCAGCCATAGCGGCGCCACCATGCATAAGGGCACCGCTAGCAGCCGCTATGCTATGGCTACTACATTGCTACATTGAATCCTATGGCAGATCAGGGAGGTATCTCCCTGCTCTGCCATTTACTAGGCTATCAGGCCATTTACTAGGCTATCAGGCGCAGGCTGGCGTGATGACGACACTGGATCACTCTGGCCTACGCAAGGATCAGGTTAGCGTTGTGGAGCAGCTCCATTTGTTGTGGGAACGGTGCCTAGGTGGATACAATTTTTTGGTTTTTTTTGTTTGGGACACTGTCTACAAGGGGGAGGTGATGGGCTGTATGGCACGGTCTACAAGGGGGGCTTGTGTGGCACCCAGGGGAGGGAGACATATTGTGGGGGGGCACTACAGGGGGCATTATACAGTGTAGGGGCACTACAGGGGCATTATACTGTGGGGGCACTATAAAGGACATTATACTGTGGGGGGGCATTATACTTTTTTATGGGGATTTTTTTTTTCCATGATGGGGGTAGGGTGCCGAAAGAACATTTTGAACGGGGCATCATCTATCCTAAGGCCGGCCCTGATCTCCACCTTTGTTCAAAATTTACTGTATTGTCCGTAATCAAAAAGTCTAGAAAAATATAAAATATTTATTACGTTTAATATTTTAAAGGGAATGTGTTGCCAGAAAAACATGTTTTTTTTAAAAAAATTAAACATTTAGTGTGTGGGTGATTAAACATTGTTCAAATTTTTTTTATTTTTTTGCACGAGTCCAGGAAATATTATAAATTATTTCTAATTTATAATACTACCCATTTTTGGTCACTAGATGGAGCTGTTCCCAAAATTGCAGCATTGCAACGTTGGGTTAAAAGCCCTCGCTCTAGTGAGCTCTCAGCATTCCCCCCTCCTTTATCCTGGCTAGTGCCGGGATAAACGAGGGGTTTGAACGATGTAACCTCCTACACTGTGTGTCGCCATTTTTTGAGCTAACCCACAGTGTAGTAGGTTTACATACAGTAGTAAACACACACAAACACGAACATACATTGAAATCTCTTACCTGCTCCTGCCGCCGCGGCTCCCTCCGGCCCGTCCGCTCCGTTTGCTGCCGCTGGTGCAAGTGCACAAATCCGGAAGCCGCGACCGGAAGTAGTAATATTACTGTCCGGCCGCGACTTCCGGTCCACAGGAAAATGGCGCCGGACGGCGCCAATTTCGAATAGGACTGTGTGGGAGCGGCGCATGCGCAGTTCCCACACAGACGCCGTACACTGCAGTCAATGGGACGGGAGCCGTTCGCAGTCCCTATGGGACTGTGGCTGCCGTATTCCATGTCTGTATGTGTCGTTAATCGACACACACAGAAATGGAACAAAAAATGGCAGCCCCCATAGGGAAGAAAAAGTGTAAAAATAAGAAAAAGTAAAACACAAACACACAAATAAATATAAACGTTTTTGATAAAGCACTAACATCTTGAACATATGAAAAAAATTTTGGGTGATGACACTGTTCCTTTAACTGTTTTGCAGTTCAGTTAGATTCTATTTAAGATAGAAAAAATATATTCTCTTACTGTTGGAAAACATCAGAAAACTGCTGTTGACAGATCTGCTATTCTTATTTGTCCCCATGGAATGGAGTGTGAGGTCCTATTAGCTCAGTAACACCTTAATACCCCCACAGAGTTATTAATTAACCCTTGAATAGCATGTGCTAGTATTAAGTGTCATGCGTTAATCAGATGATATGTATCGGAGGGTGTGGGGGGAGGGGGTCCAGCTTATACCTTGATGATCTATCCTTCGAATAGACCAACAAATACGCCATCAGTGGGAAGCCTACCTACCGGGACCCCAACTGATACACAGAACAAAGGGGTTGTGATGGGTCCATACAGGCGACTGTGCCTGGTACTACAGCTCAGCCCTATTCAAGTACTGGACACACTGTTGTGTATGCATAAACATAGCTGGACTGCTCTAACCCCTTAGTTTTCAGAGTGGTTTGGCCACTGGTGAACACACTAAGGATTGGACCATGTATATTCCTGAAAAAAAACTTTTAAGAACATCAGCTAACCTGTACTAGGCAGTCACACGAGACCTAGGAATATAAAAGCCTGCTCATTGATGGTTTCCAGATGTCAAATAGTACAATGTAGAAAAAAATAAATTGTGTAGAAACGTATAGTTATGTAGTTTGAGTATTTTTAAAGACTTGTTGACAATATAACCAATGTTAATCAGAACGGTAGGGCTCTATCGTAATAAAGCCTAGTCCATATGACACCGGTGTGGGCAATAACTTCGTATAATATATTATACAGCTATAGGGGGTACCAAGGTAGCAGTCGCACCCAGGCCCTGGTGTCTGAGGGGCCACAGATCATTGCTAAATAAGAAGACATCAGTATTATAAATGGCACATAGTGGGTGGGGGGCTCGGTTATAGATTTTTCATTGGGGCCCTAGAGCTTAAAGTTATGCTTCGGTCTGCTATACAGAAGGTTTTAACACATACAGAAAATACTTTGTAACACAAAAGGAAATGATCTACCAGTGGACGTCCATGTCTCAGGGCAATTACTTTGGGTTAAACAGTGCGAGAAGGTCAGATCAAACAGAAACATATGCAATAAATCGACTTACTTGAACATCTGTTCATGTCGGGTGCTCTTACTCCATAGTATCCAAGAGGACAGGAATGCAAACACTCTCCATACTGCCTCATCCCTTCTCTTCGCAGAAAGAAAAACAATTTTGGTTGGCAGCGGATACACCCATTGTCTTTTGAGCACGACAGACAACCTTTGCATATTGGATTAGTTCCATAACTGGCTGTAAAATAAAAATGTGCACACAGTCAGTTTAGAAGACCAGGCAAGAACAGCACTGCATTATATTCACTTACACCGCCACGATTTATGGGCAGCAATAATCTCGGGATAATTTCTAGAAATAAACTTTACTGTACCGGGTCTGGGTTATATTAATAGTTATATGTGCAATAAGGGAATGTGCGCGGCAGGATATTTGTTGTTCTGTTAAGTGCTTTTCACATATGCAATGATTGTGGTTTGTGATTTTTGTTCCATATGATCGTAAATTTCAGGTTGTCATAAAGAGTCATCTGCCCCCTCTCCTCCTAATGTTATTCTGGAGTATAATGCATCATGCACAATACAGTTTTTGTTTTGCGGACCACAAAACACGAATCCTAGAGACTTCCGTGTACCGTCCGTTTTTGCAGACCCACACACTATAATGGGTGAGGGACCAAAAACACGGATAAGAATAGGACATGTTCTAGAATTTTGCGTAACAGACACACAGACCTGAAAAAAAGAAAAAAAAAGGGATGTGTGGATGGACCCATGAAAATGAATGGTGCAGTGTGCTATCCGCAAAAATAATAAAGATAGGACACTGAAGAAAACAACGGTCTTGTGCATGAGCCCTTAGGCTTGCGTGATTGGAGAAGATGGGTGGATTTGCACTACTAGTTAGGAAAGAGAAGCAGTGACTATAACGGCCGACCATGCAGCCGCGATGCAGAGGTAACAGGTGGCAAAGTCGCACATCACTTTTACTAGCGCCGCTGGCACTTTGTTCTGGCGATCAATGGGGGGGGGGTCACACCTTATCGGTTGCCCATTGGTGGCCCATTGCTAGGAAATGGCACCAATGTCTGATGGGACAACCCCTTTTAGCCCTCTCACTATCAAGCTATTTTTTTGTTCTGCACAATCTCCATATCATCATGAATAATTTTGGATTATTTTTCTATATTTTAACATGTTATAGCTTTTTCTTTATATGGCTTCCTTATACAATCCATTTACATGCTATATTACACAAAGGGTCAGCACAGTTATACTCACCCGCCTGAACTAACAGCGGGCATGGAGAGACGTCCTGCACGTTGAGCGATACGGTTGGTATAATAACTGGACGATGCCGGTCGAGTATCGTGGATGGGTTCGATTTGAATTAATTGGACCTGGCAACTGTACCGCTCAGTGTGCAGGATTGTCTCTCCATGACCTATGTTATTGGGCAGGAGAGTACAACTAGAGGGGCCCTTTAAATGCCACTATAGAAAGCAAATCTCACGATTGCCACTGATCGTTCTGAATTTCATCTGTATCAAAATTACAGCTCATAAATATTCATTAGGGGGTTCCACCCCGGCCCAACCTCCTTAGAACACATCATAGATGACTGGCCTGTCATGTAACCTCACATACCCGCGACTCCCACAGACTTAGGGACAGGCAAACCCATTAAACCTCTTCACTCTTAAAGCCAATCACTGGCCACAGCGGTGACGGATCAACCTTACTGACATCAGCGCAGCAAACACGGATTGTAGCATTGTAAACAGGGACTGGCAGGGGACGATAAAAAAAGTCATCGTGGGAAAATTGAAAGGGGAGTACATTTTTATCTATTTTTTACCTATATCCAGCTGTTTGGAAAACTTCAAATAACACAAAATAGTTGGTAAGCCTCATAAGTAAAAAGAAAAAAAAAGTTTCTGTCAATCAAACGTTGTCCTGCCCGCTGTTTATGTGAATGTAGCCTGTAGGGATTACAGATGACTGCACAGTGTCAGGAGGCTGCTAGTGGCCTTTGATGTCAAGTGCTACTAGTGAGCTCACCCTTCCTATTGAGAAATGACAGGGACACAGGATGATTATTCTATACTCTGTCTGGGAGTGAAAATAAATGAAATGGCAATCAGACTTTACAATTGGAAATCTTAACCAAAGGGCTCTTTATTCTGCCAACAATTAGTTTACATTTCACCAAAATACATTTCCAAACATTCGTAATGATCAATGCTCCAGACGTAGTAGAGCTGAATTTGTCATCTAACGCTATGGGACTGCATGGTTTGTAAATCATGCAAGTTTTCTAGATTAACACAATGTAGTCAATTTCACTGTAGTGTCACTCGATACATCAGAATATATCCATGAGTTGTGCTATGACAAACTCCGCTCAACCAGCTCTGACTCTGCTACAATTGCATTTATAAAATAGATTATGATAATGTGGTGTACATAAAACCTTCCATAGAGAAGTAAACAAAGCCGTTATTTTACTAGCATGAGCCATCTCTAGCCTGGATGACATGGTTACCCACAATCCCCAGTTGTGCGTATACATTTCTTCTTTTTAAATAGGTATTGGGTAAAAATGTAGAAAGCTCTCGGAATTGAGTTATATGTTCTACACTTCCATAAATCCACTATGATGACATCATGTATTTAATCCAGGCAGAAATCCATTTGAAGAGATACAGTTTCCCTCTGAATCTCCATACCGAAACAAAATATTGATTTTCACTCCCTTTTAAAAAGGTGTTTTTGCTTTCTGTCCTTGTACGATCACAGTAGAAGAGATTACATGATGCCAACTAGGTTTATAAAAAATGTAAACTTACACACACACACACAGATTTCTCGCTATCTGTAATACAGATACTATAGATGTAGCCGAATTCACTGTTCAACTTCTTAAGACCACTTGATAAATCCCTGAGTTAAGGCTCACGTATGGGAAATGTATGGCGGCACATGGCGCGTAATATTCATCCCTAAACCAAGGCATCTAGGGGAGAAACCGCTAATACTGCATGTAATGAAGCATGCCATGGTTTTTCTCACGGATTCCATATGGATAAAATTACAGGTCTCCCACACCCACACACACACACACACACACACCTGCACTTTCAGCCTATTATAAAGGCAGCTGCTACCTGCCACTGCTATATATTTACCCGGTCCCAGGATCTTCCGGCCGGCGTCGCTCCTTTTTCCCCAATCTCCGCTTTTGGTGGCCTCCCACGCTGCTCTGGCACCTAGTGCGTGTACACCAAATGATCCGCCTAGCTTTCCCTGGGTATAAAGAGTTCTGTCTTTCCCCGTACACCTTGTCAGATCGATAAAAAGGTTCTTCCTAGCTTGTCTAGAGTTTCCCTGACATTCCTTTCCTGGATTTTCTTTTATTGACCTTTGCCTGTACTTTTCGATCCTTGCTTGCTGCCTGCCCTGACCTCTTGCTAGAGATTCGGGTTTGAACCTCTGCCGCCTGCCTGACCTTTTGCTCGACCAACCGTGAGTGCCCATTTTCTGCCGGGCCTGATCTTTGATATACCCAATCCCACATATGGTGTAATGATTTTAGTACTCTGTTTACGTTGGCAGTCTCCAAGGGAACCTACTCCGGGGATAGAAACCTGGAATTCCACTGCAGCGAAGTCCAGATCTGTGTATTTGGGTTAAAGGGTAAAGACAAGGGGCTCCCTTAGACTCCACTCCCTGGTTTACCTCCAAGTCAAATCCCTTGGTGACAAAGTGGGTTCACACCGCCCTCTGCAGGCCCCGTGATTATTACATTATCCCCGGGCCCCTGACATCTAGCTATACAATAATATCTGACAAACTTGACTTCATCTATTTACCGTACTTCGTAGTCATTCACGTCAGATCCGGTCCCCAAATGGGGCTCACTGTCCCTATTTAAGGGCCAATTTCATGGAAAGCCAATTAAAATCAATAAAAATGTAAGGAGATGGGAATCATTCCCTAATATTTCACCTCTATCTCTCGGGCGAAGATTTGATCCTCCCTTTATAAAAACAAAAACCAACAACCACCAAAGCCAACAACGACAACGTGCAGGACAGCGGATCTCCCGAACGTGAAGTGCGTTGGGCCTCAGAAACATAGGTAACCCCAGATTGAGCTGGAACAATAGCAATTCTGATCGTCTTTAAACGAAAAAGAAAATTACTTTTTGCTACTTTTTAATAACTTGACATAAGACGACTCAATATAGGGTTAATGCAGATGGCCATGTTGCAAAGAGCAGTAATATGGCACCCTTTGCCAGCTAAGAACCCATACTGTACCGCCACATGCCCCTAATTTTATACAGAGGTATGTTTTTTCTTACGGATTCATTAAAAATTATGGTTTGCCATGTTATGAAGGTATTCTCATCAATATTCTGTGCCTCATGTGACCACCAAAGGGTGGCAAACAAAGCGCTTATAACTCTGTTATAAGTTACAGACTGTCTGCCACAGGACAGGGCAAAGCACTTATTGAAAAATGTTTAGTATAGGTGAAAATTTTATATTATCCAAAGATATAGGTCATGGGAGAGATACCACTCCCATAGTATAAAATGCAATATAAATATAGGTTGCCCTTAAAACTGCCAGGGTCATAAATACATTGTAAAACACAAGGGTAGATCTGGTAAAGAAGAGGCATTGTATTCATTTACAGTACATACACAGCCATTGGCCACGGACAGGACAGAACAGATGTCACTGTCAATTAATTGCTTCACCATTTTATCAAAATATCGCCTTGAATTGTCCACTTCAAAAACATCCATCTGCCGCGTGGAGGTGACAAGAAAAATACAATTCTTCAAGTTAGGGAATGGAATAAAGAAAACCTGACAATGGTACAGTATATCAAAGTGGCCTCAGAACAGTTGGAATCAAAGGTGGAGAAGACACAAGATGCCAGCCATCTGCCTGTGAACAGCCTCTCCAGCAAGGGCCATGTTATCTCAAGCAACTTCAATCCCGTTTTTTTTTTTAGGTCTGCAACATCTTCGTGAATAGCAATTCTGTCAAGGCAATGGTAGATCGGTTGGTGTCAAAAATGGTTTAATATCCAACGTAATTGACTAGAGGTCAGGTGAGCATATCTAGATGTAGGTATAGAAGATACAAAAAAGAGGCCTTCAAAATCTAACCCTAGCCCTGGGAATTAAAATTGTGAATTTCAGGAGCACAGAAAGAATATAAAAAAAGTTTTTTTATACATTTTTATTTCTTAAAATTTATTTATTTTGGTTTTCACATGGTTACAACTTGTTACGATATGTACTTGTTAGGATATGTGGACAGAGTACATTACGTGGGGGGGGGGGGAATAAAAACAAAAAAGTTGAATGGTCTATCATTTTTACATTTTTATTTCACATGCTGCACTTACACTTCACATTTACTTCTTTGACTAAAAAGGGAAAATTGTTCCCAGACAGGGAAGGATAAGAAAATCTTCATCCTTATTACCTCTTATTATTGCTGATAAAAATTTTAAAAAAAAATAAAATACTGAATTTATTGCACAAGGCAGTACAGCTCCGTAATACAGCGTCTTATAAAGCATGGTACATTTCTGTGAGATTCCATATGTAAACCTCTGTGTGAATCTAATTCAAGACATACGGAGGAAAAGTATGAGCCTATAGAAGTCTTTTGGTGCCATATTACGACTTTTTACAACTCGGAGATTGTATAGAGCCATAAAGGTGCATGAGGCCAAGCTCATACTATCTAAACAACCACTGAGAGCTGGTCTTTGGGACCTATGGTAAGTGGAAATAATTTATTCACATGTGTTTCTCCGATATTGTCGGTTACTATGGGATAAGATATATGCGATTAATACATGGAGAGCAATAGCCATATTCCATCAATACCAAGCAGCCCATACAAATGCATTTAGATTTCAGCCCACTCTCAAAAATTCAAAAACACCTCCTTACTTTATAGCGCCCCACTCCTCCTTAGAGCCGTCCTTGGGATTCGTGATCAGTTATTTACATGGTTGATTCTAGATAAGGCCCGTTATAGAAAATAGATTGTGGGTTTACAACTGAGGCTTTGGGCAGACCCATGAAAACCGATCAGGAAGACGTCCCGTGAACATTATCCTGAAACCTTTACATAAAGCTATAAGCATGACCCATCTCGTTCCCAGATCATGTTCTGCGTTCACTAGTAGACTATACTGCGGCTGGCCGGAAGACAGAATTAATCCTGACCAATGTCAAAAGAGCATGTGATGGCAAATTAACAGATGCCAGGATGCTTTTCCTTTATGTGTGGGATTTAACACTATAGGGACAGCTGCAGTAACAGAGCTCCCTGCCGGGGGAGACCATGTTTACATAAAGTTACATTTACCTCTTAACCTGGGAGCCTTGTAAAGCATTAGAAGACTGTCTGGCATTATCATATATACCGTTAGGAGGAGTTCTCAATGTACCACAGCTCTAAAACTTGGATTAGAGGGTCTGGTAAACTCTGGTGATCCATCTTCAAGGCTGTATTAAATTGGTCATTTTTACATCATTTCTTAAATTATTATTTCGGGAATATTCGGCAATACATGTCTTTTGTTGTAACACCAGCACAGAAAACAAACACAGTATTATACTTCATTTAAAATCACTAATTTGGAGGGACAGTCCCTATTTTTTGACCCGAAATATCCCGCTCTTGAAAAGGAGGTGTACTCACCATACCAATCCGAGGCAGATACCACGCTAATGTTTCCCTGGTCCCCCCTGCTCCAGTGATGATGCGTGGTCTTGACACATGACCACTGCAGGCAATTGCCGGCCACAGTGGTGATGGGACATCGTCACAATACGTCATTGCTGGAGTCAGGTAAACAAAGACTGAAGGGTCCAAAAGGGGAAACATTGGCTGGGGGCGGGGATAATGGAAAGGGGAGTTTACCTCCACAGTTAATTTATATCCTAATAAGCAGATTTAAGAGAAAATTTTGGGGGGCTGAAAAAAATTCTTTAAATGTCCTTGCGGGATCCTCGAGCTGGATTTAGAGATTTGCATTCTGGGAAGTGTTTTCTTTACACAAAAAAAAAAATACAATGAAATACATGTGGCTTTTATTTTTCTATAAAAAATGTTCTATAGAAATCCCCAACATGTAAAATACCACAACATTTTACACTTGGTTTTCAAGGCTTCATGCAGGTGACTTGGAAAACTGCCCTAAAAATCCCATTCACTACAATAGCACGACTGTACTACAGCACCTCAGCAACCAAAAAAACCCTGTTTTACTAGCTTGTTGACCGTTTCCAACGAGTACCACCAGTATTCTGAGGGTGTATATACTACAGAGGCAGTGCATGCGGATGGACAGGGCTGTTCTTCACAGTTTCAACAATCACGAACAAGAAAATGTTTAGTCTTTCACCAACTCTCCCTCCTAGTTGGGGGGGGGGTGAACAAGTTCTTGTCCCTCAACCAAAAATGGGGGGCGTGTGATGATATGAGCCAACACGAGGGAAACGTTAAACCCTCTCCTTTAATTAACCCCCGTTACTACCATTTACCATCAGTGATGTTATCATTCGCCCCTTCACCACCAGAAACATTATGATCAAGTTGCAGGAATGCCGGCAAAAGTGGCCAAACACACTATTTTTGCACAAGTCAGTGTTGTAGAATACATTTCCGGCCAACTGTTTCTGGATTTTACACGAACCTTTTATTTTTTAAGGTAATGGGAAAAAGTAGGAAAAGACAATGTAGGTTAAAAGAAAATATATTTTAAAAATGCTGTATATAACATATATATCTCAAGTGCTGATGGGGGTCCTAACCCTGCCCAGAACAAGGATAAATGTTACACCACAACAGCCAGAAGTTTATCGAAACCTCCAGTAAGGAAATACCGTAAAATATATCAAAAGAGTGAATTTTTTTTCCAATTTCTACATATAAACACTTCACACACCAGACACATATGAAATGAATTTACAGCAAATAAATGTTTAAAATTGCAAAAGTAATTTAGATATAACATTTTATATAGAAGTTTCACTTAAGAAAATAATTTCCTTTCCCTGTATTGTTTGATCTACATTCATTTGTAATACTCACTTTACAGAACAAAAATGCAGTCACTTAATGTTTAAAAAGAACTTGAGAAAGTGCAGCTATAAAAGCACAAAGCCAAAATTCTGAGGAATAAAAGGTAGTTGCTTAAAAAAAAAAAAAAAAAAAATTACTGTATGAGGCAAATTGTAATTTTGGCTTTTTTTTTTTTTTTTTTTAAAAAGAAAGGTCCCAGACGCTTGCACATACTGTGTGTTGTTGTAGCATCCATGGCCGTGAACCGCCGGGATTACTCACCCTCCGGCGGCCGCAGCCATGGATCTGTGAGCGCTGGCCCGCATCTCCTCCCCAGGAGACGCCAGCGCTCTCTTCTGCTCCGTTCTGCTGTGTCCCGCAGGGTACGCGTGCACGCTCGTGCCCGGTCTTAAAGGGCGAGCGCGCGCACATGGGGATCATCATCAATTAGCCCATGATCACCCTGGACTATAAGAAGGGCCCTGCCCCTTTGCTCATTGCCTGAACGTTATTAGTATTCCCAGGTCAGTCTTGCAAATGGTCCCTTAGTGTTATCCTGTTCCCGTTGTTACCCGTGCCCTGTTACCTGTATCCCGTGCTGTGTCCTTGTTCCTGAGCCTGTTAGTGTTTGGAGTCATGTCCTGCTGCATCGGTTGTCATCCGCCACGCCTGGCGCAACCTACTGCACCCATTGTCATCCACCACGTCTGGCGCAACCTGTTGCACCTACTACCATCCGTGCCAGAGCCTCTGCCACCATCTGGACTATTTCAGGCACCCTGGTGCTACGAACTCGTATAGACTTTTGCATAGACTGACTTTGTCAGCTGCCTCTCCACTATAGCGGAGCGGCCTAGTGGGTCCACCTACCCCTAGATCGTGACAGTTGTGTTTTTCTTTCTGGGCAGTCATCTAGCCCCAGCCTACCCAATTGCAATAGGAAATCGGAAACCAAATAGGCATCTAGGAAATAACTTCTGGGCATTGTAGTTCTATACCTGAAGCTGAACACAGACTAGGGCAGTAATATAGGCATTTGAAGCCATTCTTCTCCAATGTAATATACAATTAGACTGTCAGATATGCTTTGAACTTCGGCAGTTTCTGATGTTAAGAGTTGAAAAATAATAAATCATAGCAAATGAATGCCTTCGAGTACAATAGTCTAGCAAATAAGACAGCAGTAAGGAAGATCACTTAAGTGTGTGAATAGCGCTGAAAGCGTTCATTACCTGCATTCTCTGCTGCTGGGGCGATTTTTTTCCACTTAAAATCAGAGTTAAACATTTAAAGAACTAATAATTTTTTTTTTAAGGCTTTTTTGCAGTACTACTCACTTTGGAAGTGTGACAATTTCTCATCATTGCTTGCACAGTAATAAAATGTTAAACAAGAATGTGAGTAATTGGAGTGTTTAGATCTAAACTACAGCCTTAAGGTTCAATAACTGTAGAATGTTTATAGTGCGGCTTTGATGTACAGCTCTGATCCTAACAAAAAAAGAAAAAACAATAAAAAAGCAAAACTAATAGCTAAAAGGTAAATAATAGTTAAAGAAAAAATATATATATTTAACTGACCCTGACTTTTTTTTTTCTTTTTTGTGTTTCGGTATTTGATTCCCTCCTTGTGTTACTTATTTTCAACATTTTTTCACAAGCAGGTGCATCGATCCCTACAGAAGTTTAACCAGTTTTAGGAGCATAGATGTATTCATTTATAGGAGTGTTGCACCAATCCGTGGCTCTCAGATCATGCTGGGAGTTGTAGTTTTGCATCAGCTGGAGAGCCATCGGTTGAGGAACAGGGATTTATATCATAGAACAAAGTTGGATAAATTCTAGGTGGCCGGTTGCCAATGCTGATGGCTTTTAAAAGCATTGACAGGATTATAAAACATGGCTGCTTTTTTTCCCAAATAAGCGCCACACCTGTCCATGGGTTGTGTCTGGTATTGAAGTTCTCCATTGAAGGAAAATAGGGCTAAACTGCAATACAACATATAGACAGGTGTGGTACGGTTTCTGGAAGAAACCAATTCTGTGCAGCCCCTTTAAATTTTTTTCTTTTTTTTTTTTCTGTTGATGTATATGGAAATAAAACCAGTTCCTGGGGTGGACTAACTGGCTTCTACAGTCTACAGTTGTTTGTCCGCCCCATCAGACAAAATGGCTACTTTATTAGGTCAACCTGCTTGTGAATGCAAAATATCTAAATCAAGACAATGTTCAGATCAAACATCTGAATACAGAAGAAACGCCATCTGAGTGACTTTAACCATGGATTGATAGTTGGTCCAGATGGGATTTCCATTCACAACAGTCTCTAGAATCCATAGAGAAATGCAACTAAACTAAAAACAAGCGGGCTCCATGACCAGAGCGGTCCGATTTTACCAGAAGTAACTAAAAATCGCCACATCACACAACACCAGTTTGGAGAAGAGCATTTCTGAACACACGGCACATCGAACAATACATTGGATAAACTTCAGAAGCAGAAGACCCCACCACGTTCCATTCCGGTCAGCCAAATACAAAGAATTGAGGATACGGTTGCAACAGTCTCACCAAAACTGGACAGATAGGCACTCAACAAATGTTGTCCGGTCTTAAATGTGTTGATTTTTTCTGCAATGGACAACATAATGGATCCCACATTCTTCATCACCCAGCTGTCCCGGTCTCCTGTATGCCAAATATGCGACGGATCACTGCTCTTATTGTTGCCATGTAGGTTTGACTTGTGCTGCTTTTCATCAAGCGTTCACCTCCTTGTGTTTTACATCGCGCAGGAAATCAAAACTGCATTTGGTGTATAACAAACTGGTTATTTGTAGCTAGAATAAAAGTCTGCTCCCCGTTTATCAATTCACTAAATACTTCTTAAAATAAACATAGCCCCTCTATCGCATCCATTTAGAAGTCCGCAAAAACAGGCTTCATTTCACTTCGCTGTCCACCCAGAAACAACTTTCTCCTGCTTCTAAAAGCAAATTTTGTTTTATAGTGGGGACCAATGCGTTTTGGCCTGTGCCACTCATGTACATGTAAGGCTATGTTCACACCTGTGTCGGGGGTTCCAATGTTCTTAGTCAGTGGAGCAGAACAAGGGAAAACCAGGAGAGACGGTTGCGTTGCACAACAGATGCCATCGGCAGCCTATGGAACCCATTGACTTGAATACGTTTTGCCGGGTTCTGTCTGGGGGTCCGTGGTTTTACCTGAAACCATAAGCTCAGCATGCTGCGCTACTGTGTCCGGCAATCTCGGCCGGATCTTTGACAGAGGCCCCTAACAGAGCCTCCAACGCAGATGTAAACAAGGCCTAAGACACAGAATTGTCTTTTTACACTGCTTAAGTGTGGTAGAAATGAAGTTAAGGCTGGGTTCACACGACCTATTTTCAGACGTAATGGAGGCGTTTTACGCCTCGAATTACGTCTGAAAAAATGGCTCCAATACGTCGGCAAACATCTGCCCTTTACTTTCAATGGGTCTTACGATGTTCTGTGCCGACGACCTGTCATTTTACGCGTCGCTGTCAAAAGACGGCTCGTAAAATTACAGCCTCGTCAAAAGAAGTGCAGGACACTTCTTGGGGTGTTTTTGGAGCCGTTTTCTCATAGACTCCATTGAAAACTGCTCCAAAAACGGCCGTAAAAAACGCAGCGAAAACGCAGCGAAAAACGCGAGTTGCTCAAAAAACGTCTGAAAATCAGGGGCTGTTTTCCCTTGAAAACAGCTCCGTATTTTGAGACGTTTTTGACTCTACGTGTGAACATACCCTAACTGTATTCTATGGGTGGTTATGATTGTGGTAATACTTTTTTTTTTTTACTTTTCCATACTAAACCCCTTTTTCCTTATCGCATTATCACATAACTGTACGTGATAAGGGTTAAGGGGAAGTATGGAGCGCGCTCACGGGCTGAGCGCACTCCATACGCAGCGGGTGATGGCTGTGTAATACAGCCGACACCTCACTGCAACAGGCGGAATCAAAGATCACTTTGATTCCACCCGTTTAAAACCAACGATCGCTGCTTCAAGTATCCTAAGGGGACTAATAAAAATAAAAAATAAGTAAAGTAAAAAATAGTAAGTTTTTTTTTATGTTCCAAAAAAAAATAAAAGTATTCAAATTTTTGCCCTGAATCAATGTAAAAAAAATAAAAAAATAAAAATTAACATAACTGGTATCGCCGCGTCCGTAAAAGTCCAAACTATCACAATATAGCATTGTTTAACCCGCTCGGTGAATACCGTAAAAAAATATATATAACATGCAAATTGCTGTTTTACACTGTGCTGTATGTACTGCTGATCAGGACTGCTGAGTACATTGTGCTGTATATTCTGCTGGTCAGGACTGTAGAGTAGATTGTGCCAGGGCCGGCGTCAGAACCCGGCAAACCCGGGCAAGTGCCGGGGCCCACTCCACTTGGGGTTGGGCCACTCGGCCGCCGGGTGCTGACGCTGCCGCCGTCGTTAAGGCATGTAAGAAGGGGAGGAGTCCCAGGCAGAGCGCTAGCGGCTCTGCTCTGGGACTCCGTCTCTGGGAAATCCCCCAACATCGCTGTCCATATATGGACAGTTAATATAGACAGCGATCCCAGTACCAGAGCAGTTTCCCAGCCTCACCGCGCTGTTCCCGCCTGCAATTGAGCCTGCGTCCACAGGACGCAGATTCAGTTGGGTTGAATGCTGGAGCCTCGCTCCAGCATTCACTGTGCTGTGAGCGGCTCGGCACAGGCAGGCGCGATGTAGTGACGTCACTACATCGCGCCTTTCTGCGACGAGTCACTCACAGCACAGTGCAGAGGAGAAGGATCCTCCACACGTCGTGGGAATGGGGATAGGTAAGTAATTATGTTGTTATTATTTGCTCTGTGGCACTACCTGGGAGGGGGCTGTGTGGCACTACCTGGGATGAGGGAGCTGTGTGGCACTACCTGGGATGAGGGAGCTGTGTGGCACTACCTGGGATGAGGGGGCTGTGTGGCACTACCTGGGATGAGGGGGCTGTGTGGCACTACCTGGGAGGAGGGGGCTGTGTGGCACTACCTGGGAGGAGGGGGCTGTGTGGCACGATCTACAGAGGGCACTAAATTTATGGGGGTACTAACTGGGGGCCTAAATTCTATATGGGGGCATAAACAGAGCCCAACGTCTATATGGGGGCACAAAGTGAAGATTTTTGGCATTTTACTACCGCCGTGAGTTCCCCCGCAAAGGGGCCCTCTAAGTCTGTGTCGCCCAAGGGCCCACATAAACCTGGAGCCGGCCCTGCATTGTGCTGTATATTCTGCTGGTCAGGACTGCTGAGTACACTGCTCTATATTCTGCGGGTCACCTTAGTGCTAAAAAAATGAACTAAAGTGATCAAAAAGTCGCATATACCCGAAAATATTATCGGAGAAAACTAAAGCTCCCCCCGCAAAATTTAAGCCCTCACATCGCTAAATTGATGGAAAAATTAAAAAAAGTTATGACTCAAAATATTGCGACAAGAGATTTTTTTCAATTTAGCAAATAAAACTAGTAATCGCATCGACCTGTAGAATAAGATGAATAAGTCGTTTTTACCGCCTGATTGACGCCGTACAAACAAAAACCCCCAAAAATGGCATAATCGCTGTTTTTTGCCCTTTTCACCCCACACATAATTTTTTTCAGCTTCCCAGTACATTATGCGGTACAATACATGGTGTCATGAAAAAATTAAAAAAAATTATACTTTTTGGAAGGTGGGGAGGAACAAAAAATAAATTGTGAAAATCCGAAAAATGGCTGAATTACAGCCTGTATTGTACTCCAGAGCTGCATTCATAATTCTGCAGGCCTCAGAGCTGAAATCTCCCAGCTTGCTCTAGTAAATTTCACCCTGGGAAATGTGGGCATTACACAGGCACTGTACAGCAATCTGATGTAGGAGAAACTAAAGCCCCCCGCAGACAGGACGGAAATGCTGTGGATTTTATTACCAGCCAGATGAACAAGATTCAAACAAATGTCATCCACATGCTGCAGAATATTTAATGCACAGATATCAGAGCTTTCTGCGGATTTTTTAATCTGCAGGATGCTCATTCTGTTGTGTATGTTCACAGCTAATTTCACCCTTTTCAATATAGAAGGGGTGACATTTGCAGTAAATCTGCAGGAATCTCTACATAACACGTGCAGGAGTTTCTGAGAATTAACGGTGGAAAAATCTGCAACAAATCCCCCTGGGCGAGTACCCCCTCTGCATTGTAGGAGCTCAGCTATGCGGTTAGTCATGCATCTGACGACAAGCTTGTTGACAGTTTCCAATATCAAATCAGCAGAATTGTGGTTTACAATATAAGCTGTAATTCTGAATCAGTGTAAGATAAGCAATGCACTCATCTTTTATAAATATATCTAAATATAACCTGTAAAATTGTGCTGAAACATAGTGAAGATTAGATACATTATTCTAAAATTGATGGTTGGGATCTTGAATTTTAACAGTTTACGTATTCTAGGGCCCGGACACTTTCCCGTAAATATACGGGAAGGTGTCCGCGGGCAATAGAAATGAATGGTTCCGTTCATTGAGCCGCAATTACGGCCGTGTGCGTGGGGCCTTACAAGTTTACATGTTTTTTGGTTTTTTATAAGCTCTACATACTACAATAACAGCTTATATATTTTATGAATGAATGAGAGGTTGTCACATTCCCATCAGCGCTAACATCAGTGGACAGAACTTCTCTGTCACATTATATCTTTTAAGAGGTTGCCTCGGAGATTTGGGCCACGCAGGGGTGTAGATATAGGGGGTACGGAGGCAGTAGTTGCACCCGGCCGTGGCGCCGGAGGATGCTCACAGTCTCCGCTGTCGCATAAGAAGACACCAGCATATAAATGGCACATGGGAGGTGGACGGCACTTATACAGGTTTTGCATTGGGACCCGTTAGCTTCAACTTAAGCATCTAATTGCTGGAAAATGGCACCAATGTCTGATCAACTGCGGAGGTGACCGACAGTGGAACTTTACTTTTGTAGCTCCAGTGCCATTTTGTTCCAGAGAGGGTATGTTCACACGGCTTAGCAAAAAAAACTGCCTGAAAATACGGAGCGGTTTTCAAGGGAAAACAGCTCCTGATTTTCAGACGTTTTTTAAGCAACTCGCATTTTTTCACTGCGTTTCTTATGGCTGTTTTTGGAGCTGTTTTTCCTATAGAGTCAATGAAAAACTCCTCCAAAAACGGCTCAAGAAGTGACATGCACTTCTTTTTTGCGGGCGTTTTCTTACGCGGCCGTTTTTCAAAAATGGTTGCAAATAAGCCGTGTGAGCATACCCTAACTGGCAGGGGTCGCAACAGTCGGAAACTCCACTGATCGAACATTGATAGCATATCCTAGCAATATGCCACAAGTGTCTGATGAGACAACCCCTTTAAGTTAACTTTTCTAACTGTTGTCCAGTACCCAAGAGATCAAGTTTACAGATAGTCTATCTTTTCACAAGTAAAAAACAAAAACACACATACATTCATACATAAAGTCATACACACACAGTTATGTGTATCGTGGAAGCGTCAATTTATTTCATTATGTTGTATAATAAGGTTATTCAAAATTTCAGTACAAAAAAAAAGATCAACTAATGAACTCCAGCTAGACTCTCAAAAAAGCCATTTAACGTTAGGGAAAACTATTTGATATGTTCTCGTTCCATGAAGATTTTTAGCCGGCCAGACCAGTAATGTTGAACCAGTAATAGCCAAGTGTTTCTGTGGTAAAAACTTTGAAAACTACAACTTCTTTAGTAGTAAACCCTTTATGATAGAGTTGGATTATATGTAGCCAAAAATCTGATTACAGGCCCATGCCATTGCTATATTACAGATCTTCGCAGTATGGATATGTAATACAGTGCCCATAGTCAACTATTGGCCCATATTGTATCTAGGAAAATAAAAAGGACATCATGACAGGAAACTCATGGAGGCGGCCTACAGAAGCATATAGCCTGTATGGGAGTAGAGTGCCTATGGGTCCATAATACATACAGGCTCCATGCTCATGGCTTTGCTGTGTATATAAGGCCTCTGGCATGTAATATATTTCTTGGACTATTTCCACCCCTAGAAACTGAAGATTACTTTTTGGGGAGAATGCATAAAAATCTTTTAAGTACGCATCATCAATGGCTGAAATACAGACTGTAGTGTTCCATGGAAATACATCACCACTGTATTTGGGACACAAGGATCCTGAATACGATCCTACGGACCTATTCAGAAATGCCTTATAGCTCCATACAGGAGTCCCATCAGTGAAATGCAGTAATACCATATATATATATATATATATATATATATATATATATACACACACACACACACACACACACACACACACACACACACACAAAAGCAAGAAGATATTGGTCACAGATACGCAATAAAATACCCACAGACCTTGGTGCAAACCTATTTACTATAGGAATGAGAGCAGACTGACGTTAGAAACTATTCACAGGAGCGATACATGAGCGGTCAGATTGTAAGGTGTGCACAGGAACAGACTGACCCCAACGTCTGCCATATGGTTTGCTAGTTAATATGTTGTATTATGTGGGTTTAAATTATCTTTTTTTAAGAAGGAAGAGTAGACCTTATGGAACGTGGTGAGAGTTGTTGTACTGTATATGTGCTAACTTGTCATTTATGTATATATGTCCCACTTCTCACTATCCCACTATCATAGATTTATTTACTCTATGTTTTGTACCACTTCCTCTGTTGTTGCAGGCAGGCGGTTACAAGGTAGTTGGAAACATGGCGGCGGGGAAATTACTACCCTCGTGCACCGTGTTACCCGATAGAGGGCGCTAGATCAGGAAACCCCGTAGTTCCTCAGACAGGTGGTGATTGGTGAGGGGGTGAGCTAGCGAGACAGTAAAAGGAGTCGGTTTCCCGTCCAGGTTGGTTGATCTCTAGTGCTGCTGAGACTGCTGTCAGAAGTGGAGGTGAAAGCTGCACTTGTTGGGACTCTTGCTGGGTCATGACTGCAAGAAGTGTGCCGCGTGTACCTAAGGCAAGAGGGACTAATGGGGGGTCTAAAGAACTTCAAGTGAGGATGTGACCAGAGTGCAGAGAGTGATAACTAGAGCACATACAAAGAAATAGAACGGAAAGTCTAGACGAGAAGAAGTAAACAACAACTGCTAGCCCGATACAGCCCTGTAACCTAGTATTGTGCCTATGTGTGGGTACCGGAAATTGAATTGACGGTATATATTGGAACTGTAAGTTCGTTGCCTCCAAAAAAGTTGAGTTTGCAAAGAGAACGGTGTTGGTTGTTACTGGGCCATTCCTCTTGCCAGGAGGTCACCATCAGACCCCACACCCTTTGCTTGGTTAAGGGGTTCTGTGCCCCTTGTCCTCGTGCTTGGACCAATTCTTACAAGAGCAATGCAGAATACATCAAACTTACTAGTCAAATATACATCTATATGCATTATCTGAAAGAAAATCACATTGGAATTCAAAGAATTGCTTTTCATAATTTGTCATTTTATTGTATTTTTTTGCCATTTTTGTTTTAGCTTTCTTTGATATTTTTGATGCAGAACTTAATTTTGTGTTTCAACCTCCAACACCCCCTCTAGACCAAAACAATTTAGCAATTTGCTAAACAAATATAGTTTTAGCGAGTTTGAACAGGGTTAATAGAACATATTTTTTTTGCAGACAAAACAAAGCCCTGCTCTGCGTTTGGTGCCTCGTACACTCCTGGTTTGACTCGGCTTGTTCACTACTCTCCTGCTCTGCGTTTGGCACCTCGTACTCTCCTGGTTTGACTCGACTCGTTTACTACTCTTGTTGCTCACGGTGTTGCCGTGGGCAACTGCCCCGTTTCCCTTTGTTCTGTGTTTCCTTGTCTGGTTGTCTGTCGTGCACTTACTGAGTGTAGGGACCGTCGCCCAGTTGTACCCCGTCGCCTAGGGCGGGTCGTTGCAAGTAGGCAGGGACTGAGTGGCGGATAGATTAGGGCTCACTTGTCTGTTTCCCTATCCCTGTCATTACACTTTCACCCTATTCCTGCAAGGGACGTATCTCTCATGTCCTGGCAGGAAAGCACTTGAGTAGCCAAAGACGTATTGTATACATCCTTGCTACAGATAATCAAGATAAGGGGTGAGAAGATGGGCAGTTGCTCTTATGTAATTAATCTAAACTAAAAATCGCCCCTGCGCCTAATAAGGCCATTTATTGACTCCACAACACGGAAGTTTGCCAGGCCTTTACTCTTTTACACCAGCCAATTATCGGGCAAATGAGCGTTCACAGAATGCTCGTTCCCAATAATTGCTCGGTGTAAACAGGGCAACGATCAGCCGATGAACAAGCAAATGCTCGGTCTTCAGCTGATTGCATAGTTTTAAATGCCGAAACTATTATCGTTGTCAGCAGCACATCACCCGGTGTAAACATGGAGACATGCTGCCAACGTGATAGAAATGTACGGGGATGAGTGATCGGAATACTAGGTCCTTGTGAAAAGAGCAAAATGTGCGCCAATCAACGAGCGGTCTCATTGATCGGCGCTCTTTTACACAGCCCACGTCGGGCCGTGTAATGCCACCTTTAGTGGAACCAAGAACTCCCACCACACAAGACATCAATACATTTTATACTGCCCCTATCTTTTCAGTAAGCAATCTTTAGCGGATGATACTCTAAGGCCCCATGCACACGACCGTAAAAAAAACCTGTTTTTGCGAACCGCAGTTGCGGTCCGCAAAAACTGACCCATTTACTTCCATTGAACGCGGACACCTTTCCGGATCGCTTCGGATGGGTGTCCGTGCCGTAGAAATGTTCCGAAAATTATGGAACATGTCCGTTCTTTTGCATTTTGCGGGCCGTGCTCCCATACTTTGTATGGGAGCACGGCCCGAAAATGCGGGTGGCAGTCGGCAGCCGGCCGTGCCAGCAATCGCGGGCCGTGATTACGGGCACGGTCGTATGCATGGGGCCTGACTGCTTCTCTAGCGATGCCGATTACAGCCATAGTGATCAGGATTATTACTAGTAAAAAAATAAAATGCTAATACATTTCTGACCAATGTAACAAATTTCAGTCACAATTGACATTTTCACCCACTGACTGTTACCGTAAACTATTGTTTCCAACTAGTTACACATAAGAATAGGTATTAGTTAACGCGTTAGTTTAGGAATTTGCGATTATGGATTAGGGCTGGAAATTATATAAAGAATATCCAATTTAATTTGCATGTACAAATCGGATGGTGTTTTCCTATGGTTTTTGAGGCTTCTTTAACCCCTTAAGGACGCAGCCTAGTTTGGGCCTTAAGGCTCAGAGCCCATTTTTCAAATCTGACATATTTCACTTTATGTGGTAATAACGTCGGAATGCTTAAACCTATCCAAGCGATTCTGAGATTGTTTTCTCGTGACACTTTGGGCTTCATGTTCGTGGTAAAATTTGGTCGATATATTCAGTGTTTATTGGTGAAAAATTGCAAAATTTAGAGAAAATTTTGAAAAAATTGCATTTTTCAGAATTTAAATGCATCTGCTTGTAAAACAGACGGTTATACCACCCAAAATAGTTACTAGTTCACATTTCCCATATGTCTACTTTAGATTGGCATCGTTTTTTTAACATTCTTTTATTTTTCTTGGACGTTACAAGGCTTAGAACATAAACAGCAATTTCTCATATTTTTAAGAAAATTTCAAAAGCCTTTTTTTTAAGGTACCTCTTGAGTTCTGAAGTGGCTTTGAGGGGCCTATGTATTAGAAACCCCCATAAAACACCCCATTTTAAAAACTAGACCCCTCAAAGTATTCAAAACAGCATTTAGAAAGTTTTTTAACCCTTCAGGCATTTCACAGGAATTAAAGCAATGTGGAGGTGAAATTTGCAAATTTCATTTTTCTTGCTGAATTTCAATATTATTCCATTTTTTTCTGTAACACAGAAGATTTTACCAGAGAAATACTACTAAATATGTATTGTCCAGATTCTGCAGTTTTTAGAAATGTCCCACATGTGGCTCTAGTGCGCTCGTGGAATAAAACACAAGCCTCAGAAACAAAGGAGCACCTAGTGCATTTTGAGGCCTCTTTTTTATTAGAATATATTTTAGGCAGCATGCCAGGTTTGAAGAGGTGTTGAGGTATGAAAGCAATGGAAACCCACCAGAAGTGACCCCATTTTGGAAACTAGACCCCTCAAGGAATTCATTTATGGTTGTTGTTATCATTTTGACCACACCGTTTTTTCACAGCACCTATTTGAATTGGGCTGTGAAATTAAAAAAATGATATTTTTTCCATTAAGATGTAATTTTTGTTCAAAATTTCTTATTTTCACAAGGAATAAAACACCCCATTTTGTTGCCCAATTTGTCCTTAGTGCGGCAATACCCCATTTGTGGTGATAAACTGCCGTTTGGGCCCATGGGAGGACTCAGAAGGAAAGGAGCGCTATGTGTTTGTTGGAGTCCAGATTTTGCTGGATTGGTTTTCGGGTTCCATGTCGCATTTGCAGAGCCCCAGAGGTATGAAAGCAATGGAAACCCACCAGAAGTGACCCCATTTTGGAAACTAGACCCCTCAAGGAATTCATTTATGGTTGTTGTTATCATTTTGACCACACCGTTTTTTCACAGCACCTATTTGAATTGGGCTGTGAATTAAAAAAATGATATTTTTTTCCATTAAGATGTAATTTTTGTTCAAAATTTCTTATTTTCACAAGGAATAAAACACCCCATTTTGTTGCCCAATTTGTCCTGAGTGCGGCAATACCCCATTTGTGGTGATAAACTGATGTTTGGGCCCATGGCAGGACTCAGAAGGAAAGGACCACCATTTGGCCTACTGGAGCTTTTCTTGTGCTAAGTCATGTATGCAGAAGCCCCTGAGGTACCAGTACAGTTAAAACCCCCGAGAAGTGACCCCATTTTAAAAACTACACCCCTTAAGACATTCATCTAGTGGTGTAGTGAGCATTTTGACCCCACAGTTATTGTGTAAAAGGTAATGCGCAGCAGATGGTGCAAAGTGAGATTTGCAATTTCCTATGCATATATGCCATTTCAGTGTCTGATATATTGTGCCCAGCATGTGCCACTGGAGACATACACCCCATAAATTGTAAAGTGGGTTCTCCCGGGTACGGCAATACCCTACATGTGGCTGTTATTAGCTGCCTGGGCACACGACAGGGCTCAGAAGGGAAGGACCACCATTTAGCCTACTGGAGCTTTTCTGGTGCTAAGTCATGTAGGCAGAACCCCTGAGGTACCAGTACAGTTGAAACCCCCGAGAAGTGACCCCATTTTAAAAACTACACCCCTTAAGACATTCATCTAGTGGTGTAGTGAGCATTTTGACCCCACAGTTATTGTGTAAAAGGTAATGCGCAGCAGATGGTGCAAAGTGAGATTTGCAATTTCCTATGCATATATGCCATTTCAGTGTCTGATATATTGTGCCCAGCATGTGCCACTGGAGACATACACCCCATAAATTGTAAAGTGGGTTCTCCCGGGTACGGCAATACCCTACATGTGGCTGTTATTAGCTGCCTGGGCACACGACAGGGCTCAGAAGGGAAGGACCACCATTTAGCCTACTGGAGCTTTTCTGGTGCTAAGTCATGTAGGCAGAACCCCTGAGGTACCAGTACAGTTGAAACCCCCGAGAAGTGACCCCATTTTAAAAACTACACCCCTTAAGACATTCATCTAGTGGTGTAGTGAGCATTTTGACCCCACAGTTATTGTGTAAAAGGTAATGCGCAGCAGATGGTGCAAAGTGAGATTTGCAATTTCCTATGCATATATGCCATTTCAGTGTCTGATATATTGTGCCCAGCATGTGCCACTGGAGACATACACCCCATAAATTGTAAAGTGGGTTCTCCCGGGTACGGCAATACCCTACATGTGGCTGTTATTAGCTGCCTGGGCACACGACAGGGCTCAGAAGGGAAGGACCACCATTTAGCCTACTGGAGCTTTTCTGGTGCTAAGTCATGTAGGCAGAACCCCTGAGGTACCAGTACAGTTGAAACCCCCGAGAAGTGACCCCATTTTAAAAACTACACCCCTTAAGACATTCATCTAGTGGTGTAGTGAGCATTTTGACCCCACAGTTATTGTGTAAAAGGTAATGCGCAGCAGATGGTGCAAAGTGAGATTTGCAATTTCCTATGCATATATGCCATTTCAGTGTCTGATATATTGTGCCCAGCATGTGCCACTGGAGACATACACCCCATAAATTGTAAAGTGGGTTCTCCCGGGTACGGCAATACCCTACATGTGGCTGTTATTAGCTGCCTGGGCACACGACAGGGCTCAGAAGGGAAGGACCACCATTTAGCCTACTGGAGCTTTTCTGGTGCTAAGTCATGTAGGCAGAACCCCTGAGGTACCAGTACAGTTGAAACCCCCGAGAAGTGACCCCATTTTAAAAACTACACCCCTTAAGACATTCATCTAGTGGTGTAGTGAGCATTTTGACCCCACAGTTATTGTGTAAAAGGTAATGCGCAGCAGATGGTGCAAAGTGAGATTTGCAATTTCCTATGCATATATGCCATTTCAGTGTCTGATATATTGTGCCCAGCATGTGCCACTGGAGACATACACCCCATAAATTGTAATGTGGGTTCTCCCGGGTACGGCAATACCCTACATGTGGCTGTTATTAGCTGCCTGGGCACACGACAGGGCTCAGAAGGGAAGGACCACCATTTAGCCTACTGGAGCTTTTCTGGTGCTAAGTCATGTAGGCAGAACCCCTGAGGTACCAGTACAGTTGAAACCCCCGAGAAGTGACCCCATTTTAAAAACTACACCCCTTAAGACATTCATCTAGTGGTGTAGTGAGCATTTTGACCCCACAGTTATTGTGTAAAAGGTAATGCGCAGCAGATGGTGCAAAGTGAGATTTGCAATTTCCTATGCATATATGCCATTTCAGTGTCTGATATATTGTGCCCAGCATGTGCCACTGGAGACATACACCCCATAAATTGTAATGTGGGTTCTCCCGGGTACGGCAATACCCTACATGTGGCTGTTATTAGCTGCCTGGGCACACGACAGGGCTCAGAAGGGAAGGACCACCATTTAGCCTACTGGAGCTTTTCTGGTGCTAAGTCATGTAGGCAGAACCCCTGAGGTACCAGTACAGTTGAAACCCCCGAGAAGTGACCCCATTTTAAAAACTACACCCCTTAAGACATTCATCTAGTGGTGTAGTGAGCATTTTGACCCCACAGTTATTGTGTAAAAGGTAATGCGCAGCAGATGGTGCAAAGTGAGATTTGCAATTTCCTATGCATATATGCCATTTCAGTGTCTG
Source organism: Rhinoderma darwinii (assembly GCF_050947455.1). Classification (NCBI taxonomy): domain Eukaryota; kingdom Metazoa; phylum Chordata; class Amphibia; order Anura; family Rhinodermatidae; genus Rhinoderma; species Rhinoderma darwinii. The sequence goes on along the minus strand of NC_134691.1, from coordinate 36,511,589 downwards.
ATATATTGTGCCCAGCATGTGCCACTGGAGACATACACCCCATAAATTGTAATGTGGGTTCTCCCGGGTACGGCAATACCCTACATGTGGCTGTTATTAGCTGCCTGGGCACACGACAGGGCTCAGAAGGGAAGGACCACCATTTAGCCTACTGGAGCTTTTCTGGTGCTAAGTCATGTAGGCAGAACCCCTGAGGTACCAGTACAGTTGAAACCCCCGAGAAGTGACCCCATTTTAAAAACTACACCCCTTAAGACATTCATCTAGTGGTGTAGTGAGCATTTTGACCCCACAGTTATTGTGTAAAAGGTAATGCGCAGCAGATGGTGCAAAGTGAGATTTGCAATTTCCTATGCATATATGCCATTTCAGTGTCTGATATATTGTGCCCAGCATGTGCCACTGGAGACATACACCCCATAAATTGTAATGTGGGTTCTCCCGGGTACGGCAATACCCTACATGTGGCTGTTATTAGCTGCCTGGGCACACGACAGGGCTCAGAAGGGAAGGACCACCATTTAGCCTACTGGAGCTTTTCTGGTGCTAAGTCATGTAGGCAGAACCCCTGAGGTACCAGTACAGTTGAAACCCCCGAGAAGTGACCCCATTTTAAAAACTACACCCCTTAAGACATTCATCTAGTGGTGTAGTGAGCATTTTGACCCCACAGTTATTGTGTAAAAGGTAATGCGCAGCAGATGGTGCAAAGTGAGATTTGCAATTTCCTATGCATATATGCCATTTCAGTGTCTGATATATTGTGCCCAGCATGTGCCACTGGAGACATACACCCCATAAATTGTAATGTGGGTTCTCCCGGGTACGGCAATACCCTACATGTGGCTGTTATTAGCTGCCTGGGCACACGACAGGGCTCAGAAGGGAAGGACCACCATTTAGCCTACTGGAGCTTTTCTGGTGCTAAGTCATGTAGGCAGAACCCCTGAGGTACCAGTACAGTTGAAACCCCCGAGAAGTGAACCCATTTTAAAAACTACACCCCTTAAGACATTCATCTAGAGTGTAGTGAGCATTTTGACCCAACAGTTATTGTGTAAAAGGTAATGCGCAGTAGATGGTGCAAAGTGAGATTTGCAATTTCCTATACATATATGTCATTTCAGTGTCCGATATATTGTGCCCAGCATGTGCCACCGGAGACATACACCCCATAAATTGTAATGTGGGTTCTCCCGGGTACGGCAATACCCTACATGTGGCTGTTATTTGCTGCTTGGGCACATGGCAGGGCTCAAAAGGGAAAGATGAGGGGGATAAGCTGTGCGGAGTGCATCAGGGTAAATTAAAAATCAAGGGATGTATGGTAAATTTTAAAACAATCTTTCATACAGAGCCCTGGTTTTTTGGGACACGTGTCGCATTGGTATGTTGTGTCCTTCCTTATCCCCCTCTTATAGCACACTTTGCACCTCTTTTGACTTTTTCCCTTCTTGCCAGTTTGGGGAACTTCTCCTGGAAAGTGTTGCCCTGGTACGATGCGTGTGGCCTCGCTTCCAGAAGTACTGGGTGCCCCTCCTTCCTGGTCGCCAAAAATTAGGTTCTTTATAACCACCTCTTGAAATTCCAGGAAAGTTCCCCTCTGGCCTGCACATCGACGTAGCACGTACGCATTGTACAATGCCATCTGTATGATGTGCACGGCCAGCTTCTTATACCACACCCTCGATTTCCGCGTAGCGCTGTAGGGCTTCAGGACTTGATCTGACAAGTCCACCCCTCCCATGTACCTATTGTAGTCCAGGATGCAATCTGGTTTGGGGGTCTCTGTACTGGTACCTCGTACAGGTACATGGGTACTGGTGTGGCCATGTATTGTTGTCAATACAAGGACATCTCTCTTGTCCTTGTACTTGACACACAATATGTTGCTACTAGAATGTGCCCTGCTCTCACCCCTTCTGAGTGTTTGCCCAAGCAGTGTTTTAGGGAGGCCTCTAAGATTTTTTCTAGCAGTGCCGCATGCCGCAGTCCTTCTGGAAGCGAGGCACTTGAAGAGCGGGACGCTGGTATAAAAATTATCCAGGTAGAGGTGGTAACCCTGGTCCAGCAGTGGGTGCACCAAATCCCACACAATTTTTGCGTTAATTCCCAGTAAGGGGGGGCATTCTGGGGGCTGAATACTGCTGTCCTTCCCTTCATATATCCTGAATTTATATGTATACCCTGATGCACTCTCGCACAGCTTATACAACTTCACGCCATACCTTGCCCTCTTACTTGGCAGGTATTGGCGGAATTGAAGCCTCCCTTTAAAATGTACCAGGGACTCATCAATGGAAATACACTTCTCGGGGGTGTATGCTTGGGCAAACCGGGCACTGAAATGGTCTAATAGGGGTCTCAGTTTATATAAACGGTCAAAACTGGGGTCATCTCGGGGTGGGCACTGCTCATTATCGGCATAATGTAGGAAGCGAAGTATTGCCTCATAACGCATCCTGGACATGGCCATACGGTACATCGGGGTGTGGTATAGGATGTCCGTGCTCCAGTAGGTCCTAATGGATGGCTTTTTTAGAAGCCCCATGTTCAAGAGCAGTCCCCAGAACTTGCCCAACTCTGCTGCGTTTACAGGAGTCCACCTCTGGGATTGGGCATAAAATGAGTTGGGGTTCTTGGTGATATACTGTTGGGCATATAAATTAGTCTGGGTGACCATTAGCTCTATAAAGTTATCAGTGAAGAAGAACTTGAAAAAGTCCATCTCACTGAACCCTGCCGTGTTAAATTTGATGCCTGGGCTGCCCGTGTACTCAGGGATTTGGGGTTCATAATGGTCTGGTGTGGGCGTCCAAATGGGGTCACTTCGCTCAGGGGTATCACTTGTTGTGGGGTCACTTCTCTCAGGGATTTCTACTATGGTGGTGGTCCTGGGGCGTCTCCTAGGGGGTCCCTCCTCTTCATCGCTGGATGAGGAGGTAGACAAATAAAATAGTGTATCGCCATCCGACGAGTCTGTGTCGGAGGCCAGAAATGCATACGCCTCTTCAGCAGTAAATGTCCGTTGGGACATGCTTGTTGTGCGAAGACAAAATTTATATACTGCAAAAAAATAAATCCCTAACTGGGAGCAATAGGATAGCACAACTAGCACAAATGTGTGTTTTGTTTTTAGAGAGCAAGTGGACTTCCCTGACACTAAAGCTAACTAGGGCGAGGGTTCCTAACACTAAACCTAACTAAATTTTATGTGGACTTCCCTAACGCTAAACCTAACTACGGCGACGATTCCCTGACACTAAACCTATCTAGATTATTTCAAGCTTCCCTGACACTAAACCTAACTACGGTGACGGGTGCCTGACACTAAACCTATCTAATTATTCCGAGCTTCCCTGACGCTAAACCTAACTACGGTGATGGATCCCTAACGCTAAGCCTATCTACGGTGACCGATTCCTGACGCTAAATTCCCTGACACTATACCTAACTACGCTTTTTGACGGTTCCCTGACACTAACTAACCCTAATACTAAACTAACCAGTTAAATTTTCAAAATTGGCTAAACTAACTATTTTTTTTTGTTTCTTTTTTTTCTTTTTATATTTTTTTTTTTGTTTTATGTTTTATATAGAAAAAAATGAAAAAAAAATCCCCAGGGACCAAGAAATGTGGTCCTGAAGACTGAAAAGTGGTCAGTGATAGGAGATCACTGACCAAAAAACGTGGGTAGAACTCAAAGAGGAAGGGAACAGGAGTGGGTAGTGGATGGGGTGGTGGGAAGCAAAAAAAACGTTGTTTTAGAAACTTTTTTTCACTTTTTTTCACTTCTTTTCTCTCTGACTCTCTGCTCACAACCGATCTCAACGCCTCGCTAACTCCAACAGGGCGTTCAGGGCGGTTGCAGCAGGATGTGAGGTCAGAGAGAGGAAGTGACGAGAATGATCGCTGCTATTGGCTAGTTACTCACTGACTAGCCAATAGCGGCGATCGGCGAGGCGGGACCATAGTAAATGGTCCCGGCCCATTATGCTGTGATAGCATGCTGTCAGAAACAGCAGCTATCACAGCTCAGGAACGCCGGGCTCGAGCACTGCTGTGCTGAATGAGACCGATCGCTGCTATTGGCTAGTTACTCACTGACTAGCCAATAGCGGCGATCGGCGAGGCGGGACCATAGTAAATGGTCCCGTCCCATTATGCCGTGATAGCCTGCTGTCAGAAACAGCAGCTATCACAGCGCATGAACGCGCCGGGCGCGCGCACCGCTGTTCTAACTGCAAGACGTACTATTACGGCATGGAGCGCGAACGATAGAGCTGCCATGACGTAATAGTACGTCAAGGAGCGGGAAGGGGCTAATACTAAACTAACCAGTTAAATTTTCAAAATTGGCTAAACTAACTATTTTTTTTTGTTTCTTTTTTTTCTTTTTATATTTTTTTTTTTGTTTTATGTTTTATATAGAAAAAAATGAAAAAAAAATCCCCAGGGACCAAGAAATGTGGTCCTGAAGACTGAAAAGTGGTCAGTGATAGGAGATCACTGACCAAAAAACGTGGGTAGAACTCAAAGAGGAAGGGAACAGGAGTGGGTAGTGGATGGGGTGGTGGGAAGCAAAAAAAACGTTGTTTTAGAAACTTTTTTTCACTTCTTTTCTCTCTGACTCTCTGCTCACAACCGATCTCAACGCCTCGCTAACTCCAACAGGGCGTTCAGGGCGGTTGCAGCAGGATGTGAGGTCAGAGAGAGGAAGTGACGAGAATGATCGCTGCTATTGGCTAGTTACTCACTGACTAGCCAATAGCGGCGATCGGCGAGGCGGGACCATAGTAAATGGTCCCGGCCCATTATGCTGTGATAGCATGCTGTCAGAAACAGCAGCTATCACAGCTCAGGAACGCCGGGCTCGAGCACTGCTGTGCTGAATGAGACCGATCGCTGCTATTGGCTAGTTACTCACTGACTAGCCAATAGCGGCGATCGGCGAGGCGGGACCATAGTAAATGGTCCCGTCCCATTATGCCGTGATAGCCTGCTGTCAGAAACAGCAGCTATCACAGCGCATGAACGCGCCGGGCGCGCGCACCGCTGTTCTAACTGCAAGACGTACTATTACGGCATGGAGCGCGAACGATAGAGCTGCCATGACGTAATAGTACGTCAAGGAGCGGGAAGGGGTTAAACAAGCACACACACCAGTGAATGTAGAAGTATGGTATGTCTGAACCGCTCACATCCTACAGTTTATTGCAGAGTATTTTGTTTGCATAAAGGGTAGGCTTCAGAAGGAGTTTTATACGACAATTTGCATTTTTGATCAAGTTTTGCTATAATCACGGTTTGATGCCAAACTGCTGGAAGGTGGGTGTACTTATATATCAACAAGTTATATTTTTAACATGGCATGCGGTGATTTCTCAAATTTATTTTTAATGTGGTAGCATAGTAGCTGTTTGGGGTTTGCACTATATATTTATATTACATTTGTGGATAAAGGCCAAATGTTGCATCGCTCTTATGATGTAGACGCTAGTGGTATATATACACAAACTTTGCACACACGGACCTAATATTTTTGTGTGTGAGCGCTGGTTTGTTGCAAGTTAAAAGTACAAATGTAAGATTTAGGCTTCGTTCACATCTGTGCCAGGATCCCGTTTCGACGTTCCGTTGGAGCTTTCCATCGGAACGGGACCCTGACTGACACAAACGGAAACCAAAGGTTTCTGTTTATATCACCATTGATTTCAATGGTGACGGATCCGGTGCCAATGGTTTCCATTTGTCTCAGTTGTGCAAGGGTTCCGTTGTTTTGGCGAAGTGAATACAGCAGTCGACTACGCTATGGATTCTGTCAAAACGACAGAACCCTTGCACAACTGAGACAAACGGAAAACATTGGCACCTCATCCGTCACCATTGAAATCAATGGTGATTGAAACGGAAACCTTTGGTTTCCATTTGTGTCAGTCAGGGTCCCGTTCCGATGGAAAGCTCAGACGGAACGGGACCCTGGCGTAGATGTGAATGAAGTCTTAAAACTTTTTTTAATTATTATTTCTATTTGTCACGAAGTTACATGAAGTTGGTCATGGCTGTTAACAGCCTGTTAAGAACATTGCAATCGTCAGGGTGTTTGCTTTCAGGAAATAGAAAACGAAGTGTAATCCTTGTTTTTTTTTATACTTGGTACTTTTTTTTTTCGTTTCTTCACTTCTGATGACTTTGTGAAGATAATTTCATGTACAAAAAGATATGAACTCTGCACATCTACTTTTAGAAGATGCGGTGTCTAATTTTCTGCGTGCGTCAGATTTTTAGCAACAAACTGGAATTTATTAATATTTACAAAAAAAATGACACTGACAAAAATTTGTATGAAAGCGTCTGTGTGTGTGTATAAAGTTCTGAACAGCGTTTTAGCAATGTGCTAGGTGTCTACTTTCAGAAAATATATGGGTTTAGGGTTCATGCACACATCCGTGACATTTTACAAAACACGGATCCGCAAAACACGGATGGCTCCCATGTGCGGTCCGTATTTTTATACAATGAAAAGAATGGCCGAAACGGACAGTGTGTTATCCGTTAAAAAAAAACGGATAACAGACTGAAGAATTTCACTGAAGTGTGCATGACCCCTTAGTATGACTATTTTATAATTTAGGTTTAATTTGTATATGGTCAATGAAAAAAATTAAAATAAAAAAGGTTAAAAAATTGTCCCAGCTATAAGAGGTGCAAAATGTTCAGAACCCCTGGCAAAGATAGGGTTAAAGAAGGCTGGACAGATCCCATGAGAATAATTTCTGCTGGGGGACCTAACTTTTTTTTCTATGAAAGTTCATATTGTCTGGCCACAAAGATAGACCTGGGGTGGTCCAACTAAATAATACGTTTAATCTTCTGACAAAATAATCTACACAGTGTATGTTTATCACTCACCATTTTACAGTTTATACAGAACCCTCATCTATTAACAAGAGCATGGAGTGGCTACTGAGAGTCTTTCTCTGGAGGACCCGGCAAATCTGTGCATTGTACGGACAGAACATGGATTTTAATGGGCACGATGTAATGCTTTATTTCACCCATAGTGGCGCTACAGGGTTCCATCTCAGTTTACATTTGATTGCTGGTGATTACATTAGTGGACAACCCCTTTTAGGTGAATAGAAAGGAGGATCTTGAGATTAATATGTTACCAGGTATATTAAGATTGCAAAGCTTGCGATGGTTTGTAGCTTTCTTCCAGAATACTCTTAAAAAAAGGAGGTATAATTGTATTATCCTTTAAACTCATTTTTTTTCTATGCATTACAATTACTTAAAAAAAAAAATAAAAAAAAAATTATATATACACAGGGTGGGCCATTTATATGGATACACCTAAATAAAATGGGAATGGTTGGTGATATTAACTTCCTGTTTGTGGCACATTAGTATATGGGAGGGGGGAAACTTTTCAAGCTGGGTGTTGACCATGGCGGCCATTTTGAAGTCGGACATTTTGTATCCAACGTTAGTTTTTTCAATGGGAAGAGGGTCATGTGACGCATCAAACTTATCGAGAATTTCACAAGAAAAACAATGGTGTGCTTGGTTTTAACGTTACTTTATTCTTTCATGAGTTATTTACAAGTTTCTGACCACTTATAAAATGTCTTCAAAGTGCTGCCCATTGTGTTGGATTGTCAATGCAACCCTCTTCTCCCACTCTTCACACACTGATAGCAACACCGCAGAAGAAATGCCTCCCGATCTGACCCCCTTAGACTTTTATCCTTGGGGTCATCTGAAGGCAATTGTCTATGCTGTGAAGATACGAGATGTGCAGCAACTGAAACTACGGATACTGGAAGCCTGTGCTAGCATTTCTTCTGCGGTGTTGCTATCAGTGTGTGAAGAGTGGGAGAAGAGGGTTGCATTGACAATCCAACACAATGGGCAGCACTTTGAACACATTTTATAAGTGGTCAGAAACTTGTAAATAACTCATGAAAGAATAAAGTAACGTTAAAACCAAGCACCATTGTTTTTCTTGTGAAATTCTCGATAAGTTTGATGTGTCACATGACCCTCTTCCCATTGAAAAAACTAAAGTTGGATACAAAATGGCCGACTTCAAAATGGCCGCCATGGTCAACACCCAGCTTGAAAAGTTTCCCCCCTCCCATATACTAATGTGCCACAAAAAGGAAGTTAATATCACCAACCATTCCCATTTTATTTAGGTGTATCCATATAGATGGCCCACCCTGTATATGTATATATACACACATACATACATACATACATACATACATACATACATACATACATGGTATGCTTATTGAAAATGTCAATCTTACATTTGTTTGGGAAGGGGGAAATCACTTATGGTACTTGTGCCGATTTGACCCCAGTGCCCCAAAGAAAAACTTCATACATGAGATTGAAAGGTTTCAATTCTACACAGCGATTTTCATCATCAGAAAACTATGCTAATGTTGAATTGAATGTGAACCATTAGCTACATGGCTTAAATTTCTTCCTTTGAATAAAGTGAAATGATTTGTGAAATGTTATGGAACTTTATTTTTAATAGAATTCCAAAAACCTGAATTTTACGTTATTGGAAAGTTTGCCCAAAGTGAAGCCCAAACATCTGTCAACCATTAAACTGCTGTTATACATTTCTTTCTATAATGGAAATTAAGATAAAATGTTAAAATGTATATAATACAGTCAGGGGTTTTTTTTGTAACTGGAAGCAATTCAAGTTAAAGTTAAGAGATGGTTAAAAAGCCAAAGCTGTGGAGTAAGAAAGAAAAAAAAAAAGTATAATAAATAATATTCAAAGCCACATATATCTATCTATAATTAAATTACTGTATTACACATATAGGCACATAGAGGGCAATTAGCTTTTCTTTGCCAGTTTTCTGATGTAAAAAAGGTTGCAAACGGCATGAAAGTTGCAATTCAAAAACGTTTGAATTTTGTGCCATTTTCGCCACTTACGCTTCTTTTCTACAGTTTAGCAAAAGGGAGCAGCAGCCCAACACATTTACTACACACTACAGCAGAAACTGGAGGAAATATGCCAGTACTCAGCTGGCGTAGGATTTCACTCTGTGGCGCACCGACAACCGAAGATGCTACATATTAAGAGGTGTGCGCCTCTTAACAAATTTGTTGCATCTTACTCCTGCCAGATTTAAGCGAAGACTGGCGTATGAAATGCCAGTATTAGCGAACGTGCCCCATAGTTAAATATTAAACCTTGGAGCAACTTTTGATATAACGCGGTCATCGTGACTGTTCCTTTCACATTCAGGAGCAACGCCGACAGCCTAAAGGGCACCTGTACATTTAGAGAAGTTTTTGCAATGTCCTTCGTGAGAGATCTCCATTTACTTAAAGAAACACTCCAGGAAAAATCTGATGCATTACATTATGCCAAGTGCAGGCACCGAGGACATCGTACATAAGACAGGAATTCAAAAAACACTATATAGAGAATATAACTATCATACATCACTTATTTTGTCCCTGCATCAGACATAACTTTTTGCCCGGAGCATTTCTTTATTACGGGGTAAAGTAAATTGCATCAAAAAATCTTGACATCAAACCCCTACATGGCCTAGACAGACTGGGCATGGCCTGTATAATTGTAATAGGTATGGTTACACTTATTATATTGGGCAGCTTTGCAGTGAATTGAAAGATACATATGGGACCAACCACGGTGTAGCGCTACCTTTTCTACTTTTACTCCCAAAAGGTTAAATCGACCATTTGCCAGAAATGCTAGCTGAAGGACTAGTGGTGTACCAGTGGTGTACCGGCCCATACAGCCATAGAACTACTATAATGGGGCATAGGAGGAGATGGCACAGACACCATTGCGTACCTCCCCAAGCACAGTTTCTAGATTTTTAAGGGGATCAAGGGAATATGTACCATAGAGACCTGTTATGGGTCACCAGGAGAGAGGGGGCCATAACCTGGCTGGCTGCATTCCTTATTTTAATGGGTGGTGAAAACTTGTGCACAGCCCCGTCAATTACCTAAAGATCATGGAAGGGAAATGGTGGAAGCAAACATGCACAGAGTACTCCAGTTCTAGTCAGATAGGGATGAGGTGGTGTTAATCAAATTCGCCCCATACCCTTTATGTGCGTCCTTTATGTAATTTTTGGGACAGCGCTCTTGTCCAAGAGGGAAGTGTGGTTGAATAAAAGGTGGGACTCATAACAGGGGGAATTTCTCAATTGTGTTATGGGGCCCTTACTCAATGCTTATCCCTAAATAGTGTTATTTGGTGGAGAATTACTGAAGAGATGGGAAAATTACTAGTAGTCACCATTTATATTCCATTTCCCCAGAAGACAAAAGTAACCCCATAAACAAAGAAGGACAGTCTATGTAAGAACCATTATATGGTGTATACTCAAGTCATAAAACCTTCTCTAATAACAGATTAGGTAGAGCACATCTGTGTTATTCATACACTCCTGTTAAAGGGGTCTTCAAGTTCACTAGTCATCACTTCTTCCTCCTTGAAGCCACTTTTACAAACATTAACCATCGCAGAAACTCAAAAGACCTTGAGATACAGATGTAAATATCCGCACACTACAATATTTCCTTAAACATCTGGTTTACGTTTGTATGTTAAACGGTGTGGCTTGATTCACAGACCCATCAAATCCTATAATCATCCCAAGACACACGGAAAAACGCATACAAAAAAAAAAGCTATAAAACAACTGTAGTATTTCAAAGTAAAATGTCTCCTGTCTGGAAGTCAAAATGGTGAGATTTATCAAACACTGGAGGACAACAAATCTGCTCTGTGTGTTCCTCACAGCTGTCAAATGCCATGTACGAATGTAATTCACATCATGTGTCATACACATTACAGGTCATACCTTAGGTTTCCAACATATGGATTTTGACACTTCAGACAGCAATGAACTTTTTGTTGCAGAGAAGACTCGATGCATCTACACCTGATGAGCTTTTACCAAATAAATCAGTACACTTGACACTAGACGTCCATATTGTATTAAAATGTGAATCGCAAAACCACCCCAGCTTGACTTAAGGGAGGTGCAGTACAAAACCATAAGGTATTGTCCATACAGTGCCCAATAATTTTGCTTCAATACATTTTTGTAATTTTATTCTTAAAAATAAAAAAAGTTTTAGGCAGTTGTGAAAAATGCTTCAAAGTAAGAATGCTTTCAAAAATAGAAGGGTTAATAGTTTTTTTTTTATCTATTAACAAAATACAAAGTGAATGAACAGAGGAGAAATTTAAATAAAAATCATATTAGGTGTGACCACCCTTTGTCTTCAAAACATCAATTCTTCTAGGTACACTTACGCACCATTTTTGAAGGAACACAGAAGGGAGGTTGTTCCAAACATCTTGGAGAACTCACCACAGATCTTCTGTAGATGTAGGCTTCCTCAAATCCTTCTGTCTCTGCATTTAATCCCAGACTGACTCGATGAGGTTGAGATCTGTTCTCTGGCGGGGGGGGGGGGCAAATCATCACTTAGAGGTCTCCTTGTTCTGCTTTACGCTGAAGATAGTTCTTATGACATTGGCTGTATGTTTGCAGTCATTGTCCTGCTGCAGAATAAATTTTGGAGCCAATCAGATGCCTCACTGATGGTATTGCATGGTGGATAAGTATCTGCCTGTATTTCTCAGCATTGAGGACACCATTAATCCTGACTAAGTCCACGACTTAATTTGCTGAAATTCAGCCCCACACTTGCGAGGAACATCTACCATGCCTCACTGATGCCTGCAGACACTCACTGTCGTACCGCCACCCAGCCCTTCAGCGAACAAACTGCCCAAATATATAACATTTTGACTCATCAGTCCAGGGCACCAGTGCCATTTTTCTGCACCCCAGTTCCTATGTTTTCGTACATAGCTAAGTCGCTTGGTCTTGTTTCCACATCAAACGGTATGACTTTTTGAACCCAGTTCTTCCATGAAGACCACTTCTGCCCAGACTTCAATGAGCAGTAGTTGGGTGTACCTGGGTCCCACTGGTTTCTGCCAGTTTTAAGCTGATGACACTGCTGAACATCTTCCAATTTTGAAGAGAAGCAAGCACGATGTGTCTTTGATCTGCTGCATCTCCTTGGCCAACTACTGCATCTACCCTCCCCAATGTTGCCCATGTGTTTGTGCTTTTCAGAAGAATTGAACAGCACATCTTGAAACCCCAGTCTGCTATAAAATCTTTACATGGGAGAGACCTTGCTGATGCAGTACAACTACCTTGTGTCTTGTAGCAAAAGGAGGTTAGATCCAGCGCTTTGATAGAAGTAAAATAGAAAAAAATTTTTCCAAGTTTAATTGAGTTGTATTAAAAAAGTCCATTTGTAGTATGGTCCCGGTGTGTGAATAGAGGGAAGGAATGATCCTGTTAGCCTACGCGTTTCGGACGAAGCGACGTCCTTAGACTTGGCTGAAGTGTCTTGTTGCTGTGCTCAATCTTGCCATGGTGGACATGTGAGATGAAACGGTCTTCCACAACCTCACCTTTGTAGCAGAGTTTGGCTATTCCTCACCCAGTTTTAAGCCTCCTACACAACTGTTTGTTACAGTTAATAACTTTCAACTTACACATGAAAATGATACTCATTATCACCTGTTTAGTATAATCAGTTAATCATACACCAGATTATAATCTTACAAAATCCATGACTTTGTGAAAGTGTACCTAGAAGAATTGATGCCGTTTTGAAGGCCAACGGTGGTCACACCAAATATTGAGTGGATTTAGATTTCTCTTCTGTTCACTTTGTATTTTGTTAATTGCTAAAGAAAAAAAAAATGATTAACACTTATTGAAAGCAATCTTACTTTGCAACATTTTTCCACAACTGCCTAAAACATTTGCACAGTGCTGTATATTATCAATTTTTTAATCAGTATTTGCTAGGCTTGAGCTGCAATCTGGTCTAAACAATACAGAACATTTGGTTTTTAAAAAGGTGTATAAATAAATGTGGCGTATGGGCAAGTCTGACACTGGTGGTCAGCAATTTTTTATGTTTTTATCATTAACCCACATGAATGGTAATCAACTTGCCATTAGCTGACACTGCTGTCAATCAATAAGCCAAAGCACAGGTTTCATAAATGCAAAGGGTGTATTTAGAGTTCATAGTAACCCTTCAAATGCCTGATGCTACAAATGGAGGATGGTAAAAATGTATGGGTACATGTGGCATGCACACTGTTCTGTGAAGTGTTTTCACATATAAGCCTCACTCTTGAATACCCCGGTCAAAACTTCTATAACTGTACTGGTCATACCCCTCAAGACCATATGCATAGTAGTAGCCATAGTGCAAGAGATTTTTTAGCTCTAATTTTATCTCAGTTTCCTCTGAGTAGGTGGGCAGGGCCTTGCTGCAATCATGACTTCTATACACAGCACACATAGAAGAGGAGAAACCTGCTCTTTTATCTCTATCCCATACATAGGACCTGCCGCAATATGAGATCATAAAACAGTAATGAGCAGTGTAGCTGAGAATCCAGTACTGTGGCAAGATATAAATCTTACTATGAGCAGCCGCAGCGTCTGTGTGTCCCTCTGCCTCTCCCTCACTCTGCTCCTACTCTCCTCCTCCCCCTCCATAGACTTCTATGGGCAGCTGTAATCTGTTCCCTCAGTAAGCTGACAAGACATAGAAAGCAGTAAATTCAGAGTAAGTGTACCATTTAGGGGGGGGGGGGCGGACCTGATAAGTAGAGAAAGAGGGATTTTTCCATAATAAAAGTTATGTTACAAAGTTTTATATTTGCTTATGCCATTGATTTAAGCAACATTTTTTCAAAGTGTAGTGCCTATTTAATGTCCCCAATAAGTGTGTCCCCCGACTTTTTGTAGTGCTTGCCTCATGATAAGGATTATCAAAGTTAACAGTCCCATGATGCACTGCAGTTCCCTCTTATACTGTCAGCAGCCAGAACGTTACATGTGAGCCATCTGTCAGCATGTAATTCCCCTCTTGGGAAAACTTGGCCATTGGAGATTAACACATGAGAAGAATGTCCGTGCTGCAGGAACACTGTTACTTTTACTGAGTCAGCACAGGTCTTGGTGCGAGACACACAGCATATCTTCCAAAATGCAGCCCCCTTCCCCATGCAGTCTGGGTGCTTCCTGAGGTAAAGTTTTCCCCTTCCTCTGGGCATTTTTGTGCAGTGAGACCTGTCATTTATTACACAAAATCAAGAAAGAAAGAAAAAAGAAGATACAGAATATTTGTTTTTTTGTGGCAAATGAGGAACAGAAATTTCCCATCACCCTTTTTGCAGATTTCACTTATTTCGTTTATACGCAGGTTTAAATGCAAAACCCGATTTCAGTTCACTAATATTCTTCCATAGTATAGCTCCAGGAAAGAAGGACCTATCACATAATAGAACAGGGAAATTCCTAAGAAATCAGAATTCTTGCTGTAAAAATTGGCCTGTATTCTGCGGATGGTCTGGCATAACATTGGCTCCATTATTGGATCACTCCTGCCGATCAAGTGAGCGATTCTGATAATAAACCTCTATTAGACAAATCGGTCAATATTCTTTTCCTTCATATTGAATCATAGGTTAAGTTTGGCTCAAAGGTCCCCTAGGTCCACCTAGTATCTGCAATAAGAGATCTGAATAAAGATTTACAGAAACGGTTTACCATCCAATGCAATCAATATAGGACTATATTTGAGACTCTTAAGCTACACCAGATCAGCTGCCTGTGGAAAATGGACCAGCAACTTATCCGGACACAAGACAAACCGTAGACGGAGAGCTTTGTTCAGGTCAGGCTTTAGCGTGCATTAATCCTTTTCAGGTGACGATGCTTCTATTCTACAGCATACTGCTGATCTCCTCAAATATTTTCCTTCCTTCAGTCCTTAAGCCTTCCAGATAGGTTTAAGTAGCAGAAACTAATGCATTTCACTAACTGAACATCAAATTACACTGCCGAGTGTTCATGTTAAGAACGAAAAATGTGAAGACAAACCAGATTAGACTAAGGGGATATCTAGAGTTAAGTGTATACGGAGACAAAAGCGGGACATAGAGGCTTTATACCCCTGTTCTTGTAACCATCAGGTCAGTGGCGCAACTACCGCTGTAGCAGTATGCCAAATTCAATAGTATCTGCATCCTTAGGACTCAGATACTATTGAACACTACGGCAGAGCAGGGAGGTATCTCCCCTCTCTGCCATTAAAGGCGTTGTCTCCCAAATCACATGTATCCCCTATCCACAGAATAGGGGATACATGTGCATACTTGCCAACTGGCCCGAATTTACCGGGACTGTCCCGAATTTACAGAGACAGTCCCGGCAAATTACTGTCCCGGGACTTGCTACTTATACATTGGCAGAGCAGGAAACTATCCGCTTTCTACTCTGCCATTCACTCCTCCTGGAGCAAAATCCCCAGCCAAAGAGTTGCCGATGCCCTGGCCAGGAATTCCACTGCAGGAGGTGCCACTGACGTCACTGCCCTTAAATGGATAGTGAAGTCAGGGCTTTCCCTATGAGTGGAATTCCCGGCCAGGGAGTCAGCAACACTTTGGCCAGGGATTCCGGCGCTCCAGGAGTAGCCCATGACTTCACTGTCCATATAAGGGCAGTGACTTCAGGGGCACCTCCTGCAGCAGAATCATCGGCCAGAGCATTGCTGATGCCTGGCTGGAGATTCTGCTCATAGAGGGAGCCAAAATGGCTCTATGTACTGGGACAAGGAGGGGGGGCTATATACAGGGGAGTATGTGGCACTATCTAAAGGGGGAGTATGAGGCATTATATACAGGGGGAGTATGTGGCATCATCTATACGGGGCTTGTGCGCATGCGTGGCCAGCACTCTATTTCCATGGAGCTTCCGGACACAGACCTCGGAAGTATCATGCTTCTCATGGAGCACTTCAGGGAATTTTATTCCCCATTCTCCTTATCCCAGCAGTCGGATCCCCAGCAATCGCACATGTATCCCCTAATCCTGTGGATAGGCGATACACCTGTTTTGTGGGACGACCCTTTTAACTAGGCTACAGGCCGTTTTTTTTTTTGGGGGGGTGGGGTTGGGGCTGTATGGCGCTATCTACAGGAGGGGGCTGTATGGCACTATCTACAAGGGGAGGTGGGGGCGCTATCTACAAGTGGGTGTGACACTATCTACAGGGGGGCTGTATAGCACAATCTACAGCGAGGCACGATCTACAAGGGGGCTGTGTGTGGCACCCAGGGGAGGGGGAGCCCAGTCAAAAGTTTGCTGTGGGGCACAGTCTTTCCTAGTTACGCCCCTGCATCAGGTACAGATAATAGCTGTAAATTATGTATATATAGTGCAGGTGTCGACATGAAACAATTGCTTCCCATATATGGAACCATTGAAGGCCGCTTTAACCGTAGGGCAAATGGGGCAATTACACCGGGCCCCCTGGCAGCAGATTCCCAGCATAATTATCAACTATATCCGTGTCCACATCTGTGGCAGAAATAAGTTTCAACCTCAGATATCTGCCGCAGATTCTAGGAAGAATCCAACAGGTGTGAACGAAGTCTATGTCTTTCTTCAGGTGATCAACGGTTTCTACTAAAATCAGCTCCCGATTGGTCTATTCCACAGCTTCATAGCACTTAGGGTATGTGCACACGCTTACTAAAAAAGTCTGAAAATACGGAGCTGTTTTCAAGGGAAAACAGTGCCTGATTTTCAGCCGTTTATTTAAGCAAACTCGTTTTTTACGGTAGTGTTTGGAGCGGTTTTTCTATAGAGTCAATAACAGACTACTCCAAAAACAGCTCAAGAAGTGACATGCACTTCTTTTTCACAGATTTTTTTTACGTGGACGTTTTTAAAAACGACCGCGATCAAAAAACGGCCCGTCTGCTTCCGATTTTTCGGCCGTTTACAGCCTGAAAATAAGCTGTGTGAACATACCCTTACTGTAAAGAAGATTTGTTGCCTCGGATAATTGAACCTCTCTTCTTCCAGCTGGGTTGTTGCCCTTTTTCTTGATCTTCGGCCCCATGCACACGAACATGCTTTTGTGGCCGCAATTCCCCCGAAAATTCACGGGAGAATTGCGGCTCCATTAATTTCTATGGGGCCATGCACACGACCGTAGCTTTTAGGGTATGTTCACACGGCAGCGTCCGTAACGGCTGAAATTATGGGGATGTTTTCAGGAGAACGCCGCGTCCATTACGGACGTAATTGGCGCTGCTTTTCATTGGAGTCAATGAATAACAGCTCCAATTATGCCCCAAGAAGTGACAGGTGTTAAGGATCTGCCAGGCACAGCTTCTGTGTCTACGCCCATAGGTAATCAGTCTGCACCTGCTTCTATGTCTGTGAGACTGACTCCATCTTCCACCACTCAGGATGGCAGGCTTAGGAGTGGGAGAGCCTATCACAGCCTGGCCAGACGGAGCTAGCTCCCGCCCTCTGTCTATTTATACCTGCCTTTCCTGTTCCTCCTTGCTTGTGATTCTTCTCGTTTGGTTTCCTGGCCCTGCTGCAGCTTCTTGAACTATTTGACCCTGCTTCATATTGACCTCGGCTTGTTCACTACTCTCCTGCTCTGCGTTTGGTACCTCGTACACTCCTGGTTTGACTCGGCTCGTTCACCACTCTTGTTGCTCACGGTGTTGCCGTGGGCAACTGCCCCTTTTCCCTTGCTTCTGTGTACCCTTGTCTGTTTGTCTGTCGTGCACTTATTGAGCGTATTCGCCCAGTTGTACCCCGTCGCCTAGGGCGGGTCGTTGCAAGTAGGCAGGGACTGAGTGGCGGGTAGATTAGGGCTCACTTGTCTGTTTCCTTACCCCCATCATTACAACAGGTCACTTCTTTGATGCGGGCGTCTATTTACGCGCCGTCTTTTGACAGCAGCGCGTAAATATACGCCTCGTGTGAACAGACAAACGTCAGCCCATTGCTTTCAATGGGCAGATGTTTGTCAACGCTATCGAGGCGCATTTTCGGACGTAATTCGGGGGTTAATACGCCCGAATTACGTCCGTAAATAGGCCGTGTGAACATACCCTTACAGTCTGTGCATGGCCTGGAAGCCCGCACCGCAGAAAGAATGGACATGTCTTATTACGGCCGTCTTCTGCGGTCCGGGCTCATTGAAAATAATGGCCGCGGCCATGTGCATAGCCCGCGGTTTGCGGCTGACAGTCCGCTGCCGGCCAACCCGAAAATCACGGGTGTGCACATGACTACGGTCGTGTGCATGAGGCCTTACAGTGAATATTTGTTCACAGTGTTTATAGACCTTTATAAATAAATCATGTTTCAGCTTGGTCATCCATTCTCAATACATTTAATTATTTTAATATTTCCTAAGCACTGGACTTTTCCGAATTTAGGGCTTTTTAGATGAACCTGTGGTGCTCAAGAATTGAACTGCTTAATCAATATGAGGTCACACCATTGCTTTGTAAAGCAACAAGATTATGTACCAGTCTGGCAAATCAATGACTCTAAGGCCCTGGTCACACAGAGTTTTTTGGCGCATTCGACGGGGAAACTGCGCCAAATAAATGGCCAAAAACGCCTCTCATTTAAATTGCGGGAAAAAGCATCATGCCCTTTCTTCTGGCGTTTCAGTCACTGATCTCCCATTGACATTAATGGGAGGCAGAGAAAGCGGTATTCGCTGTGTTTTTTGCCAGTGGTGCTCAATGGCCGCGGAAAACGTGGCAAAGAGTGCAGGCAATCTGCAGATTTTTCCCGCCTGCAAAAAAACTCTGTGTGAACAGGGCCTAAGGGTATGTTCACACGCGGTGTTTTCATGCGTATTTTGAGGCGTAAACGCCTCGAAATATGCCTGAAAAAATGGTAGATAAACGCCTACAAACATCTGACCATTGAATTCAATGCGAAAAACAGCATTTCATTCAGACGGGGCAAAACGCTGCGTAAAAATAAGTAGCATGTCACTTCTCAAGCCATTTTTGGAGCGTTTTTTTCATTGTGTGAATTGAAAAAAACAGCTCCAAAAACACGTCCAAAAAACATTTTCAGCCTCATAAACGGCTGAAAATCAGAGGCTGTTTTCTCTTAAAACAGCTCCGTAATTTTTAGCAGTTTTTGACTCAGCCTGTGAACATTCCCTTAATAAACAATATTATCTTGATGACTTTAGAGCAGCAGATTGACATTGCATTCTTTTAATCTGTGAACTCCACTAGAGATGTTACCAGTGCAACCTCCGAGGAGACGTGGTACATGCAGATTATTAGTACTCTGATGAATAACTTAACACTTATCTACAGTGAATCTCATTTGCCAAGTGGATGCCCAAACACTAAAAAGGGAAAATTTCTTAGTTCCAAGATGCATAAATATACAAGTTGGCAAAAATGGGGCATATTTTACCAAATGTATCATAATCGAGCACATTCCATTGGGTGCAATGAATTACTCTAAGGCTATGTTCACATGCTTAACCAAAAACGTCAGAAAATACGGAGCTGCTTTCAAGGGAAAACAGCTCCTGATTTTCAGATATATTTTTAGCAACTCGCGTTTTTCATGGCATTATTTACAGCCGTTTTTGGAGCGGTTTTTCTATAGAGTCAATGAAAAACGGCTCAAGAAGTGACATGCACTTCTTTTTCGCGGCCGTTCTGAGAAAAGGCCGCGTAAGAAAATGGCCCGTATCGGCTTCCGATTTTTCAGCCGTTTTCGAAAATAAGCCGTGTGAACATACCCTTGCATATGCTCCCACTCGCTCCTGCTCATTATGACTGGTTGAGGTCTTAGCATGACATAAAAGGTTAATGAGAAAAATTCCCTTTTAAATTGCGACCATCATGAACAAATGGTTTAGAAAAACAAAAACAAGAAAAGAAAAAACGATTTCTCATGTTGTATCAGTCACTAGTAAATGGACAGGCTACACGCTAAGGGTACATTCACACTTTGCAGATTTGTTGCAGAGATTTCTGGGACGGAATATCAGTTCTATATAATTGAATTAGGCTGTTACTGAAACGTGCACATCAATTTTTGCAAACCCCCCTCAGAATGATGCAAGAATAAGAATATTTCTGCCACATACTACAAATACTTCTCATATTAATTTAAAACTATAATTAATGTTTATCCAGAATAATTCAAATAGGATGTATATTCGAACTGCACATACATTAAAGTGGTATCATAGAAGGAGATACCCTACAGCCTTCACCCCAAGCACAATATACCACACAAGAGTCATCCTTCGGAGAAAGCATATAAAGTTTCTCCTTAACAGCACTCATTCCGGTTCTTGCTGAACGTGGGCTTTCTGGGAATAATTAATTACTTGAAATAACAGCCGAGATGGATAGAGATAACTTCTGGTTTTTATAGATACTTACATATCCTAAATGTATACAAACTAAAAGTGGGAGCCAGGTAAAATAAATAAATGAAATCATTATCGGCTGATCAAGATAAGAGACATCTGGATTAAAAACAATTAGAGAAGAACGATCGGGAAATTAGAAATGTAGGGAAACCACAAGTTATCAAGCTTAAAAATAAGAAATAAAAAGGGCAAATATAATATATATAAAAAAAAAAAAAAAAAGGGAAGGAACAGAGGGAGTACAATTACAGTTCCATATTAATTATGTTAAAATGAACACTATAGTTTTAACTTCCACTCAATCGTTTGTGCTCCAGATTTCTCCAGTCTTATCTTTTTTTGGGACAGTAGTCATATTAGCTCTCGTGGGACTGCTTTTTTGGTTACCCAGTGTCCTAACCTCCCTCTCATAGGTCCAGTAATAGAACTTACTCCTTCTCTTTCTCTATGGAGAGAAGCCTATTAAATGAGTTTATACAATGTTAAACATCCGTGATCAAATGTTTATTGGGCTTTAAAAAAGGGATGTACCAGACCGAACCTTCCCCTTAAAACATGGGTCAACATGGCACAGCTATACTTTCGATGGAGCTGTACTAAGCAAGTAAAAACTAATAATAAAACGAAATCATAACAATATTGTTATTCATTATTATTTTGCTCTGCCTCGTCAAAAGGAGCAGAACAACGAAAATACCGGAAGCACGGGATCCATTGCATGACCGAAACCATCAAAGCCCATTGACTATAATGAGTCCTGTTGGGTATCCGACATGGTTTAAGCCATTATGCCGGACATTTGTCTGGCAAAAACAACGGAATCTGTGACGAAGCCCCCTAACGGACACCTCCAACACAGATAGGTAGCATGGGTGGGGGGGGTGTATTCTGTACCCTCATCTATTAAAGGAGAACGCCTCACCCTCGGAGGACATAGTACATCCCATACATGGATGGCCCATTGATTTCAATGGGCAAAATGCAATGTTTCATTTCCCTTTTGTGGTAGCACTGCTGGGTAATTGAATACTTGCTCCCAGAATCTCATGTAAGTTACGACTGATTACTGGGGGTGACAGCAGAGCGATACTTTGATCAGCTTATTTTCCTGGAGACCCTAAAAAAATGGGGGGGGTTGTCGAAAGTTGTCAACGCTATTATATTTATATAGATCTCTATCATATACACACACACACACACACGTTGTTCTCACCAAGATTTTTCAAGTTCTTAAATAGCAGATCTAACTAGTTATGTAGTAATACTTGTCCCACTAATAACTAGGCAGACAGAAGGAGGGAATGATTGGCAGGAATAGGACAAAGACATAAGTGGTGTAAAACTTCAGAGTGAAATGACAGATGTCAACCAGAAATGTAATATATCCAATTAGTTTAGATGGTGTTACATCAATGATATTCCACATATATTTTGCCAAGGGCAAATACCATTTATTATTACACATGTGATCTCTCTGCCTGTATCTGAACACTACCCTAGTCCCTTTAATGTTTAGATCATAAATCTTGAAAGTTTTCCACAATGCCAGGCTAGTCAGTAAAAGGCAACCAAAATTGGTCGTGTTTCTTCAAGTATTCTTCACGTAGTTTATTGAAAGTAGACTGTGTACAGTGACTGAAGGTTGCCCGTACACAAACAGTCAAAGATTATCTGGGACTTCGACAGATCTTCAAATGCAATTAAAAAGAATTAGAGTTTGGTTCATGTATTTGGTAGAACAAGAGAGGACTCTTGAAATTAGGGCATCTACTGAACAACTAAAAAGCAACGTAAGCCATATGCAGAGGGGGTACCTCCCTTGTAGTTGGCTGGTCGAGAGAAGTCGCCTGTCAAGATGTATAAGGAGTCGGTTAAGTGAATGTAACAGCATTTTGTGGGTCATTGTAATTTGAAACCACATTTAACATACAATGTTGAAGACCGTGCCAATCTGCTCTTCATGCGACTGTCTAGAAATCCAGACAATCCTCCACCTGTCCTACATGCACTATGCTACCCTCCACCTGTGCTACATGCACTATGCTACCCTCCACCTGTGCTACATGCACTATGCTACCCTCCACCTGTGCTACATGCACTATGTTACCCTCCACCTGTGCTACATGCACTATGCTACCCTCCACCTGTGCTACATGCACTATGTTACCCTCCACCTGTGCTACATGCACTATGCTACCCTCCACCTGTGCTACATGCACTATGTTACCCTCCACCTGTGCTACATGCACTATGCTACCCTCCACCTGTGCTACATGCACTATGTTACCCTCCACCTGTGCTACATGCACTATGCTACCCTCCACCTGTCCTACATGTACTATGCTACCCTCCACCTGTCCCACATGTACTATGCTACCCTCCACCTGTGCTACATGCACTATAATACCCTCCACCTGTACTACCTGCACTGTACTACCCTCCACCTGTACTATACTACTTCTACCTGTGCCATGACGAGCTGGTGTTTTAGATACCAGATGCGTGCGTCTTAATTTTATGTTAATGTACACTGTGGGGGAGGGGGAATGAACAACATTTCTACACCAGTTTCTGGCATAGAAAAGTCACAAATGGCTCAAAAGTCACATCTTGATAAATTTGTTGCCGATTAAGACTGGTCTTTAAAAATGGCAGTCTTAATAAAATTCCCTGTGTGCCCAACGAGGGACACTAATGAAGTTCCTGTGCTTATCTTCATACTTTAACTTTTGGGAGTTTGGAACAGATTAGCAGTTTCTCTAGTTACAATGGTTATCCTTGAAAGAATATTGTAACCTGAGGGACTACTGTATAACAATGGACATTTTTATGATGATAGCCACACAATTCCCCTGCGACGACCATGAGACCGACGACTCCTTCAAAGCAAGGTCTTCACTTCCCAGATGCTCTACATAAAAAAAGAAAAAAGAAGGAAGGAGGAAGAAGGAAGAAGGAAGAAAAAAGAAGGAAGAAGGAACCCAAGAAAATAGCAACCTTTATAAAAAATGAAAAAAAATTGCTATATTAGATCCCAGTATAAGTGTCTTTCGTCACTAAACGCTTCACCCCGACTCTCCCAAAAGATATTTTAAATATAGACATGTATTCATTTTCCTCCTGCCAATGACACCTAATACCAGACTAAACAACAGTAATCAGAGCAATAATCAGAAAAGTCTAAGTGATCGCAGCAATTCAGATTCATATCTGTCATCTCTATTATACCAACACGAACTTACTTATTTCCTGAGACCGACTCGCTCTACATTGAGGAATTTAATTGCATTTCCCCTGTAAAGCAAACAAGCATTTGTCATTAATAACTTTACTACTATCTACATTCATTCCATTGCAAGACCTCCGCTTAGCTTATCCCTTGTGCCCGGTATGCCACAGATGTTCAGTAGAAGAAAACATGCAAATAAATTATTCTGGGTTCTTTCCTTTAAAAAAAAAAAAAAAAAGGGTAAGACGCTCGGTATTTATAAATTACCAGAATCTAAAAATATCTCAAATCGCTGCTACCTAGTCCCACCCCTCTGAAAAAACTTTAGGTTATTAACTCTAAAATTGCCCTTTTTATCAATTGCAATAATTTAATAGATAGAATTACTAATATGTTGAAGATGCATGTTATTTTAATAGAATGGAGGGAGATGAGCAGCCGCCAGATTCATTCACTGTGGCTTATCTTGCACGGAAACAATACAACTGGTTTAGTAAAATCTAACCTGACTGACCCATCATTCTGTGGCTTTTTAACATGGAAGATGATTATAAAAGTGTTGGATGACTTAAAGTGTAACACACTGAGCCCCCACCGATCGCGAAAACAAAGCGGCAGAAGCCTTCAGGTGAGCGCTGTCCCGTTTTTTTTGTGAGCCTCTCTGCTCGGCTTTCCTTGCAGCGGTGTACGAGCTCAACAGAAAGTCTGAGTCCGTACACTGCTCTGAGAAAAGCCGAACAGAGCCAATCAGAAACTCAGCGGCACAGCGCTTACCTGAGGGCTTGAGCCGCTTCGTTTTAACGATCGGCGGGTGTCTCAGTGCTCGGACCCCCACCGATTAAAACTTCTGACATGTCTTTATACTTTCATAAAACTTTTGACATGTCAATTACACTTTAAGCTGGACATACATTAGGGATGTCTTACAATTGGTCGGTGAAGGTTGTTGTTTTGGACAACACTACCATAAGTTACTAAAAATCGCGGATTGATCTCTCCCTAAGGGCTTATTCACACAAACTTTGATTACGTCCGTGTGAAGGGTCCGTTGAAAAATAGAGTGTCTTATTTTCTTCCATTTTCACGGATCCCTCCATAGACTCAAGTCTATGGGGATCCGTGAAAAAGGGCTCTGTACGGCTGAAACTCAGATGTGAAAATCTGCAGTTTTTTCACGTTTGAGTTCCCCATGCTCGTGTGAATAAGCCATCTGTGGTCTGGTCTAGGCTTCTATTAATGGGATTCAGATCAGATGTTTGAATGACTTTCCAATGACTCTGACAACAAACTAAGAAAATCCAAAACCATAGATCAACTTTTCCACAAATATCTGTCTTTATATCCAAGTCACGCCCATTCGGGTCATGAAAATGTGCCAACAATTGTCAAAAAATGACGTCTGAATCAGGCTGTTTGGCCATTCAAACTTCTTAGTGTATGACCAGCTTTACAACGTTGGGGGTGATGAAGACTTGATCCTGTTGGTCTATAATGTCATCCACGATATAAGCCTCTCTTACTTTGGACAGGTATAATAATGCTCATTAAAAAATAAATGTAGGTTTAACAAAACATTATATAATAATAATAATAATAATAATAATAATAATAATAATAATACACACAAATAAGTAGAAATCAAGAAGTCAGAAACCCAAAGACCCTTTTAAGACAGGAAATTCTAGTAGGACATTATTCATATGGATTTTTTTTTGGGTCAAAACCATCACTGCTTGGACCAATGGCTCTTGCCAAATTATAACCTCTGTGTTTATCCGGACAGCTGGAGGCTTAGATTTCCAGCTTTGCAACAGGTAGAGAGCCGCAGGTTGGAAACCATGACATTAAGAGTAGTTACAATGATATAGAAAAGCAAAAACATACAATATTCTGTAGCTGGGTGTCCACAGGGTCTTCAAAAACATTTCTGCAGTGTTTTTTTTGTTTTTTGTTTTAAGTTCCCTTGTCTTACTATACTGCACACTCCATTGAATTCTGTAAATGCATGCAGACACTTGGTTCCTCGATGATATAATCTCTGGACTACACTGCCCAGTAGGTCTATCTGCTATGTGACGTTCTGAGGAATTTTTCAATGTGGGCTTTCAATGGTTACATGCATTATTTAGGTGATCGGTTTATGGGTTGACTGTATACATTTATATTGGTACTCTGCACTTTGTGGCTATTTAGCATTCCATAAAAACTACGGACTAGCATCATATGGATAGACTTAGTGTCACAAACCCAAGCAAGTTGCAGATTTCACGGCTTGCTGGGAAGTGTAGTATCCCAAAAGCGCAGGTTGCAGGCTACTGAATTCCAAAGTATTGTGTTTTGTTTTTTTTACTTTGATTCTTTAGCTGCACAGGGAGATGTGATAGAGGGGAGGGGGTGGGAGAAGACATCAGGAGTGATTATATACATACACAGACTGGCAAGCTCTATTGGTGACCAGGAGACAGAGATATTAGCTCCACAGGAGCAAATATGGCTGACAGGAAGTAGCTATTTCTGCTGTGAAACCTGAAGCACAGTCAGATAAGGTAATGGATGTAGGAGCAAAGTCAAGATTTCCTATTTCGACTGGATGTAAGAATTAACATCAGCATCTACAAAAAAAAAAAGATCTTTACATGCAGTGCGCATGACAGACCTTACTCAGCCAGCAGCCAATGGAACCGAACTAAAGAGATAACTAGTGTTGCCAATGGCTTGGTTTATAGCTTCATTTTTACATTGAAAATGACAAACATAGGATGGAAAAAAAAACACGTCATCAGGTTTTCTACTTTGTAAATATCCATGCTCTAAAACAGGAGTCATGTTTTCATGACGTCATTACACAGTAAGGCCCCCTGCACACGGTCATAGGCATGTGCACGGCCTGTGATTACAGGCACAGCCGGCCGCGGACAGTCACACGCATTTGCAGGCCGTGCTCCCATTATAAAGTCTAGGAGTACGGTCCGTAAAATCAAAAAATAGGACTATTTTTTGGATGCTTTCTATGGCTGGACACACACCCGTAAATATGCCTGAGGGTGTCCGTGGCCGATAGAAATGAATGGGTCAGTATTTTATCCGCAACTACAGATCCGTAATTGCGGATAAAAATTATGGACGTGTGCATGAGGCCTAACACATGGATTTGCAAACCTGCTCTCGCTCCTGGCTGGAAACACACACTTCTAATAAAATCTTGTAACACACATCTGGAAGCACATAAAACCATGCCTCATCTGCCGCAGCAGTAGTATCTGACTGTAATTGGTTGTAGAGATCTTGTTTGTGGGAAAATTCAGCCGTACAACAATAATCAAGATTAATTACAAGAGGACAAAATAAAAATGAAACAAATAACACACTTACGGTACTAAACTATAGTCTAGAACAACAACGTTTGCCCAGCTGCTATTCACTTTCCAGAGTGGGAAGATTAGGTCTCAAGTCATTCACATTGTATTATTTTGTCCCGGCTAAGCATTGCTTACATGCAGGGTCGCTGTGGTCCTCCTCTGTTGAAGCCGAAAAGTAGAACCCCAGTTGGGAATGTCCACCACCAGTCAACTAGGAAAACAAGTGCAACTAGGGTATATGTAGAGGAGATCTCTGAAAGCACATGTTTAACCCCTTAAGGACGCAGCCTAGTTTGGGCCTTAAGGCTCAGAGCCCATTTTTCAAATCTGACATATTTCACTTTATGTGGTAATAACGTGGGAATGCTTAAACCTATCCAAGCGATTCTGAGATTGTTTTCTCGTGACACTTTGGGCTTCATGTTCGTGGTAAAATTTGGTCGATATATTCAGTGTTTATTGGTGAAAAATTGCAAAATTTAGAGAAAATTTTGAAAAAATTGCATTTTTCAGAATTTAAATGCATCTGCTTGTAAAACAGACGGTTATACCACCCAAAATAGTTACTAGTTCACATTTCCCATATGTCTACTTTAGATTGGCATCGTTTTTTTAACATTCTTTTATTTTTCTTGGACGTTACAAGGCTTAGAACATAAACAGCAATTTCTCATATTTTTAAGAAAATTTCAAAAGCCTTTTTTTTAAGGTACCTCTTGAGTTCTGAAGTGGCTTTGAGGGGCCTATGTATTAGAAACCCCCATAAAACACCCCATTTTAAAAACTAGACCCCTCAAAGTATTCAAAACAGCATTTAGAAAGTTTTTTAACCCTTCAGGCATTTCACAGGAATTAAAGCAATGTGGAGGTGAAATTTGCAAATTTCATTTTTCTTGCTGAATTTCAATATTATTCCATTTTTTTCTGTAACACAGAAGATTTTACCAGAGAAATACTACTAAATATGTATTGTCCAGATTCTGCAGTTTTTAGAAATGTCCCACATGTGGCTCTAGTGCGCTCGTGGAATAAAACACAAGCCTCAGAAACAAAGGAGCACCTAGTGCATTTTGAGGCCTCTTTTTTATTAGAATATATTTTAGGCAGCATGCCAGGTTTGAAGAGGTGTTGAGGTATGAAAGCAATGGAAACCCACCAGAAGTGACCCCATTTTGGAAACTAGACCCCTCAAGGAATTCATTTATGGTTGTTGTTATCATTTTGACCACACCGTTTTTTCACAGCACCTATTTGAATTGGGCTGTGAAATTAAAAAAATGATATTTTTTCCATTAAGATGTAATTTTTGTTCAAAATTTCTTATTTTCACAAGGAATAAAACACCCCATTTTGTTGCCCAATTTGTCCTTAGTGCGGCAATACCCCATTTGTGGTGATAAACTGCCGTTTGGGCCCATGGGAGGACTCAGAAGGAAAGGAGCGCTATGTGTTTGTTGGAGTCCAGATTTTGCTGGATTGGTTTTCGGGTTCCATGTCGCATTTGCAGAGCCCCAGAGGTATGAAAGCAATGGAAACCCACCAGAAGTGACCCCATTTTGGAAACTAGACCCCTCAAGGAATTCATTTATGGTTGTTGTTATCATTTTGACCACACCGTTTTTTCACAGCACCTATTTGAATTGGGCTGTGAATTAAAAAAATGATATTTTTTTCCATTAAGATGTAATTTTTGTTCAAAATTTCTTATTTTCACAAGGAATAAAACACCCCATTTTGTTGCCCAATTTGTCCTGAGTGCGGCAATACCCCATTTGTGGTGATAAACTGATGTTTGGGCCCATGGCAGGACTCAGAAGGAAAGGACCACCATTTGGCCTACTGGAGCTTTTCTTGTGCTAAGTCATGTATGCAGAAGCCCCTGAGGTACCAGTACAGTTAAAACCCCCGAGAAGTGACCCCATTTTAAAAACTACACCCCTTAAGACATTCATCTAGTGGTGTAGTGAGCATTTTGACCCCACAGTTATTGTGTAAAAGGTAATGCGCAGCAGATGGTGCAAAGTGAGATTTGCAATTTCCTATGCATATATGCCATTTCAGTGTCTGATATATTGTGCCCAGCATGTGCCACTGGAGACATACACCCCATAAATTGTAAAGTGGGTTCTCCCGGGTACGGCAATACCCTACATGTGGCTGTTATTAGCTGCCTGGGCACACGACAGGGCTCAGAAGGGAAGGACCACCATTTAGCCTACTGGAGCTTTTCTGGTGCTAAGTCATGTAGGCAGAACCCCTGAGGTACCAGTACAGTTGAAACCCCCGAGAAGTGACCCCATTTTAAAAACTACACCCCTTAAGACATTCATCTAGTGGTGTAGTGAGCATTTTGACCCCACAGTTATTGTGTAAAAGGTAATGCGCAGCAGATGGTGCAAAGTGAGATTTGCAATTTCCTATGCATATATGCCATTTCAGTGTCTGATATATTGTGCCCAGCATGTGCCACTGGAGACATACACCCCATAAATTGTAAAGTGGGTTCTCCCGGGTACGGCAATACCCTACATGTGGCTGTTATTAGCTGCCTGGGCACACGACAGGGCTCAGAAGGGAAGGACCACCATTTAGCCTACTGGAGCTTTTCTGGTGCTAAGTCATGTAGGCAGAACCCCTGAGGTACCAGTACAGTTGAAACCCCCGAGAAGTGACCCCATTTTAAAAACTACACCCCTTAAGACATTCATCTAGTGGTGTAGTGAGCATTTTGACCCCACAGTTATTGTGTAAAAGGTAATGCGCAGCAGATGGTGCAAAGTGAGATTTGCAATTTCCTATGCATATATGCCATTTCAGTGTCTGATATATTGTGCCCAGCATGTGCCACTGGAGACATACACCCCATAAATTGTAAAGTGGGTTCTCCCGGGTACGGCAATACCCTACATGTGGCTGTTATTAGCTGCCTGGGCACACGACAGGGCTCAGAAGGGAAGGACCACCATTTAGCCTACTGGAGCTTTTCTGGTGCTAAGTCATGTAGGCAGAACCCCTGAGGTACCAGTACAGTTGAAACCCCCGAGAAGTGACCCCATTTTAAAAACTACACCCCTTAAGACATTCATCTAGTGGTGTAGTGAGCATTTTGACCCCACAGTTATTGTGTAAAAGGTAATGCGCAGCAGATGGTGCAAAGTGAGATTTGCAATTTCCTATGCATATATGCCATTTCAGTGTCTGATATATTGTGCCCAGCATGTGCCACTGGAGACATACACCCCATAAATTGTAAAGTGGGTTCTCCCGGGTACGGCAATACCCTACATGTGGCTGTTATTAGCTGCCTGGGCACACGACAGGGCTCAGAAGGGAAGGACCACCATTTAGCCTACTGGAGCTTTTCTGGTGCTAAGTCATGTAGGCAGAACCCCTGAGGTACCAGTACAGTTGAAACCCCCGAGAAGTGACCCCATTTTAAAAACTACACCCCTTAAGACATTCATCTAGTGGTGTAGTGAGCATTTTGACCCCACAGTTATTGTGTAAAAGGTAATGCGCAGCAGATGGTGCAAAGTGAGATTTGCAATTTCCTATGCATATATGCCATTTCAGTGTCTGATATATTGTGCCCAGCATGTGCCACTGGAGACATACACCCCATAAATTGTAATGTGGGTTCTCCCGGGTACGGCAATACCCTACATGTGGCTGTTATTAGCTGCCTGGGCACACGACAGGGCTCAGAAGGGAAGGACCACCATTTAGCCTACTGGAGCTTTTCTGGTGCTAAGTCATGTAGGCAGAACCCCTGAGGTACCAGTACAGTTGAAACCCCCGAGAAGTGAACCCATTTTAAAAACTACACCCCTTAAGACATTCATCTAGAGTGTAGTGAGCATTTTGACCCAACAGTTATTGTGTAAAAGGTAATGCGCAGTAGATGGTGCAAAGTGAGATTTGCAATTTCCTATACATATA
Source organism: Rhinoderma darwinii (assembly GCF_050947455.1). NCBI lineage: Eukaryota > Metazoa > Chordata > Amphibia > Anura > Rhinodermatidae > Rhinoderma > Rhinoderma darwinii. The sequence continues at coordinate 36,480,682 of NC_134691.1, read as the reverse complement.
TGTCATTTCAGTGTCCGATATATTGTGCCCAGCATGTGCCACCGGAGACATACACCCCATAAATTGTAATGTGGGTTCTCCCGGGTACGGCAATACCCTACATGTGGCTGTTATTTGCTGCTTGGGCACATGGCAGGGCTCAAAAGGGAAAGATGAGGGGGATAAGCTGTGCGGAGTGCATCAGGGTAAATTAAAAATCAAGGGATGTATGGTAAATTTTAAAACAATCTTTCATACAGAGCCCTGGTTTTTCGGGACACGTGTCGCATTGGTATGTTGTGTCCTTCCTTATCCCCCTCTTATAGCACACTTTGCACCTCTTTTGACTTTTTCCCTTCTTGCCAGTTTGGGGAACTTCTCCTGGAAAGTGTTGCCCTGGTACGATGCGTGTGGCCTCGCTTCCAGAAGTACTGGGTGCCCCTCCTTCCTGGTCGCCAAAAATTAGGTTCTTTATAACCACCTCTTGAAATTCCAGGAAAGTTCCCCTCTGGCCTGCACATCGACGTAGCACGTACGCATTGTACAATGCCATCTGTATGATGTGCACGGCCAGCTTCTTATACCACACCCTCGATTTCCGCGTAGCGCTGTAGGGCTTCAGGACTTGATCTGACAAGTCCACCCCTCCCATGTACCTATTGTAGTCCAGGATGCAATCTGGTTTGGGGGTCTCTGTACTGGTACCTCGTACAGGTACATGGGTACTGGTGTGGCCATGTATTGTTGTCAATACAAGGACATCTCTCTTGTCCTTGTACTTGACACACAATATGTTGCTACTAGAATGTGCCCTGCTCTCACCCCTTCTGAGTGTTTGCCCAAGCAGTGTTTTAGGGAGGCCTCTAAGATTTTTTCTAGCAGTGCCGCATGCCGCAGTCCTTCTGGAAGCGAGGCACTTGAAGAGCGGGACGCTGGTATAAAAATTATCCAGGTAGAGGTGGTAACCCTGGTCCAGCAGTGGGTGCACCAAATCCCACACAATTTTTGCGTTAATTCCCAGTAAGGGGGGGCATTCTGGGGGCTGAATACTGCTGTCCTTCCCTTCATATATCCTGAATTTATATGTATACCCTGATGCACTCTCGCACAGCTTATACAACTTCACGCCATACCTTGCCCTCTTACTTGGCAGGTATTGGCGGAATTGAAGCCTCCCTTTAAAATGTACCAGGGACTCATCAATGGAAATACACTTCTCGGGGGTGTATGCTTGGGCAAACCGGGCACTGAAATGGTCTAATAGGGGTCTCAGTTTATATAAACGGTCAAAACTGGGGTCATCTCGGGGTGGGCACTGCTCATTATCGGCATAATGTAGGAAGCGAAGTATTGCCTCATAACGCATCCTGGACATGGCCATACGGTACATCGGGGTGTGGTATAGGATGTCCGTGCTCCAGTAGGTCCTAATGGATGGCTTTTTTAGAAGCCCCATGTTCAAGAGCAGTCCCCAGAACTTGCCCAACTCTGCTGCGTTTACAGGAGTCCACCTCTGGGATTGGGCATAAAATGAGTTGGGGTTCTTGGTGATATACTGTTGGGCATATAAATTAGTCTGGGTGACCATTAGCTCTATAAAGTTATCAGTGAAGAAGAACTTGAAAAAGTCCATCTCACTGAACCCTGCCGTGTTAAATTTGATGCCTGGGCTGCCCGTGTACTCAGGGATTTGGGGTTCATAATGGTCTGGTGTGGGCGTCCAAATGGGGTCACTTCGCTCAGGGGTATCACTTGTTGTGGGGTCACTTCTCTCAGGGATTTCTACTATGGTGGTGGTCCTGGGGCATCTCCTAGGGGGTCCCTCCTCTTCATCGCTGGATGAGGAGGTAGACAAATAAAATAGTGTATCGCCATCCGACGAGTCTGTGTCGGAGGCCAGAAATGCATACGCCTCTTCAGCAGTAAATGTCCGTTGGGACATGCTTGTTGTGCGAAGACAAAATTTATATACTGCAAAAAAATAAATCCCTAACTGGGAGCAATAGGATAGCACAACTAGCACAAATGTGTGTTTTGTTTTTAGAGAGCAAGTGGACTTCCCTGACACTAAAGCTAACTAGGGCGAGGGTTCCTAACACTAAACCTAACTAAATTTTATGTGGACTTCCCTAACGCTAAACCTAACTACGGCGACGATTCCCTGACACTAAACCTATCTAGATTATTTCAAGCTTCCCTGACACTAAACCTAACTACGGTGACGGGTGCCTGACACTAAACCTATCTAATTATTCCGAGCTTCCCTGACGCTAAACCTAACTACGGTGATGGATCCCTAACGCTAAGCCTATCTACGGTGACCGATTCCTGACGCTAAATTCCCTGACACTATACCTAACTACGCTTTTTGACGGTTCCCTGACACTAACTAACCCTAATACTAAACTAACCAGTTAAATTTTCAAAATTGGCTAAACTAACTATTTTTTTTTGTTCCTTTTTTTTCTTTTTATATTTTTTTTTTTGTTTTATGTTTTATATAGAAAAAAATGAAAAAAAAATCCCCAGGGACCAAGAAATGTGGTCCTGAAGACTGAAAAGTGGTCAGTGATAGGAGATCACTGACCAAAAAACGTGGGTAGAACTCAAAGAGGAAGGGAACAGGAGTGGGTAGTGGATGGGGTGGTGGGAAGCAAAAAAAACGTTGTTTTAGAAACTTTTTTTCACTTTTTTTCACTTCTTTTCTCTCTGACTCTCTGCTCACAACCGATCTCAACGCCTCGCTAACTCCAACAGGGCGTTCAGGGCGGTTGCAGCAGGATGTGAGGTCAGAGAGAGGAAGTGACGAGAATGATCGCTGCTATTGGCTAGTTACTCACTGACTAGCCAATAGCGGCGATCGGCGAGGCGGGACCATAGTAAATGGTCCCGGCCCATTATGCTGTGATAGCATGCTGTCAGAAACAGCAGCTATCACAGCTCAGGAACGCCGGGCTCGAGCACTGCTGTGCTGAATGAGACCGATCGCTGCTATTGGCTAGTTACTCACTGACTAGCCAATAGCGGCGATCGGCGAGGCGGGACCATAGTAAATGGTCCCGTCCCATTATGCCGTGATAGCCTGCTGTCAGAAACAGCAGCTATCACAGCGCATGAACGCGCCGGGCGCGCGCACCGCTGTTCTAACTGCAAGACGTACTATTACGGCATGGAGCGCGAACGATAGAGCTGCCATGACGTAATAGTACGTCAAGGAGCGGGAAGGGGTTAAGGGATTCTCGATGTTCAGACATCCCCTTTAAGTGGGTCACAAATGTTGACCACCAGCTGTTCAGTTGACACCGTCCAAAAAAATATTTTTGTCCATTAAAGCCAGTCTATGGTGCCCAATAAAGTCCTGTTCAAACAAACATCCCTGTGGCCAAAATGGATTAAACATTTTTTCATACGGCAGATTGTATGCCTACCTTTGCACTTTGTATGACCAATAGGTGCAGAACTGGGGGATGGGCTACCAATGCCCGGGTACCATCAAGCCACTTTGCCTTAGCCAGGGTATTTGGATACAGGGATGGGGTCAGTGAAAGGGAACCTTTGCCCTGGGTGAAGGAAAGCCTATAAAAGTTTTACAATAGTAATCTAAAGAATAAAATACAGTGCAAGTACACTATAAAACAATGTTAAAATTCTGTAAAGGCCATACAACACAGATTAAAATACATTTTGACAATAAAACATTCCATGTATGATTTGGAGCGATAGTGATCCTTCGTATATTCTAATATTACATGTATGTGCTAACACATTTACTGATATTTATCTGCATTAAATATCAGTAAAAGTGTTACCACACAATATTAGAATCTAAGAAGGATCACTATCGCTCTTAATCATACATGCAATGTTTTATTTTCAAAATGTATTTTAAAAATCGGTGTTGTATGGTCTGAACAGAACTTTAAAATTGTTTTATAGTGTACTTGCACTGTATTTTATTATTTAGATGACTATTGTAAAACTTTTAATAAAGCACCGACAGAGGAACGGAAACAAACCATTCCCAATAAAAACTATCATCTGTACCTTTGACCCAGAAGTGGTTCCCGGTCGAGTGAGCATTTAAAGAATGCACTTCGTTGAGTTTTTAGACGCCTGATGAAGACCTAATTACTAGGTCGAAACGCGTAGCTTCCAGAATCATATACAGAGACATATGCGGTTTCAATACATATGTATTTTTAAGCCATAAAGAGGTTTTATACTTCACCCACGGAGAGGCCTTTCCGTTACTGGGGACGTGGCGGACTTCCAACGCAAGTGCAGGAGCGCCTTCAGTAAGGAGGGATGCTTTTTTAAGTTTCTCCAATTAATAAAGTAGGGAATGTAGTTACATCTTGTTCAGCTGCCTCTTTTTTTTTTTTTTAAAAAGGATTCGAGCACAAAGCAAAGGATCGGGGTGAAAGCATCAGGGCCATTGGCGCCCCCTTCAGGGTTGACAAGCGATGCACCCTGTGCAATCTCACCCCTCTAAGTCTGGCCCTGACGGCCAACACTATGGAAAGAATTGGATTACTGCTGTGCCAGGGCATTTCTCACCAACCTTATATAGCAAGATGGCTCGCCAACACTTATGGAAGCTTTAGTAATGAGAATGTCCTGGTTGAAGAAGAACACCAAAACTAGGTTTCTACAACATCAACATCTTCTATAAAACATGAAAGTAAAATGGAGAGGTACATAAACTACCAACCCCACCCTCCAAAAACACTCAGTGGTCCCACACTAGATTACCGGTAATGCTCGAAAGATGTACAATATTAGAAGTTTTCCATTTTCCATGCCTCCTAGAAATAAACCTATTACCATATACCTCTACAAGAGGCCAACTTACAAAGTGCCATTAAGATGTCTGGCATATAGATTTCTCCTTGTCATATTATACATAGAATCAGATGAAAGACCCTGGAGCCAAATGGTCTTTTTAGAAACACTTAAAACATGAAGTAAGACATGCAATGTAAATCTATGCAGAAGAAAAAAAAATATATATTGAAATTGATGTTCGCATGACTATACATAGCAATAACAGGGCTTAGCTTACAGCCATTTCAAATATATATCTCCGGAAAGATCCTCTGCTGCGGCTTCTGAGAACAAGCAAACATTCCGACTAGCAAACCGTAGCAGTCACTGCGCAGTAAATCAGTTCAGAGGGGCCCAAGCAAACATCCAGCCCTGCGAGTTATCTGGGCAGCACATTAAGTGGGGCTTCCAATGCCCCGTTGGAAAATGCTGAAAACCATCTTTCATGGACCAATCCCACATTACATGTACTTTTTAATCATAACTGTCAAACATTGTAAATATATTGTTTAAATTTCACTTTATTTGTTTTTCACCAGGCTAAAAGAGTTCTAATTTTACAATATAGTCTCTGTTACAGTATAGCCCATTGTCACGGTGCCCACAGCTTCTGGAAAGTGGTAATGAGTGTTCATGCATATGGCAGAATATAGAGATAATTAAAAAGGGTAACTAAACTTTAAAAAAAAACTTTTGACATGTAAGAAGTTTTGATTAGTGGGGGTCCGAGCACAGAGACCACAACGATCGCTAAACCGCAGAAGCGCTCAGGTGAATGATGTGCCGCTTCCGTTCTAAATCATCTTTCCTTGGAAAGCCGAGCGAGTGGTGTACGCACTCAAACGTTCTTTTGAGCCCGTACACCACTCGCTCGCTGCGTTTTAGCAATCGGTGGGGGTCTCAGTGCTCGGACCTCCACAAATCAAAACTTCTGACATGTCAAAAGTTGTTTTTTAAAGTTATATATAAGTTTAGTTACCCTTTAACTTTACCACTCAACTCTACCAGGGTAATACCAGACCCCAAGGTCCACCATCCCGTAATGGGGACCTTGGTGGAAGGGACCCAACACACAACCGCTTCCTTTGTTTTTTGTGACAGTGTCATGTGACAGCATATAAAATTATACAGTAACCATTGAGTTCAGTACAAGATCCACGTGCAGTTAGAGCCCCCTAATATATCATTTATCTGGTCAGAACAACAGAGCTCCCCTTTACAGATATATGACAAAATTAAATTAGCACAGAGTAAAGATGTAGTACATTTGTCAGAGCAGTCACCGGGGTCAATCTGGATTTTGCTATGGGGCCCTATGATTTTTGCGTACGGTTTCTAAGTACATGGAAGGTACGTTACACGAATGACAATGGAACAGGAACCCAATTTAAACTATCCCCCAACTCCATAGTATTTAGGTCATCAAGAACATGTGCTCATCTCAGGTTCTTATAGAATGCAATATAGAAGATATTAGACTACAAAAACAGTCCCTTCATGGAAAGGTATGGTCCCGAAAAAAAAAAAAAAAAAAGCCAGATTATTTCCCCCTAAATTTTATTTCTAACCACTAAGGGTAAGGCCACACGGAGCGGCCCTGACACGGTCGCAACGCAGTCAACAACCGCGATGGCACTATGTAGGTGTGGCTGTCAAATACCTCGTTAAGGGGTATTCCGGTTACATGCGCATACGCACTGCCGCTCCATTCATTCTCTATGGGAACACCGGAGTGCAGTGTTCGGCTTTTTATGGCGCTGCCATACAAAATTAATAGGGGGTAATTTGTTATAACCAGCAAAATCGTGCGGCCATAAAGGGTGTATTAATTCATGGTCGTATGAATTTGCAGTTAAAAGGGAAGGTTTACCAGCATTAACGTGCGGCCACTAACAAGCTGTTAGCCGTGTTGCGACCGTGTCAGGGCCGTTCCGTGTGGCCTTACCCTAAAAATTAGTTTTTAACCTTATTTTTAGAGGACTAATTTTTGTAAAAATGGTGCAAAGTGCACCAAATGTATCAAAATGAGGCACACAAGATAACACATTTTGCACACTTTTCCCTTGTACCATCTCTTAGCCGGTGTACATTTACACCAATTTTACGGAAAACAAGGCACGAATCTTTAGACTTTATACTTGCCGTATATTACAAATGCTCAGCCACACTACTTTTTCCAGAAACGTCAAAACTGTTGAGGTAAGCGAGTGTCTAAAACACATAATGTATTTGGAGCATGCCATGTACTCCATCTTCACATGCAATCTTAAAAAAGGAGTTCTCCAAGATTAGAAAAACACGACTGCTTTCTATTTAAACCAGCTCCCCACCTGTCCATGGGTTGTGTCTGGTACTGAAGATTCATCCCTATTAAAGTGAATGAAGCGGAGCAGCAATACTACAGACGACCTGCGGACAGGCATGGCGCTGTTGTGGAAAAAAAGCAGCCATGGTTTTTTGTTTTTTTTAATGCTGGACCACACTTTTAAAGCGGAGAGCCGAACAGATAATCCACACCTCTTTAGCCAAGATCCATACCCTCAGCTGACCCCAACTGAATATGGAGGGCGACCAGGAGGAGATTGAACTTTTTTTTTTTTACCCCTACTAGATTTCATTCTAGTGCTTGCACAAGTCTTGTACATGGATAAGATTTTTTTTTTTTCTTCTACATTTCTCATCCATTTCAAGCATGAACATTACTACGAGGGGATCCAAATAGGATTCCCTTCCATATAAATCTTGGTCGGCCTTTACATAATAGTATAATTTTGGGTTTTACTCAAGCTAATTGGTACAAACCCTGCTCTACAACTTAATAAAAGAGTCAGTGATTGGACCGTTTATTACCCAGGCCTACTCTATACAGATTGCATTAACGCGGGATCTGAAAGCCATTTAGGCATCTTGTTAAATTGGTTTTAAAGTAAAACATTAAATGAAGTGAAATGATCGATTTGATTTCCATTTCAGCCTGGATGCAATTGATTTCTGCAGAGTTAAAGACAGGACCCGAGCCAAGTTTTTTATTTCATTAAGAAAATTCTATTATACCGCATCTGAGATCATGTAATAGAGCCGAGAACGCCAGAGACATTTTTTGCGGCCGATGCCCCACAGTGATTATTTAAACATTAGCAGATGTTGTAAAGCAAGCGGCAGGATTCTAGGAATGTTTTATTTTCTCCCTGAACAAATGTCACGTTACGTCCCTTCTAGGTTCTAGTTTTTAAAGACCTCTCTCTTATTAGACTGCACAGAGCACCAGTAACCGCGGCCCTTATGGAAGCTGCCGCTAAAGAGAATTAGCTTCACCTATTGGAAAGCGTTTCACATGAGATGGGTTATAAACAGATGGAAAAAATAAATAAAAAAATCCCACAATTTGAATCCAATCAGATTGGTTTACACAGTCCGTGCATTGGCCGGGAGCCCAGACCAGACAAAACATAAGACATGTTATTATATGGCCCGCATTTGCGGTCCGGGATGAATGAAATCAATGTGTGCACGGTCAGTGAATTACGGATGGTCTGCGGATGACACTCCGCGGCCGCCTGTGCCGTAATCACGGACCCTGAACACGGCTATGGCCGTGTTCAGTGGCTTAACTACCGCTATAGCAGCCGTAGCGGCTGCTACGGGGTCCGCAGCATGAGGGGGCCCGTGGCCCCCCATGGGCGGAGGCTCCGCTAGCAGCTGCTATGGCTGCTACTGCGCGACGCTACTGAAGGGGTTGTTCCTACAAAACACATGCATCCCCTATCCACAGGATAGGGTATACATGTGTGATCGCTGGGACGTCCAGCGATAAGGAGAACGGGAGACCGAAAGTCCCCCAAAGTTCTCCATGACAAACCTCGGACTTCCGGGGTCTGTCTGCAGCTCCATAGAAATTACTTGTGCATCAGTCGCGCTTGTGCGCATGCGTGACCAGCGCTCCTTTCATTTTTATTTAACTGCGCAGACGCCGGAAGTTTGTCATGGAGAACTTCGGGGGACTTTCAGTCCAACGTTTTCCTTATCACTGGGCATCCCAGTGATAACACATGTATCCCCTATCCTGTGGATAGGGGATACATCTCTTTTGTAGGACAAACTATAGGCCGTTTTTTTTTTTTGGAGGGGGGGGGGCTATATGGCGTTATCTACAGGGGGGACTCTGTATGGCGTTTTCTACAGGGGGCTGCGTGTGTGTGTGGCGCTATCTACAGGGGGTGCTGTGTGGTTGAATCTATAGGGAGGCACTATCTACAAGGGGGGGGGTGTTATGTGATACCCAGCAGAGGGGGGGCACCAGACAAAAGTTTACTATGGGGACTAGTCTTTCTTAGTTACGGCCATGGCCATGTGCATGAGGCCTAAGCGATAATTACAAAAAGGCAGCCCTCCAATAAAATGTTCAATGTTGGTTTATTCATCCATGAGACCAGAGCAACTTTTAGCTTCTCCGTGGAGCTTTTCTATGGTGATCGTGTGGAGCTGGCCTAATTCAGTAACCCAAATACATTATATGGACAAAAGTATTGGGACATCTACACATTACACCTACAGGAGAATTTAGGACATACCATTCTAAATCCATAGGCATTAATATAGATTTAGTTATTCCCCCCCTCCCCACCCACAGCAGCAAAAACTGCTTCCACTTTTCTGGGAAGTTTTTCTACAATATTTTGGAGTGCGTCTGTGGGAATTTTTGCCCATTAATCCAGAAGAGCATTTGTGAGGTCAGACACTGATGTTTGGGTATGTTCACACGAGGGCGTCCGTTACGGCTGAAATTACGGGGATGTTTCAGCCTGAAAACATCCCCGTAATTTTAGCCGTACCGGCATGTGCAGGCGCTTGAACGCCGCGTCAATTACGGGCGTAATTAGCGCTGCTATTCATTGGAGTCAATGAATAACGGCTCTAATTACGGCCAAAGAAGTGACAGGTCACTTCTTTGACGCGGGCGTCTATTTACGCGCCGTCTTTTGACAGCGGCGCGTAAATATACGCCTCGTGTGAACAGACAAACGTCTGCCCATTGCTTTCAATGGGCAGATGTTTGTCAGCGCTATTGAGGCGCTATTTTCGGGCGTAATTCGGGGAAAAAACGCCCGATTTACGTCCGTAAATAGGCCGTGTGAACATACCCTTAGAGGAGAGAGCCTGGCTCACAATCTCCGTTCTATTTCATCCCAAAGGTGTACGATTGGGTTGAGGTCAGAGCTCTGTGCGGCCAGTCATGGTCTTCCACATGCAACTCACCCAGCCAACCAACCAACCATGTCTTTATGGACCTTGTGCACTGGGGCACAGTCATTCTGGAACAGAAAAGGGACGAACCCCAAACTGTTCCAGAAAAGTTTGAAGCTACAATTCTTCAAAATGTCCTGGTATGATGAAGCATTAGGATTTACCTTCACTGTAACTAAGGGGCATAGACCAACCCCTGAAAAACAGCCCCACTAGATACGTCCTCCACCAAACTGTACAGTTGGCACAATGCAGTCAGGCAGGTAACATTCTCCTGGCATTCACCAAACCCAGACTCATCAATCAGACTGCCAGATAGAGAAGCGCGATTCATCCCTCCACAGAACACGTTTCCACTGCTCCAGAGTCCAGTGGCGGCGGCTTTACACCACTCCATCCAACGCTTGGCATTGTGCTTGGTGATGTAAGGCTGGCATGCAGATGCTCGGCCATGGAAACGCATGCCATGAAGCTCCTGGCGCATAGTTTTTTTGCAGATGTTAAAGCCAGAGGAGGTTTGGAGTTCTGCAGTTATTCAGTCAGCAGATCGTTGGTGACTTTTATTCACTAGCGTCTCAGCACCTGGCGACCCCGCTCTGTAACTTTACGTGGTCGGCTACGTCGTGGCTGAGTTGCTCTGGTTCCTAAACTCTTCCACTTTGCAATAATAACACTCACAGTTGATCGTGGAATATCTAGGAGGGGGAAATTTCACAAACTGAAATGTTACAACAGTGACGTCCTATTACAGGACCACGCTGGAATTCAGTGATCTCTTTAGAATAATCTATTATTTCAATGTTTGTAAAGGCAACTGCATAGCTATGGGCACTGGAGTCAGTTTTTTTAAATTATTATTTTTTCTTTTAAACACACGGTACTGAAAATCACTTATTCTACAACTATTTGGCAGCACAAACAGGCCCTACGGTTCCATACTACAGAGTCATAGTCACTCCATGTTCCACCTTATGAAGAGAATAGATCTGTATTACAACATCCAATGGAGCACCACAATGTTTTTACTGGCTGATTCTGAATGAATCCATCAGACAAAACCTCAATATTAAATAGTAGGTATACAGAGCTAGAGTATGGTCCCATAGACTACCATGGGTGCCTTAATATGGCTCTGTTCAACTCGGAGATATAATATAGCCATGTGTATGAGCTCGAAGGCTAGGGCTCCAACACATCAGTAAAAATTGCAGTACTATCGCAACTTCAATGATTCCCTATGGAAAAAAATAAAAATTATTGCAGGAGATTTTTTGCATTGGCCACTAACAAGTTATTTTCCCATAGGGACATATTGAAGTCACAGCGTGGTCACTTGAATCTCAAAATTTTACTGTGTCTTGTAGGTGATGTATTGTATTAAACAATGATTTATATCCAACTAAGGCAGGGTTTACACGAGCGTGTGCATTTTGCGCACGCAAAAAAATGTGGTGTTTTGCGTGCGCAAAAGGCACTTAACAGCTCCGTGTGTCATCAGCGTATGATGCGCGGCTGTGAGATTTTCACGCAGCCGCCATCATTATGACACTCCGTTTGGATGTTTGTAAACCGAAAAGCACGTGGTGCTTTTCTGTTTACATTCATAGTTTGACTGCTGTTGCGTGAAATATATATTTTAAAAAATAAAAGAAGTCCATGCTTACTTGGTGTTAGATTAAGAATGGAAAGGTCACCATGTCAGATATGAAACAGCGGAAAGTAAAAAACCATAGCTGACCATCAATAATCAGTTCAGTATAACTTTACAAAGACAAGTTCCAGTCTATACTGTAATTTGGTGGCTTTATTTTTGGATTGCATTTGCTGCCAAAAATTAGCATTTTGACCCTCACAATAGAAACAAAATGATAGAGAGGGTCTGTATTATGGCAAATATATAATGCTTCTAGCCTTACTGTACCCTATGGATATGTTGGTTCGGTCTATCATTGAGGTTTGGAACCTAGAGGCAAAATCTACTACGGATTTGAACAAAAAGTTTATTGGGACAGAAGTATAGTCATTGAACTTTGTAAATCATATCTATGCTACAACTGCCATTAGAAGGAAGGATAAATGAAAAAAAGATAGTCCAAGTCATTGGAAGCAAATAAAAAGGACTCAAAAAAAGTGTTATGGTTACAATCCCTTAGAAATTGAATCGTCTTCCGTTGAGTCTCTAAACAAAATGAATACTTTTGTTCCCCAAGTAAAAGTTCCTAACGACGACTATAAAAGCAGGGAAGCCGAGGAGGGATTTACACAAAATGAGAACAGAAATGTTGACAGTGTATATCCACCGGTGAATATGCTTACCATAAATATTGAGGGGCTTTTCGCAAGTAATCAAATGTCCACCATTGAGCAGATTCAACCCATGCTCCTGTGGCTAATCCACTTGTTCAGTGTGGTAGGAGATCAATTAAAACCAGCTTAGGTTATTGTAAATGGGACAATTCACACAAGTTGAGTTAGATCTCTATTCATTTCTCTCACTCACAATACAAATACTTAAGCTGGGCAGTAAAGCATCTATCACCCTTCACCGTCTAGCCAGCACTTTAAGTAGTTCCACATTTAATTAAAGACACAGTATACCCTTTGTTGGCACAGATTGTCAGGTCACTTTTAAGCATTTGCAATCAAATTCGACCCGGAGAAAAAAAAAAAAATTTGAAAAAAAAAAAGTTACGAATTCTACAAAACATCTGTTGGAAAAACTTCAAAATAAAACCCACTTTATAATCTAATGTTTTAGTTACTCAAAAATTTACAAGACCTTAAATGTTTAAACCGTTTTGCTGGGGCATTTTACGAGAGGTCGGTACGTGTAAGTAGTGCAAGGTTTATTGTGCACCAGAAAAATAAAAAATAAAAAGTTTAAAGAACAGGTATGTAATGATCTAGTTAGCAATAACAGTGGTGCAATTAGATGCTGGTTGAAAGACATATTAAATATGCGTTCTTCAAAAATAAAAAAAAATTGCTAAACAAAAGAAAAAGTCCTTATCCAGATGTAGAATAAAAGTTGACATATAATGCCATTTAGAAACAAGTGCGGTTTAGTGCTCATTTCATTGGTATACATCATGTTAAAACACGTTAATACGCAGGACCAGAGGCAAAGTTGGCAGGGGGGGGGGCCCAACAAACCACTTTGCCTTGGCCAGGGTATTTAGTTACAGGGATAGGGCAACATATATAAACTTTGACCCAGGTGATGGGAAAAAGTAGCTATAGCCCGGTGTTAAGTGAGCCACTTGATTTCTTTAAAAAAAACATCATAAGTCCTCAACGTTTTTCTAATCACCTTGTATGGACCATGTGGACTACTTGCTACCAGGAGACCTTTGAGGTGAGGGGGGAAAATAACAAAACACACACTTCATGACAGCAGTTTACCCCCCCCCCCCCCCCCCCATCTATCCACCATGAAGAGACAGGGAACGCAAAGGGTTTTTTCCATAATAAACTGTTATAGCATGGGTTATGGTTAAACTAACCCCCTCTGGGATACCCACCCACACCAAGAGGGGAGATGACAGGTCACAGTTCCTAGTGGTTGTGCATGTGTGGCCACTTTCCATTAAAAGTGAATTATAAAAAAGATAAATGGCGGAGTGTGGTTGGCCATCTCCCATTAATCATAATAGAAAGTCATATGATGCCACCTCTCCTCCGGAAAAGTAGGACTAGGAATCCCCGTTCTCAGGTTTAACAGGGATCCCAGTAGTCATACCATGGAGAACCCTTTTAAGCTAAACCAAACAGAACTCTAGAAGATTTTCCAAAAGGACTCATCCCTTTTCATTCTCAGAAGGAACTCGGTCTTAATTGGTTTCTTTGGAAAATCTGCCATGTATGGCCAACTGTTGGCCAAAGTAGCGTGCCACCCACCACAATGTATGGAGGGGATGGAAACAATTCCAGATGCTTCACCTGACCGTCAATGCAACATCCAGTCAAGTCTGCTTCTCCCTATGAAAAGAAATCTCAAAATATTTATTTAAAGCTCTTGTCCGTGCCAGATAATCTAATAGCTTTACTTCATCGCCAAACCTCGAAGAGTCTACCGATGCTGCATTTTAACTTATTCATTATAAGGCATTACTAAACCTTACACAACTCCATTATTAAGATTGTAAATCATTGTTCCACTGCAGCTCAAAGGAAACAGACTTAATGCATTAGCCAAAAAAATAAAAAATCATCAAGAAGACTCAAGGTAGAGTCATAAGGAAGGATTTGAAGTTACTTGTGAGACTTTAATGGGAGAAAAGAGCAAAGTATTTCTATGCAGTCGAAACGTTTAGTTATTCTCCACACAATCCTATCACCTAATAATAACAGTATCACCCAACAAAACCCGAGACATCGCGAGATAATATATTCTTAAGATGATGAATAGCTGGGTCCAAAAACTTAGGACTAGTCTACAAGGACTTGGCTTTATCTTAAGACAAAACCTTTATTGTTGCTTATGTAAGAAACCATATAGAACACATACCTCGCTTTGTTCGATTTTTCTTCAATTGGTCACCCTGGAGACTTCATATAGATGGGTTTATGGTTATTGGCTGTGAAATTTTAAAGGAGGAGCTCTAAATATATTAACTCCTCACAAACTGGAAATATTTAGAATTTCCATACATTGTAAGTTAAACCTTTTTTTTTTAACTGATCGGATTTAGTTGCCAAATGGCAGGAAGCCAAGAGTGGAGGTGAAAAAATAAAAAAATTGTAGCTCAGTCTTATTTAAGGGACTATTTCAATGTTTATTAAAGGAATCTTGGAGGAGGTAGACCGTCATTTTAAAGTCTTGGGGGGGGGGCAGAGGTGATCAACTAAAACGGTTGGGTGCCACTTACATATAAGCAAAGTTCTAGTCAGACTAGAGAACAAGATAACCTTCATGGATCTACGCTTGTATAGTAGGTAACTGTATATACTGAAGTATCCGAATAGGTCGGTTATGAGACTCACGTCTATGAGTGAGTATACTTAGACTACGGATGGTCAGATTTGTGTCAACTATTATATTCCAGCCCATGCCCATGTGCAATAGGAAGAATACAGACTAGCCCAAATGGTGGCCTGTATTCTGTAGATGACTCTGAAGGGCAGACGGTTTGAGGTTTCTCACCTCTGCCATGACACAATATTGGATTTGCCCCAACTCCTAAAAAGAGAAAATTCTAATAATAAGTAATAGCTTTTCATGGCATTCCCGAGTAGACAACCATAGGTTTTCCATGGGCAGACCAAAAGTTTAAAGCGTTTTATGATTTAGACATTCATAGAGAACAAAAAACTAAAAACATAAACCATCTTCTACAGTCTCTACGGGGTGCGTCCAGGAGCCCCCCATGCAAATAAACAATCCCCTTTAGCTAGTCTAGGCACTACATTTGGTCTTTTACGAGCCCTACTGAGATCAAACTATACAAATCCAGCAAAGTCAATTTTAACCTACAAATATTATATCTCACTAGATAAATGTTATCCATCACCATAAGTGGTGACAACTTAGCAGATACGATTTCTCAGAACTTTACTCAACATTAGTCTTGTTTCCTCAAGAATGGCCCCCTACCACATCATTGTGTAGATATGAAGCCAAGTCCACCCTCCCTATTTCCAGAACTGCTAAAGGTTAACCCTAGACATCTAGGTTTCGAGTCCACTGCAGGAACAATTCCTTCGATCTGGGGATAAGCGTCGTCTACAGCTCAACTTCTATCTAACGTTCAGATGAACAGTCTACACCAGAGCTGAAGCCGACAGCTCTGTCCGTCTGACCAGCAGAGGATTCAGTCATTAAGATTAATGATCACATTGCCTTCAACAATATTCCCAGCAGCGGGCTCACGTAGAGTTTGTCAGGAACACCACGCGAACACGCCGCCTTTCTAATGCAGGAACACTTCTCTTGTGACAGATCAGTAACAATGACCACCCAAGTAGATATTTTAAAAACGATTATATTTCGAGACACCATCTACAGCCAAAACATACACCCCTCAACTGATAACAAAAGCAACAGAACATATACCAAACCTCGATTACCACAGAACCCCTGCGGTAATCCACATTTGGTTCAGTAAAAATCGTGCAGGGTCCATAAGACAAACAGTTAAACACGAGTGCAATACGCCTGTCGGAGGAAGCCCTAATTAGAGAAGCATTCAGTTACCCAATTTTTTTACATTGCTCCAGCTCACTCTATTTTGTGCAGTATTTCGATAGTACTGGTCCCTGTCCAAGGACCCAACCACAGAAATTCAACTAAAAAGAGTTTACATTTATTTAGGTTTATGAAATGTAGCAGGTGACTATGTAACCTTGACCCTGATCCAGATGGAAAAATTAATTTCTCATTGAAAAGGCGACAGTAAGATATGGATGTAAAGAACATGCCTAGACTAGTCCAATACAATCTACAGATATCAACTGTGACCACCACTAGGAGATCACTCTGGGTCTCGCCCAATGACCACATCAACGAATTACTTGCTCATGTTACTTTTATGAATTTCAGTTTTTTGGATAATTTTTATTTTTTTTTCAAATCAAGATTTTCTTCCATGAACTCACACAGAAGAGCCAAGAGCAATCAGAACTAGTTCTAAGAATCTAAGAATAGGTAGCTGGGGTGGTGGGGGTCTTTCTTAGAATTTAGCGTAAAATAAAATTGGAAGTAAGAAGATGCTATGGAGACAAGGTGGGACATGGTTACAAAGAGTAAGATGATAAAAGGAACATGTCCATGAAGTTCAACCTCTCTAAACCAAAGGGAAGCAAAGCCAAACCCCTTAGGGCAACTATAGCCAATTTTTAACTAAATAAAAAAAAATTACAAAAAATTTGTTCCCTTTACCCCACAAGGGCATTCCGACACACTCCGAGAATCATATTATCTTTTCTAGGAATAGCTACACATTTGCACTGCCAGTTAACCCTCTTGGGTCTCATGACGAACATTAAGGGTATATTCACACGGCCTATTTTCAGACGTAATTCGGGCGTTTTACGCCTTGAATTACGACTGAAAAATTGGCTCCATTACGCCTACAAACATCTGCCCATTGCTTGCAATGGGTTTTACGATGTTCTGTTCCCACGAGGTGTAATTTTACGCGTCACTGTCAAAAGACGGCGCTTAAAAAGACGCCCGCGTCAAAGAAGTGCTTGTCACTTCTTGGGATGTTCTCGGAGCCATTTTTCATTGACTCCATTGAAAAACAGCTCCAATAACGTCCGTAAAATATGCGAGTAGTTACAAAAACCTCTCAAATTCAGGAGCCGTTTTCAGGCGAACAGCTCCGTAATTTCAGACGTATTTTGCTACTGCATGTGAACATACCCTAAGGGTATGTTCACACACTTAACAAAAAATGGCTGTAAAATACAGAGTTGTATACAAGGGAAAACAGCCTCTAATTTACAGCTGTTTTTTATGCATCAAGCGTTTTTTGATGTTTACGGCCATTTTTTGGGAGCTGTTTTTCTATTGACCCAATGAAAAATGGCTCAAGAAGGGACATGCACTTCTTTTTTAGAAGGCGCTTTTTTACGTGCCGTTTTTATAAACGGCGCATAAAAAAAGGCCCCATGGGAACAAAATGCCGTTTTTACAATTGAAATTAATGGGCAGATGTTTGGAGGCGTTCACTTTCCGTTTTTTCAGCCGTTTTTCGTGGCATTTACGGCCTGAAGAACGGATGAAAATAAGCCATGTGAACATACATTTATAGGATAGGATATGGCATTAATGACCCATTGGTGGGGGTACAACCTCCGGGATTCCCACCAATGCCAAAAACAGAGATGCCTGGTCACAGTTCCCAGCAGAGAAGTGGCCATGCATGTGTGGCCACGGTCCCATTTAAAGTCACCCGCACTCACTCATTTAGGTCTCCCATAAAGTGAGTGCTCGTATGCAGCCACCTCTCCCCCGGGAAAAGGGGACTGGACACCCCATTCTCAGGATCAACAGGGATCATACCATGGAAAACCCCTTTAAATTAAGCCAAAACCTGATCTTGACGACCTACCACCTCAATACGGATATAGATCTATGAATAGAATATACCCAAATTCTGCCATTGACTAGGAGCGCTACCCAATATATAAATCACACACCTGAAACCACCTGTACTTAATATGTAGGAGGCTTTCCATACACGCACACGAGTGACTGAATGCGTTTTGGAAAAGATAGAAAGAATAGTGAATGTTCCCGGAGATCTAGGCTGGAGCCGCTTTGTGGTCTCTACATAGGATACAGTTTCACTCATAGTCAAGTTGAAATAAAAACATTCCACAAAAAACACGTGCAAGCCTTATATAGGTGCATCACGTAAAAATAGTCAATCATTCTCTTTCCACAGATGTAGCAGAGTGGAGTTGGTCATTGGTCAAAACTAAATCAGATGCTACAATCTCTTATCTGTGTTTTTACATGCAAATAATCTTTACTCCGAGATCACATGTAGCCTTAAAGAGTTAATTGATAAGTCCAGCACTGCTACATGCACCGAGTATGTCAAAGGTCTTCACTTAAAGGGGTTGAACACTTTTGTCTGCTTCTTTGCACGAGCAAACAACATGGTCTCTCCTGCGCAGGTACCTCCATAGGAAATACAGAAGTGTAGCAGAGTTAGTGCTATATCCCCTATAAAGATACCGGAGCAGGAAAGATCATAATATTTCCTCAAGGGCAGAAAAAGCCAAAAATGCGCAACCCACCTGTCTTACAATAATACTAATATAATCCTGCATAAAACAACAAGGATTTCTAGATTTCACCTCCCATTTCCATAACCTGTATTAAGTCATTTGGTCCAGGATGTATTACTTATACCTAGAAATATCATGAAATAGTGATACAAGTGCATTACCCCTATATATGTTACATATATACAATAGCATTGCTCCACCTATTGTCCCAAAAGAGAAGTGCACTTTACTCATAGGATCAGTATTATGTATACAGCAGATACATACAAGCTCAATACAGACAGCAGCATCTATCACTGAGCCAGTTGTGTAGAACAACAACTCAGCTCTGCTATGTCACACTTATCTGAGTTTTCCACTGGACCGGTCGCTAAACCTAATGAGTGATCACAATGTATTAGAAATCCTGCCCCAAAGGGTGAGATGGCAGATTTAGCTCTGCTACATCTCTATATAGAATACAAGACACATGGACGTTTGCAGTAGACACATCAGACCATATACAGCCAGATCCACTACTACCCCCAACATTGCCAGTCACTGACCTCTTTTGCTCCTTTTCCAGCGGTTGTTTTGGCAGTGACTGTAATCCACACAGTTCAGGATGAGAAGAGCAAATGAAAAAAGTCTGAATTGCATTTGTGCAGGTGTTGGAAAAAATATCAAATAATAGTAATAGAAACTATGTAACTGTCTTCAAGGTAAATATATTAAACGAATAGAAGTGTGCACAGGGTCCTATCACTCATCCAAACTTCCATCTCCGGGGTAAACTACTACAACCTGTGGGTACAAAAAAACAAATATGACGTTTTCAGCACTTACAAATTGAATTGACAACCCTCATCATCCCACTAATGTGTCTAGAGAAATCAGTCAATAACACTTGCGACAAATCCAGGTAAATGGGAAGGACAGGTCCACCTGCGACATTCAGAACAGGCTCCTTTAAGAAGAAGTCTCAACTCACCTTGTAAATGTCGGGAATCAGAGTCAATGATGTGCAGGATCGGACCAAATCAGATCGTAACCAAACGTGTGGGCATGTTGGTGCTGAAAGTTTGGGGATCCAGTGCTTCTTCAGTTGGGGGATCCTGGGTCTTTAATTTGGTGGGGTGCAATCCTTCCCATCCAAAGAGTGAGCAGAGTCCTGGGCAGAGTAGCAGAGCTGAGTGGCTGTATACAATCAGATCGTGTATGACTTGTGGTCCTCAGCACTGGCTCTTGTCATGTCCCTGTTGGTGCAGCTTATGGGAGATCTCGGGGACTGTTGTCAGGACTGATGCTCCACTAATGTATGTAGTCCTCTGGTCCTCCGTGCACACAGCATCCAGGAGTCCTAAATAAAGCAATGCCCTGCACAGTGATCCTCCTCCTGCTCCCCTCCCCTTATTAAGTCCAGCACATTACACAGCATGCACACCTACACCATCTCCACAACTACATCATCCTGCCTGGTCCTGACAGCTTAACCCTACAACTGCCTGCATTGGCATCAGGACTAGCAGAGCTGAGTAGTCCCTGTTACTAAGAGGTACTAAATGTTCCAGCACGCCCTCTGTCTATTCCCCTGCGCCCTGTATGTCCCCAGCTAATGTGGCACTAAAAGTTTCAGCGCACCCTGTCCCTCCTGGCACTAAATGACTGCATGTGTTAACCCTGTAATCCCCTGTTATCGCATACAGACCTGCTGCATAGTGTTCAGCCTGTTCCAGTTAATGTGGTACTAGAAGATCCAGCATGCCCTGTCTCCACCCGTCTGTCATGAAGAAACAACACTGATGGCTCTAAATTCTAATCACACTGTTTTAACCCTTTAATGGATTGCTAAGGCATTAGGACTTGCTGTATTGGGTAATTAATGTGTCTCCAGTTGAGATGAACTAAAAGTCCCAGCATACCTTGTGTGTATCCTTGGCTTTCGATTTCTTTACCCTATAACTGCCTATTAGGGCATTAAACTTGCAGAATTCTTCAGTCTGCGTGGTTCCTGATACTAGATGTTCAGCTTTTCTGTGTCCATCTGATAATACATCAGTATAAGGCTTCGTTCACATCTGCGTCAGGGCCCCGTTCATGGATTCCATCGGAGCTTTCTGTCAGGGGAACCCATGAACGGATCCCTGACTGAAAAAAACGGAAAGCATAGGTTTCCATTTGCATCACCTATATTTCAATGGTGACGGATCCGATGCACATGGTTTTTGTTTGTCGCCATTGTGTAAGGGCTCCGTTGTTTTGACGGAATGAATAGCGCAGCCGACTACGGTATTGATTCCATCAAAATAACGGAGCCCTTACACAACGGCGACAAACGGAAACCATGTGCACCGGATCTGTCACCATTGAAATTAATGGTGATGCAAACGGAAGCCTATGGTTTGTTTCAGTCAGGGTTCTGTTCATGGATTCCCCTGACAGAAAACTCCCATGGTACCCATGAATGGTGTCCTGACGCAGATGTGAACGAAGCCTAAGGGTGTATTCACATGTGCAGGTTTTGATCAGGTTTTTGGATGCAGTTTTTAAAGCCAAAACCGGGAGTGGATTAAAATATCTGTCCTTTATACTCTATCTTTCTTTGTGATCAACGCCTGGTTTTGACTTTAAAAACTGCATTAAAAAAAATCTGATCAAAACCTGAACGTGTGAATACACCCTTATAGTATTGTGACTTGCAGTGATGGGCAGTGGGTGTTGTTACCGTGGTACTATAGGTTTCAGCAAGCCCTGCCCATCTCTATACAGCATCAGGACATGCAAAGTGGGTCAGATTGTATTGCTGCCAGCTAAGGTGAGCGCTCCATGGTGACCAATACGATCGTGTGCGATTGCAGACCGATATCACGGCGAATGTATTTCTATGCGGTTGCATGACATCCCATGTACTTCACACAGACGCACATACGATTTCATGCATCTGCGATATCACATACAATTTTTTCCCGTACGGTTCTATTAATATCGCATGCAATATTCTGCAATCGCGATTTTACGAATTTTGAATTATTGGGCTAGGGCTACATATCGACTTTAGCCACGCGGCATGAAGATCGCAATGCGTCAGCACAAGTAATGATTGTAAATGTAGCTGCGTTACGAGATGCGACTTCACACGACCGCAACACGACAGTAGCTAAAAATTCACTCGTGATTTTATGTACAAAAACTTCAATGTGAGTCGAATGCGACTCATTTGTGATACGTCAGCGATTTTTTTCTTTATTGGTGTCTTTTAGATGCCGGTTAAACGCATGCGACTCACAAGCAAATCGCGTCCTAAAAAAGTTGTGTGACAGCAAAGCCGCAAAGAAATCGCATACATTTTGTTGTTGCGTGACTTGCGTGCGACCAAAGTCACCGTGCAGCTTTAAAAGCAAGATCGCAACACAAGACATCGCATGAGAAACGTTGCTGTGGAGCCCCAGCTTATTGAGGTACTTCAGCGTCTCAGTACATTTTAACCCTATAACTGCCAATGAGGAAACTTTCGCTTATGTAACTTGTGGAACTACAAGTCCCAGGATACTAGAAGTTGTGTGATTTCTTTCTAGTTAAAAGTTTGACTAATTCCTTAAGTCGTCCTCTTCTATCCAAATATTAAAAATTCTATTTTGCAACTTCTTCATCTGTTTTTGGGAAAATCTTGGGGAAAAGAACAAGTTTTCCTGGCAGACTTGCCCTTCTGTAGATCTAGTGGTAACCATGTTGATTGTCACCCAACTTTCTCAGAAACAGATACATGCAAAAATATAATATGAACAGCTTGACAGAAGAGGACGACTCCAGCACTTATATTTTCCGAATCTTTATTATTTATATAAATTATATTAGGCTTGTGTTTTCCATACTCTGCGATCAGAGTCGATCAAAGTGTCGTATTTTTTGCAGTCCGAAGTCACAGGTCCATAAAACTTGTACAGATGTGATGTCATGCAACCACCATAGACTACTATTAGCGCCAAATATTCTACCATCATGTCACAGTTTGATAATCACGGCACGTGAAGACGCCATGAAGCCATAGTCTAAAAGGGTTATTGCCATCTCAGAAAGTGATGTCATCACTTCCATCACTTTCTGATCAGTGGGGGTCTAAATGACGGGGCCCTCATGATCCTGAGATTGACGGGGCCGTAGGCACTGCTTTAGCACTGTGTCCCCTTAAATGTTTTCCCTGCACAACGGCGCTCCCGGGCACTGGCAAAAGCTCAAAAGGGGACGCAGCGATAAAGCAGTGCTTCGACCCCTTTAATCCCAGGCTCGGTGGGAGCTCAGCATTCGGACCCCCACTGATTAGAAGGTGCTGTCTTCTATAGGCAATATGCCATCTCTTTCTGTGAAGGGAATAAACCGCTCACATTTACTAAGTCACAAAAAAATGCGCCAAATTTCTCACAATGGTGCATGCAAAATCATAATTTTGGCGCATGTTAGACACTTTTTCCTTCCTTATACCACTTTTGATTTTGCACTAGAATTTTGTGCCCGTTCTTTGCTTAATTTTTTGGGCAAATTTCATTCTAGCCACACCCCTTTCCCACTAAGCCACCCCCCTCTTTTCAGAACACTTTTCGAAAGTGTCTAGTGAGCTGCAAACAATAAAATTGTGCCAATTTGCGCCAAAATTTGGCAAATTTTTCAACACTTTCTAGAACCAGACACAGTAGTAAATCTGCTCCATTGCTCATCACAGACATTAGTGGAAATTCACTAGGACATGCTACCAAATAGTGAAAACCCCCATCGAGTAAGCTAGAAGCATGGCGCTGGGGAAGCGCCACGCCACTCCGTCTCTGCTTGGCTATTTCTTGGCACCCACATGGACTTCCATTGACTATTGGATGAGTAATAAGAAGAATTATAAATTAGCATTGCCTCACCAGGTCCTTTGTACTACAATTCCCAGCATGACTATGACTTTAAGGATCCTTTGCCTCCCCTTCCCTGCTGAGGAGGAGACCCTGTTTACATAAGCAGGGTTTTAAGTGGCCATTTTTATGTAAATGAGCCGTATATTGTGCTCGGCCATATAATTAGATTAACATGAAAATACAAACATCCCCGCAAGACAAAGCGGCGACACTTCTAGGTAAATAACTAAGGAGACAATTGCCGCCACATCGACATCTCAGCATTTAAGTCGCATTTGGGGAGTTTTTTAAAGAGTGGATGTTAATGAATTAGGTTTATAGAGCATGACAAAGGCTCAGGGTTGTGGAATCAGGACGTTTCCTCAATCCTGGGCCACTAAGAGGAAATTTAATGGATGCTACAGAGGAGAAGTGCGGCACGTTGAGAAGCTGAAGGGGTTTGTTCTGGAGTAGTTAAATATATTAGATATATTACAGAACATTAGATTTTGATCGCTCCAGTGATGCAGTCAGCAGTTGCACAGAATTGATTAGGTGATATCACTATGTAAAATTGGATCTTACCTCATCCCAAGATCATACAAAAAGGACTTCTTAAAGGGATTGGTGGTTATAACATCTCCTCTCCCAATACCCTATTAAAGAACCGCCTCAAAAGTCTTATGGCATAAACGTTTTATCAGTGGGGTCTGACCAATGGGATCACGCTCAGATCTTTCCATATTTGACTTTAATGGGTGACCAGATGCATACGTGAAGCTCCAGGGCCCCAATACAAGATCTATAATGGGGACCCTATAACTATGACATGTTAGTGACAGTGCAGCGTCCTCTTATGGGGCAGAAGAGCAATGGGACCAAGGACATGGTGCAACCTCAGCACCAGTTTTTCTCTGCCTGGGATGGGGACCGGGCACCCTAGTTTTTAGTATTGTGAGGGTCCCAGCGGTTCAGACTACCACCCATCAAATTTTTTTGCCATATCATGTTGGTGGGATAGACCCTTTCAAAGCCTCCTGTGCTGATAAGAGGGGGATGTTTGTAGCAAGGTTCGGATAGCACTAAGTTAAGGCGTGGGTGCATAAGAAGGGTCCCAACCCGCTGTTGTTCGGTCAGCCGACATACGAATGCGCCCTCTTTACAGGATCATACATTGACTAAGTGCCTGAGGAAGGTCATGGTATTGATCGAAACGTCGCACTACACTGTCATTGGCTATAAATATAATAAATTATTTATCTGCAAAAGAATTTCCACTTTGGTGTGCATAGTGATTTTTCTCGATAAGAGGGGGATCTGGACCCCCTCTGTTAACAACAGCAAATGCCACGTAAAACAGTTTTTGGTTCCCCCAGTGATAATAGCTGATGATTGTGTCTCCAAGCAGGAGGACCCCACACAACCAGCATAAATCCAGACGACCTGCAATAAGACCCCCAAACAAACCTATTATCATAAAAATATATAAGCATTCAAGATATGTATAAGATGATGATAGATAGATAGATAGATAGATAGATAGATAGATAGATAGATAGATAGATAGATAGATAGATAGATAGATAGATAGATAGATAGATAGATAGATAGATAGATAGATAGAAAATGGCGACAGCACACTGCGAACACTAATGCCACCTAAGCTGCTAAATATAAATAAATAGGCATTACTGCTACATCTACTTACAATAGGGAGGTTCTTACTGCACGTTTTTAATCAAAAAGTGTTTGCCCACCTGCCACGACAAGGTGTCCTCCATAGGTGGGGACCTACTGCACATACACCCAGAACTGGGACTAAGCCTACATATATATCTGGGGATGGTAGGAACCAGCATTAAACTAATTAAAATCACTGAGGGCACCTGCATATACGTTTTGTTTAATTTTGTTGGAATGCACTGTTCAAACTTTTGTGTTGCTTCTGTATTTAATTTTTGTGGGGTTAGTGACTGCCACCATTTCTTGATCTTGCACTCCTCCCATTCTGCCCTGGGTGATTTTAATTTGTTTAATGCTGCTTCCTACCATCCCCAGATATATGTAGGCAGAGGCGTAGCTAGGTTCTCCAGCACCCGGGGCAAAGATTCAGTTTGCCCCCCCCCCCCGAACCTCTTTCCCGACATCTCCTTCCCCCTCGCCATGTTTGTTTTCACTACGAATCAATGACGCGTCATTTCTTTTCCACATTTTTTTTATGTAACTCTAACATAAAAACATTTGTACATTTTACAAGCAATATAGTTCTATACACAACACCAGAACCAAGCTCATTACATATATACAACACCAGAACCAAGCTCATTACATATATACAGCACCAGAACAAGGCTCAGTACATAAATACAGCACCAGAACAAAGCTCAGTGCATATATACATCCCCAGAACCCAGCTCTTTACATATATACAGTACCAGAACCGAACTCAGTACATAAATACAGATCCAGAACCAAGATCATTACATATATACAGCACCAGAACACAGCTCATTACATATATACAGTACTAGAACAAAGCTCAGTACATAAATACAGATCCAAGATCATTACATATATACAGCACCAGATCCAGCTAATTACATATATACAGTACCAGAACCAAGCTCAGTACATAAATACAACTCCAGAACCAAGATCATTACATATATACAGCACCAGAACAAAGCTCAGTACATAAATACAGCTCCAGAACCAAGCTCAGTACATAAATACAGCCCCAGTACCACGCTCAGTACATATATATAGTACCAGAACCAAGCTCAGTACATATATACAACACCAGTACAAATACAGCTCAAATTAGTGCAACCCCTGCCATATAGGTTTGCACTATTTTGTTTGCAGCTCCCAGCATGGCCCGAACAATGGTAAGGATATGCTTGGAGATGCTGTTTCACAAAAAAAAAAAAAACATCTCATAATCATACCACCCATTATCTCACTGCAGATCATACAGTGACTACAGTGCTGATTAGAGGCAGAATAAACATTTACATTAAGTGACTCACCGGTGACGTCTCAGATTCTAGTTCTTTTTCTCCATCCGGTCCAGACCTCTATGATGACTTCTCCCGGTCACAGCCCATTTCTGCAGTTTGCCGCTCAGATGTCTTCAGCTTCTCACTTTTCAAACATTTCTACACCTATAAACAAAGTTCTCATTATACCACACACTACGACTCTGAATATAATAGCGCCATACACTGCACCTCTAATTATAATAGCACCATACACTGTGTCCCACACATACACCATGCCCCCTGTAGATAGTGCCTGCCATAGAGCCCCTGCAGATAGTGCCCCCATATAGCCCACTCCTGTATATAGTGTCCCACATATAGCTCCCCCTATAGTGTTCCACAGATAGCCCACCCCTGTATATAGCCCCCCTGTAGATATAGCCCACCCCTTTTTATAGTGCTCCACATATAGCCCACACCTGTATATAGTGCTCCACAGATAGCCAACCTCTGTATATGCAATAAAAAGAGAGCAAAAAAGGACCAAAGGGCGCTGCTATTAATGTCGAGGCCAGGCAAACATATAGTTCGATAATTTATTCATGGAAAGGAAAGGCTACGCGTTTCAACGCCGGACCGGCGTCTTCATCAGGCCGGTCCGGCGTTGAAACGCGTAGCCTGTCCTTTCCATTAATAAATTATCGAACAATATGTTTGCCTGGCCTCGACATTAATAGCAGCGCCCTTTGGTCCTTTTTTGCTCTTTTTTATTTGCTTTTACTTGACAGCAAACCTGATTTGTTGTGTTACAGACCCGGCAGCAGCTTTCTTACCCGTTGTGACACCTGCCAGTCTCTACAACCAAAGGTGAGCACTTCCTAATATACTAGCAGCTCCACTTTTATACTACTTTTATTTGCACCATGTGGCGCCGTGTCTCTTTTACTCTCTCCTAGCCTAACCCCTGTATATAGCTCCCCCTGTACATATAGCCCACCCCTGTATATAGTTCTCCACATATAACCCATCCCTGTATATAGTGCTCCCCATATAGCCCACCCCAGTATATAGCCCCCCCCTCTGTAGATAAAGCCCCCCCCCCCCTGTAGATAAAGCCACCCCCCGTAGATAAAGCCACACACTTTTTTATTAGGATAAAAAAACAAACTATACAAACTCACCTTAATCCCGTTCTGCTCCGTCTGGCGGCAATGGAGACCTGCTCTCTTCTGCGCAGGTCTCCTGGGGTTGAACGACGCAAGCAGCGCAATGATGTGATCGCTCCACTTGCGTCTATGAAAGGTGCTGATTGGCAGGACAGAATGACTTTCCCTGTTAATCAGCGACTTTCAACGACGCAAGCGGCGCAAAGTATCACGCCGCTTCACTCGTAGAAAGGCGCTGAATGGCCAGGCACGGAACGTACCCGGCCATTCATTGCTTCTAATTGTACCTGTGTCCTATCGACGCAGGTACAATTATAGTGCAGGAGGGGGTGGCGGTGGCTGGTTTCAGTGGCGCCGCCAACCTCTCAGAGAGGCTAAAGGCCGCCGTCATGGACGGTGCGGCCCTGGCGCCCCCCTCTAAGTTGCCACATGCCTGCCTGCCCCCCCCCCCCCCCCCCCTAGCTATGCCTATGTATGTAGGCTTAGTCCCAGTTCTGGGTGTATGTGCAGAGTAGGTCCCCACCAGGTGGGCAAACACTTTTTGATCAAAAATGTCCACTAAGAACCTCCCTATTGTAAGTAGATTTAGCAGTAATCCATATTTATTTATATTTAGCGGTTTAGGTGACATTAATGTTCGCAGTGTGCTGTAACCATTTTCTTGTGTGATAGATAGATAGATAGATAGATAGATAGATAGATAGATAGATAGATAGATAGATAGATAGATAGATAGATAGATAGATAGATAGATAGATAGATAGATAGATAGATAGATAGATAGATATATCCATGTCTGACCTGATTAACATGTCATAAATGAGACACCCTCATCATAGACAACCCCTTTAAATACGTCTGACTCCCAAGACCCTTGGCAAACAGCTGAGTTGTAAATTGTTAGTGGCTCTCCCCTCTCTTCTCTGATGTTCATATGCCCTAACAGGACCTTTGGGAATGGGGTTGTCAAGAGGAGACAACGCATCCTGTATTTGAGGGTTTTCCTGACTGTAACATGAATTCAGCTGATCCATTCCAATAATGAGGATTCCTAATGATAATCCATACATCTGAGGTATCAGGGATATATCTGCCAAGTTGTAAAATGTCATTTTGTTACATTGTGTCAGGAATCTGCTGTTCTACCAGGAGTGTCTGGTGTCTTTATAGTGAAGCTCCTGTAGTTGTGAGTAATGTTAGCTACTTAACCACTAGAGGGTCTAGTATCACGGAGATTGTGTCACGGCGGCTGAATCTGAACTGTAGCCTGAACGTCATCATCTCCCAGTGTAATAGGGACAAGTCTGACACATTGTGAGTATTGAACCGTATTATTTCTATATAACAGGATGCACAGTACATGCTGCAATCGTGTAATCCAGAATGTAATCCCACTAATCCAGGAAGTTTTACCTTGTACTCTAAACATATTCTCAGTTTAATAATACATCACCACCAGGAAAAATGATATTTTTTTAAAATGACGAAAAATGAGGTTATGGAGATTGGACTGGAATTTTGTTTATAAAGGTCCAAGACATTCAGACCTGAGGGAATCTGATGTTTATTTTCACCATTGATTTTTGCTATGATCATGTAACATTCTCAGTGCCAGGGGCGTAACTATAGGGAATGCAGAAGTTGTGGTCGCACCCAGGCCCTAGAGCCTAAGGGGGCCCAAAATATCCTTTTGCCCCATATAAGGAGACCAGTACAATGAATGAAATGTAAAAATTGGGGATCCTTTACAGATTTTGCATTAGGGCTCAGGAACTTTCAGTTACAATAATCACATATTGTCTAAACTAAGCTTAACCCCTTAGGGACACAGCCTGTTTTCACCTGATGGACCAGGCCATTTTGTTTTTCAAAACTGACTTGTCAAGTTATGTGGAAATGACTCTGGAATGCTTTTATTTTTTCAAGCTATTCTGAGATTGTTTTTATCATGACACATTGTACTTTAAGTTAGTGGTAAAATTTGATCGATACGTTCAGTGTTTATTTGTGAAAAACACCAAAATTTTACTTGCATTTTGCTCAATTTAAAAGTATCTGCTTGTAAAACAGATAGTAATACCACACAAAATAGTTACTAGTTAACATTTTCCATATGTCTACTTTAGATTGGCATCGTTTTATGAACATCCTTTTATTTTTCTAGGACGTTACCAGGTTTAGAACTTTAGCAGCAATTTCTCACATTTTCAAGAAAATTTCAAAAGCCTTTTTTTTATGGAACAGTTCAGTTCTCAAGTGGCTTTGGGGGCCTTATATATTTTTTAAAAAAAACTATAAATCAACCCATTTTAAAAAGTGCACACCTCAAAGTATCCAAAACAGCATTTAGAAAGTTTCTTAACCCTTTAGGCATTTCACAGGAAATAAAGCAAAGTGGAGGTGAAATTTACTAATTAAATTTTGTTTTGCAGAAAATCTGTTTTAATAATTTTTTTTCTGTAACACAGAAGGATTTACCAGAGAAACGCAGCTCAATATTCATTGCCCAGATTCTGCCATTTTTAGAAATATCCCACATGTCGCCCTAGTGTGCTAATGGACTGAAACACCGGCCTCAGAAGCAAAGGAGCACCTAGTGGATTTTGGGCCTTCTTTTGGTTAGAATATATTTTAGGCACCATGTCAGGTTTGAAGAGCTCTTGTGGTGCCTAAACAATGGAAACACCCCCAAAACAACAAAAATTTGAAAAACTACACCCTCAAGGAATTTATGAAGAGGTGTAATGAGCATTTTAACCCCACAAGTTTTTTGCTGAATTAGTGGAATTCGGACGTTAAAATGAAAATCTACATTTTTTCCAATAAAATTTAGAAATTTTCAATTTTCACAAGGCATAAAGGAGAAAAAGCACCCCAACATTTGTAAAGCAATTTCTCCGATTATGGCAATACCCTATATGTGGTAATAAACTGCTGTTCGAACACACGGAATGGGCTCAAAAGGGAAGGAGCGCCATTTGGCTCAAGTTTTGCTGGAGTGGATTTCGGGGGTCATGTCGCAGTTGCAACGCCCCTGAGGGACCAAAACAGTGGAAACCCCAAAAAAGTGACCCCATTTTGGAACTGACAGCCCTCAAGGAATTTATCGAGAGGTATAGTTAGCATTTTTACCCCACAGGTTATTTGCTTAATGAAGTGGGATTATGCCATGAATTTTTTTTCTGATAAAACATGGAAATTTTCATTTTTTACAAGGAATAAATGGGAAAAAGCACAACAACATTTGAAAAGCAATTTCTCCCGATTACGGCAATACCCCACATGTGGTCATAAACTGCTGTTTGTTCACACGGCAGGGCTCGGAATGGCGCACTATGTGGCATGCAGATCTTGCTGATTTAATTTTTGGGCGCAATGTCGCATTTGCAAAACCCTGAGGTACCAGAGTACAGTGGAAGCCCCAAGAAGTGACCCCATTTTAGAAACTACACCTTTCAAGGCATTTATCATTTGCCTGAAAATATTACAGGGCTCAGAATTGAAGAGCACTATGCGCATTTGAGGTTTATTTTGGTGATTTTCACAGCATTGGCCCACAATTGCAGGGCTCTGGGGTCAAATAGTAAAACAAACCCTCAAGTAGTGACCCCTATTATAGTAACTACACCCCTTAACGCATTTTAAGGGGTGTAGTGAGCATTTTGAACCCACAGGTATTTTTTCATTAGAAATTAATGGGCAGCAGAAGGTGCAAAGTGAAAATTGCAATTTTCCACTGATATGCCATTTTAGTGAACAATATGTTGTGCCCAGTTTGTGCCACTAAAGACAGATACCTAATAAACTGTTAAATGGGTTCTCCCGGGTATGGCGATGCCATATATGTGGACATAGACTGCTGTTTGGGCACACTGTAGGGCTCAGAAGGGAGGGAGCGGCACTCTTGCAGCACAGATTTTGCTTGGTAGTTTTTCTGTTTGGCGTTTTGCTGGTATTTCAGTTTATAATGTGGGGCATATGTAATCTGTGCGGAGTACAACAGGGTGTATGTAATCTGTGCGGAGTACAACAGGGTATATGTAATCTGTGCGGAGTACAACAGGGTATATGTAAGCGGGGCAAAGTACATCAGGGTATATGTAAACTGGGCAGAGTGCATCAGGGTATATGTAATCTGTGCGGAGTGCATCAGGGTATATGTAATCTGTGCGGAGTACATCAGGGTATATGTAAGCTGGGCAGAGTACATCAGGGTATATGTAATCTGTGCGGAGTACATCAGGGTATATGTAAGCTGTGCGGAGTGCATCAGGGTATATGTAATCTGTGCGGAGTACATCAGGGTATATGTAAGCTGTGCGGGGTACATCAGGGTATATGTAATCTGTGCGGAGTACATCAGGGTATATGTAATCTGTGCGGAGTACATCAGGGTATATGTAAGCTGTGTGGAGTACATCAGGGTATATGTAATCGTTGCGGAGTACATCAGGGTATATGTAAGCTGTGCGGAGTACATCAGGGTATATGTAAACTGGGCAGAGTGCATCAGGGTATATGTTAGCTGGGTGGAGTGTATCAGGGTATATGTAATCTGTGCGGAGTACATCAGGGTATATGTAATCTGTGCGGGGTACATCAGGGAATAATAAGAGGGTATAATAATGCGGTAAATATATAATAATCCGCAGATATGTGGCCGGTGTCGCACTCTTAAATGGCGCCCGATCTTATCCGCTTTTGGAACACTGCACATTTTGCATCGCCATATTCTGAGAGCCAGAACTTTTTTTCCACCGGAGCTGTGTGAGGGCTTATTTGTTGCGAGAAAATCTGTAGTTTTCATTGGTACCATTTTGGGGTACACGCAATTTTTTTGATCCATTTTTATTCCATTTTTTTGCAAGCAATGTGAACAAAAACCAGCAATTGTGACAATGTATTTTATTCTTTTATTTTTTTTGCAGTGTTCTCCGTGGGATATAAATGACATTTTACTTTATTTTGCGGATCGATACGCGATTACGGCGATACAAAATGTATATATTTTTTTTTATGTTTTGCAGCGTTTGCACAATAAAAATCACTTTTTTTTTTAAAATTATTTATTTTTTGTGTCATCATATTCTGAGAGCTTTACATTTTTATTCAAAACAGCTGTGTAAGGGCTTGCTGATTGTGGCACAGATTGTAGATTTTATTGGTACTATTTTTGGTACATGCGACTTTTTGATCACTTTTTAATCCAAGTTTTGGGAGGGGTGGTGATCAAAAAATAGCGATTCTGGCATTGACTTTTATAACATTTTTTGCGGTGTTCACCGTGCGGGAAAAATAACTTTGTTTCATAGCTTGGGTCGTTACGGACGTGCTGATACTAAATATGTGTACTTTTTATATTTTCATTTTTTTTCCTCCAATAAAAGACTATAGGAAAAAAGGCAATGTTTGTTTTTATTAACTTGAAACATTTATTTTTACATTTTTATACATTTTTATTAACTTTTTTCACTTTTTTTTCCGTCCCACTAGGGTACATGAAGGCCTGCACCTCTGATCTTTAATCTAATACATTGCACGACCCACATAGTGCAATGCATTAGAGCTATGAGTTATTCACTGACAGCAAGTCTATTAGGTCCCACCTCCAGGCGGGGCCTAATGGGCTTCCATACGTGGCAGACCTCCTGGTATCCCCACAATCACATCGCGGTGATGCCGATCGCTACAAACCACTAAGATGCCGCGATCACTTTTGGCAGGGATCGGAGCTAACTCAGTTCCTTGCCATTACAGCAGGGTGTCAGCTGTAACATACAGCTGACACCCGCGGCTGATGTCACAGGCTCAGCTTCTGAGCCTGCGCCATCTTTTTTTTGCGGCCATAAGCCTTTTAGGCCAGCCTCCAGGCGGGACTTAACAGGCTTTCGTACTTGGCAGAGAGGAGGCCATTGTTAGGCCTCGCTTTTCAGCGCTGCATCTAAGGGGTTAATCAGCCGGATCAGAGGCTAGCTTCAGTCCTGGCCTTGCAGTAGGGTGTCAGCTGTAATATACAGCTGACGCGTGCTGGCGATTGTGCGGGCTCAGCTTCTATACATTGTGTTGCGTTAAGTACATAACGACAACAACATACTAGTACGTTGGATGTAGTTAAGGGGTAAAAGAGGTTATCCCAAGATTAAATGTTATCCCCTAACAACAGGATAGGTGATAACATGCTGATCGTGGGGGTCGGACCGCTAGAACCCACCGATCACGAGAACGAGGTCCCATTTTTCTGAATGAATGGAGTGGCAGTTCGCTCCTTTCACTGTCTGATGGATTGCTGGAGATAGACGAGTACAGTGAGTACAGAGAGTGAATGGGGCAGCAGGGCGCATGTGTAACCTGCTGTTCCATTAATTCGGAGGAACAGGACCCCCGTTCTCGTGATCAGTGAGGATCCCAGCAGTTGGACCCTCACCAATCAGCATGTCATCACCTATTCTGTGGTTAGGGGATAACATTTAATCTCAAGACAACCCTTTTAAAGGGGTTTCATATCAACACATTACCGCGGTGATCAGCTGATCGCCATAGGGTCTGCTCATGTCAGTCGGCAGAGATATCGCCGGGGGATAGTTCGTCCAGCTCCACCTCCCACCGCAGGGGCCACTGCTTGGCAATGCCCACTGTGCAATACACCGCCAGGCCAAGGAGCCACTTTACTTAAAAGCTCCCTGCTTTGGCTTATAGAGTGGGATCCCAAGCAGTGGACCCCACTATTTGATTTCCTAGGGTAAAGGGGTTTTCCCACAAATAACATTTATTATCCTTTCATTCTTCAATGAAAAGCATATGCATCACTATACAATTGTCAAGTTATGAGTGCACTGAGTTGCAGCCATTATGTGAACCATGGGTTGTGGCATCCTATTTCATGGCACAGTTTCCATCTCGCTATAAGGGCCCATACATATGGCCAAATTACTGATACATGCTGTATAGATCCATAATGCAACGCCTATAGATTGTTATAAACCCATACTGTGAACCCTTATTCTTATTTTATATGGAAGTAAACAGCCTGCCGCAATGCATGCCGTATTGTGTAGGTATTCTCCCCTAAAAGCAATGCATCTGGGGGAGAATCTAGCACCCCACGGAGGCACCATACAGCAGCACACAATGTTCCTAATATGAACCCGTAAGAAATTCATGTGCCATCGTATAGTCTCAGTGCACGCGGCTTTCTGTAGGGATGAACCCCTTACCTAAATAGTTTGAATCTACATACACATGGCTTGTAAAATGTCAATTCAAGACCAAAATATTGTGTGATGGGTTCTTGAGCAGATGTTGTATTGCTTCTTCTGAGAAAGATAATGATATGCTTCTGTCCTTGGAGGACCAGTCAATCTACCAACAAATCTGCCTTTTACCCTGTGTCAATCAATCGCACTAACAACAGCGACACCAACAGGTAGTAAACATGTACTACACAGAACACTAAAAAAACACAAGAGCAACCTCATATAGATCCCATAGAACACACAGGTATTTATAAGGTTCTATAACATAAAAATCATAGGTGTCACAACAGAATAAAATAGTTTTGCATTTTGGGACTACGGTTGACACCTTTTCCATCCAAAAATATTGTCCAGGTCTAGGGTGTATTTATACATGTCGATTTTTTGTCATTTTTTTGCTGGGATTTTATGCAAATAGTAATAAAAAAAAATGGTATGTGTAAACAAACCTTAACATGGGAAAAAAGTGGGCCATCTCATTGGCACAAGGACCCAGGTGCAACTGGTACCACTGCGCTCCCTGACGCTGACACCAGATAATGCAGTAATATTACTGAATAGGAGATTCTTCTGGTCTTTGCTAATATCTTACTAATAGGAAAATGGCTCAATGGATTAGTCACTATGACCAACCACTGGCTTTGTGTAAATATTGAGACTTTAGTTATAAGAATGGAAGGGTATATGGTAAAATTGGTTTTCTTAAGTTTTAATTCTTTACAGGTATAAAAATTCACCGAGCTGTCTGTCATCTATATGGGATTATACTGGTGCAGATACAGGTAAGAAGCTTTCCTAGTTACACCATTGCTGTGCCCAGAGCAATTGTCACTAATACCGCTCATGTCACGTCTCCAACACTTTTCTAAGTAGAAAGATGCCGGAAAACGTTGATAAATGAGTCGCACACGACACGACTCTAAAGCTCTGCCAACTTTTCCATACACAATGCTTAGCCCCATTGTACCCCTGAGGACGGTAGAACGTACGACTGCCGCTGTTCTGTTACACCTGTGCTTAGTTGCACTTGTTTCACTTATCTACGTCTCTATTCTTGCTGGTCTGCTTTGGCTACTTTTAAACTACACGTTGTATGTCCCAGTATTGTCCTTTTAGTCAGACTTAGGTTGGGTTCACACGACAGCGTCCCGCCCGAGCCCGAGTGTCGGCCGGTAAAATCGGCCATTTTGCCCGGCCGGTTTGCATAAAGTTTTGCATCCGTTCCGGGCCGGGCAGGTCTTATTCACGGTCTTTGTTTACTTTGCTGCAGCAATGACGTGCCATTTATACACGTGACCACTGCAGCCAATCACTGACCTCAGCGGTGATGCTCGCATGTACGCCAAGGGACCGCTGAGGCCAGTGATTGGCTGCAGCAGTCATGTGGATGTAAGGCACATCATCACTGCAGGACAAGTAAACAAAGACCACCAGAATGTCGGCGCTGGAACAGTGGGAAATTTAAGAGAATTGGTCTTTTTATTTTATCACAGTTCCTAATTTTTAAAACTCCGGGACAACCCCTTTAAATTGATTATCCAGTATTAGAAATACATGGCTGCCTTCTTCCAAAAAGAGCGCCACACCTGTCAACAGGTTGTATGTGGTATTGAAACTCCCATTCACTTCAATGTAGCTGATTTGCAAAATTAGACACAACCCCTGTACAGGTGTGGTGCTGTTTTTGGAAGAAAACCGCCATGTTTTTCTAATACTGGACAATTCCTTTAAGTAAATATGGAGAGAACGAATTGTGAAATCTCCACGTGGACATTACCCTTGTCTGTTTTAACCTATGAATTAGGTGTGATGGCACAACACTACTAATCACTCACCCATTGTGCCTCCTGTCTTTACGTTTGGCCATATTAGACAATCCCTTGAACTTTTTGAGGTTTGTTTAGGTTTCTTCAGGAACTCTTTACATTTTGATGGAACATAGCTCATACCTCAATGTCATATTATTGGACTATAAATGGTAATAGAAAGGTCCAGTGTAACAGCCACCATTTGTACATAAAGTTCTGTTCTGGAGTCCATGACTTAAAGAGGCTCTGTCACCAGATTTTGCAACCCCTATCTGCTATTGCATCAGATAGGCGCTGCAATGTAGATTACAGTAACGTTTTTATTTTTTAAAAACGAACATTTTTGGCCAAGTTATGGCCATTTTTGTATTTATGCAAATGAGGCTTGCAAAAGTCCAAGTGGGCGTGTTTAAAGTACAAGTCCAAGTGGGCGTGTATTATGTGTGTTACATCGGGGCGTTTTTACTACTTTTACTAGCTGGGCTAGAGTTGATTCTGCAGCAGCATCAGCGTTTGCAGGTAAGTAGCTACATCGATGCAAACGCCGATACTGCTGCAGAATCAACTGTAGCCTCTGGTGCCGATGTGGCCGACACGATGCAGGACCTGTGAGTGACGACACAGCGTGATCTCTCGAGAACACGGCTGTGTCTGCACTGCCAGAAGCTGGGCGTTCTGAAGAGAAGTGGATGATACTTCTCGTCAGAACGCCCAGCTAGTAAAAGTAGTAAAAACGCCCCGATGTACGCACATAATACACGCCCACTTGGACTTGTACTTTAAACACGCCCACTTGGACTTTTGCAAGCCTCATTTGCATAAATACAAAAATGGTCATAACTTGGCCAAAAATGCTCAAACGTTAAACGTTAAAAATAAAAACGTTACTGTAATCTACATTGCAGCGCCGATCTGCTGCAATAGCAGATAGGGGTTGCAAAATCTAGTGACAGAGCCTCTTTAATGTAGTCCAACTCCCTCATGCTTTTCGTTTGGGAATGAAATCACAAATCTTAGCAACAAGAATATTACTGAAGAACTGGCTGCTTGTTTATCTGTACCAATCTAAAATATTCATTTCTTTCATATCTATCTAAAGCACATCCAGTCTCTCATCCAAGATGGCTTTTTGCCATTCCAGATGCTTTTCTAAGCACAGGATGTTCCAAAAGGCCTCCTCGAATGTTAAAGGAGGCGCAAACATCTCTTCACACTACATTTGGTGAAATTTTTCTACTGGCTTTTCAGAGCTCATAACTGCAGCATCTGGATCTGGATATTTGGTCCGAATATAAACCTGGTCTGGATTTTGTATTTATAAAAGCAGCTGATGTCTTCTCCAACTGGACCTTTGCCATTGCTCTCCCATCTTAGCCGTGTAAGTCATTGGTATATGAAGGTATTTATGATAGACTCTGCCTCTTTGGGAGTCCAGTCTTGCTTAAGATGTTTACAAACTGTGATATTTGGCTACTGTTGGAAACGTTGAACCATTTCCATTTCTGGAGTCAACCTCAATGAATAAGGAGAAGCAGGTTGCATAGATCAAACGTCAGCTGACTTTGTAGTTTCAGGTTTGCTTCATCCAAGTTCTTCATCTTGTATATTAAGATCTACAATATACAATATGTTAATCTATTTTCTAAATAAAAAACTTTTCTTAAGAAAACATTTTATTCGAGGTAATTATCTAAAAGGGTTTAGGTGTCCCAGATGACTTTTTTTTTCTTTTCAACAAATTTTATTGAACAGTTTTACATTTAGGTAAAAGACATATATCAAAAACAGATAAAAATAAAATTAAATATAAATCATTTCACTCAGTGAATTATAATGTTGTTATAAAAACAAAATGACAAACATTCGTGAATGTAATGACAGTAAATGCAGGATCAATATATGAAAAGGAAACATCCTATAAAACAAGAGACAGAGAAGGGGGGAATAGAAGGGTTGGGAAGAATATAGCGGAAAGCTGGGATTGGTAAGGGGGGAGGAGCCGGTCAGAAATCTAGAATGAAAAGAAAAGTCACTGGACTTAATAAGCAGTGATCATAGTGGCAGGTAAGTGAGGGTATGCGTAGCTAATCCAGGGCAACCAGAGCGACTCAAACCCGGCAACCCTATCTAGTAAGATTCCTGTAAGTTTTTCGTTCACAAACATCTGGTCCATTCTAGTTTTAACCCCTGCAAAAGTTACTGTACGTTTTTTCCAAGAGTGGGCTATAGTTATTTTTGCAGCCAAAAGGATATAAGAGAATAACCGAAATTGTGCGTTCGTAAGCTCTGGGGGTTTGTGATGGAGAAGGCCTATCTTCGGATCTCTTCTTATAATAATGCCAAACAAACTTTGGGCGAGACCAAATACCCTACTCCAGAATCGGATAAGCTTAGGGCAGGACCACCAAATATGGAGCATGTCACCGGGAGAGTGGCAACCACGAAAGCAAGAGGCGGGGTAGGAGGGAAAGGCACGTGCAAGTCGGCTAGGAACCAAATACCACCTCATCATGACTTTATAAGCCGATTCTAAAATATTTGTGTTAATGGAGCAGTGTGATACTATACTCCAGATATTATGCCATTCTGCTGGTTCGAGCGTCACCCCCAGATCCCGGTGCCATCTATCCACATATGTGTGGGGAACAGGTGTGGGGTTGTTAAGGAGCCATTTATATAAGACTGATATGATCCCTTTAGTGTTAGGGTTGTTTTCGCAGATTCGCTCGAACTGTGAGTAAGAGTCTGATGCAGTCTTGTTGTGGAGAAGGGAAGTAATCCAATTCTTAAGTTGTAGATATCGGAACACTTCGCCGTTGGGGATCTGCTGAGAGGTCTGAAGCTCACAAAACGAGAGAATCCGGGAATGGGTGGGCGTTAGAAGATGATGGACTCTGAGTATACCACTAGACCACCACCATTTAAAGGCTTGGTAATTGTCTGCACCTGGGGAGAACAAGGGATTATGCCACAGGGAAAGGAGGGGAAGATGCGGCGAGATCAATCTGCTAGAATATTTAACTGAGTCCCATACCGATAAAATGTGCATGAGTGGGGGGGATAGGTGAGAGGAGCGAAGAGAGGGAGGTAACCAGGGCACTGATTGGATCGGGGTTGGCGACATCTCCGGAATATCCAGGTACACCCATAGAGGCATATTTGCAGAAGCATGCAATTTAGTTAAGGATGCTATCATAGCTGCATGGTAATATTTGGAGACATTCGGAACCCCCAGTCCCCCATCTGCCTTTGGTGAACAGAGGGTGGACCTGGATATTCTAGGGCGTGCTCCCTTCCAAATAAGTGATGAGATCCGATTCTGGATGAGGCGCAGAATGTGTGCTGGGACTTTGATTGGCAGGGTTTGAAACAAATAAAGAAGCTTTGGAAGGATGGTCATTTTGACTGCAGAAATACGGCCTATCCAAGATAAATAGGTGGATTGCCAGGATGTCATCAAGGATGTTATTGAGCGAATAAGGGAGGGGTAGTTAGCGGTGTACAGCTGCTCATAGGAAGGGGTCAAATGGATACCCAGGTAGTTCAATGAGTGTCCGGCCCACTGGAAGGGGAAATGGCTTCGTAGTGAGTGCAGAGTTTGTTGTGATAGATCAACATTTAAAGCGATAGATTTTGCGGGGTTTATAGTAAGTCCAGAAATAGCAGCGAAATCTGATAGAGTTTGCATTAAGTTAGGAAGGGAAATAAGGGGTTGGGAGAGCATGAGTAGCATATCATCTGCAAAGAGAGACAATTTATGTTGCACTCCCCCTAACTCCAGTCCCCTAATGTTCTGATTCTGGCGAATCATCATGGCTAGGGGTTCAAGTGCTAGGATAAATAGAATAGGGGATAGAGGGCATCCTTGTCTGGTGCCCCGTTCAATAGGAAAAGAAGCAGACTGGTAGCCCGCGTAACAGACTTTAGCCGTAGGGTTGGAGTAGAGGGCATGCACCCATGACATAAAGTGGCTACCAAAACCCCACTTCCCCAAGGCAAAATCCATGTAAGACCAAGATACTAAAAAAGTCATCTGTAGAGAAATGCGGCGTCAATACAGATGACTTTTTTTTTATATGTACAAAAACTCTTACCAAATATTTTTCCTCTCTTTAAGCAAACCTTGTTTATCAAGAATGGGAATACCTGGCTTCTTATTTACTATGATGATTAGGATTAAGAAATGGAGATGTCAAGGAAGATGGAAGTGTTTTTAGAAGTAGAGGAGACACTGCTTGGTCTAGAGAGTATTAGACTCTCTGGGCTGCAGTAGTGGGACATACCTGACTAAAAGAGTCCTCCTATACAGTCCATATATACCTTGCTACTCCTAATATCTCTTGACTACCTCATACACCGCCAGTGATTTTCCAGTGATTGAGGCCATGTGAGATCTAGGAACATGGATAGTATGGAAGTAAGGCCTACACATGCTCATTCGGCCAACAGCTATCTCTCCCGCTCTCCTCATAAACAAGCAATCGGCTGAGCGTACATGTTTATTTCAACAGGGGGAAGGATTATGTCTGTTGAAACAAGCCGATCCTTCATTCTCAAGATCTCATGGGGGGATGGGGCACATTTTCTGACTGGTAATATGAATGATGAACAGTAAATTAGACTTATTAAGCAATCAAGTTCAACCTATCAATTGTATGCTATTAAGAACAAAATACCTATAAAAAAATTAGACCTGTACTATACATACAATGAATTTACACAGTTACATAGTTGATAAGGTTGGAAAAGACACCGGTTCATCAAGACCAACCTGTAACCCTGCCGTATTAATCCAGAGGAAGGCAAAAACTCCCATGAGGTTGTTGCCAATTGCCTCATTAGGGTAAAATCTCCTCCCTGACTCGAAATCTGTCAATCATAATAAATCCCTGGATAAAC
Organism: Rhinoderma darwinii; assembly: GCF_050947455.1. NCBI lineage: Eukaryota > Metazoa > Chordata > Amphibia > Anura > Rhinodermatidae > Rhinoderma > Rhinoderma darwinii. The sequence continues at coordinate 36,438,936 of NC_134691.1, read as the reverse complement.
GTCCCATCTCCAGAATCTAGTACTCATAACTTGTAATATTATATTTTTCAAGAAAGGCATCAAGGCCGTTCTTGAACTTGTTCATAGAATCAACCATCACCCATATCCTGTGGCAAAGAATTTCATAATCTCACTGCTCTTACCATAAAGAATCCCGTCTATGATTATGATATAACCTTCTTTCCTCTAGACCTAGATGATGCCTTGCCATGGATACATGCCTAGATTAATTCGGGGGTTGACTGAGAGTGGTCTGGGCCACCTGACTAAAATAGTCAGGTGCCGCTTTACAAACACATTAGTTATAATATACTTGTTAGCACAATGCCTTTGAGCAGCATTTATCTAAAGTATCTCTATTGTTTCTTGGATTTTTTTTGGAGACCTTTAACATATGTTTTAATGCATCTGACTCAAGTGCTGTGGGTCACTTCTGGCCATGTGCCCTTGACGTAGTAATAATATTCGGAGAATGATGTATCCAGCACTCGTTTGAATAAAACATCCAATTTATTAAATCATGTTAAAAATGAAAAAAAACTAAAGTATTAAAACAATCGTCCTCCAGGGATTTTTTTATTGTGTTTTTGTTTTTTGTTTTTTTAACATTATTTAATAAATTGGAAGTTTTATTCAAACGAGTGCTAGATACATCCTTCTCCGAATATTATTACCACCTTTCGCATCTGCTGCCGACGCAAAAAATATCCTGTATTTACGAGCTCCAACAAGATTATAGCATGGTATGAAATGGATCCGAAAACATGGTGAGCGAACCGATGTTTCATTCTTGTTTGCTATTTTTTCATGTGCCCTTGATCACTGCCCTAATGCCCGAATGGTTAGTCCCTGGGTTGATTGTTGTCCGGTCAATATGGGTTGTATAGAAAATCTGTGTATGTAGCAAATCTGGGTGTCAACCTCTATGGAATCTCATATGGCAGATATTTTGGTAATCAACCTGCTGCATCAAAAACGGATGTATCTATGAAACAACTGGACACAAAGAGACAAACTTCAAGTCTTAAATTTATAGTGATTTTCTTTATATGGTAGGCGAAGATCCTCAGTAGACCTACGGTACACCGATGTAGAATAAGCCTCTGCTCGCACTAGTGTCATGGTTTCTTGTTATAACGGAAGTCATGATGCTATGATGCCATCGGAGGTCCATCGATGACCGTCATTTTGGCAACAAGAGTAGAGCTGCTTGATGCGCTATTTTTGCCATCAAAAGTGACGGGAACCCCATCGGAACCCCCCACGGAGGCTCACAACACTAATGTGAACATAACCGACCGGAGGCTCTTTAATTTAGCTTCATAAATAGATAACGGGTCAGTGTAAGAATCTTTATGATCTTTTTGAAAGATGCGCCAGACACCACCATTCTTAATAAATAACGTGATGGTGTCAGATGTTCTCTAGAGTCGGGATTATGTCTCTCTGTGGGCGATGTCTCTTTGTCCTTCTTACATCAATAGCTTAAATAAATGTGACAGATCTTCTCTGTCTTCACTTAAAATCATAAACAGTGTTATCAAGTCACCCTTCATCTTTTGCGAGCTTGTTAAATTTGTCTTGGGCTAGTAATCTCCTGCCACTGATAACCTGTGTATGAAAGCATTTTTCTGCCGACATCTGCAGCCATTTTTTATTTTTGTTTATTGAAAGGTTGGCGCAGTGCGCTCCCATTAGGCTGATATGAAGCAACTGGTGTATATGGCACAAATATATGGGACAGTCACTCGCACAAGGACGGCCACATTCATAACTGTTACTATATACATCTATGATATGAACCTGCCGTAATCTACAAACTACGCCTTACAGAACATGTTATTAAGTTGAATGTAATGTCCATTCGACAGTTAATATAATATTTCATTATTTTTTTTTAAATGTTAAAAAAAATATGATTTCATTTTTTTTAATAAAAAAAAAGTCTTATTAAAGCGACGGTCGATTCTCTTGACTGTACAGTCATTATCGCCCCCCCCCCCCCCCCCCCCCGCGCCCCATAGTAATAACACAATGTGGGGAGGTTAAGAAGAAATAATAATACTGACCTAGCCTCCTTTTCTCTTCCGCCTTACTCCGTCAGAATAGCATAGGTGCAGATGCTGGTGACCTCTATTACCAGCACCAGCATCATTTTAGGGACCACCTCAGATTACTACTTACCCCACATTGCCACCGGAGGGGAGGGGTAGTCTGAAAGTCACAGTGACATCAATCGACATGCTGGGATCTTACTAGATTGACAGCTGCACTCCTGCATTACATATAGGGACCAAAGAAAATTCAGATACGGACTGTTAATCCCATTCAGCACCAGGATCACATCTGATAGTGGTGCTGAGAAAGGATGGAAATCCCTTTGTCAAGTCCTTTATCTGCAGCAGCGCAGGATGACCGATTCGTGCACTGCGAAACCCAAAACTTCCAGATTTCATGTAGAATCGATTTGCTCCTTTCCATATTCTACCTTCTTGTTGACATGATTCCTTTTACAGGCCCTTGTTCTGCTTATTATTCTTATAATCACAAATTTGAAATCGAAATAATAAAATAAAAAAAGCAATAACACAATACACAAGGTACGCGTGCTGGAGACCATCAAAGCACAAAGGTTAAATATGGAAATAATAAAAAACTAGTTTTTAATTTCCTCACAAGCAGAATAATTGTAGAGACCACTCCGCCAATTGAAGTGTCATTTATAGATCCAGAAAGAGTCCAAATGTTATTGATGAAAAGAGAGAGCTCAGTCCAATTTCGGAAAAGTAATAATAGACCGGTCTTTATAAAGTAATAGCAGATGTGTGTCTAACCTAAAGACTGATGCTCTAATAAAATTCATAGCTCAAGGCAGTACTTTACGTACCCTCTATATCTGGCAATAAAGTAATCATTCTATACATAGTTACCACCAAGTTCAGCCATTTCAACTTTCTATAGGTCATACTGAAAACTTTTTTCATTCTTTTTTTTTATTTTGAACCTTTTTGACAAAAAATAGTGCAGGTTGTCTCAGGATAAAATGTTATAACATTTTATATAAATCGTATTGGGGGGAAGGAGAGAAGGTAAGATCCCCATTGATATCGTGAACAAGTGTCCCTGTTGTTACCAAGTTGTCGATATCAATGAATAGGTGGCCAAGCAGCCCTCCATTTAGACCAGTACCTTCTCATTCTCTCGATTGGTGGGAGTCTCCGCTGCGTACACTTGTCTATCAAGTTCAACTTTCTCAAATTAAGCTACTAACTACATAGGAAAACAAAGCAAAATATTTGGGGATGTTTTTCCTTGTAGATGAGAAAATTCTTTTTTTTTTTATTCCACAAGATCAGTCAGATAAATCTCCTGGACTAAATAACTCCATACTTCTGTCTTATTGAGTGTAACTTCCAATACCATTAGACATTAGATAAATGTTTAGTCTTTTTGTAAATTCTGGCGTCTGCCACATTCAAGATGTGGCCTTACAAACGACTTATATAAAGACAATATTATACTTGAATAAGGATTTTATCTCTCCTTTTTATGCACCATAGAATTTTATTTGCTTTTGCAGCTGCTGCTTGGCATTGAGTGATGTTGCTTAGCTGACTGTTAACCAGTATACTCATGTTCTTTTCGTGCTCTATATTCCCTAGTTATAATCCTTACAAGGTACAGAAAGCCATCATAGCAATAAAACGTGATAACAATTGTTTCTAATTCCACATGCCTGAAGAAGGATATATCATCGGCATTCAAAAATTCTCACGTAATAAGACACATACATAATAAATACCCACCGGGCTGTAAGAACGCTAAGTCAGGTTGGTGTCAATATTTTACCATTAGAGTACATTTTTGGCGTTATTGTGATATTTAACTGTACAATGGAATGAGATTTATTTCCAACGTGTGGAAATCTGATCACTTCAGGGATATCCCCTAGCTTCCTTCTTCATCTAAATAACTATCCACATATGTGTAACACATGAACGTAACTTCAAGTGTTTTAAAAATTTAGGAGGGTGTGAACTTTATAATGCCTCTTAAGGATTTCTTTAGCGTAAAAGACATGGATATTTTCACGTCACCTTCCCTTTTTGATAAAAGTGGAGAAGACGAATGGCAACCATTGACATGACAAACGATAATGATCCTATTATCCTGTCATCCAGCCGTGGTCAGTTATCTGCTAGAAGGTCCAAAACCTATAGGATTCCACCCGAGTCTCTTTGCTGAACCTGGTGAAAGGGGCCTGTTAGACTACATGACTTGATGAAGGCAGTGACTATAATTATTAGTAGAGAGGGTCCTCTGTTGGTGTCTGGGATACCAGAATATTATCTGTTGGTTGGTGACTCTACCACGAAGCTTCCCAAAGGTCCCTGATTTCAGGTTTTGTATAGACTGACCTGCAGTCCTGGTCTCCGGAGTAGACATCCAACAAAAAGTTATGATGAGTCATGAGAGCTGATAACTCCTTCATCCTTACCCCATTTTAAAAAGGGGCAACAGAAACGTGACAACCCTTCTGGGCAGAATTTTCCTGAAATTTTCGGAACCTGCAGTTTGAACCTAGAATTTGCGGTGAACATGACAAGAACATATTTTTGTAATGACCTCTGTACTATTTCTACATGGTAATTACATCCAAGTATATACTGAGTAGAATTAATTTTTTACATTTTTTTATGTCAAGAATTGAATATCATGTTCAAAGTAACCATGAAATAATGTTGATTAAAGTTTCTCCAAATTAAAAGGATTATAATTACAGTGACCACTTTATGACAGAGAGAATTACACCCTTTTTAGTCCATGCCCTCGTAGCCAATGTTACCCGCTGTGAAATATGCTGCTCTAATTCTAGATTCTCTCAGTTAACATCTAAATGTATGGTTTGCCCTCCACTGTCCGCCTCTGGTCTTGTCATACAGGTATTTTTAGGAATGACTCATGTGAATATAATTTATTTATTCATACAAATGGCCATAGACTTAGAATGGATCCTATGCGTCTTCTTATTGTGTGATTTAATATGTTGCTGTAGAGAAAAGCATATACATTTCCAATCAGGAGCCAACAATGACGTGATGTTCCTATGATATCCATAATCACAAATAACCGCGATCAAGTCAAGATCAATGAAGGTTTTTCCTTCGTCTAATAAAACCGTTTATACTGATGCAGGTTTATACTGGTTTTATTGAGGATGAATAATGATTTATCTGTCGGCTGAAGTGCATTTTACTTGTGGTTTAAAGGAAATTGGTGAAAGTCAATGTGATATTACTTGAGAAAAAAGAGGTCATGACACGAAAGGTCATTTGCTAACAGAAATAGTGGAAATGGCCGGCTTAAATGCTCGCTTGACATCATCACATGCGTACAAGTGCCGCCAAATTTCCAGGAAAAAATGTGGACCAAAATGGTATTTCTTGATAATTGCTAATAACTATTCACATTAAAGAGGACCTGTCAGCTCTCTGGACAAGAATTTTTTAATAAATTCTTGCATTCCCCATAGAACAATACTTCGGGAGCGTCTGGTCTTTCCATTCCTCTGTTATTACGCCTGGAAATGTATGAACAATTGAGGATTACCATTTACCTTGTTAATAGGGGAACGTTTTATAATATAAATCTGTCCAATCAGTGTTTGCAGCGTCAGACTGTTTAGGGAAATACCCAGTTGGCAATTTATTTATACATTTCCAAGAGGAATAACAGAGGAATGTAGGATAGAAGTATTTACTAAACAAACATGTCAGGAAAGCTGACAGATTCTCTCTCTTTAACACTTGCAATTGATATTAAAGGATTTGTATTAACAAGACAACCAATATCCATATGCCCCATTAGCGTGTATGGATAAGATAAAGGGGTGAAGAGCAGCTCTCACTCTGGAAGACTCTGCCTGGCCTCACATGGTCGGGTGTGGATGGTTACAATTGCTCCCGGTAATGTCAGCTGGGGTTTATAATTATAAGTGATAGGTAATTCTCTATTGCGGTACCCACAGCTATCAGGCCTGCACTAACCAGTTAGAAAGACCAGCAAAGCTCATTAGAGGGGTTGTCCAGGATGAAAAAAATATGTCTGCTTTATTCCAGAAACAGCACTGCTCCTGTCCACAGGTTCTGTTTGGTATTACAGTTCAGCTCCACTACAGTAAATGGGGCTGCGCTGCAATATCATTGACTACCTGTGGACAGGTGTGGTGCTGTTTTTGGAAGAAAGCAGCCATTATTTTCACATCCTGAACAACATAAATAAAGACCTGGCCAAGCTGTTATGAAATTTCAGTTTTCATTCAGTGTTCACATGCACACATCCCAGGTATATTCTGCAGGCATTGTCTACATAAGAAGTGATACACAAGTCCAGGTCCTGATCTGACTTACTATTACATTTATATCAATTCTCTGATTTACCACAATTACGTTATATTGAATACCTGTTAACTGCATAGAAACAGAAAAAAATAATGAAACACTTTAAAGGGGAATTCCAGCAAAAAGCATAAATTATCTATCCACTGGACAAGTGATATATGTTTTATATATATATATATATATATATATATATATATATGTATATATATATATATATATATATATATATACACATATGTATACATTAGATTGGTGGGTGTTTGACAACTGGGACCACACTAATGGCTAGAACAGGGGATCAGGTTCCACCATCCCGTCCCCCGATGCATTAAACTTGGCTAGGAGGAATTTGAATGGAACGGTGGTCCCTCATTCTAGCCCAAGGAAAGGGTCCAACCACTGGGACCAATCTAACATTTTCATCTATCCAGTGGATAGGTAATAAATGCTTTTGGCTGGAATACCCCTTTAAATCCTATTACACAATGTCATCATTCAAACATTACCCAGCCAATTCCCATCAACCTCAGAGCAAAACTGATTTGTACTACTTCTACACTCCTACCACCATGCAGCTAGCGCTACACATTACCAAGTACACAGGAATTCCAGCGTTCTGAGATAAGACAGACTAAAGTTCTTCTCCCCTCTCCTGCAGCTGTCTATAGAATCAAAATACACAAAGAAAAAGCAAAAATATTAAGAAAGTGATATGTGACCTGGACATTTGCAATCATGAGTCCGAAACGCGTTGTAAGCACAAAATAAACCTACTCTTTTATCGTTAAGAAAACGCCTCCTGGATATTTGTAGGGCACCGCCGAATATTTGATCAAATTTTCCCTTCACGATTCTACAGATGGTAAGAAAATAATGAAATAAGCAAGCAGTGCAGTTCACTTAAAAGACAGGGAACCTCACTGTGGACAGGCAAACTTATAAGAGAGCTTTACCGGGTAATAGATGTCCATTCCAATGAGAGGAAGATGAGGAGAGATGATAATCACTTTTGATGGTAGAAGGTTCTCATTATTGTTGGTGCACAAATATATTTACAGGTAGAAATACATTCCTTGCCTTTTCTCATGGAAAGATAAAGCTTGGTGGTCAGTGGTCATGCTCCTCGGGTGAGATCTATCAGCAACATATATGGGAGTTGACAATTGACATATCTCAATCTCCATTTTTGTTAGTCTAGTATCTACCTATCTGTGGCTGACCTAACTGGCTGACCAATAAGACACATTACAGAGAGTAACCCTGGGGTTGCTTAGTACCAAGTCTGGGGGTTCCCAGGCAGAAATCCCTTTAAATACAGAAAATTGGAGATTGGTCTTCTGCTTGTACAAAAATCCTTGGATGGGGTGAACCAAACTTTCAACTGGTCTGAGCCATTTAGTGCTTACTATGCCCTCATATTGACTATAGCCGATCAGTGCAATGTACAGGGTGACAAATTTGGTCCAATGTTATGTTATGATATACAGCAGTATAGGAGTTAGTGTGAGGACTATGTGGGGGTGTTGTCCATACAATAAGGTTCTATGTATAGGTTACCACTTTAGTAGGGTTCCTCGCACCATAAAATCCTTTATTATACACCAAAAAACAAAACTTGAAACATAATCAAAAGCATCAAATACCGGGAGATATCAAGAACAGATTGTCCCATCCCAATGGTCTCCTACATAAAATATACATGAGTAGATATCATTGCACAAACTACATCAATGAATACTGATATCAAATATAAGGATAAATTATATAGACAAACTGGAGATGAAAATACAAGGCAGTGAATATGATGTGTAACATCTAATCATAAAGTGCATAGTGCTAAACTAAATTTGACCAATAAAATAATTACAAAAATAAATGAGATGTGCCCATTCCTATATTCCAATGTGGCAAACAATCTGATATATATGAACATCTGCATGTAAGTGTGCAACATGCTGATACAAAACCGATCACATAAAAAATGGGATGGATGGCCTAAAACCAAAATAGGAGTAGGAACTCCGTGCATATCTCTGCCCTCTATGTAGCTTCCTCAGGAATGGTCTTCTGCTTTTTCAAAAATCCTTGGCATCGGATGAACAAAACTTTTAACAAGTCTGAATAATTTAGTGCTTGCTCTGCCCTCATGTTGACTGTATCCTATCAGTGCACTGTACCGTGTGGTCAATTTGGCCCAATTTTATGTTATACAGCAGGATAGGAGGAAATGTGATGACTATGTGTGTCACGGTCTGTGGGTATGTGGACCCACTACGCCGCACCACTGTAGCGGGGAGGCAGCTAGCCAAACAACAGAGCACCCAATCAATACAAAGTCCCACACTAGGGTCCCTGAATAGTCTAGACAGTGGCAGAGGCTTTAGCACGGATGGTGGTGGGTGCAGCAGGTTGCGCCAGAAGTGGCGGATGACAGCAGATGCTGCAGCTTGCGCCAGATGTGGCGGATGACAGCAGATGCAGCAGCTTGCGCCAGACGTGGCGGATGTCAGCAGGTGCAGCAGGACACGACTCCAAACACTAACAGGCTCAGGAACAAGGACACAGCACAGGATACAGGTAGCAGGGCACAGGTAACAACGGGAACAGGATAACACTAAGGGACCATTTGCAAGACTAACATGGGTATACTAACAATGCTCAGGCAATGAGCAAAGGGGCAGGGCCCTTCTTATAGTCCAGGGTGATCATTGGCTAATTATTGATGTTTTACATGTGCGCGCACTGGCTCTTTAAGTCCGGGTGCGAGCGTGCGCGCGCACCCTACTAGACACAGCAGAGTGGAGTAGAAGTGAGTGCTGGCGTCTCCTGGGGAGGAGATTTGGGCCAGCGCTCACCAGACCATGGCTGCGGCCGTCTAGGGATGAGTAATCCCGACGGTCCACGGCCATGGATTTTACAATGCGGCGGTGACCGGTTGCCAATGGTCATTTGTCAATCAAATTTTTTTATAATTTCTTACTGTTCATCTTCTGAACATTTTGAGATTTTTGGTGTTATACACACAATTCCATCTAACTAATTTCCAGAGTATCGTCGGGTATTGTAATATTTTCTGGAAATATATTCATGACGTAGATCAACTACAAGAAATGATATAAATCTAGGTCTCTTTCATTGGCAGAAGCCACAAGTGGTCATTATGAATCCAGGCTGTGTGGGTGACTTCATCACGAGGACTTCACAAAATCACAGATGAAAAGGAATGTATCTCCTCAGGGCAGTGAAGAGACAGTGGGTCGGTGGTGGTGAAATGATAATAGCGCCAATAATAACTTCACACATTTCATACATTTTTTGAGTTACCAAATAGTAACTAATCTGTGTGAAATCTCTTTAATTCAGCCGCCATGATGTAAAAGCATTTCTTTGCTCTTGATTCTTTATTTTTGTGGATTTTTTTTAGCCATTATTATTAATATAAAGGGATATGGTTACGGATATGCCATAAATGTCTGGCATTTGTCACCACAAAAGAGGAGAAACGGGAAAGTGCCAGCAGCACGTACTCATGGGCCGCTCTATTAAACTCTATTGGAATTACAGAAACAGTTGAGCCAGCACAAATTACCGGGTTTAATGACACCATGTGGACACAGGACCCTCTTTCTTACCAGATATGAGTCTCTCATATCAGACATTTGTGGAATATCCTACATATGTGCCATTCATTTGGATACCTCATTTAAAAAAATGTATCGTTTTTTTCCCCATTAATGATAATGAGTGCTATCAAAAATTGTTTATTTATTCCTGAAGAAAAAAGAGAAATGATCCAGCACTGTATAGGGATAAAAGGGATGCTTCGTTCCCACTTTTATTGATTCAAAAATTCTTTAAATATTAGCAAGAGACGCAGGGTCAGGGTGGTTTGAAGTGCGGGCTGTTGCCCAAGCCTACGCGTTTCGAACACCGACAGTGTTCTTATTCATGGCAGAAATACTGTGGGAACGAAGCATCCCTTTTATCCCTATACAGCACTGGATCACTTCTCTTTTTTCTTCTGCATTATTCACCGTGGGCCGTCGCGGGGATCCAAGCGAGGTTTTCCATTTGAGACACAGGATTGGTGAGCTGGAGGTTTCCTCCCTTTTGTTTTTCTCTATTTATTCCTGTTACTTATATGGCACCAACACATTCCAAAGCTCCGTTCAAAGGTTGTCAACACTCACATCAGTTGGATACAGGACTAAATAACTTATTGAGTATAACATTAAATACCATTAGACCTAGAAGATTGTCTGTTTATAAAGTCTAAATGCTTTTGACTGGAATACCCCTTTAAATCTCATTACACAATGTAATTGTAAATACATTTCCCGACCTACTCCCATCATCCTCAGAGTGAAACTGGTTTGTACTACTTCTAGACTCCTACCAACATGCAGCTAGCTCTACACATTACCAAGTACATAGGAATTTCAATGTTCTGAAGATAAGACACACGGAGATTCCTCTCCCCTCTCCTGCAGCTGCACAAAGAACCAAAACACACAAATAAATGGAAATACTATTACGACAGTGATACCTGGACAATTGTAGTGATTTAGTCCTCGGAGCAGTAGTTTATCAGACAGGGAACCTCACTGTGCACAGCCAAACTTATAAGGGAGCATTACCGGGTAACAGATGTCCATTACAATGAGAGGAAGAGGAGGAGAGATGATGATCACTTTTGATGGTAGAAGGTTCTCATTATTGTTAGTGCACAAATACACCGCGTTCCAAATTATTATGCAAATGTTATTTTTCACTGATTTTCCTAAATAGTCGATGCAAGTGACAGTCAGTATAATCTTCCAGCCATCAACCGTTGGAGTATTATGCAAATTTTATTGAACAAATATCCTAATGATAACAGATTTTTAGAAGTAAAAAACTCAAAATGCACTGTTTCACATTATTATGCACACCAGAGATCAAAACATTTTAAAGGTTGTAAAGAGAACTAAAATGGTAATTTGTTGAATCTGCAGCATCAGGGGGTCATATTTACAGAAATCAAAAGCTCTTTCAATAAAAAAAAACTTAACAGGCCAAGTTACATGTTAACATAGGACCCCTTCTTTGATATCACCTTCACAATTCTTGCATCCATTGAATTTGTGAGTATTTGGACAGTTTCTGCTTGAATATCTTTGCAGGATGTCAGAACAGCCTCCCAGAGCTTCTGTTTTGATGTGAACGGCCTCCCACCCTCATAGATATTTTGCTTGAGGATGCTCCAAAGGTTCTCACTAGGGTTGAGGTCAGGGGAACATGGGGGCCACACCATGAGTTTCTCTTCTTTTATGCCCATAGCAGCCAATGACACAGAGGTATTCTTTGCAGCATGAGATGGTGCATTGTCATGCATGAAGATAATTTTGCTACGGAAGGCACGGTTCTTCTTTTTGTACCACGGAAGAAAGTGGTCAGTCATAAACTCTACGTACTTTGCAGAGGTAATTTTCACACCGTCAGGCACCCTAAAGGGGCCTACCAGCTCTCTCCCCATGATTCCAACCCAAAACATGACTCCGCGACCTCCTTGCTGACGTCTCAGCCATGTTGGGACATGGTGGCCATTCACCAACCATGCACTACTCCATCCATCTGGACCATCCAGGGTTGCACGGCACTCATCAGTAAACAACACGGTATGAAAATTAGTCTTCATGTAATTCTGAGCCCACTGCAACTGTTTCTGCTTGTGAGCATAGTTTAGGGGTGGCCGAATAATAGCTTTATGCACACTTGCAAACCTCTGGAGGATCCTACACCTTGAGGTTCGCGGGACTCCAGAGGCACCAGCGGCTTCAAATACCTGTTTGCTGCTTTGCAATGGCATTTTAGCAGCTGCTCTCCTAATCCTATTAATTTGTCTGGCAGAAACCTTCCTCATTATGCCTTTATCTGAACGAACACCGTCTGTGCTCTGAATCAGCCACAAATCTTTTCACAGTACGATGATCACGCTTAAGTTTTCTTGAAATATCCAATGTTTTCATACCTTGTCCAAGGTATTGCACTATTTCACACTTTTTGGCAGCAGAGAGATCCTTTTCTTTCCCATATTGCTTGAAACCTGTGGCCTGCTTAATAATGTGGAACGTCCTTCTTAAGTAGTTTTCCTTTGATTGGACACACCTGGTAAACTAATTATCACAGGTGTCTGAGATTGATTACAATGATCCAAAGAGCCCTTAGACACAATACCATCCATGAGTTTAATTGAAAAACTAATAATTAAATGTTTACGACACTTAAATCCAATGTGCATAATAATTTGGAACACGGTGTATATTTACAGGTAGAAATACAATCCTTGCCTTTTCTGACTGAAAGATAAAGCTTGGTGGTCCTCCGGTGAGATCTATGGGAGCTGACAATAGACAGATATCTCACTCTCCAATTGTGTTAGTCCAACATCTGCCTATCTATGGCTGACCTAACTGGCTGACCATGAAGACACATTAAATAGAGCAACCCTGGGGTTCCCTGGTACCAAGTCTGGGGAATTCTGGGCAGAAAACTCACTTTAAATGCAGGGGATTGGAGGTTGGTCTTCTGCTTGTACAAAAATCCTTGGAATGGGGTGAACCAAACTTTCAAATAGTCTGAGCCATTTAGTGCTTACTATGCACTTATATTGACTGTATCCGATCAGTGCAATGTACAGGGTGGCAAATTTGGCCCAATGATATTTTATACAGCAGCATAGGAGGTAGTGTGAGGACTATGTGGGGGTGTTGTCCATACAATGGGGTACTGTTTGCAGGTTTCCAAGTATTAGGGGTTCCTCAGGGCGAGCAAATTATTCCCAGGGATTGGGAATCAATGAAATTTAGGATGATTGGTTTTGATGGATAGTAACCGGCTGCCAATGGACATCTGACAATTAGATTTTTATCATTTCTTTCTGTTCCTTTTTTTGTAAGGAGGTGGGATGGTCCCTCTGTCAAGATGCTACTGTTGCTTTAAGTGCACAGATTTATGTTGTTTGACTTACTTTACTCCACAGATCCAGCTCCTGGAGAACGATTGTTGCTATATTATATATGTATATACTTGTGAATGTTCTATTACATTTTGATGTGTTCTTTATGACAAGCAATGGTGGCTCACATTGTCTTTTGTATGTGGCCTGATTGAATTCAGCGCTGGGAGAAATGGCCCACCCTCTATTAACTATAATATTTTCTGTGCCTAAAATGGTGTGAGGACGCATCCAGTGTAGGGACGCTGTGTTTATTATATGGGGTGGTTCTCAGTTATAAAAGCTGGATCGAGGTTCAGTGCATGGGCTACGACCCTGAGAGAAATAGGCTGTTGCAGTGCTGACAAGCATTTGGAAAATGAGACTCCCTTAAGATTGAATGGGTCTGGAAATAGCAGAGCGAGTTTCCAGAGAGCTGCCCCACATGAGAGATTGAAACGGGCCAGAGAGAGTAAGGGCCCGGAAACAAAGAGGATTCTACCCATGCATCAAGGAGTTAAAAGCTCTGTCCGGAATATTTTTTCCAGAGATTGTTCCTCTTATCTGTGAGAAGTGTTTGCAACCCTTGTGGGCGTTTGCATGATACCACCAATTTTATCTGCATAATCTCTTGGCTAATGTCATAATTTGCGAAGGAAAACCTCGCGGCATTACCGATACTCGGCTTACGGTCTTCTGAAAAATTTGAGTTTTACACAATTCCATGAAACTAATATTTAGAGTTTCGTGTGGTGTAAGACTTTCTGCTGTGTGCTATCCAAAATGCCATATTTATTCCTATTGCTTATATGGTGCCATCACATACAAAGGTTGTCATCACACACATCAGTCCCTGTCCCCAATAAGGCTCACAATCTAATTCCTATATCTCACATGCACACTAGAACCAATTTAATAGGAAGGCAATTAACAAATCAATATGTTTGGGAGGAAACTGGAGAACCCAAAGTAAACACACGAAAATACAGAGAGAACATACAAACTCCATGCAGATGTTTTCCTTAGGCTTCATCCACACGCCATATTATGGCTCTATTTCGTACAGAGCTGCAATAGGGCTACCATTGAGGTACATAAGGCCTCTAATGTAGCTCTGTATACCTTGTACGGAGGAATACGGAGGTCCTTTCTGCTAGATAAGGGTATGTTCACACGGCCTATTTACGGACGTAAATCGGGCGTTTTTGCCCCGAATTACGCCCGAAAATAGCGCCTCAATAGCGCTGACAAACATCTGCCCATTGAAAGCAATGGGCAGACGTTTGTCTGTTCACACGAGGCGTAAATTTACGCGCCGCTGTCAAATGACGGCGCGCAAATAGACGCCCGCGTCAAAGAAGTGACCTGTCACTTCTTTGGCCGTAATTGGAGCCGCTATTCATTGACTCCAATGAATAGCAGCGCTAATTACGGCCGTAATTGACGCGGCGTTCAAGCGCCTGCACATGCCGGTACGGCTGAAATTACGGGGATGTTTTCAGGCTGAAACATCCCCGTAATTTCAGCCGTTACGGACCCCCGCCATGTGAACATACCCTAAGGTTTCAGTACGAGTCCAACAGAAAAAAAAATTGTGGCATGACCGATCAGACTCCGTAACTAGGGAGGTATTCTCCCCTAGAAGAAATGCCTTCGTATATTCGTCACCTGTCCAGCAGTTCACGGGGGCTATGTGGCTACCCTCTAAGGAGCCATACCACCTCTGTGCACATACCACCTCTGTGCACATACCACCTCTGTGCACATACCACCTCTGTGCACATACCACCTCTGTGCACATACCACCTCTGTGCCCGTGTACATAAGCCTTTAGTTAGATATGAATCCAGTACTGCAAAAAAACAGTGCAAACCACTAAGGCTGGGTTCACACGACCTATTTTCAGGCGTAAACGAGGCGTATTATGCCTCGTTTTACGCCTGAAAATAGGGCTACAATACGTGGGCAAACATTTGCCGACGTACTGTGCAGACGACCTGTCATTTACGCGTCGTCGTTTGACTGCCTCGGCAAAGAAGTGCAGGGCACTTCTTTGCAACGTAATTTGAGCCGTTCTTCATTGAACTCAATGAAGAGCAGCTCAAGATTTACGAGAGTCACAGACGCCTCGTATATTATGAGGAGGAGCTTTTACGGCTGAAACGAGGCAGCTGTTTTCTCCTGAAAACAGTCTGTCTTTTCAGACGTAAATGCCTGCTATCGTGTGAACATACCCAAAGCCACCCTACTGCCTGTCTGAGGTCAAGTTGAATTGGCAGATTTGGGATGGGTTGTATATTACAGATGTGGCCATCTTTATCTTGACTCTTAACGCATTAAATACACAGTGGCAAGAAAATTTAACTTGACTTTTTCAATGACTTTTCAATGGGTTTTGTTGTGTGATATCACGCCGCGGCGAGTTATCAGAGTCAAGATAAACTTGGCTACATCTGTACATGCATATTACGTAAGTTCACCCCACCTTCAACCTGTATTGTGATTGTTGCCTACGAGGCAGTGTTTTATGAGAATCCCTTTAAAAATAGGCCATAACTATGGAGAGTGGTGAAATTCTGTAGTGCACCCTCTTAGGTGAAGTAAATATATTTAACTCCCTGAAAACCCCATTATTTTATATATACTGATATTTGCTTTAGTAGTAAAAAGCAAGGCAGAGATAAGAGGAAATGGCAAGGTCTGAGGCGTTCGGCGAGGAGTCCATAATCCTTGATGTTTACATGCTCTTTTACAAACTTTACCATTCATACACTAGTGTAAAGTAGACTACCCCATTAGCTTCAGCAATAAACTTCTGGCTTATTAACTCTGTCCCCTTTGTCATTCAGAATAACCAGTTTAGCACGTTGTCACTAATGCACTTATTATATAGGGTCAATTCTGCGGAAATTCTTTAAACCAAAAGGGCTTATTGATATAAAGTGTAGAGGGACGCTACTTATTTCTTCATGTACATTACATCAGACATGTGTAGGGCACAGATGGCAGAAGGCCCCAGTGCAAGGGTAGAATATGGGCCCTTGGCTATCCAACTGTTAATTTGGGTGTGGGATGCTAATCATTGACCACCCGTAATTGTGAGCCATTGATGGGAATCATTTGCATAGTCCCTTATGTGCAACATTATAGACGGTATTACTTTTTTTCCAAGGTAGTAATGGGCCCCCTTGTCTGCAGGGCCATTGTGCAGCTGCACAAGTTGTGCATATCGTATGTTTGCCCCAGTATATTATTCAGAATCTTTTGCTATAGGGGTAAATGAGATATGAAATAATACATGGGTGTGATCTCTAAATAGTCATTCGCAAGATTAGGCAATAATTCTGTAGTGGATTGTGTGCTCATTGCACAAATTACTTTTTATTTTTAGGGTGGTATTATTTGGACACGGAATAGCAGTATTGTGTGGAAAATATATGGCATGGTTATGTGGGCACTATATGGTAGTATTTTTTTATTACTGTATTGAGGTATTATTTAGGCATTTTATACTGGTATTATTTGGGCATGGAATGGCAGTATTGTGTGTAAAATATATGCCAGTGTTATGTGGGCACTATTTGGTAGTATTATTTGGTTAATGTATTGAGGTATCATTTAGGCATTGTATAGTGTTATTATTTGGGCATGGAATGGCAGTATTGTGTGTAAAATATATGCCAGTGTTATGTGGGCACTATTTGGTAGTATTATTTGGTTAATGTATTGAGGTATCATTTAGGCATTGTATAGTGTTATTATTTGGGCATGGAATGGCAGTATTGCGTCGGCACGGTATGGAAGTATTATTTGTCATTGCATGGCAGTATTCGAGTATAAACTTTCAGGTATAAATTGCATATGTTTGTATGTTTTATATGTATATTTTTAAAAGTACAAAAACAATTGTCTAAAAATAAAGTGGTGCACCCTACTGCTTCCAGGCAGGGCCCCATTTTCTATAAAACCGGCCCAGCATAGAGGCATCCAAGGCTGCTGCTATGGGGCCCATGAAGGATGGGAGCTCAGATCAGGTTGCTCCATGCTTCTGCATTGGTAGTGAGAACTTGTACAAGGTCACCTCTCTGCAGGGATCTCCACATTAGCAAGTAAGGAAGGAAGAAGCAGTGCAAGGGCCAAAAGTCTCTTTTAGGCTGTGCTCACATCTGTGACGGGGCTTTCCATTGTTCTGCTATGTCAAAGGACAGACGGTAATGTTGCACCATGAACACCACCAGCAGCCGACAGAACCCATTGACTTTAATGAGTTCCATCAGCTTTCCATCGGCTTTCCGGACAGATCTGCGACGGAGTACCCTGATGTAGCCTCCAACGCAGATGTGAACAAGGCCTTATCCTGCAAGAGATGGGTAGAAAGAGAAAGAAGCACCAGACTGTTCTGTTCCGAGCACGGCATGTTGACCTAAATCTGCCCAAGTATGGGGCAACATTTGGTCTTGCTATGGAGCCAACTCCCATCTATAGGACAATGACGAACTCTCCGCCCAAAATATACAGTCAGACTAATGTAGGAGAATGGTTTCACTTGGAGATTATTTTATAGTTTGCGTCGTGACTTTTTCCTTCCACTAATCATATAAAATCCCAGTGTTTGACTTTGACTTTTGTTTAGAGGTTTGCACTATATGCAGGACATGGTAGAGACAATTATTTCAAGACAATTAATCTTAGGGGTATTATAATATGATCACACAGCTTTGCTAGACGGAATGAAGGAGGATGGAGAGGAGGAATGCTGTTGACATTGAGACTACTGATAGCGAAAAATCACCTGTAAAACAATGTAAAACATGTCACAAAAATGCACAAAAGAGTCCAAAGTAATTAATGAACAGGAGGCCCTGTGCAGTACAAGCATCAGGATATCACTTGCCCACAATTATTAGGTTAAATCTTGTAAAGCCATACAGAAGTCTACATTATGTATTGTTTATTAAAGGGACACTAAACTTAAAGTCTATCCTATCTCTACTTGGTGTCCTCCTGATTACAATCTGTTGTTCCCTGTTATCAGCCATTTCAGGGAGAGGAAGACTGTAGCATCTTCAATGGGATTACTGATTACTGACATGGAGCCCAGAAAAATGTTGTATAGCACATCAATCTGCTATGGAATCAATACTATTGGGGACCAAGCTCAGGTTTTCCCCATTTGTGTAGTGAACTTATGTAGGGCTCCCTCTTTCCAAAGGTGCCACAATGTCGGCAAACAAGAAAAGGTGGAACCTGCCCAAAGTTCACTCCATCGAAAGGCAGAGGATGGCAAATGAGTGATGGACTCTTCCGACCTGAGAGACAACCTATATTTCTGCCATTACAACCCCCATAGAAGTTGGTCCATGGTCCTAAATGTCCTAGTCATGCAGTATTACTGGACCAGAGGCTCTACCATTGTAAAACTAGGCAAACTTGCCATTCAAGAGTCTGGTAGAGCTAATCTGCGGTGGGGACTTTTTAGGCTTCATGGACACGACCACTTTGTACCTCCTTGTGCCTCCGATTTTATACAGAGACATACTGAGTTTTGTTTCTCACTGATTGCCGTATGAATCTATGAAAAAAAATGGTGGCATTCTCCATCACGTTCCATATCACCATGGTATTCTACCCTAGAAACATTGAGGTTATTTTTTTGCCATACATTTAGCCCGTTATAGGGTATGGATATATTTGGCACATGTTCCTGGTATATATAGCGAATGTACAGTACACCACCGCTATAGGGTGAACCAGAGGTGTAAGCATTATCGGTAACAAGGCCCCTCTACCGGTCATTTATTATAATAGCGACTTCATTGGGGCCCCTCAGGCACCAGGATCTGGGTGCAACTGCTACATGTGCACCCCCTATAACTGGTGAAAACCCCCTATGTGATATATGTGATATATGATACATAGCCTAATATAGGGAGTATTAGAGATGGGAGTACATATAATTAGGTAGCAATTAGTGTGCCCATGTAGCAGGAGTATTATATGTACAAGCCACACAGCCAGAAATGAAATTGCGGCAATTCGTAGTACAATACCGCTACATGTACATTATTTAGTATGGTGTTTTGCAAAACTATGGCACAAATTAATTGGTTTTGCGAAGTGTAATTTTTTCAAAAATTGGGGCAAAAGAACGCAATATGTGTGAACAAAACCTTAGACATGCAGATCATGAGGCAGCGTTTGATAAGACCGTGCGTTACACTGCTAGATTATATTGTCTGCCAGTCACGTGCTCATGGCCGGGTCATCAGCTCATTGACACCGGATCATAAATTATCTACTACAAGGAACTGACAGCAGCAAGTGATTGCCCTTAAATCCTCCAGTGTCAGTTCATAAACTGCTGCATTGTTCTGGAGCGGAGTATCCTGCAGATTCCATACAGTTACATCACTTATAAATGCCGGCACCCTCAAGCACATTTATATGGCGTGCCACGCTGGTCCACAGCCTGTAGGTAGTCCATTACATTAGCCAAATAATAATAATCTTTATTTATAGAACGCCAACAGATTCTGTAGCACTTTACTACTGGGGAAGAAAACAAGAAGTAAAATTACAAGAAAGCAAAACAAACAATGAGACAAATGGAGAAAGGTCCCTGCCCATAAGAGCTTACAATCTAAATGGAATGGGAGAAGCAACACATTAAGTAGTTGGTGATAATTTTTCCCCTTGTGTTGTCAAGGGAATTGTGAATAAAGTTGCAACCACGGCTATAAAGTGCGACAGGGGTAGCAATATGAGGGAGTTATCTGAAATTTGGTAAGGTTGTGTATAGGCCATTGACATTATGTGTCATAGGCCTCCTTAAAGAATTTTTTTTTTTAAAGGGTAACTAAACTTTTAATAAACTTTTGACATGTCATAGTGACATGTCAGAAATTTTGATTGGTGGAGGTCCGAGCAGTGAGACTGCCATCGATCGCTTAAGCAAAGCGGCAGGAGCGCTGAGCTGCTTCATTTCTGATCAGCTTTTCTTGGAAAGCCAAGCGAGCAGCGTATGGCCTCAATAGAAAGTCTATGAGTATGCACACCGCTCGCTCAGCTTTCCTAGAAGAGCCGATCACAAACTAAGTGGCACAGTGCTCACCAAGCGCTTCTGTTGCTTTGTTTTAGGTATCGGTTGCGGTCTCAGTGTTCGAACCCCCAAAGATCAAAACTCCTGACATGTCACTATGACATGTAAAAGTTTTTAAAAGTTTAGTTTCCCTTTAACAACATTTTATTGAGTTATCAGATCCAAAAATAGAAAAAAAATCAGACACAGCATCACATATGAGACAAGGTCTAGTTACAGCGTGACAAGAATCAGTTTGTGCATGAAGGAAATCGTTTTAAAGGAACATTTCAAATTGTGAATTTAAGGAGCAAGAATGGGTGCAGCACAGGAGAAGTCCTGCCGACAGGAGTGAGATAATGTAATAGGGGAGGATGAACTTCGTAGGTCAGTGACTGAGTAAAGTGGGTTGGTGTACGGAGATGACTACAGAGATATATGTTGCAGCTTTGTGAAGAGCTTTGTAGACTAGTAGGAAAGTTTGAAATTTAATTCTGCAAGAAACAGGTAACCAGTGTAATAAGCGACAGAGAGCAGCAGGGTTAAGGTACTTTTACACCTGCCACATTTGGCTGGGGCAACGAGCGCCGATCAACGAGACAGCTCGTTGATCAGTGCTCATTTGCTCCATTCACAAGGAGCTAGTATGGGGACGAGCGCTCGTTACACAGATCGCTCGTCCCCATACATTTGAATCATGTCGGTAGCACGTCAACGACAACGATAATATTTTATACATTTAAAACCATACGATTAGCTGATGAACAAGTGTTGGCTCGTTCACCTGCTGATCGCTGCCCTGTTTACACTGGGCATTTATCAGGAACGTGCATTCTAGGAACGCTCGTTTGCCCGATAATTGGCCAATGTAAAAGGGCCTTTAGTATAACCGCTAGACAGAGAGATCACCCTGGATGCTACATTCATGGTGGATTGAAGTGGAACCTTTAATGACGGGGGGTAAGGAAACAGACAAGTGAGCCCTAATCTACCCGCCACTCAGTCCCTGCCTACTTGCAACGACCCGCCCTAGGCGACGGGGTACAACTGGGCGACAGTCCCTACGCTCAATAAGTGCACGACAGACAAACAGACAAGGGTACACAGAAGCAAGGGAAAAGGGGCAGCTGCCCACGGCAACACCGAGAGCAACAAGAGTGGTGAACGAGCCGAGTCAAACCAGGAGTGTACGAGGTATCAAACGCAGAGCAGGAGAGTAGTGAAAAAGCCGAGTCAAACCAGGAGTGTACGAGGTACCAAACGCAGAGCAGGAGAGTATTCAGTAAGCCAGGGTCAATATGAAGCAGGGTCAAATAGATCAAGAAGCTGCAGCAGGGCCAGGAAACCAAACGAGAAGAATCACAAGCAAGGAGGAACAGGAAAGGCAGGTATAAATAGACAGAGGGCGGGAGCTAGCTCCATCTGGCCAGGCTGTGATAGGCTCTCCCACTCCTAAGCCTGCAATCCTGAGTGGTGGAAGATGGAGTCAGTCTCACAGACATAGAAGCAGGTGCAGACTGATTACCTATGGGCGTAGATACAGAAGCTGTGCCTGGCAGATCCTTAACAGTACCCCCCCTTTTATGAGGGGCCACCGGACCCTTTCTAGATGAGCCTGGTTTATTGGGGAAACGAAGGTGGAACCTCCTGACCAATACCCCAGCGTGAACATCCCGGGCGGGTACCCAAGTCCTCTCCTCAGGCCCGTATCCTCTCCAATGGACCAGGTACTGGAGGGAGCCTTGGACCATCTTGCTGTCTACAATCTTGGCCACCTCGAATTCTACCCCCTCAGGGGTGAGAACGGGGACAGGAGGTTTCCTCGAGGGAGCCAAGGACGGAGAGCAGCGTTTAAGGAGGGAGGCATGAAACACGTCGTGTACTCGAAAAGATTGGGGCAACTCCAGTCTGAAGGAGACAGGATTGAGGACTTCAATAACCTTGTACGGCCCTATAAACCGGGGACCAAACTTCTTGGACGGGACTTTAAGGCGCAAGTTCTTTGACGATAGCCACACCAGATCCCCGACCATAAACAAGGGGTTAGCAGAACGTCTTCTATCTGCCTGAGTTTTTTGTATGCTCTGGGACGCCCCTAGGTTCTTCTGAACCTGGGCCCAGACTGTGCACAGTTCCCGATGAATGACCTCTACCTCGGGATTGTTGGAACTACCAGGTGAAACGGAGGAGAACCGTGGATTAAACCCAAAATTACAGAAAAAGGAGGAGACCCCTGACGAGTTACTGACCCGGTTATTAAGGGAAAATTCGGCGAGGGGAATGAATGAGACCCAATCATATTGACAGTCAGAGATAAAACACCTTAAATATTGTTCTAGAGACTGATTAGTCCTCTCAGTTTGACCATTAGTTTCAGTATGGAAGGCAGAGAAGAAGGACAGATCAATCTCCAACTTTTTACAGAAGGCTCTCCAAAACAAAGAAACAAATTGTACCCCTCTGTCAGAAACAGTATTGACAGGGACCCCATGGAGACGCAGGATGTGTTTGACAAACAAGGTAGCTAACGTCTTAGCATTGGGTAGTTTTTTGAGGGGCACAAAGTGGCACATCTTACTGAAGCGGTCTACTACAACCCACACCACCGACTTGCCTTGAGATGGAGGCAAATCGGTGATAAAATCCATGGAGATATGGGTCCAAGGTCTCTGGGGAATTGGCAAAGAACGAAGTAAGCCCGCTGGTCGGGACCTGGGAGTCTTGGACCTAGCACAAACCTCACAAGCGGCGACGTAGGCCTTAACGTCTTTAGGCAACCCAGGCCACCAATAGTTTCTGGCAATGAGGTGCTTGGTACCCAGGATGCCTGGATGACCAGACAGTGCGGAGTCATGATTTTCCCTAAGTACCCTTAGCCGGAATTGCAGGGGCACAAACAGCTTGTTCTCAGGAAGGTTCCCGGGAGCTGAACCTTGATCAGCAGCAATTTCAGAAACTAAATCAGAATCAATAGAGGAAATGATTATACCTGGAGGCAAAATACAAGCAGGATCTTCCTCCGAAGGAGGGCTGGCCATGAAGCTACGCGACAGTGCATCAGCCTTAATATTTTTAGACCCAGCCCTATAGGTAACCAAAAAGTTGAATCTGGTAAAAAATAACGCCCATCGAGCTTGTCTCGGGTTTAGCCTCCGGGCAGATTCTAGGAAAACCAGATTCTTGTGGTCGGTAAGGACCATTACCTGGTGCCTAGCCCCCTCCAGGAAGTGGCGCCACTCTTCAAATGCCCATTTAATGGCTAAGAGTTCGCAGTTGCCAATATCATAGTTACTCTCAGTGGGTGAAAACTTCCTGGAGAAGTAGGCACAGGGACGGAGATGGGTGAGGGACCTGGTACCCTGGGACAAGACAGCCCCCACTCCCACCTCGGACGCGTCAACCTCCACGATAAATGGCTCCATTTGGTTGGGCTGAACCAACACCGGGGCCGAGATAAAGCACTTCTTAAGGACCTCAAAAGCCTGGACAGCCTCAGGAGGCCAGCGGAGGAGATCAGCACCCTTGCGAGTGAGATCCGTAAGAGGCTTAGCGATGACCGAGAAGTTAGCAATAAATCTCCTGTAATAATTAGCGAACCCCAAGAAGCACTGTAACGCCTTCAGGGAGGCAGGTTGGACCCATTCCGCCACAGCCTGGACCTTGGCGGGGTCCATGCGGAATTCATGAGGAGTGAGGATTTGACCCAAAAATGGTATCTCCTGCACCCCAAACACACATTTTTCGGTCTTCGCAAACAGTTTGTTTTCCCGAAGGACCTGGAGCACCTTCCTGACATGCTCAATGTGGGAGGACCAGTCCTTGGAAAACACAAGTATGTCATCAAGGTACACTACAAGAAATACCCCCAGGTAATCTCTTAAAATCTCAATTATGAAATTCTGGAAGACCGCGGGAGCATTACACAACCCAAAGGGCATGACAAGGTATTCGAAATGACCTTCGGGCGTGTTAAACGCAGTCTTCCACTCATCCCCCTCTTTGATGTGGATAAGGTTATACGCCCCCCGTAGATCAAACTTAGAGAACCATTGGGCCCCCTGAACCTGATTAAAGAGATCAGGAATCAAAGGAAGGGGATACTGGTTCCTTACAGTGACTTTATTCAAGTTACGGTAGTCAATGCATGGCCTAAGACCACCATCCTTCTTCCCTACGAAGAAGAAGCCAGCACCTACCGGAGAAGTAGAGGGGCGAATGTAACCCTTGGCCAGGCATTCCTGGATATACTCTTTCATGGTTTCACGTTCGGGACAAGAGAGATTATATATCCTACCCTTAGGGAGCTTAGCTCCTGGTACCAAATCGATAGCGCAATCGTATTCTCTATGAGGAGGTAACACTTCGGAGGCCTCCTTAGAGAAAACATCAGCGAAGTCCTGAACAAACTCAGGTAGCGTGTTCACCTCCTCAGGGGGAGAAATAGAATTAACAGAAAAACATGACGTCAAGCATTCATTACCCCATTTGGTAAGATCCCCAGTATTCCAGTCAAACGTGGGATTATGCAACTGCAACCAGGGAAGGCCTAAAACCAAATCGGACGATAATCCCTGCATCAACAGTACAGAGCACTGCTCCAAATGCATGGAGCCAACAAGGAGTTCAAAAACAGGGGTATGCTGTGTAAAATAACCATTAGCAAGAGGAGTGGAGTCGATACCCACTACCGGGACAGGTTTAGGCAAATCAATCAAAGGCATAGCTAGAGACATAGCAAATTCCACAGACATGATATTAGCAGACGACCCTGAATCCACGAAGGCACTGCCGGTAGCAGACCTACCACCAAAAGAGACCTGAAATGGAAGCAAGATTTTATTACGTTTCATATCTACGGGAAATACCTGTGCGCCCAAGTGACCTCCCCGATGATCACTTAGGCGCGGAAGTTTTCCGGCTGCTTATTCTTACGCCTAGGACAGGTGTTCACTTGATGCTTGTCATCCCCACAATAGAAGCAGAGACCATTCTTCCTGCGGAACTCTCTACGTTGTTGGGGGGACACGGAGGCCCCGAGTTGCATAGGTAACTCCGAGTCTTCCGTGGAAGAACGAAGCAATGGAACCTCGGGAGGCATCATGGGGGAGTCAGAGGAGAAAATACAAAAACGTTCACGTTGTCGATCCCTGAGACGTCGGTCAAGTCGTACCGCTAAAGCCATAACCTGGTCTAGGGAGTCAGAAGAGGGATAGCTAACTAGCAGGTCTTTCAGGGCGTTCGACAGACCCAACCTAAACTGGCACCTTAAGGCAGGGTCATTCCACCGAGAAGCTACGCACTACTTCCTAAAGTCAGAGCAATACTCCTCAACAGGTCTCTTACCCTGACGTAAGGTCACCAGCTGACTCTCGGCAAAGGCAGTCCTGTCAGTCTCATCATAAATGAGTCCGAGAGCAGAAAAGAAAAGATCAACTAGAGGAAAGTTCAGGGGCGTCAGGAGCCAAGGAGAAGGCCCATTCTTGGGGCCCTTCCTGGAGCCGGGACATAATTATACCCACCCGCTGGCTCTCAGAACCTGAGGAGTGGGGCTTTAAGCGAAAATAGAGCTTACAACTCTCCCGAAAGGAGAGAAAAGTCTTCCGGTCCTCTGAGAACCGGTCAGGCAACTTGAGGTGGGGTTCAAGAGGTGAGGTGAGGGGCACTACCATGGTAGCATCAGGCTGGTTGACCCTCTGAGCCAGGGCCTGGACCTGTAAGGAGAGACCCTGCATTTTCTGAGCCAGGGTCTCAAGGGGGTCCATAGTAGTGTGAGGGACCTGGGTAGACTAGGTATATCGGCTTGTGATTATGTAATGACGGGGGTAAGGAAACAGACAAGTGAGCCCTAATCTACCCGCCACTCAGTCCCTGCCTACTTGCAACGACCCGCCCTAGGCGACGGGGTACAACTGGGCGACAGTCCATACGCTCAAGAAGTGCACGACAGACAAACAGACAAGGGTACACAGAAGCAAGGGAAAAGGGGAAGTTGCCCACGGCAACACCGAGAGCAACAAGAGTGGTGAACGAGACGAGTCAAACCAGGAGTGTACGAGGTACCAAACACAGAGCAGGAGAGTAGTGAACAAGCCGAGTCAAACCAGGAGTGTACGAGGTACCAAACGCAGAGCAGGAGAGTAGTCAGTAAGCCAGGGTCAGTATGAAGCAGGGTCAAATAGTTCAGAAGCTGCAGCAGGGCCAGGAAACCAAACGAGAAGAATCACAAGCAAGGAGGAACAGGAAAGGCAGGTATAAATAGACAGAGGGCGTGAGCTAGCTCCGTCTGGCCAGGCTGTGATAGGCTCTCCCACTCCTAAGCCTGCCATCCTGAGTGGTGGAAGATGGAGTCAGTCTCACAGACATAGAAGCAGGTGCAGACTGATTACCTATGGGCGTAGATACAGAAGCTGTGCCTGCCAGATCCTTAACAGAACCAGTCTGTTTAGAGGAATCCCAGTTAGTAGAAGGTTACAGTAGTGTAGACAAGAAATGATTGGGGCCTGGATCAATGTTTTAGTGGTGTCAGTGCTGAGGTAGGAATGGAAACGAGAGATGTTTTTCAGGTCTAGTTGACAGGATTTATCAATTGATTGAATGTGAGGAAGAAAGAACAGATCAAATCAAATATCCCTGGAAAGGCCATACTCACTACGGGAAAATAAATAATGTCAGGTATAAGTACCGGACCTTCTGCTAAAACAAGTCTGATGCAGACATGCCTCAATGCTTTGTAGTGTACTCCAGAATCCGGTGGGCCCAGGTACTGACACAGTAATGGATCCCAGCGTTCTCGAAGAAGACAACCCCATTTGTAGCTGATCATTTGCAGCTAGGGACAATTCTTATGGGCTGATATACAGATATCTGAATGTAATAATGATATGACCTGTGTGTGCAATAATAATACTATAGTTTAGGAAGTGCCCATGTTCTGTATAGATGGAGGATGAGCCCTAAGAATTGTTGTCTCTGGTGGGCTAAAGGCACGCGAGGCCGACACTGGAGGAGTTCACTCACCGGTCCAAAATATAAACATCTCACAGCACCAAGTCAAGTGTGTCTTCATAGCAATTGGTCACGTCCATAATAGTATATCAGCCATACTAGCCAGTACCCTAAAGTACATCACACAAACTACTGACATCCCAGAATAACATTCTCCCATAGTTCTAGGTGTGTGAATGGTTGATGGTCAGTATGTTGCACCTGTGAGCTCACTCTCCTATATAGCAAAAAAGACCATCATGTCCTTCCTGTGCTTGGGTTACCTCTCTCTAAACATCAGTGAATTGAGTTCCTATAAAACAGGCCAGAGTGTGTTGTTAATTACATTACATTTTGGGTTTCCCATTGGCCCATCGGGGCAAAGCACCGGTGCAATCCAATGAGCCACCATGACAAAAAATTACCCTATCCTATTTATTCTTTGCTTGATTTTGGTTCTGCCTGGCAATAAGGGTATGTTCACACGGCAACGCCAAATACGTCTGAAATTACGGAGCTGTTTTCAGGCGAAAACAGCTCCTGAATTTCAGACGTTTTGACAAGTGCACGCGTTTTTCGCGGCGTCTTTTACGGACGTAATTGGAGCTGGTTTTCATTGGAGTCAATGAAAAACAGCTCCAATTACGTCCCAAGAAGTGTCCTGCACTTATTTGAGGCGGGCGTCTTTTTACGCGTCGTCTTTTGACAGCGGTGCGTAAAAATACACCTCGTCTGCACAGAACACTTTAAGACCCATTGAATTCAATGGGCAGATGTTTGCAGACGGTTTTGAGCCATTTTATCAGGCGTAATTCGAGGCGTGTGAACATACCCTAAGGGTATGTTCACACGGCAGCGTCCGTAACGGCTGAAATTACGGGGCTGTTTTCAGGAGAAAACAGCTCCGTAATTTCAGCCGTAAAGGCATGTTGAAGCGCTTTTTGCTGCGTCCATTACGGACGTTAAATGGAGCTGGTTTTCCATGGAGTCCATGGAAAACGGCTCCATTTACATCTGAAGAAGTGACAGGCACTTCTTTGACGCGGGCGTCTTTTTTACGCCTCGCCTTTTGACAGCGGGGTGTAAAAAAAATGGCCGTGTGCACAGAACATCGTAAGACCCATTCTAATGAATGGGCAGATGTTTGCCAACGCTATCGAGGCGCATTTTCGGACATAAATCGAGGCGTAAAATGCCCGAATTACGTCCGTAAATAAGCCGTGTGAACATACCCTTACAATGGTAACCTTCACAGGTTTTGGAGGTTAAGAGGTAGTGATGTATTAGATATATTTGCCTTTACATAATTTGCTGTCCGTCAAGAATGCCGAGTAATGATGGAGTGACTTGCTCTGTGGTCTATTAGGTGCCTCCAGTCCCTTAGGCTTTGGCCATTGGAAGCAGACAATGGTTTGTCATAATTCTTGGTAATGCATTCTCATTGTGTCACCGCTCTCTACATTAGATCATCATCATATCCATTAGATGTAGATTGACAATCTGTATAGTCTAGATGGATCGCAGCAGACTAATGGTCTCACCCCAAGCGACGTGTTTTTACAAGGAAGCCATGTATAGAGATGGAGGTTAACCACAAGGCACAACAGAAGGGATGTTTATGAAAATCTTCAAGACAGAAGCCTGACCCTCCAAGACTGTAATTTATCTGCTCGTAGGGGCGCATTGCTCATATAGAAACGGAACAATTAAAGCCTGCTAGACTTAAATGTAAACGTCTTCGTAAACTTCATTCAAATCATCTTTATTCATAGGCACTAGAGCAGACTTATCACAAATATAATGGACTCTCAAATTCCGGTAATATTGTATCACATATTTTATACTATGATATATGTGATCTGTGCAGCAATTGTTTTTACGTTGGCTATTTCTGGATTGACCCGGACTGTTTTCAAACTCCACTTTCTGATCACCACCTGCCCTGACCCGCATCTGTGTTGCCGTTTTGAAAGAACTCTGCCACCCTCGGATTTGTACGACCACACTTCTGCTTCATGATATTGGTACCACTTGGCAGTCCATACCCCCGTGAGGGGCGTTTTAAGGTAAAGATCAAACAATCGCTTATACTCTGCTCCAGGTTCGTGCCACAGAAGCAATAATTGGACTAATCAGAGCTGGGACTCCTTTCTCCAAGGCCCACATATTTCCACCCTAAATACAACACTTGCATGGCTCTTCACTGCAAATGATCATTATAAGCTCTAAATGGGATGAAAATAGTAATTTGCACAGATATGTCTATGAAACGGCTAGTCCATGGACTTCAATAGGCACCATGTAATTTGTGATTCCTCCCATGGCATGGCTACGGGGGAAATGTGAACTTGTTGGCAGCTAGTTGCGTGGGGGGAAAGGGGTCGCAGCATTGGGAGCCCCACAATGAGATTATCACTGGGGACCTGTCACACAGAAAGGGGTTGTCACAGGGGTTGGCACTTGCAAGCAGAGGCGGTGTATGGAGACATGGCCGTATTAATCAGATTTTTGCATACATAAATGTAGATGGAGAGTCCCTATTAATACAGTCCTTATGATAGATGGGCCTTCAAGAGAAACTCGAGTCGTACCGTCCATGTAAAATGAGACGTACAGTCAACTCCCATTGTATTGATAACACAAAGCACAGAAGTTTACGTCTTATGCAATGTCACTAAGAGCAATGTAGGGATTTCCCTCCGCAAGATGTGTCAGATAGGAGCCCTTAGATCTTCAATGACTTTGTTTACACTGCAATACTTACTTATCTTTATTTTTTGTCTTTTAAATACACCCAGTTACAAGTCTATTAAAAGTGGGATCACATGTGCGTCTGTCACACAGGGTTTATGGCTGTGCCACTATTTGAAGCAGACATCAGAGCTCTCCAAACATTGACTGGGATATTAATCACAGTTAATACATTCTTTTAGGATTTTCTGCTAGTACCCCCTGCAGTTGGTCTCTTACTTAAAAGGACATGTTTCCTAGTACGTCTTCAATTAGTGCCATGCAGTAAAAAGCAGCTCCCATTCAGAAGACGACAGCCCCTGTAAATTAAGTTGCTCACAAAGAAACGTTTCATTACACATACGAGCGTCACCGGATTGTCCAAATCTCGGACATGTGATCGCTGCCATTGTCACTTAAGTTAATATTTTTTATGTTCTTAGCATAATACAATTCAGTAAGTCATAAATGCGTTAAGTCGGGGTCATATACCTTCACTGAGGACCAGACTACTGTGTGAGTGACCTTTCTGTGAATCCGCAGTAAAATTGTAGCCCTCGGGGCCAAGAAGAGAATTCAACCTAAATTCTCACACTGTTACAATTACAATTTATATTAATAAATATCTTTCCTACAGATTGGAACTTTGTAATTGGGAGAAATATATAAAAAGTAATATATTCGTTTATATTTATTTCTTTGTATATTAATATTCTTAGGCTCTGATCCCAATAGCGCCATCTATTCTATTATTAACGGAGCTATGGCTATGTTCACATTTGCATCATGGGTTTTCGTTGTTCTGCTCCATCAAAGCAACCGTTCCGTTGCATCGTGGATACTGAATTAAATGGGTTCCGTCAGCTTTCCGTTGTTTAGCGCACCGTGCTTTCCAATTGTTTCTGGTAATCTTGGCCAGATCTGCGACAGCGCCCCCTAATGGAGCCTCCAAAGCAGATGTGAATGAGGCCTGTGACTGCGTTCTGTAACTGATCCAAAAAACGGATACCGAACTGAAACAAATGGAAGGAACACTTTTCGTTCTATTGACGGATCTGTAACCCGGATCCGTTGAAAACTAAAACTTTACCTTCCGTTTATTAAATATTTTCATCCGTTATACTCAATTTTTAACGGATCAGTTTATTTCTGTATTAATTTCTTTATTCATTTTTTTTCCTCTTTTGGATTTAGGAAGTGATGCGCATGCGCAACAGGAAAAAAACGGATCCATTAAAAGGTAAAAATAACATACGAAGAAAAAACATTTTTTTTGACTCCGTTATCTATTTACTTCATTGTTAAAAAAAACCGCAAAGCTCCTTCGCGTCATTTTGGATGGAAAAAATGGCGCAGCTGACTACTCTATTGTTTCCGGAAAAAAGGCAGAAACCTGATGGAACAGAGCCAAACTGAGCACAACTGAGACTGAAAAAAAAATAGAAATCAATTACTATAAGGGTATGTTCACACGGCTTATTTTCGGCCGTTTTTCTGGCCGTAAACGGCTGAAAAACAGACTAAAAATCGGAAGCAGAACGCCTCCAAACATCTGCCCATTTATTTCAAAGGGAAAAACGGCGTTCTGTTCGAACAGGGCATTTTTTTACGCGGCCATTTTGAAAAACGACCACTTAAGAAAACGACTGCAAAAAAAAAGTGCATGTCACTTCTTGAGTCGTTTTTAGAGGCGTTTTTCATTGACTCTATAGAAAAACAGCTCCAAAAACGGGCATAAAAAAACGGCTGAAATTCAGGAGCTGTTTTCCCTTGAAAACAGCTCCGTATTTTCAGCCTTTTTTTATTAAGCGTGTGAACATATCCTAACAAAACAGAATAACCAGGAAAACAACACAGATGTGAACAGAGCGTAAGGCTGGATTCACACAAGCATGTTTGGTCCGTAATGGACGGAGCGTAATGCCTCGCTGCGGGACAACTGTCCCGTACTGTAATCATGTTTTCAGTACGGGACAGTAGTTCCACGGAGAGGCAGGGACTCCTAGCGTCGTACATAACTATGATGCTGGGAGCCCGGCGCCCGGCAGTGTTTTCGATTCGGGACTTGCGGCCGAAATACGTTCCTTCCATTATGGACCGAACATGCTCGTGTGAATCCAGCCTAAGGGTATGTTCACACAACCTACTTTCAGACGTAATTTGGGCGTTTTACGCCTCGAATTACGCCTGAAAAGACGGCTCCATTACGCCTACAAACATCTGCCCATTTCTTGCAATAGGTTTTACGATGTTCTGTTCCCACGAGGTGTAATTTTACGCGTCGCTGTCAAAAGACGGCGCGTAAAAATACGCCCGCGTCAAAGAAGTGCATGTCACTTCTTGGGACATTTTTGGAGCCGTTTTTCATTGACTCCATTGAAAAACAGCTCCAATAACATCTGTAAAAGACGCCGCAAAAAACAGCGCCGTAATTTCAGACGTATTTTGCTACTGGCGTGTGAACATACCCTTACAGGGTCTGTCAGGTTTTCGCTATTTCTGCAAAATCCAAGCGTCAGTTGAAACTTGGCAATATATTTACTTATAAGGGGTTGAATGAGAAAAGGATCAGTCGCCCCCCCCCCCCCCCCACCCCACAGAAACAGTGCCACACTTGTCCTCATGCCATGTCTGGTACTGCAACTCAGACCCATATAACAAAATGCACAACAAACAAGACTTTTGTGTTTGTGGTATTTTTCTTTACTTGTGTTGGTATTCTGGGTGCATGACGTTTTTTGTTTTTTTTTAAATGCAGCAAGTTCTGAATGTGCCGTTTTTCTGGCGTCTTTTCCCATAGGTCTCACTATAGTACTTGAAAATCACCTGAAAAAAAACAACGCATGTTCAACATCGTATGCGTACAAAAAAAGCCATCCGAACAATATAAAAAAAAACGCATGAAATTCAAGCGTAAAAAACGTCACAAAAAAACTATTGTTTGACGGAAACCTTAAAGTGTAGCTAAACGTTTGACAAACTTCTGACATGTCATGATTGGTGGGGTCCGAGCACTGAGACCCCCACCAATCGCTAGAACGAAGCAGCTGAAGTGCTCGTGTGAGCGCTCAGCCGCTTCGTGTCTGTCCTTTTTTTTCAGGGGTCCCTTCACACGCTCTGTTGTAACAACGGTCGTGTGAACGGCCCTATTGAAATACATGAGTCAGTGTGACTTTCTATTGAGCCCGTACTCCGATACATTGATTTCCAGAACAGACACGAAGCGGCTGAGCGCTCACACGAGCGCTTCTTCCGCTTAGTTTTAGCGATTGGTGGGTGTCTCACTGCTCGGACCCCCAACAATCCAAACTTCTGACATGTCCCTATGATATGTCAGAAGTTTGTCAAACGTTTAGTTACCCTTTAAGGAACCAGGAGTCGGGTGTAACGGCAACCTCTGTACCTTTTATAGCTACTGCACCTGCGCCACTGACGCCCGGTGCGACTCATCGAGACCCTATAACCTACCGGCATACAAAAGAAGTCAATTTGCTAATAATGTAATGTCACATATGCGCCAACCTTAAAGAATGCTGTGTATCCTTGTGAAACTCTCCTATTTTTATAGTGGCTCATATAAAATAAATCCACATTCTTCATGTTTAATACGAACAAATGTGAACGAAAGCCAAACGTCAGCGGTCGGGTCAAGCGAAGACAGATAACCGCCGTGACAGACGGCACGCCATGTATTGGACGTCATGTTCTCACTTCTATAAACATGTAATGTATAGATGACACTTGGTATAAATCGCTCTAATCCTCTTGGTATAAATGCTTTACATATGCGGCCTCTTCGGATGTAAAGACTTTTCTAGTCACTGGATGGGATACGCTTGTGTTTGATGTCTATTCTTAATGAAATCTTGTTTCCTACTGCGCTAAAGAAAGGTACAGGAACGTATTATTTACCAATGTGCGGCATGAACGTGGGCTGTGACACGTGTACGCGGGAGGGTCATTCTACAGCTGGATTTCTCAAGTCTCTTATAAGACAAATCATTCTTTGAAGACGAAGACCATATATCAGTAGGAAGGAGGATGAGTCACACTGCAAACTCTAATATCTGATGATGGCAACAAGGCATTTGGAGGACAATGATTTTTTACTACCCATTGATTACATGGCACCTACATATTCTGCAGTGCTGTACAGAGAATACACTCACAATCGTACCGGTGTCCAGTGGGCTCACAATCTAATTTCCCTCATGATCCCACACACTCACACAGGCCTATTTCATAGCAAACAAATCTAGGCATGTTTTAAAGGGCTTATCCCGCTATTAGAACTTATCACCTATTCACAGGATAGGTGATAAGTGTTATATCGCTGGGGGTCCCATTCATCACGAGAACGGGGGTCCTGAGTGTTCTGTTTGAACGGAGCGGCGGTTACTCATGCGTGCAGCCGTTCTATTCATTCTCTGTGGGACTCCCGGAGAAATCCTTGCGCATGACCGCCGCTCCGTTCAAACAGGGAACTCTGGACCCTAGTCCTTGTGATCGGTGGGACCCCCAGCGATGAAACACATTACTTATTCTGTGGATAGGTGATAAGGGCAGGGTGAAGCTGGAGGAACCAATGGACAGCCACTCAAATCAAGGATATTATACAAACCCGTTGTAGATGTTCCCTGAGTTGAATACATGGGCCCCAGTGCTACAAATTAACAGTATTTCACAGAGGAAAGGGGTTCTTTAAGCAATAATTAAACTGAGAACTTCACCTGGTGTTGGTTCCCCAAAAGCGGGGCGCTTCTGTGGCTGCTACATGTGGCCCTACCCTTTAAGTGTCTATCCAGTAGTACTCTCCCGCCCGAACTGACATCGGAAATATGTTCCTGCATGCTGGGCGGTACAGTTGCCATGGCAACCGTGCGACGCCCAAACAATATTGTGCTGGTGTCCAATTCTAATTAATAGGATCCATCCATGCAAATACTTTCCAGCCATCGAATGGTTGCCTCAGGAACTGTACCCCCCAGCGTGTAGGAGCGTCTCTCCCTGCCCGATGTATGTTCAGGCAGGAAAGTACAACTGGATGGACACTTTAAGACTAAGGTCCCATACACACGCCAGTGCCCGAATCCACGGTTCGTGTTTATGGGTGCGGACGGCCACCCGCATTTGCGGGCCGTGCTCCCATTATAAAATATGGGAGCACGGTCCGTAAAAAGAAAAAAATAGGACATGTCCTATCTTTTGCGGAGCCTTTCTACGGCACGGACACCTTCCCTTACATATACGGGAAGGTGTCCGTCGGCCATAGAAATTAATGGGTCCATAATTACAGACCGCAAATTACAGTCTGTTATTACGATGGGGCCTTACACACTTTAAACCGCTTGTAATATAATAAGTGACTGAAGATAGTACTTAACAGAAGAGGAAAACATAATTCAGTTTGTAACTCATATTTAATTGAAGAATTTTCGTGGTATTATTTATGTCTGACAGCCGCTGGTCAGCTACCAAAAGGGGAATATAACGTTTTTATACGCAGTTTATGTCTTTAAGACATAAATCACCCTGCTGTATGCTTTCCCTTCACATATGCCTTACAATATCCAGAGATAAATCATCTATATTTGTGTTCTCCAAGGTCCAAGTCTAAAGTCTGCAAGAGTTGAAACAATCTCTCTGTTCCCAATACATTTTCTAATGTCAGATTTCCATTGATTCACACATTTTGATGCAACAACTTTTACCAGTTGTATTGGATGAATTACGTCTGTGGCTGCTTTAAAGGAAGGCTGATATACTGTGTGATTCCTAGTGCAGGGCCTGAAGGGGCGGAGCATGACACAGGGATTCAAAGAACACCACAGACAGTCACCGCCCCTTCAGTCCAGCACTAGGCATAACACAATGAATCAGTCTTGCCTGGAGTCTTCCTTTAAGAGGCAGGGGATACTTGGTTATTTTATGTATGTTTCTGCAAAAAAAACAAAAAACATTTTTTTTAGTTGGAAAATCTTTTTGGGCTGGATTCACACACAGTGTTTTACTGTGTTTTTCTCGTTGCCACATTTATATATTTTTTTTTAGGTAAAAACGCTGAGGCCAGATGTTAGCTTAAAGTCTATAGTGAAATATTGAAAAGCGTAGATACAAACGCAATTTTTAAATGTGATTAGAAATGCCACACAAAAACCCTGTGTGAAAGAGGCCTAAGCCTGAAATCACACATGCAGTTTTCATGGCAGTTTTATTAGCTAAACACACGAGTGGATATAAAAGAGAGAAGACATATCAGTATTTCCTATACTTTTCTTATTTTCTTTCTACTGGCTTCAGCACGAAAAACTGCAATGAAAACTGCATGTGTGATTGCAGCCTAAGGGTATGTTCACACACAGAATCAAAAACGGCTGAAAATTACGGAGCTGTTTCCTGAAACAACAGCCTCTGATTTTCAGCCGTTTCTGAAGCTGAAAACATTTTATGATGCGTTTTTTTCTAGATGTTTTTGGAGCTGTTTTTCCATTGACACGTATGAACGAAGTGGCGTTTCTTCCATTAAATTCAATGGGCAGATGTTTGTAGGCGTTCAGCTAGCATTTTTTCAGATGTATTTCGAGGTGTTTACGCCCCTAAATACGCCTGAAAACGCTGTGTGAACATACCCTAAGGCTACATGCACACGTTGCGTATAATGCTGCAGAAAATACGCAGCAAAACCGCAGGAAACCGCAAGAAATTCGCAGGAAAAAAATATTTTTTTGATGCATTTTTCAGTGTGGTTTTTACGTTTTTCTGTGTAAATCGCGGCCTATTCATGTTCCCTGGAATCTCATTGACTATGCTATTTCTGTATTATACTGCGGTTTTGCCACACGCAAATACGCGCGGCAAAACCACACGTAATACGCATCGTGTGCGCTGACCCTAAGGCCAAATCCACACAATGTGTATTATGTGCGGATTAGCTGCGCGGATTTTTGTGCGACAAATCTGCAGCGTAATACAGTACCAGCAAAGTAAATGAGATACCAAGAAATCTCATGTACACGTTGCAGATTTTTTCTACACATAAATTGACCTGCGGTGCGTATTTTACTGTAAGGGTATGTTCACACGTTTA
The DNA here is from genome assembly GCF_050947455.1 of Rhinoderma darwinii. Taxonomy (NCBI): domain Eukaryota; kingdom Metazoa; phylum Chordata; class Amphibia; order Anura; family Rhinodermatidae; genus Rhinoderma; species Rhinoderma darwinii. Next base: position 36,401,680 of record NC_134691.1, on the reverse strand, counting down.
GCACAAAACGTCAGAAAAAACAGAGCTGTATTCAAGCTGTTTTCCTATGGAAATCAATGGGCAGATGTTTGGAGGCGTTCTACTTCCGATTTTTTGGCCCGAAAAACGGCCAAAAATAAGCCGTGTGAACATACCCTAAGAGTTTATTCACAAGACTGTATCTCAGATTGACTTGTTACCAAAACTAGAAATGAACCCCGGCACTAAAAAGTAGGAAGACCTTTCACATATGAAATCTTCTACTTCTTCCACCAGCTGAGACCCCATAGAATATGCAGTTGACTTATGCTTGTGTGAACAATGGTGGACATTTATCAAAACTAGTGCAAAGGAAAGTGGAGCAGTGTCCTATAGCAACCAATCAGGTGGCTGCTTTCATTTTTGTAATGGCCACTGAGAGATCTCCTTTGCCTTGCACCAGTTTTGATAAATCTCCCCTCCGCTTTAATATTCTCTATGTAGTTGTACTACATCCATAAAGAAGGCCACATGGACATATTTGCCGACACAGCCCGAGCCGTGATAATTATTCCTGTACAGTCCATGTAGTTACTGTGGGGATTCATCAACGTTCATAATTTGGCTAGATGTGCCATGGTGCCCCAGGGTCAAAATGCATTGCCTTCAGGGTAATCTGGCCCGGAGCCGCCAACATTATAATATGAAGACATATGATTAAGAACCTTTTATCCGCAACGCCTTGAGTCCTTCTCAGGGTATGTGCACACGATGAGAGGCTTTTACGGCTGAAATTACAGACTGTTTTCAGGAGAAAACAGCTGCCTCGTTTCAGCCGTAATTCCTCCTCCTCGCATTTTGCGTGGCTTCTCTGACAGCCGTAAATTTTGTGCTGTGCTTCATTGAGTTCAATGAAGAACGGCTCAAATTACGTCTGAAAGAAGTGTCCTGCATATAATGTATATAAGTGTCCCGCATATAATGTATATAAGTGTCCTGCATATAATGTATATAAGTGTCCTGCATATAATGTATATAAGTGTCCTGCATATAATGTATATAAGTGTCCTGCATATAATGTATAGAAGTGTCCCGCATATAATGTATATAAGTGTCCTGCATATAATGTATAGAAGTGTCCTGCATATAATGTATATAAGTTAACTGCACTTCTTTGACGAGGCAGTCATTTTACGCGTCGTCGTTTGACAGCTGTCAAACGACGACGCGTAAATGACAGGTTGTCTGCACAGTACGTCGGCAAACCCATTCAAATGAATGGGCAGATGTTTGCCGACGTATTGTAGCCTTATTTTCAGACGTAAAACGAGGCATAATACGCCTCGTTTACGTCTGAAAATAGGTCGTGTGAACCCCGTCTTAGGGATGTTTGAACTTGTTTTTAACTAGATGAAATAAAGGTTGACATTTTTACTTGGATTGGGTCGAGTGCCCGATATCAACTTTTTTCTTTCTACTAATAAATTACATTCTACCAAAGCAGAGTTTCAATCCAAGCACCACCTAAATGTAGAGCGTGGTTTATACACATTCAGTGCATGGTGAGCGGACTGTATATCTTTTCATAACATTAAAACTACCTGCCTAATATTGTGTAGGATCCCCTGGTGCCACCAGAACAGCTCCGACCCGTCGAGGCAGGGACTCTACAAGACATCTGAGGGTGTCCTGGGGTCTGAGGCACGTTAGCAGCAGGTCCTTTAAGTCCTGTAAGTTTTGAGGTGGGGCCTCCATGGATCGGACTTGTTTTCCAGCACATCCCACAGATGCTCGGATTGAGATCTGGGGAATTTGGAGACAAGTCATCACCTGGAACTCTTTGTCATGTTCCTCAAACAATTCCTGAGCAATTTTTGCAGTGTGGCAGGAGATATTATCCTGCTGAAGGAGGGCAATGTCAATAGGGAATACCAATGCCATGAAGGGGTGCACTGGTCTATGACAATGTTTAGGTAGGTCAAATGTGCCAAAGTACCATCCACATGAATGCCAGGAGCCAAGGTTTACCAGCAGAACATTGCCCGGAGCATCACACTGCCTCCGCTTGCTTTCTTCCCATAGTGCATCCTGATGCCATCTTTATTCCCGGGTAAGCGACACACACTCCCTGTCGTCCACATGATGTACAAGAAAACATGAATTATCAGACTAAGCCACCTTATTCCATTGCTTCATGGTTCAGTTCTGATGCTCACGTGCCCATTGAAGGCACTTTCGCAGGTACAGAGGTCAGCATGGGCACTCTGCCCGGGCCTTGGCTAGGCAGCCCCAAATGCTGCAAGCTGTGATACACTGTGTGTTCTGACACCTTTCTCTCATAGCCAACAATTTGTGCTACAGTAGCTCTTCCGATGGAGCGGACCAGATGGGCTTTAGCACCCATGACCCTGTTGCCGTTTCACCATCTGTCCTTTCTTGGACCACTTTTTGTAGTTACTAAACACCGGGAACACCCCACATGATCTGCCTTTGTAAAGATGCTCTGACCAAATCGTCTATTGATCACAATTTGGCCCTTGTCAGAGTCGCTCAGATTCTTACACTTGACATTTTTCCAGCTTCCAACACATCACCTGCAATTACTGACTGTTCACTTGCTGCCTAATATATCCGGCCCGTTAACAGGCGCCATTGTCACAAGATAATGAATGTTATTCACTTCACCTGTCGATGGCTTTAATGTTATGGCTGATTTGTGCTATTTACTGATCTACAGACCTAGAGAATAAACCATTAAAATAAAAAATGACAATACGCTCTATATATGTATTTATCCATCTCAAAGGTTAACAGGGTTCTATTTTTGGTGGCCCACCCACATGCCCTGTCAGAGGGACTTGAGGACCAGAGTTACGAAACACCGGTCTATGTAGTTTATATTTATCTCCTGATGACCATTATTATATTAAATATTTCCCACCCTCTTTTAGGGAGCGATGCCCAGCAATTGGTTATCTATGGAGACGTCTGAGCCCAGTACATCAGTCATCACATTTGTCGTACTCTGATAGGGAAACTGTCTAGATAAAAAGGCACGGCTCTGACTGGACTGTTGTACCTGTTACCCAACTGAGGGATTCACATCCTGGCTGCAATGTAGTGCCGCATATCAAAATCATCAAACCAACCGGGGTGTAAAATCCACAGCAGTATTAGGGGAAAGGGGAAAGGGGTTATGGGAATATATATTTTTTTTTTTACTTATCCCAGTGCAATATGAAAAAAGCCTTTGTTTATGTATATTGACCACGGTTCAGTTTTTATTTTACTTTGTTTTGTTTTGGTTTTTTTGCTTTCGTTGTAATCAGCAAAATCAAAATTGGTAAAAATCTGTCATCGGCATTTTCTTCCTTAAGCAGCATCTAAGGAATACTAAAAGTACTAAAAGTATTCATATTAACAAAGCTTCTTGTACATGATGAGCAGGAAATTTGGATTCCCTGCGCACATTGAGGCAGGGCCGACCTTAGCTTGGATGGCGCCCTGTGCGGGACTCTCTATTGCCGCCCCTACACAAACCAAAAATGAAACACATATATAGACACGCTGGAACATATATACTGTACATACATAAAGACAGATATTTAGACATACAGGCAAATATACATACACACATTCTGGAATATATACCTACAGATAAATATATAGACGTACAGACACATATACACACACCGGCAGATAAATACACAGACAGGGACATATACAAATACATTAATGGCACATATATACAAGCAAAAAGGCACATTCACAAACAGACTCATATATCCCCAGTACAGATAATGTCGTAGATTTCACGTGCAGCCCTATGTAACACCACAGATAACACACAGTAATAACGGAGTACAGATAATGTAGTAGACATTACCTGCAGTCCTATGTAACACCACAGTGATAACTCTCCAAATACAGATAATGTCGTAGATGTTACCTGCAGTCCTATGTAACACCACATATAACACACAGTGATAACTCTCTGAGTACAGATAATGTCGTAGATGATAACTATACCCACAGACACATATAAACACACACACAGAGGCATATATATATATATATATAAGGGCAGCAGAGTATATAAGGGGCAGCAGGGTATATGAGGGGCAGCAGGGTATATGAGGGGCAGCAGGGTATATGAGGGGCAGAAGGGTATATAGGAGGCAGCACAGATATATTTGTTTTATCTGTTCTACTTTAATATTGAACACACACTTTTACAAAGAGACACACATGCAGACACGTATACACACACTGTATACACAGAGAGACACACTAACATATACACATACAAACATAGAGACACATACTGTATACACAGACACACACATTGTAACATATACACATACTGTATATATATACACACACACACACACACTGTAACATATACACATACTGTATACACACACATTATATATATATATATATATATATATATATATATATATATATATATACACACACACACACCATCTCTTCATGTTTACAGGCTTCGTGCAGGACGGGCTGTGGGCGGAGCTTCCTCCTGTGCTCCTTGGCTCTTATTTACTCCGTGTGTAACTAAGTACAGAGCACAGAGTAGAGGCAGAGCCCAGTGGCGCCCCCTACATGCTTGGAGGGGGCAGCGCCATGTGCGCTCGCACACCCCTCAGGCCAGCCTTGCCTTGAGGAGTTTTGCAGCTTGCAGTACCCATCACAGCAGCACTCTCATCCACGCAGCTGTGTTTGGTACTGCAACTAATGCATAGGGCTGAGCTGCAGTACCAAATATAACCACACACAAAGATGGCGCTGTCCAGTACAGGAATTTCGCAACCCCTGTTTTCTGCTAATTGTTGGTCAGCCCGGAATCAGACCCTCACCAAAGACACATAATGATCTATCAGACGAAGGAATTATCGTACAAATGTTACTATAATAGTTTGAATGTAATAGATAATCACATACAATAGCTTGCAACAATCGAATGATAAATTGCTGGCTTTCCGTGGATCGGCCACATGTACCCGAGTGAAAGATTATCATTTGTCACTGCCACATCTCGCCTAATCAGAAATCTTCCATTGTGAGCAGATCAGAGATGAGGTGTGGCGAACGAGCAACGATTGAACAGCGAAAGTTTTTTAGCAATTATTGTCTCGTGTAATAGACGGTCTTTCGAATGCAAACGACTTGCTAAATTATTGCTCGTTCATGAAAGAATATCTCCCCATCTAATAGGACCCTGAGGGTATGTTTTTAAAAACGGCCCATCGGAAAAGAATGCCGTATTTCCCATTGAAATCAATGGGCAGATGTTTAGAGGCGTTCTGCCTCCGATTTATCAGCCGTTTACGGCCCGAAAAACGGCCGAAAATAAGCCGTGTGAACATGGCCTGAAGCTTGCCAATCAATGTTAACCCTGGAGAACTTCTCTGATTTATTCGATAACTGCCTGGAAAGCACAGCACTTGCTAAAATTATTCATAAGGCCATGTTCACAGGTAGCGAAAACACTGCAGAATTTTTATCCAGATTTTATGTGTGGAAATTACGCAGCGTATTACGTAAGCAGCAAAGTGGATGAGAATTCAACAAATCTCCTCTACACGCCGCAGAACAAAAACCCGCACAAAAGACGTGCGGAAATAAACTTGCTGTAAGGATTTTCAATCTGCTGCTTGTCTATTTATGTTGCAAAAAACTGCGGCATTTCTGCACAGAGAATCCGGACAGAAATTCCACCGTGTTTCCGCTACTTGTGAACATGGCCTTAGGGGGTCTTCAGGGCTCTCTACTCTGGTTTCACTGCAGTCTCCCTTCAAAGTGAATCTGTCGCATTCAACATGTTGTCCTATCTGCAGGCAGCTCGTTATCCAGCAGGAGGATCGGAGCAGACTTAATGGGTTTTCCCATCAGCGACATTTATGACATATCCACGGGACCCCCACTTATCTCTAGAACGCGGCCCCCTAGTTCTACCGCTCTGTGTTGTGGCTGAAGAGTGTGATTTTCGACCATGAAGAAAACAGCGTAACTCCCACAGTAGTGACTGGCAGTTGCGGAAGCAGCGTAGCATGCGAGCTACAGTTTCCGTAACTACCATTCATTTCTATGGGACTTAAGGAAACAGCGTAGCCCAGCGTATTCTTCTTCATGGTCGGAAATCACGCGCTTCAGTCACAACAGAGCAGTAGAACAGGGTTTAGGGGCCCCGTTCTAGAGAAAGGTGCAGGTCCCAGAGGTGGGACCCGCATTGATCTGACATTTAGGTCATATCCTGTGATGTCATAAATGTCCCTAATGGGAATACATAGTTTTGTGGGAAATGATTAGAACTTGTAATTTTATCAAAATCCCTGTTCACCGTGGGCTAACGTGTAAATTCAGGGCACGGAATGACTCAATGATTGATTGAATGAAACTCCAGAGCTATATCAGAAAACTATTATACAACCTATAGTATTTACCACCGGTCATAACTTTACCCAATATTCAGAAATATATAGCGTGTCTCTTTCATAGAGTCAATATCTAGTTAATTGAGACTAAAAGCTCAGAACTATATGGACCCGTAATAAGGCCATACTGTGATCTTACACCTATTCCAATTGTGGCATGTTCCATAGGATGTAACATTGCAGAGATATTGCCTCTAGGGGAGAATTTCTCCGTAATATCTTACCATATGGAGTCTGCCGCTTCATTTTCGGTGTGTGTGTGCGTGTGCGTGTGCGTGCCTGATCCATCTCTTTCCCCTACAGAGGTGTCTGGGTGCAGTTTCTTCTTAGGGTATGTTCACACGCAAACTCAAACGTCTGAAAATAGAGCTGTTTTCAAGCGAAAACAGCTCCTGATTTTCAGACGTTTTTGAAGCAACTCTCGTTTTTCGCGGCGTATATTACGGCCGTTTTTGGAGCGGTTTTACAATGGGGTCAATAAAAACGCCTCCAAAAACTTTCAAGAAATGACCTACACTTCTTTTGACACAGCGTCTTTTTACGCACCGTATTTTGAAAACGACGCGTAAAATTACGCCTCGTGGGAACAGAACACCGTAAATCCCATTGCAAGCAATGGGCAGATGTTTGGAGGCGTAATGGAGCCATCTTTTCAGGCGTAATTGGCCCGAATTACATCTGAAACCACTGTGTGTGAACATACCCTTACTGCTATGATTGCCACAACTTATACTTTAATAAGATAATCAGGACTGATAACCGTTGTGTAAGTCCAGGTGTCCTAGGCCTCCATGGTCCAGATATTAACCAGCGCTATCCCACATTACATTCACAGCATCTCCAGTAAGACAACCACAGACACAATTACGACTTTTAAGCTTCTGGAAAAATGTAGATCAGAACTTTGGAGTGAAGCAGATGGAGGAGAGTTTTATTATGATATATAAATGTATCAGGAGATCAGTTTGATGCGGTTACTGGACAGACACGGAGCAACAATGCTATGAATTGGAGATGCTCGGAATACCTGGAGAGGTTTCTAATGAGACGCTGTCAGACTGTAGTTAATTCTCTTGTGACATTAAGTACTAGAATACGTTACACAACCTATATATATATATTAGTTACGAATGACACATAAAACTAATTGCTGTCTGAAGGGCATGCAAATAAGATGCCGTTTGTCACAAAGTTGACATTTACCGTCCTCGTCTCAGCGCAGAAGGGAACAAGATGGTCGACGCACTTGTGGTTGTTTACCAGGTTTGGATGCAATATTTTTGCAAATAAAATGAAATATTGCATTTGATAAATTGTGACATTGGCAAAGATGTCTAATAACAAAGACGAGTCAGTCAGTGGCAAATGCTTATTGTCATTACTTATTTCAGGGGTCACTGGCAGCCCCCAAGGAGCAGTAGACCTATGTAGAAGTTAAAGGGGTGGTCCACTTTTTGTTAGAAGGGTACCCTTAATAAATCAGCGGATTACAGGGCGTCCTATTACTGGGAACCTCCTACGATCAGCTGTAATCTATGGAGGAAACCTGCAGCAAGTGTTCAATTTCCCTCCAACGCCACCACAGGAGAAATGAAGAATTACATGATTTCCATTGAAAATCAACAGGTGCAATACGATGTGCTGCTTCCGAAAGAGCAACAGACGCTCTTTTGTAGTCGATCTCTGCTTAGGATAATAGAGGAGGGCCCTAAACGGCTATTAGAATTCTCGAGCAGATTTTCTCACAATATTAAGGTAATTTATCTAGGCCCCAAAGACCTAGATAAAGTGCAAATGTCCCATTATACTTAACCCCAGGCTTATCTCGACTGCCGACATGGTGTTGTGCTGGAAGTGTTAACAAGCCCAATTCAGCTGGTCAGAACCAGCATTGGGCGGAGAAAACGCTAGAGGGTCATAACACCGTTGTTCTAGGAATCATTTAGGGTCGGTCCAACACAACTATGGAAATATCCTAATATGTCATGACTTGCATTGGTAACAATAGCCCTATATCGAAGTCAGTGTACCATCTGCATATGGTGTGGGGAAAAAAGGTAAAGTTGAAGGTGTGCAGGAGATAAACAAAATAAAATCAGTAGATATTGACAAACACAATTTCTGGTGCTCCTTAGAATATTGAATTCGGTATTTGACATCAAATTCGGTAAGTTTTTATTTAAGCAGATCCCTTCTATGAAGAATATTCCACTGCTTTTATCGTAAGGCTGGGTTCACACAACCTATTTTCAGACGTAAACGAGGCGTATTATGCCTCGTTTTACGTCTGAAAATAGGGCTACAATAGGTCGGCAAACATCTGCCCATTCATTTGAATGGGTTTGCCGACGTACTGTGCAGACAACCTGTCATTTACGCATCGTCGTTTGACAGCTGTCAAACGACGACGCGTAAATTGACTGGCTCGACAAAGATGTGCAGGACACTTCTTTGCCACGTAATTTGAGCCGTTCTTCATTGAACTCAATGAAGAGCAGCTCAAGATATACGAGCGTCACAGACGCCTCGCATAATACGAGGAGCATTTACGGCTGAAACGAGGCAGCTGTTTTCTCTTGAAAACAGTCTGTCTTTTCACACGTAAATGCCTGCTATCGTGTGAACATACCCAAAAGAACTCTTTTAGAGCTTGAAATTAATTTGGTCTCCACATAATGGATCATCATGTAGTGCTTTTTTTAAAAAAAAAAAAAAAAAAAAAAAAGATTTTTGAATTGCAAACTATGTTACTTTGGATAACAAGGACAAATTCCCTGAGATTGGTGATAAACAAATTCAATATTTGAAATGTGTTCTGCTTAATAATTTGTATCCTGTTTTTTAATTAAAATTACTTATGCTTTATGTTAACAAGTACAGGACAAGCCTTCTCCATACAGGTCCCTTTCACACTGCTCTTGGTGCATACATTAACACTTACCCATAGGTTCCCATTATACCCAGAGGTCAAACAAAAGTGCCCTTTTGGCCTCCATTGGTATGTCAGGGACAGAGTTTTTTTTATGGATAGAATAGCATAATTATTCTATTCTATCCGGAGGCATCCCACGAAAAAAACCTCAACATATACCACGTGGCATACATTTATTCATTGTTTTTTTTTTTTAAACGGGAGCCTATGGGTGACAGATGCCATTGAATGGCATCTCTCACAGGCATCCATTTAACTTATACGTCATGAGCTTTCATGACATCCATTAAACGGATAATAGCCTATGGGTGACGGATGTCTAACCGTAGCCTCTATCGCCCATAGACTATGATGGATCCATTTAACAAACGTGTCATGAACAGGTCATGATAGTACATGACGCATCCGTTTGACGGATCCCATAATAGTATATGAGCGACGGATGTCACCGTTAGGCAGCCGTTACAGCCTTCATCTAACATACAAGTTGGTATATTTTCCCATCGTATACGTCAAAACGGAGACCACCGTGTGAAAGGATCCTCAAATGTAAAAACAACAATTATTCTTCAAATGAGTTCCACTTAAAGCATACCTAGTGCGATCCACTTAAAAAACCTCTTAGGATCTAGAATTAAAATGAGAGCTCTACACTATTAGCGCCATTCACTTGAAAGCTACACACTCCAAGACATATTACTGCAGCCCTTTACTTCCTCCCTGCTGAGATAGACAGATAGCTACCAAAGACTCAGAAAAATGATTATTATTTTTAAAGTCCTGTGATCACAGAATCAAAATATTCAGGCATGCAGTCTCTCTCTCATGCTCTGCAGTGTAAAAGTTGAGGGGGGAGAGACAGGTAGGTGTAATGTGAGCTAGCAGGCTTGTAGACAGAGAGGCAGTGACCGGGTTGCAACTCCACTGCATCTGTAAACATGGAAGACCATGATAACTCAGTTAGGAAGGACAGGACTGCGGCACAAATAGATGAGCTTTGAAGGGAAATGCTCCACAAAAGGTTCTGTATATGAAGATCTAAGAGCACTTTTATTTGTCATTGGAGGTGATCGCCTCTAATCTCAGGACAGTAAAATCACTGAGGCAGGGGAGGGGGCTGTTTATCCTTTATCAGACTTTCCTGTACTTTATGGGGCTGAACCTCTCGGTGGTGCAGTCATGGGTGAAGAAGAAATGCATATAAAACTACCCCCCCCCACAACCAGAAAATAATTGCAACAAATATTAAATTTTTAGACTTGTTCTTAAAGTGAAAATATTTGTTTTAACTCCATTTAAATTCTATAAATTCTGACTGTTAAACAAAGAGGAGAAATTGTAGAATTAACTGTGTAATAAATAAACTCATTGAGACAATGGTAAAAGTAGCCAACTTTATTTGAAGCGTACGTTAACCTTACACCGAGGTGGGAATGTGTAAGACAAGGTATATATATATATTGCAGTTATAAGTTATCAATAGAACCCGGAGTCCTGAGCCGCCCAATTTGGTGCCTGCAAGAAGAAAAAAAAAATATTATGAAAAGATTTATTGGGAGAACAAAATAAAGTGCAGACTGTCGTCTCCCATGTGAATTACACATATATGGATACAATAAAAGTACTTTCAGATGCAGAGTATTTTTCCGCAAATCTGTGGCAAATCCGCAGCAAAATCCAAACTTGTTACCCGTAGGGAAGGAATTTGCAGTTGTAATGGTCACAAAAATGCGCCCACATTATGCTCGTCTGAAACCGGCATTACTGATAAGCCCTCCCTCTTAGTTCATCGGGATCCTAGAAGATTTGGTTGTGGGTATATCGGAGTGTGCCATTGCATTGAACATCTGTCAAAAAGCTGCTGCATTCACGGAATATAAAAATTACTTTTGGCAATAGGTAAAAGGATCTCACAGCTCGATGTGGTTGTAGGAGCATACCCATTATTAAAGGGGTTTGCCCACCATACACCCATTTCCTATATATAACGTTCACCCCCTACAGGATCGGCCATAAAGGTTTTATCGCTGGAGGCTGCACTCATGCATGGTTGACTGCCGCTTCATACAAACTCCTTGTCATTGCCTTTGTGCGGGGGACTTGATCGTGGCAATCCCAGAGATCAAATATTTATTACCTATCCTGTGTATAGGTGACAATATCTATGGTAGGAATACGCTAATACTGGAGCCCGCGATGGACAATGGTATAGGGTCACCGCTGGAAGACTGTTTTCAAGCCTTATTTTCAAGCCTTATTTTGTCTGACAGCGATCTTCCTCCTCCATAAACATGCTTGCTCGGATTAGCGTGCATGTTTTTGGTATTGCAATTTAGTTCCATTCACTTCAATAAAGATGAGCTGCAATACCAGACACAACCCATGGACAAGATTAGCGCTGTTTCATGAAAAACAGACCTTTTGATCTGATCCTGGAAACCCCTTTAAAGTATAGACTGGCTATCATGTCAAATACAGATTCACCCCCAAAATGGCTACTTCTCCCACATATGGAGACCGGATACAACTCTAGTTCTCTCACCTCAGCTCGGGTGCTCTGGTTCATTTTCTTTTCTATATTCATGGCCAGCATCTGACTGCGGAATGCCAGACTCTTTGTCTTCTCAATGACTTGCTGATAGGGTGATACGGCGTTGTTTCCCATTACGACATGACCCTGAAATAAAACGCGAGGCACATTATGCAGCGACCGACTATTTATGATCAGTTTAAATGAACAGGCTGTTCACGCCAATCGTAAATCAAAAGGACGGTCCTAAGGACGGCGAGCAGAAATGGACCGTTCTGGATATCTAAATTATGCAAGGTACAAGAAATAAATGTGGTACATGGCACAGCGGCGGGAGACGTTACGCAGATTGTTTAAAATAGAAAGTCTGCGAGGAACAACCTGAACGTCCTGTAGAGATTTGTGAAATGATGAGGTGTGTGACAGGGAAGAAAATGCTCAAAGTTAAAAGGATTTACGCCCCTGCCCCCACCCAGCGTCTCGGAAGGATTCTGCTCTGAATTGTGAAGTTGTTCCGTGTTGTAGACGGCAGCGCAAACCAGCAGACGGCGAATGTCTAATATCAAGTAAGATTCCCATCTAGAACGTCTGATGGATAACAGTGGGGGAGGGGGGGTTGTCACATTGCTACAGACAAATTACCAATTTACAGGCCACATTTATGGAATTCGTTAAAAACTCACTACAGCTGCAAAGGTAAAACATAGGATTGTGGTGGGTATACAACTGGCACTGTACCACCTAGTTCGGGTTACACAAGTATATTAGCGATTGGTGGGGGTCTCCGTGCTCGAAACCCCCCCCCCCATCAAATCTTATGACAAGTCTTACGTTTTTTTGAAAGTTTACTTACACTTTAAGCACATCTAATCACCTAGATAAAATCTTACCAGCTTGGAGTCGATCTTGGCATCCAGTCTGGCATTCCGGATTAAATTGACAATCCACCTCTCGGCTTCTTCAGGGCTCATGTTCAGCTTATCGGCCAACATGCTGCAAATTAAAAAGTGAAGGAAGTGATTACAAGTAACTCCATTAAAACTTCTGATTCATGAGGATACGACATTGTAAACCATACATGTACATAGCGGGTGTCACGTCCCTCCGTCATAAACACCGCCATGTTTTAGGGGAGCCTTCACCTCTATACTAGATAAATGTCTGAACCGCAACTCCCTAAACATTCATTTATAGCATTTGCCAACGGAGCAGCAGACCGAGGCCTTGGTAAAAACATCCTGATCGCAAAATATTTCCGCAACTCTAATCAGACCTCTCTTATAAGTGAAGATTTCAATAAGGTACATACAGATAATCTGGATTATTGGATCTTATATAAGACTACTGGTAATGGCAGATTGCCTGGATAGGACAGCCTAAAAGAAAAGCCACGGTAACTGGCCTATCAGGGGCTCTGATTACAACGTCGTCCTCCTGGATTAGCAACATTTTTAGAATATTAGATGCTTGAGAGTTTTTACTTTTTTGTGACCCCCTGATACACAAGTGTAGGCTTGCCAAGAATCAACATATACTACTTTTTTTGTATTATATACGTACTACTGAAGGGTCTTAAAGGGACAGCTACCAATTATTTTTTTTGCTTTAAATGTTGAAAGCAAATAAAGTGTCCATCACCATCCACCAATTAAGGAAGGCGCTTTATTATATTATGATCACCCAACTTCTTTGCATTGTATGTACATCCTTGCTGGAGTTTTACTTCTTTTTTCCCTCGTAAAAAATATATATATATATATATAAAAAAAAAAAAAAAAAAAAAGGTGTAAAACATTTCAAAAATAAATAAATAAAATGGATTACCCAACTTCATCCAGAACAGTTGACATTGACAGTGCTTGTCGTATAATTAGCGGTCATTAGGGTTAACCCTCTCAGTGCCACCAGCTTTTTCACCATTCATCGCTCCATTGGGAGAAGAACAGTTGTTCAGTTCCCAAATCTAAAATTCTGTCCAGACTTCTGAGGCCAGAGAGATAATAGGTCTGGGGAAGTGTTTCTTATTAAGTCAATTAGTAAGATGGTAGCGCCCAGCTGGATATTGGCTTTGATGTGCTCTGTCACGACACTTGTTCCCAAAACATCACAAGCTGCCCCGTACATAAATGCTGCTCTTAAACCAACATTCATCCCACGCAAGGGGGTCCCGTTTCCATATCCTCACCGCAGCATCAAACATTGAGAAATACTAAAAATACACCTAAGGTCGGACAAACAAGCATTTCCTGACAGCTAATGCCATCGGCTAAGTCCTGGCCTTGCGCAATGTTTAAGTCGTGGTCATCAATATGCAAATGAGCCAGCACCCAGTCATCGGCTTTCTCTATGTACCGCTTCCGGCTTCGTAAATGTCACCTTTTTGCTGTCTAAAAAAATAAACAGTGAGTAAGTTTCAGGCCGGGGCAGACGGTATCCCTCTCACGCTAGACATGTGAGTACATAAACTATAAAGCGGCTACACAACGGTGACTCACTCAATGGTTTACAGCCCGGATCAGGTTTCCTAAATAGTTTTTTTTTTTTTTCACTTGCATGAAAACAATACCGTGACAGGCAGATGGAATACACTGGAATGATATATGTTTATAAAGACTGTGTTTAAAGGGGGAGGGGTGTGTAGAAACTCCTTAAAGGAACAGTGTCATCACAAATTTATTTTTCATATGTTAAAGATGTTAGTGCTTTATTAAAAACGTTTATATTTGTGTGTTTGTGTTTTACTTTTTCTTATTTTTACACTTTTTCTTCCCTATGGGGGCTGCCATTTTTTGTTCCATTTCTGTATGTGTCGATTAACGACACATACAGACATGGAATACGGCAGCTCCAGTCCCATAGGGACTGCGAACGGCTCCCGTCCCATCCACTTCTGTGTACGCCTTCTGTGTGGGAACTGCGCATGCGCCGCTCCCACACAGTCCAATTTGAAATTGGCGCCGTCCGGCGCCATTTTCCTGTGGACCGGAAGTCGCGGCCGGACAGTAATATTACTACTTCCGGTCGCGGCTTCCGGACTTGTGCACTTGGACCAGCGGCAGCAGACGGAGCGGACGGGCCGGAGGGAGCCGCGGCGGCAGGAGCAGGTAAGAGATTTCAATGTATGTTCGTGTTTGTGTACGTTTACTATTGTATGTTAACCTTCTACACTGTGTGTTAGCTCAAAAAATGGCGACACACAGTGTAGGAGGTTAGACCGTTCAAACCCCTCGTTTATCCCGGCACTAGCCAGGATAAAGGAGGGGGGGATGCTGAGAGCTCACTAGAGCGAGGGCTTTTTACCCAATTTTGCAATGCTGCAATTTTGGGAATAGCTCCATCTAGTGACCAGCAATGGGAAATATTATAAATTAGAATCTAATTTATAATATTTCCTGACTCGTGAAAAAAATAAAAAAAATTTGAACAATGTTTAATCACCTACACACTAAATGTTTAATTAAAAAAAAGAAACATGTTTTTCTGGTAACACATTCCCTTTAAAGTGAAAGGCCACCTTTGGACTTTAGAAAATGTGGGACGAGGGCTGTCCAACGGGTTGTAATGGGTGAAGAGGACGGGATATTTTGGTCACTAATTGATTTGTCCTGTATTAAACAAGGGGTGACAGGGACTGATTAGGGGGAAGGCACTTCTATAATATTTTTAATCAATCGAATATTTTTATATTTTAATGCTTAGTGGTTTTCCACAGGTTCTAGCAGATAAATACACACACCACTAAAAGCCAAGATCTGCCAAGCTGTTTAATCGTTCTTTAAGGAGTTTTCCTACGCAAAAGATTGATGGCATACGGCTAGGGTATGACAGCCCCACTGCTGCCCGGAACAAAGAGGCAACAGTACTAGATAAAGCCTAGTGGCCCATAAGATTTATACCTGAAACGGCGCTTCTCCCGATCCAGCATTGTGCTAGAATTACAACACTGCCCGATACACCAGCAAGTGGCTCTGTTGTCTGTTAGATGGGGCACTGCACATTCACTAATACATTATGCCCACCATTACTAAGAAGCTCCTGATCATATTGGGCATAAAGCCAGAGTCCAAAGATTTACACCTCTTGTACCCGACCGAGTACGGGCTGTGTAAAACGGTCTGTGTCAACCGGATTTCCGTGCCCGACCGCGGTACAGGTGAACGGGACTCCTGGCATCATACACATTTTATGATGCTAGGACTCCCCGCGTCCCCACCGAACTGCTGTTCCGAACTGAACAAAATGATACAGTACCGAACAGCAGTTCCGTGGGGAGGCAGAGACTCCTAGCAACATAAAAGGTCTATGATGCCAGGAGTCCCATTCACCTGCACCGGGGTCAGGCCAGGAAATCCAGCCAATACTCGGACCGTTTTTCACCGCCCGATCTTGGTCGTGTGCAAGAGGGGTTAACTGCAAAAGTTGAGCAAAAAAATCTAGAATGAAGGGATTAGGTCACATGTCCGACAGCACGATGGAGCTAAATGGCTGTCTGTTTCCAAGGGCAACTAGCAGATTATTGATAGGTGCAATGTTTAGGAATGAAAGAATTCATTCTAGAACTTAAAATTGGTATAAAAACAGTAAAGAAAACGTTAACATTTCCCCTACATTTGGAACCTAGAAGGCACAAAAACACTTCACGATAATAAATAGGGCGGTTCTACATATAGGACTTTAACCCCTGGGGGAGTATGGAGCGGGCTCACGGGCTGAGACCGCTTCATAGAGCGAGTGTGTCGGCTGTGTGTTACAGATTGTAAAAAATAGTAAAATAAAGGTTTTTTTAACAAATAAAAAAAAAAGGAAAAAAATTAAAAGCTCAAAAAACAAAACAAAAACCCTTTTCCCATTTTCCCTCAAGCACAATGTAAAAAAAATCATAACTGGTATCGACGCGTCCGTAAAAGTCCGAACTATTACAATATATCATTATTTAGTCTGCACGGTGAACGCCGTAAAAAATAAAAAATTAAAAACATCAGAATTGCTGTTTTTTGGTCCCTTCTCCCACAAAAAAATGAAATAAAAAGTGATCAAAAAATCTCACGTACCCCAAAATGGTACCAATATAAACTGCAGCTCGCCCCGCAAAAAATAAGCCCTCACCTGGCTAAATCGACAGAAAAATAAAAACGTCATGGCTCTCAGAATGTGGCGACAAAACTCAAATTTTACTTTTAACAATCAGTTTTTTCCTTGTAAAAATAGTAAAACAAAGACAACTATATAAATTTGGTATCGCTGTAATCTTATTGACCCGCAGAATAAAGTCAACATGCCGTTTTTACCGTACGGTAAAAACAAAACCACCCAAAAGGTTGAGGAATCGCTGTTTTTTTCCTATTCCACCCCACATATATTTGTTTTCTCGTTTCCCACTACATTATATGGCATATGGTGGTGTGAAAATCTACAACTCGTCCCGCAAAAATCAAGCCCTCATACGGCAATATTGATGGAAAAATAAAAAAGAGTTATGGCTCTTGGAAGGAAAAAACAAAAGTGAAAATCCGAAAAATGGCTGCGGAGGGAAGGGGTTAATATTGAGGCAATCATGGAGCACTCTAATACACTTTGAAGGTTTATCATTCGGACCTCCGGACGTCTGAATGATAAAATGATGTTTTAATGACACAAGAGGAGCTTTACTAGCTACAAGTGGTGCTAAATCAACTATATTTGTCCCTCTTCCAGCAACACCTTCACAATGAGAACCATCACGGTGGCTATGCAGGTCACATCGACCAAGAGACCAAACCCATCACTACATTAATAGATGAGGGGGCAGCTTGCGGATACACACACGCTAATCTAAAATAGATTAACCCCAATATTTCATGGTGTTCCCATCGCATAGTGATTCTAATGGGCTGTGAATGATATGTCCCAGTGATCAGGTAGCTTTACCTTTTCCAGCATCACTGAGGGCTGGTAAATAGTGATCACTGCAGACCAAATACAAACCAACAGCTTAGTAGCCCAACATAAGTCTATTCCATACCTGATAATTAGCAGTAGTACAACAATATGTCTCCTTCTCCTGACCCACCCACTCACTCATCAGCTGGGGTCTGTCTGAGTAGGTGGGTCCAAGCTATAGGGGCAGGGTAGGGATCATCCTGGCCTGGCCTCAACTGCAGACAGGGCAGTGGGGAAGGTTTCTGCTGCAGCAAGCTGCCTCCCAGAAAGAGCCGAAGCGTCCCTTTCCCCATAACCGATTTTATATGCCATAAGGCTTAGGGCTCATTCAGACCAGCGTGATGCTGTGTGTTGAAACATTTGCGTTTTCACACAGCGAGTGTCCATCGCGTAAAACTCACTACATGTCCTATATTGGTGCGTCTTCACCCACCTAGTAGCCCATTGAAGTCAATGAATGCATGAAAACCACAGACAGCACAAAAAACGCACATCCGTGTGCTGTCCGTGGTTTTCATGCATCAATTGCATAGAAATAAAAGCCAAAAGTGCTTGAGCGGACGTGAAAAAACTCATGCCACACGCAAAACACACTGATGTACAAACGCAACGCACGCGCGCAAACACATTGGTCCCGCTCGTGTGAATGTAGCCTAATTTAGCATGAACAGCTCTTACGGCATTGACCAAATATTACATAGTTGTGAATGGGACTTTTGAGAGAATGACCCCCCCCCCTTCCCCCACAAGACAATGTAGTCGACTTCAGTTAAAACGGGACCCTCACATCTGGCTGATATACTAATATACGTATGCCTTCTATTTACTGCCATGGGCGGACGTTCCTCATATTATTAAAAACCAAACCACCAGCTGATTCCTCCATCAGGACTTCCCACTTCTGTGCACAGACCTCTAACCCTCCTCCAGATTGATACTCCATCTGCAGTAACTACTAGAATACAGGGACGATGCTTTAAATCGACCCAATATTTTCGGACCATGCCGCCCCGTGGTTGAGATGCTTTAGAATAAACACCCAGGCAAGACTAACCAGGACAGAATGGCCGTGCCCTCTTTACTGGTGCGGGGGGGGGGGGGGGCAGGGATTGACACCTTCCATAATCACCACAATGTAGGTGACAAAACCAACTCTAGATCATGTGACGAAGACCCAGAGTCAATTGCTACAATGGCAGCATTTGGACTAAAACATGCAAGTTTGATCAGAGAGAGTCCAAATGCTGGGGGCATCCATGACCCCAAAATGTGGGTCCTGTACCCCCTAGTTTGAAGAGGAAAGGTAGCCATGCACGTGCACCCATTATACTCCGGGAGATGTGGAAACAGCTGAGCGAGCACTCGGACCCCCACTGATCAAACATTTGTGGCTTGACCTATCAATATTTCATAAATGTTTGTGGTGGAAACTCCCAGAAAGGAACAATAAACAGTGTTTGTCATGTACATTTATTATGCAGTTGAACACAATCTACAGCGCGCCGTTATCAGCTATTTTAGGCTGGAGAGAGGCGCTGACTGTATTGATCCTCAACAGAATAACTGGCAGGAAGTTCAGAAATATCACATCTCCAATAAAACGTACACACACACACACACACACACACACACACACACACACACACACACAGACAGACAGACACATTATATAGACACACATTATATAGACACACACATTATATAGACACACACACACACACACACACTATATAGACACACACACATTATATAGACACACACACACACACTATATAGACACACACACACACACACACACACACACTATATAGACACACACACACACATTATATAGACACACACATTATATAGACACACACATTATATAGACACACACATTATATAGACACACACATTATATAGACACACACATTATATAGACACACATTATATAGACACACACACACAAGCACGCAATGAATGATTTATACAGGTGAATTATTTTAACATGTTTCTCCTCTAATAACCGCATCGGATTTTGCCGCGCAACGTGTGAAACACAACCTTCATCTTTAACCGAGCTGTAAGGCTTTGTGAACTTACCTGATGCTAATACATTGATGGATGCGGCAGAAGGTCTCAAATATAAAAAGTCTGGCATTTTCAATGAAATCTTCTAGACATGCCACAAGGAAGAAGTCGTTCACAAGCACCTGAAAATAAGACAGAAACGGTAAGCGAGGATCTAATAAAAAAAAGAAAAAAAAAAGGGAAAAACTGCTTGACAGAGTCATGGGTCATGCACATAACCCTACTACAGCTCCCATAGGCTTCTATGCGGCCTTACTGCACGTTAATATGTCTGTCATCATCCGATGCCGTTTTATGTATTACAACCCCCCACAGAGCACCATCCGCAGTCACGCCGAGTCCCAGCAGAATGGTGTGTGCTGCCGTACAACCTCCTGCACATGGATACGTTATTCGTTCGGCTTCTGTTGTAAGGTGAAGTCGGGAGGCTCCGACATTGATATTTAACCTGCGTCAAAGTAATTTCTCTAACCGGGCCATACAGCGGTGCGTCTCCTCACCCTAAACTCCAATATTTCCATGGAAATAGACTTCAAATCATAAATGGGTGAACATTAGGTATGTTTACACATGGCGTATTACAGTACCAATGACAAATCTCACCCACACGTTGCGGAAAATTTCTGTGCAAAAAATATGACCTGCGGTGTGGATTTTTTTTAATCCGCACCATGTTAATTTCTGCAGCGGAATGGTGGCGGATTTGTTGCAGATTTTCCTTATTAAGTTTATTGGGGAAGTCAAATGGCGTTAGATGTGGATCTGCAGGAAAATCTGCAAGTCCCCCTGCACCCCAAAAAAAGGACTACTCAACTCCTCTGGAGTTCCTGTAACAATGTGCCTTTGGTTTCTCAGCTGGTCTCTGTACAGCCGGCTACTACAAGCTGCAGTAGTCACATCAGATGAAACGTCATCACATAAGGTCAGCTGTAGGGGGACCAGGGTTGTCCTGCTATGGAAGTGGCAGGGTAGGAGAATATATACACACACACACACACACACACACACACACATACATATATATATATATTTATTTATACGCTTGGTTGTTTTTCCGCAACAGAAAAACTGCACCAAAATAGGGCCGATTTGGTGGAGATTTTCCGTCATTGCCCGGTGAGGACTGTGGGTCGGATTTGAAGTGTGAATTTTCCAGAGCAAATCCGCCGCGTGTTGACATGCTACATCCAACAAGAGCTCTGAATGTTGTTCTATCTACTGGAAAACATACTAGAAATGTAACAGCTTTCCATGTTATTTATTCTCGGTGGAAGCTGAAATTCATCCATCATAATTCACCACGAGATGTTTGGAAGAAGCAGAACGTTCATAAATGAATGCAAAACACTTTCAGATGTGACTTGTGAGCGGCTGCTGGTGAAACTGTAGCATTTTCGCTTCTCTGCAGCGCTCTGTGGGGATTAAAGGCTGACATGAGTTACAAGAGCTGAACACACAAATGAGTAGAGAGCGGGACTGACAAGAGAGCGCCCCGGGAATGAACTGCTGCCACACCGGCTTTCTTAGAAGAGTTATACAAACAATCTCTGTGTTTGTGACTAAGTATCCTCCATGCATCCATCTATGACTCACGAGTCGCCGACATTAGTAAGTTCGTTATACGTTTTTCACTTCAATAACTCCTGTCGAATTACCTAGTAAGTAAACAGAACGGTGCCCTTCGTGCATGCGATTTATGTCACAGCACTGTGTATTTTGCTGATCTGTTTCCTTCAGAGATTGGTCACCGTTATTAACGCGTCTGTAGATGAGCTGAATGATTAGTCCGCGAGATCAAAGCGCGGCAGCATGTTGCTAATCAGGACACCTATGTACATGGCTGGACCCTCCCGTGTGACTGTACACAAGACGGCAGAGACTTGCTTGGCCTGTAAACTAATCTAAGAACGTATGTTTCTAATTACAGAACATTACTGCTACTGGAATGGAAAGAATTGTATTCGGCACACTCTTAGAAAGGTAAAGTGAATTTTATTTTGACTTTTCGTGAAAACAGTCCCCAGTATGGCTCAGTGCCTGATGAAGGTCTGGAGACCGAAACGTTGCACATATAGCCACTGGCATCACGAAAGAAATCCGAAAAATCTAAATAAAATTCACTTTACCTTTCTAAGAGTGTGCCAAATACAATTCTTTCCATTCCTTCAACTGGGTTTGGACCCTATTCTGAGTACCTGAGAAAAACTAGTGCTATCTGAACAACTCCACACGATTACTGCTACTGGATTCATGTGTAAGGCCGTCGCCCACACGTCAGGATACCGTAGCTGATCACATTACTGTGTATGGCCGGATAATGCTCTTAAATAGCTGCCATTTTTAACATGTGTTCATCATAAATGACGCTATAAAATTTGTTGCGCAGGTTATTAAGTTTGCGATAATACCAAAATATGGCACCCCCCCCCCCCCCCTTCTCATTTTCCCCTTGAATGCTACGGTCCGCTTTGATCGCAGCATTCAAGGGAATAGCAGCTGAGATCAGAGATTTGTCTGATCTCCGTTAGATCGGGGCTGCGTCTGTGTAATACAGCCATTGCCCTGCTCCGGATCGCTCGCACACTTGTGCCCGTGCGATCAGCAGGATGTGATGCGGCCGGAGCTGCGCTAATGAGCAGTATGGAAGACAGAGAACATGGGGACGTTTTGCTGTGTGACTGGTTCCCTGGTTGTGAAATTGAATTACAAAATATATCACCTGAAGGAGAATAGGGCCAAAAAGTGTATGCCAACACATTAGACACAGAGAGAAAGAAATGGTCACCCAGTTTTAAGGGAGCTTTTCCTAAAATGTGCTTAATAATGGAACAATACGGGTGCAGGGAATTCATCACTGAATAATTACGAAGATTTGCCAATCGAGGAGTCCAGGAAAGAGGAGCTACAACCTCCGTGTGAAATAAAATAGAAGTCTCGTCACTCGGCTTTCCAGGAAAGAGATAAAACGGAGAAAATAACCAAACGTTGATAAGGCGAATTTATGATTGAAGATGTTTGGCCCGTAGATGCCGAGTAATAGAGTAACCACGCAGTCATTTGTGATGCCACTTACCGATTCACACTCTCTTAATTTCTTCTGTGCTCCATCAAAGTCAAAATTAACATATAAACACTCCACAAATTCAGTGATGGGATCCTTGTAGGTGTAGGATTCCTGTAGAGGAAATAAAAGAAATATAAGCATCACTTTCAGACCAGGATCAGCTATCAGAAGTTCCCTCCCTGCAGTAGTCGGCACTAATGTGCCTTATCAACCAAATGATATTTTACCACATTTCGGGTATGTATTCCAAGTACACGAGCCACCCGCCACCTCCATGTACACGAGCCACCCGCCACCTCCATGTACACGAGCCACCCGCCACCTCCATGTACACGAGCCACCCGCCACCTCCATGTACAACCTCCATGATGGTCGTATCCATAAGCAGAGGAAATATAAGGTAATGGCGGTCGCAGCAGTAAGAAACCACATTTAAAATCGGACATCTGACCACCCTGGTTTCCAGCCCACACATCCATCAGGTTTGACTACGGCAATAAAACCACAGCGATAGATTTACAGCTTTTCCTGCAATATTTGTGTGATGTGGCGTAAAGATGCGCAGTGAAATGGGCAGAACAGAAACCCCTTCATATAAATCCGGATGAGGTCCACACTGTTAAACATCTAGAGATCTGACATAGGCGGCGGTTCTCTTACCTGCTGGATTACTTTCACTAAATCTTTCAGGACTTGCCGCCTTTTTCTTACGTCTTTGTTGGTGATGACGGCTGTGGTCAGGTACCGGAGAATATGTGGGCACATGGTTTGAATGGCATTCAGGTATCTAAGGGAAAAAAAATAAAAAATGTAAACATGAAGTCAGGAACATCATGATAAAATGTAACAGAACGCGAGGTAATGAAGATTAATCTACGGTAACCCAAATATTTCTAGACCCCTTTATATTACGACATCGTGCGTGAATCTTTATTACATTCATCAATCACTTACGGTGGCCCAATATTAATGTTTACTTTTTTTTTTTTTTAATAAATAACATTCGCATTGGGTTCTTCTTTTTCAGTGTCTAGTACAGATATTCACCGTGTGCCGCCATTATGACCAATGGGCTGGTTCTGCTTCTTCTCTAGAGTGTACATGCGAAGAAATAACAAAATAGCTGAAATCTAGTCCAAAGCCTTGTGGGAAGGTTTAGGAAGTAGGGGGGAGGCCGGTGGCCAGGTACTCTAGTCTAAGAGACCCCCCTCTTCTCCGCAAAAACATTAAAGGGGTTGTCCGGGCATTTTTCTTTTAATGGCCTATCCTTAGGATATCAGATCGGTGGGGGTCCGAGTCCTGGCTCCACTACAATCCGCTGACTAAAGGGGCCACAGCATTCAGTGTTTCCCATGCATAGTGCCTCACACATTCATAACAGCGGTGTCTGGGATTGCAGCTTAGTCCCTTTCACTTGAATGGGCCCGGAACGGCAATCTCAGGCACGTTGTAGGCTTCCATAGCGGTTGTCCCCGGGATTGCAGTTCCGGTGCCTGGTAAAAGGCAGCGGCCCCATCAACCAGATGATCGGCGAGGGTGTCGGTAGTCTGAACTCCACCGATCTGTAGGATAGGTCTATCATTAAAAAAAAACGCCCGGAGAGCCCCTTTAAGGCGTATCCTTGAGGTTATTAAATAGTGTAAACTAGAGTTTAAAAAAAAACACAAAACCATCGGAGCATTGTGGGCTAAAAGCAGGATTAACGTTTGTTTTAAACAAGTCTCATGACAAGCTCTCCTGTCACCTCTCCTGACAGGTCTGTTTTAGTAAATACTTGCATTTCCCATGAAATAATTCAGGCAAATTTTTTTTGTTGGGAATGTATGGATAAATTGCCAAGCAGGTGTTGCATTCCTCTTGTCATTAGGGTATACAGCTACACAGTCTAATGCGGTCAGCGATGATTGGACACCGTCAGACCATGTCACTCCACTGGTGAGGTGAATGGTAACACATGGTTTTCAATGTATTCATATATTACCAGGAGGAATAAGAGAGGAACAACACAATGCAGAGTTCTAAGAAAAGGTGGGAATGAAATATTTTGTATTTCTGAAGAGACGGGTCCTATTCCACTTTAAGCTCTTGCTATTTGCAGTAAAACAATGTGAAGATGACAATTTCACGCACTAGAACACAGAGTGAAACATTCAGCCTAAAAATAAAAGCCAAATGTGACCCCGGTGCGATTCGGTAGCACGTGGACATCTGTAGGAGTAGGTTTTTCTTTTCTCGCTCTAACAGACAAAAAAAATATCTGATGGCAAACAGATGTTTCATGAAGCAGAGACTCGGCGCACGGCTCAAACTTTGATGTGCAGCTGCGATTTCTGGCCGCTGCAAACTCCATGCAAATATTGCTCCTAGTCAGGTAGAACATACTGTAAATCTAAGGAACCTCTATATACAGAGCAGAATACAAAGGAGGACTTCTCATATAGTGCGAGGAGGGGAGGCGGACCAAGCTACAGAACAAAGTACAGCTCATGGGGCAACACTGTGCAAGAATCCTAGAATAATACTAGATATAAAGCCGCAGCCCCCATCAACGTGTCAGAATACTTATTCACCCGTTAGCTGGAATAACCGATCTGTCATAATAATCTCATCATAAAGATCTGTTCACACGGCGGACTTTGCATGGCGGGTCCAGCCGCAATATGCGTCGCAGAATTATTCGCAGAGATTCCTCCTCCTATTGACTTAAATAGGAGGTTCGGGTGGAATCCGCATGAAGATCGAGCAGGACACTATTCCCACCAGATGAAAAAAACCAGCTAGCGGGAAACCTAAGCGTCCGACTCTCATTGAAATGAAAGGGAGGGCGAATTTTAGCGGCGGATTCTGCCATGTGAACAGGGCTTAATGACTTAGAATTACTTTTGATAAATCTCCCCCTATGTCTATACAGGGAATTTGGAGCTCTGACCACTATCAGGATATATTAAGAAATTAATCCACACAGAATACTGAACCTAATAAAAAAAAAATACAATGGCACTCAAAAGGTGGACACTCTCTTCAATGCCACGTTCAGGTGTTTTTTTGCCTACGTTTAACATATACGTCCGGAAAAAAGCACCCAACATATAAGTTAAATGTAGGTTGTGACAGGAGCCTAACAGTGGCCACAGTCACCATAGACTTTAATGGGATCTGTATGATGGATGCGGCACAAAAAGCCTATGGGAAAGCCCATGATGAATCAGTTAAACGGATGCCATACAGTAGCCACGTTAAAAACCGTAAACCGCACAGTATACTTTTTTGCTGGATCGGGCAGGATGGAACGGGGTAGTCTCCTGATGTATATACCAGCCTGATGAAAGCCAGAAAGATAATCTTTTGGCCTCAGTCAGCATATTGGAGCCCTATGGACACATCTGTGTAGGTCGGGAGCTCTCCTGATGTACCTGCTAAATTGGCATCGTAACTATGATATTATTTATACTGTCCGCTAAAATAACCGACATGTAATTCAATGGCGTGAAACTCACCGCATGTCCTATTCTGGTCCCATTTTGAAGATCAGTCACCCATTGAAGTTTATGACACACACAGCACATTATACAAAATTGAAATACCAGACACAGCCCAAAAAACAAGGGTGGCGCAGTCTATGGAAAAAAAAAAAAAGAAGCTGTTTGGGCACCTGCGCTACAGGAAGTTTAATGGCGAGTGCCTGTGAAAACCTGCAGCATAAACGCTATAAAACAGAGCAGGAATAATCGTTTCCTAGCACAATACATCTGCACACGACAGTTGCTCAAATGAAACCCAACAGCCACGCATGGGGCCGAGCAGTCAGACAAGATGTGAACTTTACCCGGAAAGTCGGAACTTCCCACATATCAGCATTTAGCGTTCTTTCTAATCAAGGTCTTATCCATGGCCCGGGGGCAGGAGGATATACGGGACATTTGGTAGTAGTTATAAGGCTGGGCAAGTTGTGAAACAGCAGATGCACTTCATTGCAGCTTCCAGACTGCCGATTTACAGCCATTCATCGAGAACTGAGTAATGGAGACATTTACAGAGGAGATTCTCCTGCTAATATCGTGGAGTTCAGGCAATTACGAGTGATAGGCGTTTGACTTTTATGTCCTAGTCAGATTTGTTAAAGTCATCACAGTCCTCAGGAGATGCATGGTACAGAATATAAAGCTCGCTCCACACATGGGACAAGCCGCAGGATCTTCAAATCGGTCATCAAAGGTCTAGCACGTTCTCACATCATCAATGGCGCTCTTCATTGCAAAGCGATCGTTATTGGGCACAGCGAGTACTCTGGAGCAACACTCGCAATCAATGGGCCGGCAGCCAGATATCTAAGACCAGTGTGGCTCAGCTTGCATGGTCTCCATTGTGGGCAGCGCGGACATGTTAACTAAACTCAGTTTTGTTTAGTTTTTTTTTTTTTTAAAACCAAAATGTTTCACACGTACTAGCAAAGACCCGGGTGAGAAGAGATGCCACCCGAGACACACACAGAACATTATTTTTTTCTTAATTTTCTGATATTTTTCTGTTTTGTGTCCTCTTAAAGGGAAACTACATTTTTTTTTTAGAAATGTCAGAATGACATGTCAGAGGCTTTGATCAATTGGGTTCCAAGCACTGACACCTCCCCGATTGCTAAAACAAAGGAGCGGAAGAGCTCAAGTGAGCGCTATGCCACTTTGTTACTGATCGGCTTTTCTCGGAAACAGACTCAGACTTTCTATTGAGTCCATGCACCAGAAAAGCTGAGCAAAGCCGAGCAGAACAAAGCGGCACAGCGCTCACCCGAGCCCTTCTGCCGCTTCGTTTTAGCAATCGGTGAGGGTCTCAGTGCTCAGACACCCACTGATCAAAACTCCTGACAGGTCATTAAAATATGTCAAAAGATTGTTAAAAGATTAGTAACACTTTAAAAGTGGTTGTTCAATCCTATAACTTTATTTTTTTATTTTATTTACTAAATAGCTTACAATGGTAGAACATGTCAAAAGGAGTAACACTCACCTTACCAATCCCTTGAAACTGCCAGACGCTTCCTCGGACCCCCGCCAGTCTGTTCACCCAGCTTCAGCAATGACTAGTCGATACAACATGTGAGCACTGCGGCCAATCACTAGCGGTGACTTGTTGACACCACTGAGGCCAGCGATTGACTGCAGCGGTCACGTCATTGCTGGAGCCGGGGAAGCTCGGGCATGGGAGTGGCAGGGATTTGGTAAGGTGAGTATTATTTTGTTATTTTATATCAGTGTAAGCTTTTTTGGTAAAAAAAAAAAAAAAAAAAAAAAAAAAAAAGTTATTGTCTACAGTCAGACAATCTCTTGCTACGTCTGCAATGACAGACCACTGGAAAGTTATTAATGGCATATATATCCACTGATTTCTCTTAGGATATTCTTAAAAAAGTTTTCCAGGATCTTACATTGATGGCCTCTCTCTAGCTGGATCGTGGCCTCTTCATTGCAGCTCCTGAAACAGTGACGATGTACGTGTGGCTGTGTCTGGTACTGCAGCTCAGACTATTGAAGTACATGTGCGAATCTGTCGTAATGCAGTGAAGGGGCTGTACTACTGCACTTTCAGTCGTCTGTGGGCCCCAACCGATAATAGATGGATAGCCAATAGCAGACCATCCATGCAAGATCCTGGAAAAGCCCATCACACTCTGTGCAGCTTCTGCAGGGAGACTTGCAATCCAACGCCGGCTAAGTTACATGACAGCTGCATTTAGAGAGAGGGTTCTCCAGATGGGGTTTTCTGAGACCTAAATATTAATGGCCTTTCCATAAACTATGAGGAGTCAGCTGATTGTGAGGGTGCCGGGAGTTGGACCCCCAGCGATCTGATATCGATGCCCTATTTTAAGGGCAAACTAAAAATCCATGAAACGGCCATTAAAAGGGAGTGTTTTAGCAAACCTTCAGAGTATGTTTAGTACGTAGACCGAAAACCATTGAATCTGCAACGATCTTAAGAGCCATAATTCACCCAAATTACCAGTGCACAGATAACGCTCTTATAAAAC
Source organism: Rhinoderma darwinii (assembly GCF_050947455.1). Taxonomy (NCBI): domain Eukaryota; kingdom Metazoa; phylum Chordata; class Amphibia; order Anura; family Rhinodermatidae; genus Rhinoderma; species Rhinoderma darwinii. Next base: position 36,372,727 of record NC_134691.1, on the reverse strand, counting down.
ATCAAGGTTCAGGTCACTTACTGAGGCTGGTAGAGGAACAGGTCAATTATATTGTCTCGCCCCTTGGGATGGTTGAAGAAGACAAAGAGAGACCAATGGATGAGCCAAGTTCTGTGCTGAAGAGACTGGAGTGGAGAACTGACGGACTGGAAATACAAAAACAAAATCAATAAAGTAAAAGAGTTTAAAGTTGAGATACAACATTACACTAGAATAAAAATAAAAAAAGCGCCATCTGGACAATCCTCCAAATCAGTTGCACAACAGGGAACATGAAACTCTGCAGATCATGCACTTTTTTTTAAATTCTAAGTGTTGTACAAGTTTAGAAAACAGCGCCACTCTTGTCTATGGGCTGTGTCTGGTATTGCAGTTTAGCCCTGCTGACTTGAATGGTGCTGGTCTGCAAGATCAAGCACAGCCCTTGTACAATAGTAGCTCCATTTTCTAATCTCGTACAACCCCTTTAACATCCGAGTATAGCAGAGAAGTATGAGGAACGTTTGAGGGGAACCTGTGCTATTGAGCCAGCACACAACAAGTTAACCCATTGGTGGTACCTTTCCATCTTCTATACATTGTTATCTCTTCTGCACCGATGCCAAATGTCAGTGAAAAAAAAGACAGAAGACAGGCGAGGAGGCTCAGGGTACGGTTATTTACTACTCCGCAAAAATGTAGCTGGAAAATATATTTTGGGGGTTGTAGTGTGGAAGGGACATGTAAGAAATTATAGCACATTACCCCCAAAATGGAACCACTTACATTGTTATCGATGGTTTCTTTCAGCCTGGTGAGGTCTTCCATAGCGGCGTCCCAATTCTGCATCAAGATTTCTGAAGCCAGCTTTCCCCAAAGGGAGCTGAGGGCGTTTCTGTCTGTTGAGGGCACCTGTTGCCCAAAAAAAAAAAATGAATATTATCCCTGACAGATCAATATTAGAATAATTACAATTGATACGTGAGTGACATGGGCCGGCGGTGGGGTTTCTGTTGGATAGATTTAACCAACACTGCAAAGCGTCTGATTCAATGGGCGGTTTACATAAGTGTTGTTATGACAAACTATTACATTTTGCTACATGTGGAGATTCTCTTTTAGGCCCGGTCTCCAGCATCGTTGTCTGTTTGCAGCTTCAGGCCGCCTTCATATTAGCAGAAATAACGCACTGCAATCGAATGTGATTGTTACATGTGATTAGCCCGCCCCATAAGGTCTGAGCATTAAAGGGGATGTCTATTTTACTAAACACTTGTATTGCCCATTAAATAACAAATCCAGAACATCTTTTCTTAGTACTCTGCGTTGTGCCATTCCTCTGTTATTCCTCCTAGAAAGTTACAAAGAAATTGACAACTGGGTGTTGTCACTCCCCTTGACAAAGGGGTGTGTCCCTACAGTCTCACTGTCAGCACTGATTGGACATAGTTAACCTGTGTAAGGAACACCCCCCCCCCCCCCCCCCCGCAACTGGTTACACCCAGCTGTCAGTTTATTCATTCATGCCTAAGAGGAAATTCAGAGGAACGGAACAACGTAGAGTACTAAGAAAATATGCTCCAGAATGGTTATTCCATGACGAACATAATTATTTACTAAAACACACAAGTCAGGAAAGGTGACAGGTTCTATCACCAGGAGTGTATTACCGGGCCACATTTTGTGCGGAAAGCCCTTCAAGCCTTATTTTTAGATTTATACTGGACTTCAATCATTAAATGGGTTGACAGGGATTTAAAAATAAAAAAAAATTAAAACGGAATCGCTGCTGTCTTCCAGACACAGTGCCACTCCTGTCCGCTGGCTGTGTCTGGTATTGCGGTTCAGTCTCATTCACTTGACACCGCCCATGGATAAGCGTGGCACAACAGCAGCCATGCTTTTCTAATCTCATACAACCCCTTTAACAATTACTGACTAAATAAGAACACAATCTACATAACAGCTTCTTCTTTTAGATAAATCAATAATAAAAGAAAATTAAAATGATTGATTTAAGTAAATATAAACCCATGAGTTTTCCTCTTCTGTCAAGTTGTTTGAATCTATTCAGCCAGTTCTGGGAAAGCTCGATGACACTAGCCACAGCCGGAGGGGCTGTCACCCACTTTTCCCAGACCCCTAAAAAGCAAATCTTCCACGTTACAAGCAACATGGGAGCGTGGGAAATATCGCTGCATAACTAGGCGGATGTTACTCATTCTTACCTAGTTTTTCTTCAGTCTTGAATAAGTATTATTATTATGTTTAGGGAGTAATGCTATTTGACTTTAAAGCGACCCTCCAGTCCCGAAACAATTTAAATATGATGGTGTATATGGAGTAATATTACCTGGTGCCCTTCAATTGTGCCCCTCTCCTGTGGATCCGTAGTTTGAGTCCCCCCTGTGCAGTCCAAAAATGTCTGCAGCGCTTCTTAGATTACGGGTCTAAGGCACTCCCACTATTCTTGGATTGGCCAGAACTGCTCATGTGACCATTTTTGTCCAATCCGTGAACAGAGAGCGTGTTAGTCTGTCTGAGCAGCGCTGTGGCCATTTTGAGACAACACAAAGGGGACCCTAAACCAGCGAATCTACAGCAGAGGGGCACAACTGGAGGGCACCAGGTAATATTACTCCATATGCCCCATGACATTTAGCATTTTGTCTGGAGTCCGGAGAGTCGCTTTAATGGATTCCATCATTTTGCTGGACAAAAAAAGCTCTGCGTGCTGCACTATTTTGTCCAGGAAAAATGACGGAATCTGCGACGGAGGCTCCAGCGCAGATGTGAACAGAGCCTATAATAACCAACATCATAACAAAAAGTAGCAACATCCTGCAGGTTACAATATGGAAGCCAAAAAAAAGGAAAATTCTTGAGGGGACTTTGGAAGCAATGCCTTATGAAACAGAAGACTGTGTCCCCAAAACCAACAAAAGCTCCCACCACCCACTTTGCTCAATCTTGAGAACAGGTCTAGTTATTTTATCTAGTTCAGTTCAAGTCTTCTGAAAGCAAGGGTAACGCCGGGGTCATAAAGCTGTAATTTATACAACTCTGAACTACACTAGGTCATTGAGAGTGTCAAATTCTAATCTCAGAGAGCAGGTACAATGGGCCTTTCATGGCTTCTGTTTCTCCAGCCATCACTTTAAATGAATCTTCACCCGGCAAACCAGGAAAAAGTCAGCGCAGACACTGAAGCCTGTCTTGCTTTCTGATTCCCAAGGGAAACCGAGTGTGTAGGCTTTCCAATGTAGCCCCGAATATGAATCCATCACATATCAGTGATAAAGGTCTGTCTAATATCCCACCAATGTGCAATTAAAGATTTCTTAAATCCAATCCATTGTTGATGTCCATGCTAAATACTGTGTCAATTTAGGTCATCGTCATATGCTGCATAGAAACGGATTCTTCGTCTTATTTTGACAAAAATCTGGGGAATATGCAGTAAATATAGAGATGTGCGGCCTCATCGCTCCTTTATTGTACTCCATCAGGTTGAACATCTGAGTAATATCGGAGACTGGTTGCTAGGGACATGCTGGTTGACATCCCATTTACAAGCCGGTTGCTGTTAGGCAGAGTATCCCTAGCAACCAGACTGTCAGATTAGACACAGTTGAGTAGTTCAGAGTCACCCTCCCCCATATCAGCCATGACGGAAAGGTCTGAACACAGTAAAAATTCTAATGGCCCAGCCAGACTTTTTCTTCTTGGCTGGGCCATTAGAAATTGGACTGTGTTCAGATCCTCCTGCAATCAGCTGACAAATACGCAGGGCAGGCTGGCTGCTAAAGAAAACGGTTTGATGCGGAAGCCTCGCTTGCATAGGAGCTCCGCTCGTGTGGTTTTGTCGTTGACTTAGCAACAGTTTTCAACTTTCAGCCCCGGCATGCTTCATAAGTGGAACTACACTTTATACAAAACATAACTGAAAAAACGTAAAACACGGTCACCCACTTCTCCAGCGACTGCAAAGACCCTACAGATGGCCGCACTGCACCTGTATTCAACTGTTCCCATTACAGACTTAAATGGTTTGTCCACATTAGACAATCCCTTTTTTGTTAAGAGTCTCCTGATGATTGATCTTAGAGAGTGTCCTGATGCTGGGACCCTCAGTGACCAGCTGTGATCGGTTCGTGACATTGGCAGTAAGTGCTCAATTTCCCTGCAGCACCACCACAGGAGAAATGAAGCATTACACAGTATCCATTCAAATCAATGTGCTTTCCATGGGATGAATGGACATGTTGGGCCCTCCAGTGTAAGAGACCATCTTTGTGAACGCTCACTGTTCTGGCTAATTAAGTCTGAATTCACGGATGGGTTTTCTAACTCTTGAACATAAATTACCATCAAACCCTACGGGAATCTGTCAAGCAGAACCATGGGAAGTCTGGGTGTTGCAGCCATAATATGAACACTTGACATGCACATGCCTCATACATATGTCAGACATATGGCCCAAGTGTGATGCACACAGTCCTGTGATTATTATATACTATACATTATTTCATGTTACAAGTAAAATCTTAAAAAAGTATAAAGTTTCAAGTAAAAGTGAAAATAAACAGTATTTCTTTACAGAATACAACGGGGGCGGTGAATGCCCCCGATCGGTGGTGTGACTCTTCTGCTGGTAGTGATGCATCAGACCTGCAGATCACGGTGACAGACCTCCCTTCCAGGACAATTAGAAACAGATTAAACCGACGTAGTTGCTTCAGGTCACGGATGTCTTTTATTCCTCTCCCTAATACAAACTGATGGATTTGCATTTCTGTAGCAGAACATCCCTATTTTACACAGCACAAAACCACCTCAACATGTGGCTGACAGCTCCGAGCCTGTGCCAGTTACAGCTCAGCCAAGGAACCAACTTAAATGTCTGCACCATTGTGTTTATTCATGTAGGGTAAAGAGTCCGCGCTCACCGCCTGGCATAGTCTTCCTGCCCAGGTGGGAGAAAATAGAGTTCATAGCAGGATTCACACAATGTCCCAGCCACTAACACAATATCCAGAGCGCTGGCAGAAAGAGGCAACGTGAATACATGACGCCATCCCAGCTCTTCAGGTCAAGTGGCTGTAGGAGGGCTTGTTTTTTGCCATTCACAGAAATGTGCTAAATTTATTGTATAGGTTAAAATTAAATGCTTATGTATATCTATCTGTGATCATGTGGCCTATATTTGCCAAACTTTATTTTTTGTAAAAAAAAAAAAAAATTTTACTTAGAAAAATCCTGTTTATTGCAATTTTATCATTCAATAATTTTTCTTGTATTGGCCATATTGACTTTTTAATTTATTTGTATTACAATTTCTGATTTCTTTATCATATCCCTGGGTCCCCTTTAATAGCCACAATGTACGGAGCACAGTCTGCTAATAGTAATAGATCTAGCGCTGTACACAATGTACTGGGAAAGATTGCCCAGTTGAGGCACAGCTGCAATGCTTACATGCGGCCACAGCCAGCGAGGGGGGACAGGACATAATGAAAAAAACATTTTTAATATTAGTAAATGAGAAAATTAAATTTAAAGTCTACAGTTCGTAAACCATAAAAGCTTCAGTGCTGTTAGACTCGATGTACAGAAGCTTTGTGGAGAATTCAGCTTTTTGTGCTACAGAACTCATCTTGACTAACAGGAAGTCATCATTGTCTGCCATGTTCTAGATACAGTGGAGCCGCAGCCCGGTCACGGTTCCTACATGTCTGATCGCTCACACTACTCCTGCCGCTCTCCTCCTCTCCTGTTACTACATGCTGCTTGAATCAGTGCTGAGGCTGCCGTTATCACAGAACTTCATTAAAGGGGTTTTCAGCCAATAAAAATGTATGGCCTACGAGCGCTGCTTCCTTTTCATTTCTACTTGCTCACTGCGAATGGTCGACTTGGATGTAGCGGCGATTCACAGACATTGCAGTATTTTCTCCCATTGAAGTAAAGCGCTTCAGTGAAAAATCTCCCCCTACTCTGCCCTATTTTGAAATGAATGGAGCGTGCAGCCTGCACGTGAAGTGGACACAAAAGAAAGGGGATGCAACAGACTTCTCTTCATACCTTTCCTGTCTTTTAGATCCACTTCTGGCTGACTAAAAAAACAACTGAACCAAAAATCACATCAAAAACTGTGTGTGAGATCTGGCCAAAACAAATGTCAAAACTTCAATGCACATTAAACCAGGCCCACAATAGACATATCTGTCAGATTGCTTGGCGCCCACAGACCACTAAAACGGGGTTCTCGAACCCCCGGTCCCCCTCATTATACACAGTGAGGAGAGCTTTGAATGGAGTGGTGGTAGAGCGTGCATGGTGCGGCTCCGTTCAAAGTCTTAGAGACTGACGGAGACATTTCCATCAGTCCCATACAAAAAGTGAAGCCGCACCCCGTATTCCGGACCATATAAGGAGTGCAATGGAGGAGGATCAGGGGTCCCATGTTCTAGGGATTGGTTTAGGCACCACTGGCGGGGCCCCCAGCTATCTCACATTTATCTATTCTGTGGATAGGTGATCTGTGTCTATTGTGGGACAACCACTTTAACCCCTTAATGACCGGGCATGTTTGTACCTTAATGACCAAGCCAGATTTGTCAAATCTGGTATGTGTGACTTTCAGAGAATAACTCTGTGAAAGTTTTGAATATCCATGTAATTCTGACATTGTTTTTTCGTCACATGTTGTACTTTATTTTAGTGGTAAAAGTAGACTGATACGATTTGCGGAAATTAATTAACCCCTTAAGGACGCAGCCTAGTTTGGGCCTTAAGGCTCAGAGCCCATTTTTCAAATCTGACATATTTCACTTTATGTGGTAATAACGTCGGAATGCTTAAACCTATCCAAGCGATTCTGAGATTGTTTTCTCGTGACACTTTGGGCTTCATGTTCGTGGTAAAATTTGGTCGATATATTCAGTCTTTATTTGTGAAAACTTGCAAAATTTAGAGAAAATTTACAAAAAATAGCATTTTTCAGAATTTAAATGCATCTGCTTGAAAAACAGACGGTTATACCACCCAAAATAGTTACTAGTTCACATTTCCCATATGTCTACTTTAGATTGGCATCGTTTTTTGAACATTCTTTTATTTTTCTTGGACGTTACAAGGCTTAGAACATAAACAGCAATTTCTCATATTCTTAAGAAAATTTCAAAAGCCTTTTTTTGAAGGTGCCAGTTCAGTTCTGAAGTGGATTTGAGGGGCCTATGTATTAGAAACCCCCATAAAACACCCCATTTTAAAAACTAGACCCCTCAAAGTATTCAAAACAGCATATAGAAAGTTTTTTAACCCTTCAGGCATTTCACAGGAATTAAAGCAAAGTGGAAATTAAATTTGCAAATTTCATTTTTTCTGCTGAATTTCAATTTTATTCAATTTTTTTTTAGTAACAGAGAAGGTTTTACCAGAGAAACACTACTAAATATGTATTGTCCAGATTCTGCAGTTTTTAGAAATGTCCCACATGTGGCCCTACTGCGCTCGTGGACTAAAACACAAGCCCTAGAAGCAAAGAAGCACCTAGTGCATTTTGAGGCCTCTTTTTTATTAGAATATATTTTAGGCAGCATGCCAGGTTTGAAGAGGCGTTGAGGTATCAAAACAATGGAAACCCACCAGAAGTGACCCCATTTTGGAAATTACACCCCTCAAGGAATTCATTTATGGTTTTTGTTATCATTTTGACAGCACAGTTTTTTCACAGCACCTATTTGAATTGGGCTGTGAAATGAAAAAAATGATTTTCCAATAAAATGTCATTTTTGATCAAATTTTCTTATTTTCACAGGGAACAACATACCCCATTTTGTTGCCCAATTTGTCCTTAGTGCGGCAATACCCCATTTGTGGTGATAAACTGCCGTTTGGGCCCATGGGAGGGCTCAGACGGAAAGGAGCGCTATGTGTTTGTTGGAGTCCAGATTTTGCTGGATTGGTTTTCGGGTGCCATGTTGCATTTGCAGAGCCCCAGAGGTATCAAAGCAATGGAAACCCACCAGAAGTGACCCCATTTTGGAAACTACACCCCTCAAGGAATTCATTTATGGTTTTTGTTATCATTTTGACCGCACAGTTTTTTCACAGCACCTATTTGAATTGGGCTGTGAAATGAAAAAAATGATATTTTTTCCAATAAGATGTCATTTTTGATCAAAATTTCTTATTTTCACAAGGAACAACATACCCCATTTTGTTGCCCAATTTGTCCTTAGTGCGGCAATACCCCATTTGTGGTGATAAACTGCCCTTTGGGCCCATGGGAGGGCTCAGAAGGAAAGGACCACCATTTGGCCTACTGGAGCTTTTCTGGTGCTAAGTCATGTGTGCAGAAGCCCCTGAGGTACCAGTACAGTTGAAACCCCCGAGAAGTGACCCCATTTTAAAAACTACACCCCTTAAGACATTCATCTAGAGGTGTAGTGAGCATTTTGACCCCACAGGTACTGTGTAAAAGATAATGCGCAGCAGATGGTGCAGTGTGAGATTTGCAATTTTATATATGTATATGCCATTTCAGTGTCCGATATAGTGTGCCCAGCATGCGCCACCGGAGATATACACCCCTTAAATTGTAATGTGGGTTCTCCTGGGTACGACAATACCCTACATGTGGCTGTTATCAGCTGCCTGGGCATACGGCAGGGCTCAGAAGGGAAAGATGAGGGGGGTAAGCTGTGCGGAGTGCATCAGGGTAAATTGAAAATCAAGGGATGTATGATACATTTTAAAACAATCTTTTATACAGAGCCCTGGTTTTTCGGGACACGTGTCACATTGGTATATTGTGTTCTTCCTTATCCCCCTCTTATAGCAGACTCTGCACCTCTTTTGACTCTTTCCCTTTCCACCGGTTTGGGGACCTTCTCCTGGAAAGTGTTGCCCTGGTACGATGCGCCCCCCCTTCCTGGTCCCTAAAGATTAGATCTTGAAATTCCAGGAAAGTTCCCCTCTGGCCTGCACATCGACGTAGCACATACGCATTGTACAAAGCCATCTGTATGATGTGCCCGGCCAGCTTCTTATACTACACCGCATGGCGCTGTAGGGCTTCAGGACTTGATTTGACAAGTCCATCCCTCCCATGTACCTATTGTAGTCCAGGATGCAGTCTGGTTTGGGGGTGGCCTTTCCTTCATATATCCTAAACCTGTAGGTATACCCTGATGCACTCTCACAGCTTATACATCTTCACGCCATACCTTGCCCTCTTACCTGGCAGGTACTGGCGGAATTGAACCCTCCCTTTAAAATGTACCAGGGACTCATCAATAGAAAAAACACTTCTCGGGGGTGTATGCTTGGGAAAACCGGGCACTGGAACGGTCTAATAGGGGTCTCCGTTTATACAAACGGTCAAAACTGGGGTCATCTCGGAGTGGGCACGGCTCATTATCAGTATAATGTAAGAAGCAAAGTATTGCCTCATTTATTTATTTTTTTAGGTTCCAGTTCAGTTCTGAAGTTGCTTTGAGGGGCCCATATATTAGAAACCCCTATCAAACACCCCATTTTAGAAACTAGACCCCTCAAAGTATTCACAACAGCATTTAGAAAGTTTATGAACCCTTTAGGTGTTTCACAGAAATTTAGAGCAAAGTAGAGGTGAAATTTACTCTTTTTATACCATTTTTTTTATAACACAAAAGGATTTATCAGAGAAACGCAACTCAATACTTATTGCCCAGATTCTTCAGTTTAGAGAAATATCCCACATGTTGCCCTCGGGCGGTAATGGACTGAAGCACCGGCCTCCGAAGCAAAGGAGCACCTAGCGGATTTTGAGCCCTCTTTTTTATTAGGCACCATGTCCGGTTTGAAGAGGTCTTGTGGTGCCAAAACATTGGAAACCCCCCAAAAGTGACCCCAATTTGGAAACTAGACCCCTTGAGGAATCCATTGTAGTTTTCTTGGGGTGCATGCGGCTTTTTGATCAGTTTTTATTCTATTTTTAGGTGGCGTGGTGACTAATAAACAGCAATTCTACTATTGTTTTTGTATACTTTTTTTTTACAGCGTTCACCGTGCGCTATAAATGACATATTAACTTTATTCTGCGGGGCGATACGATCACGGCGATACCAGATGTTTATAGTTTTTTTATGTCTTATGGCGTTTGCACAATAAAATACGTTTTGTAAACAATCATTCACTTTTTGTGTTACCTTATTCTAAGAGCCATAACGTTTTTATTTTTCAATCAATAAAGCCGTGCGAGGACTTATTTTTTGCGTAACGAACTGTATTTTCCATCAGTACCATTTTTAGGTACATGCGACTTTTTGATCTCTTTTTATTCCATTTTTTGGGAGGTGAAGTGACCAAACAATTGTGATTGTGGTACGGTTTATTATTATTTTCTTTTACGGCGTTCACCGTGCGGGATAAATAACAAAATAATTTTGTAGTTCAGGCCGTTACGGACGCGGCGATACCAATTATGTATAGTTTATTTGTTTGTTTATATATTTTTATTAATAATAAAGGCCTGATAAGGGAAAAAGTGGGACTTTTACTTTTATTACTTTTAAAACTTTTATTTTCTTATTTTTACACATCTTTTTTTAACTTTTTTTTTACTTTATTACTTTGTCCCACTAGGGGACATGAGGGCAGGAGGCCCTGATCGCTATTCTAATACACTGCACTACATGCGTAGTGCAGTGTATTAGAACTGTCAGCTACTCACTGACAGCAAGCATAGTGGGTCCTGACGTTGTCAGGACCCACTAGGCTTCCGTCTATGGCATAGCCGGACGCCATTGTTTGGTGTCCGGTTGCCATAGTCACCATCGCCGGCCGCTATCGCGTAGCAGGCCGGCGATGGCAGCTTAACCCCTAAAAAGCCGCGATCTCTATAGAACGCGGCTTTTAAGGGGTTAATCAGCGGGGACACAGCGATCGGTCCCCGCTGTAGGAGCTGTGACAGCTGCTGAACAAGACAGCAGCGTCACAGCTCCTGTATGTGTCGGGAGGACGGCCGAAACGGCCGTTACTCCCGAGACGTACTATTACGGCATGGAGCGCGAACGATACAGCTGCCATGACGTAATAGTACGTCAAGGAGCGGGAAGGGGTTAAAAAATAGAAAAATGGAAGAAATTTTGTAAAAATTACCATTTTTCCCTATTTTTAACGCAATATGTCACATATGTACACACATACTGTACAATTTTTTTTAATTAAATATATATTTCTATCTCTTTACTCTATTTTGGCAGCACTTTTGAAAAAATAAAATAAATTTTCAGCAATTTAGAGGACTTACAAATTGAATAATAATTTTATAAATTTTGAAGTACATTTTGTTTTCCGGCACCAAGCCAGGTTTTCAGAGGCTCATAGGTCTCAGAGTGATGGAAACCCCCACAAATGACCCCATTTAGAAAACTAGACCCCTTAAGGTATTTACCTAAGGGTATAGTAAGTATTTTGACCCCACAGTTTTTGCTAAATTTAATACATAGCAGGTGAAAAAAAAAAAATTTCACTTTTTCCATAAAAGTATCAGTTTGAAGACCAATTTCTTTGTAAAGCGACCATGAGAATGAAGAAACACACCACAAAATCTATCACCCTGTTTCTCCTGTTTTCAAAAATACCAACATTGTGGCCCTAATGCGCTGCCTGGACACACGGCAGGACCCAAAAGGAAGGGAGCACCCGGAGGCTTTCAGGACTCATATTTTGCTTGAAAATGTTTTAGGCCCCACTGTACATTTGGAGAGGCTTTGAGCTGCCAGAACGATAGAAACTCCCCATAAACGACCCCATTTCGAAAACTAGACCCCTTAAGGTATTTATCTAGGGGTATAGTTAGCATTTTGACCACACAGATTTTTCGCTAAATATATTGAAATTAGTCTGTAAGAATTAAAATGTACTTTTTTTCTGAAACATAGAAATTTTTATTATTTACAAGGAATAACGAAGAAAATGCACCCCAACATTTGTAAAGCAATGTCTCCCGATTACGACAATACCCCATATGTGGTAATAAACTGCTGTTTGGACCCACAACAGGGCTCAGAAGGGAAGGAGCGCCATTTGGATTTATGATTTTGCTGGAATGGTTTTCGGTGCCATGTCGCATTTGCAATGCACTGGAGGGACCAAAACAGTGGAAACCCACCAAAAGTGACCCCATTTTGGAAAAACCTTCAAGGAATTTTTCTAGGGGTATAGTGAGCATTTACACCCCACGGGTCTTTTGCAGAGTTTATTAGAATTAGGGCGCGAAAATTAATATCAAAATTTTTTCCACTAAAATGTTGAATTTTCTAATTTTCACAAGGGATAAAGGAGGAAAAAAACAAACATTTTTTTATAAAGCAATTTCTCCCGAGTACGGAAATACCCCACATGTTGTCATACGTTTTTTTCATTAGAAATGAATTAACCCTTTCAGGACTGATCCATTTTTTGCTTTCATATTTTAGATTTTCACTCCCCGCTTTCCAAGAGCCATAACTTTTTTATTTTTCCATCAATAGAGCTGTGCGATGACTTATTTGTTGCGGGACAATCTGTAGTTTTCATTGGTACCATTTTGGGGTACATGCGATTTTTTTTGATCACTTTTTATTAAATTTTTTTGCAATCCTGAGCAAAAAACAGGAATTCTGACACCGTACGCAATAAATGACATTTTTAATTTATTCTGCGGGTTGGTACGATTACGGCGATACCATATGTATATAGGTTTGGTCCTTTTTTTTAGCGTTTGCGCAATAAAATGATTTTATTTATAAAAAAAAAAATCTGTGTCACCATATTCTGAGAGCCATAATTTTTTAATTTTTTAGTCAAAAAAGCTGTGTAAGGGCTTGTTTTTTGCGGGACGGATAGAAGTTTTTATTGGTACTATTTTCGGGTACATGCGACTTTTTGATCACTTTTTATTCTTTATTTAGGGAGCGGTGGTGACCAAAAAAATTGCGATTCTGTCGTAGTTTTTTATTGATTTTTTTTGGGGTGTTCATCGTGCGGGAAAAATAACATTATAGTTTTATAGTTGGGTTCGTTACGAACGCGGTGATACCAAATATGTGTACTTTTTTAACGTGTTCATTTTTTTTCTATAATAAAAGTCTTATTATAGGAAAAAAAGCATTTAGTGTTTATAGAACTTATAACTTTTATTTTTACACTTTTTTGAAAACATTATTACTTTTTTTTACTTTTTTAACTTGTCCCACTAGGGGACACTTAGTCTTGCAGCTTTGATCGCTGCTAGAGTACATTACACTACACACGTAGTGTAATGTACTCTAACTGTCATTGTGACGTGACTTTCACACTGACAGGAAGCAGAGGAGGAACGGAAGGAGGTTGTTCCTCCGAGGCTTCCGTGCATGGCAACCCGGAGGTCATTATCTGACCTCCGATTGCCGTGACAAGCATCGGTAGCCCCCACGATCACTTCGTGGGGGCTGCTGATGTGCTTCAAACCACTTAAATGCGGCGACGGCAATCCGTCGCCGCACTTAAGGGGTTAACTGCCGAAATCAGCGGCGATGGTCCGCTGTCCGGCGAGACTGATGTCTCAGCTGTCGGGGACAACTGTCAGCGCGGATCTGTCACTCTGTGTTTACACAGAGTGACAGTTTGAAATGCGGACGAAAATGTACGTCCTGGTGCGGGAACTAGCAGCCGAACAGGACGTACATTTTCGTCCTTGGTCGTTAAGGGGTTAAGCAGATCTGTAATAGGGCGCACTTTAGGATTTCAATGCATAACTTGCATTATAACAAGACAGCCCTGCAGTCCTTAACGACACAAACTTATCTAGAGTTAGTCTTTTTTTTACCTGTTTAACAACCTTCACTCCAGATATTTTATTAGTGATGAGGTAGCTCAGGATATACAAAACGACATAAAATGAGAAGTGCAGGAAAACGTGGGACAATTAAGAAAAAATGTGAATTTACATGAAAAAGGTCTTGCTAAAAGAAGAAGGTCACTGCATCTATGAATGGGGGATTATACGGAGCAACCCGATTAAACCCCTGTCCACATTAGCAGGCAGTTTACGGGGCTTTTGCTGTATATTTTGGTGCTGGTTTCCTTTTTTTTAAGGCTAAGGTTCATGTGAGCTCTTTGGCCCGGCTCCATGTCATTACAGTTGGCTCGGCAGACTAACCTTTCAGGCGAGGATATGGTAGAATAGTTTCAATATCTGGATTTTTACAGGGGTTACCTGAAGTTTCCATTTGCTGGGGGAATGGCACATTCAGTCGCTGGCCAGCAACAATAAATGGACTGTGCTGAGCCTCCAACAAGACATTAAATCTTCATTCTCAAAATTCACTCCCAGCATTAACAAATGATATGAATAAGCAGATCTTTTCAGGGGCTTGTAATGAAACCGCGGCTCTGGTTTTATTAACCTCATTTAAGCTGTTTACATTTCCCAAGTAAATGACTCTTACGCTCTTAAATCCGTAGTAATATTCCAGAAGAGGCAGATGGAAGTGGCTGATAAGAGGAGGCCGGGCCGCCGCGGGACATTACTGACGATTACCTTCAATTTGCCAGTCTGCTTTTCTACATTTGAATTTTCTGCTGGAGATTTAGATTACAATCGCTGATGTCGTCCACCTGTTCTACACAGAACTTCCCCCGTACTCCGAGAGCGGCCGCCGCCGGAAACCCAGGGTAAAGTCTTATGCACACTTCGTTGATCAGTATTTTGCATCCGTTTTTGTGTGGCTTTTTTTTACGCTAAAAATCAGGATTAAAGGGGTTTTCCCATCAGAGACATTTGTGACATATCCACAGGATATGTCAAATGTCAGATAGGTGCGGGTCCTACACATATCTCTAGAACGGGGCCCCCTAAACCCCGCTGTGTTGCAGCAGAAGCAGGCGAATTCTGACCAGGACTTAGGAAACAGCGCAGCTCGCCGAGATATGCGGTTTCCATAAGTTTCATAGAACTGAATGGTAGTGTATCTTGCATGCTACGCTGTTTTCGTAACTCTAGACCATATAGCCAGGAAGTGGCCGTGAGGCAGAAAAAGGTAGAACAGGGTTTAGGGGCCCCCCGTTTTAGAGATAGGCGCGGGTCCCAGAGGTGGGACCCGCATCTATCTGACATGTATGTCATATCTTGTGGATAGGTCATAAATGACTGATGGGAAAACCCCTTTAAATATTTCCAATATATTTTTTCTGTGTTTAGGATCCACTCCCGATATTGGCACACCACCCCTCTCCTCCGTAACCCCCACACAGTGAGAAGCAGCTTGAATGGAGCAAAGGGCAAGACTGCGCCCTTGTCTATGGGACTGACAGAAAAAGCTGTATAGATGGAACTGAACCGCGCACGCTCATCCTCCGTTTTACTTAAAAGTTTTCCTCACTGCGGTCTTGCAGTAAAGAAGAACAAAAGGGGCAAGTCCTGTGGATAGGTGATAAATGCGAATTCTGGGAATACTTTAACATTGACATCTCTACATCACACCTTGGGATCCATCACCAGCGCAATTGCAAACTAGTCTGAAAGGAGCACATACTAAATACCTCTCAGGTGTCCGAAAAAGTGAGCCTGAACCTCTACCAGACCCCTAAAAAGCATGGTCCATCTCTGCCTGCATGGCTGGGAGGGTTCCCAATTTTGGAGGGAAGGGGCGGAGACACGTGGATGGTTAAATTGAAACTTGGTAATATATATGAAATATATCTGAAAATAACAAAATTGACTTAAAAAAAAACCAAACCTAAAGCTTCAATACAAGGTTCCCATTAACCCTTACATGTCTGTAATGCCCAGCGTCCATATGTCTGGTAAAAACCCAGGATATTTATTACCAAAATATAAATGACTGAGGTCACGGACATGACACCGTCCAGTTTCACCTTACTATGTACACCAGGAGTCTAAAAGAAACCATCTGCTCAACTACAGCTGAAAAACTAGCTGGACTTGTCCAATATATCCACGTACAAGTGTGGAGATCGGAAAAACCAACACCGGACAGAAATCACATTCATCAAACTAGGCCAGTAACTTAATATAGCTAAATTATAGTCTGAACACCAGAAGTAGAGCGATATACGTTGTATAGCCAAAAGTATGTGGACACCTGACCAACACACCTTTATGAGCTTAATGGACATCCCATTCCAAAACTATGGGTGGGAATATGGAGTTGGGCCCTTTTTGCAACTATCCTTTATGGGAAGAATTTGCACAAGATTTTGGCGTGTGTCTAAGAATTTGTGCCCATTCAGCCAGAAGAGCATATGTGAGGTCGGACACGGATGAAGAGCATATGTGAGGTCGGACACGGATGAAGAGCATATGTGAGGTCGGACACGGATGAAGAGCATATGTGAGGTCGGACACGGATGCTGGAGGAGCGGGCCTGACTGACAGTCTCTATTCTAGTTCACCCCAAAGGTGTTGGATGGGGTTGGGGTCAGTTCCTCTAAACTAAACTCACCCCACACCATGTCTTTATGGAGATGACTTTGTGCACTGGGGCACAGTCATGCTGGAACAGGAAAGATCCTTTTCCAAAGTGTTCCCACAAAGTTGTAAGTTACAATTGTGTAAAATGTCTTTGTATGGCGAAAACAGATTTCACCATGGGACCGCCAGATAGTGAGCCATGAATCATCGCTCCAGCGACCACGTTTCCACTGCCGGCGTGCTTTACTCCACTCCAGTCAACGCTTGGCATTGTGCATGTGATGTAAGGCTTGTGTGCAGCGACCATGGAAACCCAAGCCATGAAGCGCCCGATGCCCAGTTCTTGTGCCGATGTCACTTCCAGAGGCAGATTAGAACTCTTTATGCGCCCTGTGCAGAAAATCACTGAGCTCTCCAGTACAACTCCTACTACTACCACCAATGTTGGTCTATAGAGACTGCGTGGCTGTGTGCTTGATTTTATGCACCGGTTTGCAATAGGTGCAACAAACACCGAATTGAATACTTTTGGCCATATAGTAAAGAAATTCAAATTAAGACTCCCTTAATTTGTAATGGATATCTAGAATACCAAAGTTGAATTCCTTGAAGACCTATGCAGTTTCCATTTTTGATAACTGCGAGCTACAAAAAAAAATATAAAAAAAAATTATCTGCCGTCCTACAACCAAGAGAACATTTAAAATACAACAATGTCTCAGGGGATCATTCATTTATTCATCACTTGAACAGAGGTCGCCTGTCGGAGCAGAGCGGAGAGGACTGAAGAGTGGACTGCGAAGACCCTCTGCATTATAGTCTATGGGAAACAGATCGCGCTCTGCTGTCCCTATATCTCCCATACAATGTGATACAGAGCGCAGGAGCGGACAACTCTCCAGTCTACGGTCTGATTGGATGTGTAAAGGGGGGACGGGGGACATACGTTCTAGTGATAATGGAAGGGTCCAGCAGTCCTCGTCCCCCAATCAGTCATTTATTGCATATTCTAGATTTAGGATACCCTTTTAATAGTCTGTAATACAGAACTGGCAACATTGGAGACTCAACCCAAATATTCACTGTAATAAATTATACACAATCCGAAGAACCAGCGACTGCTGAATGTAAGGTCAATACAAAAACCTCCAAAAATACATGAAGACTCACCAGCACCCTGAAGAAGTACAAGTACTCCGCTGCTCCCGAGTAGTTACCACACTCATACTGGAACTTGGCGTATCTGTATAGCGTGTCCAGGTACTCCTGTCTGAACTGGAAGGAAAATACGGAATTATTTTACTGGACGTCAATGATTACTTTAAATAAAAAGAAAGAAAAATAATGATAATGAAAAAAAAAACAAAACACGAAAAACAAAACTGATACACTTGCTGTAATTGGTTCAGCAATATGCAAAGATGAATTCCTTACCCCGTGTTTTTCAGCAAGGTGATCAAAAAGCATCCTCCCGTCCCTGTCAGAAAAAACAAAAAACATGGCCGTGTAGTCAGGCACAGAAGTCACTTTCAGGAAAAAGTGGTCATACAAGTCCCTCATCTGGTAACCACCAAAAGAGCTCAACGTTGTGCAAAGATTTTTGGATGTGAAATTCTGAGAAGGTTCTGAGGATAGGTAGATTGGTAATGTATGCATACATTTCCAGGAGGTGTAACAGAGGAACAGCACAACACACATTCCTCAGAAAATTCATTCTGGAGCAGTTTTTTTTTTAGTATTTACTAAAACTGACATGTCAGGGGAGCTACCGGGTCTCTTAGGCTGGGTTTACATGGAGTTTTTTTGCACGTTCTCTATTCTCTGCCTGCACCCCGACTTTCGCCATTGAGCGCCGCAGGCAAAAAACGCCCATTTTAGGCCCGAATGACAAAGCTATTTTATTCGTTTTTCTATAATCGCATTCAAAGACCTATAACTTTTTTATTTTTTCGTCTACATAGCTGTATGAGGACTTGTTTTTTGCGGGATTAGTTGTACTTTTTAATAGCACCATTTTAGGGTACATAATTTTTTTATTAACTTTTAACTTTTTTGGGGGGGGGGGGGATAATTAAAAAAAACTGATATTCCACCATTGTTCTATGCGTTTTTAAATTGACGCAGTTCACTATGCGACGTAAATAACATGTTACCTTTATTCTAAGGGTCGGTACGATTACGGCGATACCACATATGTAGAGGTTTTTTATGTTTTACGACTTTTGCACAATAAAAACACTTTTGAACTAAAATTATTTGTTTTTGCATCGTTACTTTCAAAGAGCCGTAACTTTTATTTTTCATCAATGTAGTGATTTTTTTGGGCTTGTTTTCTGCGGGACGAGACGTAGTTTTGATTGGTACTGTTTTGGGGTACATGGGACTTATTGATTCATTTTTATTATGACTTTTTTGGGGGGTAATGGAAAAAAATTACAATTTCGCAATTGTTTTTTGCGTTTTTTTTTTACGGTGTTCACCTTGCGGTTTAAATTACATATTAACTTTATTAATGGAGTCATTACGGTCGCGGCGATACCACATATGTGTACTTTTATTGATTTTTTTACACTTTTACTAAATAAAACCACTTTTTATGGGAAATGGTTTTATTTATTTTTTTACTGTAATTTGTATTAATAATCTTTATTTCACATTTATTATTTATTGCACTAGTCCCACTAGGGGACTTTACTGTGTGATCTTCAGATCGCTGCTATAATGCTTTTGTATACTTCGTATACCAGAGCATTATTGCCTGTCAGTGTAAATCTGACAGGCAATCTGTTAGGACGTGCCTCCGGCGTGTCCTAACAGGCATATCTCCAGGGCAGACCTGGGGGGCTTTCATCAAGCCCCCGGCTGCCATGAGAACCCATCGGAGACCCGCGATTGCATTCGCGGGCCGCTGATGGGTGACAGAGGGAGCTCACTCCCTCTGTAAACAAGTTAAATGCCGCGGTCGCTATTGACGGCAGCATTTAACAGGTTAAACGGCTGCGATCGAAGTAAACTTCGATCGCGGGCGTTGGAGCAGGAGCTCAGCGGTCATCAGACAGCAGAGCAGTGGCTCCTGCCTGCACGGGACACCCGTGCAGGACTTAGACTAGGCTCACGTGAAAAGGCGTCAGCCTAGCCTAAGGCCCCTTAGTGACCAACGTGAAAAGTATTGGTGGTCACTAAGGGGTTAATACGCTTCTTCTGCCTCCCATTGATGTCAAACGGAGGTCAGAAGCGTAAACGCCCAAAGATAGGGCATGTCCCTTTTTCCCGCGAGATGGTTTTTCCGCTCACGGGAAAAAAAAACGCCTCCGCCTCCCATTGAAATCAATAGGAGGAGTTTGTCAGTTTTTGGCCGCAGTTTCCGCGTTAAAAAAAAAGTGTAAAAAAACTGAGTCTGAACTGGCCCTTAGACTGGATTCACACACAGCGTTGTTGGCTGTTTTTTTTTTATAGAGCAGCCAGATGTTACATTAACCTTTATAGTAAAATATAAACTGCACTACAAATGACGAAGCTTTGGTTTGTGGCGTTTTTGTGGTGATTCGTGTTTTTCCCATAGGCTTCTCCATAGGACTACAGAAACGCCAGGGTTTTTTTTTTCAACACTTTGGGTATGTTCACACACACTATTTACGGACGTAATTTGGGCGTTTTAGCCCCGAATTACGTCCGAAAATGCGCCTCAATAGCGTTGGCAAACATCTGCCCATTCATTAGAATGGGTCTTACGATGTTCTGTTCAGACGGTCATTTTTTTTACGCCCCGCTGTCAAAAGGCGGGGCGTAAAAAAGACGCCCGCGTCAAAGAAGTGTCATGTCACTTCTTCAGACGTAAATGGAGGCGGTTTCCATGGACTCCATGGAAAACCAGCTCCAGTTACGTCCGTAATGGACGCGGCGTTCAAGCGCCTGCACATGCCGTTACGGCTGAAATAACGGGGCTGTTTTCTCCTGAAAACAGCCCTGTAATTTCGGCCGTTACGGACGCTGCCGTGTGAACATACCCTGAGGGCGATTCTCGATTGGAATCCCGATTTTCTTATATTTAGAAATATTTTATATTTCTTATATTTTAAATAAACAAACAGTAATACCAAAAGATAATTTAATAATAAATAATAATTTCATATTTTCTTTATATAAGTTTTGAACATATATTACTATTATAATTGTTTGTAACTTCACAATTTTTAACCTCTGCAAATACTTTATCAGAAACACAGTTAGAAAAACATCTAATTGATTATAACTTGTGTTCCCCGACAGAGAACAGGTTAACAGAATCTATAGTCAATGATGCGCTGCGTGCACTACCATCCCCCTCTGCCCGTCACCACCTCAGCCGGGCTCTGATATTGCAGGTGAGAGCAGTGTAAATTGCAGCAGGGCCGGGCAGATAACGCCACTCTGGGGTGAGATTACATTATAGTGTCTGAGAAGGACCCTGTGCAGAACCGGCCCCAAGATGGGGTTTTAAATTAATGACATGAGGGCCGGATTCACACGACCGTCATTGGACCATAAAAAACGGTCTGATCACGGTACACGTGGACGGGACTCCTGGCAGCATAGACATTTAGGCTGCAGTCACACGACCGTGGGAAAAAGAAAAAAAACGGATGGATTGTCAGTTTTTCATGTCCATTTTGCATCAGTGTCTCCAAGTTTTCATCCATTTTTTTTGTCCCAATCCCCTGAGCCGCAAAGTCCCTGTAGATATTGCCCACATGGTGCCACAGTGGCCACACATAGTGCCATTGCCCACACAGTGCCACCCAATATAGTGCCACAGTGCCCACATATAGTGCGACACCCCCTTGCAGATAGCACCCCACCCTCATGTACATCGCAGCACACCTCCCTTGCAGATAGCACCCCATGTAGATCGCATGGGGGTGGGGGTGGTGCGATCTACATGGGGGGGGAATGCGATCGTCACTAAAGAATTGATTCAATGATTCTATTAAAAAACTGAATTGTGAGAATCGTTACATAGTTACATAGTTACATAGTTACATAGTTACATAGTTACATAGTTACATAGTTACATAGTTAGTACGGCTGAAAAAAGACACATGTCCATCAAGTTCAACCCAGGGATGGGAAAAGGGAAGGAAAAATTTCTACACATAGAAGCTAATACTTTTTTGTTCTAGGAAATTATCTAACCCTTTTTTGCAGCATCTACTGTCCCTGCTGTGACGGCTCCTGCGGTGACTATTCCATAGATTCACAGTTCTCACAGTAAAGAAGACTTGTCGCCTCTGCAGGTTGAACCTTTTTTTCTCCAGACGGAGGGAGTGCCCCCTTGTTTTTTAAGGGGGTTTTACATTGAACATTATTTCACCATATTTTTTGTATGTGCCATTCATATATTTATATAAGTTAATCATGTCCCCCCTTAGTCGTCCTTTTTCAAGGCTAAATAGGTTTAATTCTTTTAATCTTTCCTTATAACGTAGATTCTCCATGCCCCTTATTAGCTTCGTTGCTCTTCTTTGTATTTTTCATACTTTCTATGAACTGGAGCCCAGAACTGAACTGCATATTCTAGATGAGGCCTCACTAATGCTTTGTAAAGTGGCAATATTACATCCCTGTCCCGCGAGTCCATGCCTCTTTTAATACACGACAATATCTTGCTGGCCTTTGAAGCAGCTGATTGACACTGCATGCTGTTATTGAGTTTATGATCTACAAGTACACCCAGATCCTTCTCAACAAGTGACTCCCCCAGTGTAGCTCTCCCTACCCTAGGACATATGATGCATGCAGGTTGTTCGTACCCAGGTGCATAACTTTACATTTATCTACATTAAACTTCATCTGCCAAGTGGACGCCCAAACACTTAGTTTGTTTAAATCTGCCTGCAATTCATGAACATCTTCCATAGACTGAACTATATTACATAGCTTGGTGTCATCTGCAAAAATAGAAATAGTGCTATTAATCCCATCCTCTATATCATTAATAAATAAGTTGAATAATAGTGGTCCCAGCACTGAACCCTGGGGTACACCACTTATAACCGGTGACCATTCAGAGTAGGAATCATTGACCACAACTCTCTGGATACGGTCCTTGAGCCAATTCTCAATCCAATTACAAACTATATTTTCTAAACCTATAGTCCTTAATTTACCCATTAGGCGTCTATAAGGGACAGTGTCAAATGCCTTTGCAAAGTCCAAAAACACTAAATCCACAGCGACCCCTCTGTCTAGGCTTCTTCTCACCTCTTCATAAAAACAGATTAGGTTAGTTTGACAACTTCTGTCCTTAGTAAAACCGTGCTGGCTGTCACTTATAATGCTATTTATTGTCACATAATCCTGTATATAGTCCCTCAATAGTCCCTCAAACATTTTCCCCACAATGGATGTTAAGCTTACTGGTCTATAATTACCCGGCGAAGACCTAGAGCACTTTTTGAAAATAGGCACCACATTTGCCCTGCGCCAGTCCCTTGGCACTATACCAGTCACTAGAGACTCTCTAAATATTATGAAAAGGGGGACAGAAATAATTGAACTAAGCTCTTTAAGAACTCTAGGGTGTAACCCATCTGGTCCCGGGGCCTTGTGTACATTTATTTTATTTAATTTAGCTTGGACCATCTCTACATTCATCCAATTCAGTATATCAACTGATATATTAACAGCACTGGCACCGGCTACATCAGCTGCTCCTTCTTCAGTTGTATATACAGAGCTAAAGATCCCATTTAGTAACTCTGCCTTCTCTTGATCCCCTGTGCCCAACTCCACATTACCATTATATAGGGGTCCGACATGTTCAGACCGTGGCTTTTTAGCATTTATATACTTGAAGAATTTTTTAGGATTTGTTTTACCATTCTTGGCCACCTGCCTTTCATTTTGTATTTTTGCTAATTTTATTACATTTTTACAGATTTTATTAAGCTCTTTATATTTTACAAAGGCTACAGCTGTACCCTCAGATTTGTACTTTTTAAATGCCCTTTTTTTGTCATGTATTGCCCCTTTCACAGAAGGTGTAAGCCATGTGGGATTTAATTTGAGTCGTTTATACTTGTTACCTATAGGAATAAATTTTGCACTATAAGTAGATTTGAAAATCTCCCATTTATCATTTGGCCCATTATTTGACATTAGTTCTTCCCAGTCCATATCCTGAATTGCAGCCCTCATCCTGGGGAAATTGGCCTTCTTAAAATTAAGTGTTTTTGCCCTCCCAGCCTGTGTTTGTTTTTTACAGTATAGGTAAAATATAACTATATTATGATCACTGTTACCGAGGTTTTCACGAACATTAACGTTCCCAACAAGATCTGCATTATTAGAAATGACCAGATCCAACAGAGCTTCACCACTAGTCGGGTCTTCCACAAACTGGCCCATAAAATTTTCCTGCAACAGGTTGAGGAAATGTCTCCCCTTTGCAGTTGAAGCCGAACCATGACGCCAATTAATATCCCGATAATTAAAATCTCCCATTATCACTACAGTACCCGCCTGTGCAGCCCGCTCCATCTGTTTATATAGCTGACCTTCCATCTCCTCAGTTATATTGGGGGGTCTATAGATTACACCAAAAGTAATTTTTTCAGTGTTTACCTCCCTTTCTAGTTCCACCCACAAGGTTTCAACCTCCTCACAGTATTCACCCACTATTGTCTCTTTCACACTCGCCTTCATATCACTTCTCACATACAGACATACACCACTGCCTTCATATCACTTCTCACATACAGACATAAACCACCGCCTTTCCTATTTGTCCTGTCTTTCCGAAACAGTGTAAAACCCTGTAGATTTACAGCCCAGTCATGTGAAGAGTCCAGCCATGTTTCAGCAACACCAACTATATCTATATTTTCTTCCAGTATCAAGGCCTCCAGCTCCCCCATTTTGCTTGCTAGACTTCTGGCATTTGTGAACATACACTTTAACTTGCCTGTCAGTTTTTCACTTTTATTATCAGAAATGTGATTTGACATTATTTGGGCCTTTTTATTTACACTGATGTTTTGTAACGAAAGGATCTCCTTATCTTGTTGTCTAGTCCTCTCCCCACATTCTGTTTCTCCCCCCACCAATATAGTCTGACCCCTCTCTAACCTGGCTACCCCTTTTTTTTCTACATTGACCTCCCTCCTCAGCCCTAGTTTAAATACTCCTTGAGGGTGAATTACTTCGATCACACAGCCCTCCCACATGTATTAAAAGGTGCAATTTACTGACGTATGCGGTGACCGATTTAGGACAGCATGCTCCCTATATCAAATCTGTCACTACATACGCCACTTTTTCTATGTTATGGCCTGTGTGGAGTCGCGATGCAACTCTGTTACTGGCGACTTTTTAAAAGAAATCCTGGCCATGCAGTAAATCGTGCCCACAAACCTTTACAACTGTAGGTGTATGGCACAAATAGCTTTTAAGTTCTAGTCAACTTATTAAAATGTCACACTGAAGACAAAACACCATATTGAAGAAAAATGCGCGCACAAAAAAAAAAATGCAAATACATTGATAAGACTCTGTTCACATCTGTTTTGGAAGCTCCATCGCTTTTGACGAAAAAAACAGCGCTGCATACAGATCTATTTTTTTCCTTCAAAACGACGCACATCTACTTGGCGGAATGCGACAAAACCAATTGGTGTCAGTCGGGCATCACTGGTGTTCATCCTGCGACGGATCCTTCACAGCGCATTTGTACACAGCCTGAATGTGGGCCATGGTCTCAACGGAAGAAACAATAAGGGTATGTTCACACGGCAGCGTCCGTAACGGCTGAAATTACGGGGATGTTTTCAGGAGAAAACATCCCCGTAATTTCAGCCGTAACGGCATGTGCAGGCGCTTGCATGCCGCGTCCATTACGGACGTAATTGGCGCTGCTTTTCATTGGAGTCAATCAATAACGGCTCCAAATACGCCCCAAGAAGTGACAGGTCACTTCTTTGGCGCGGGCGTCTATTTACGCGCCGTCATTTGATTGCGGCGCGTAAATATACGCCTCGTGTGAACAGACAAACGTCAGCCCATTGCTTTCAATGGGCAGATGTTTGTCAACGCTATCGAGGCGCATTTTTCGGACGTAATTCGGGGCAAAAACGCCCGAATTACGTCCGTAATTAGTGTGTGTGAACATACCCTTACAGAGCTGCAGATGCCAAGAATCATCACTGGCCCTAAATGACAGAGGAGTCTAAGCTATTGTGGACCATCTGAGTCCATGTCGAAGCCACTAGAAGAAATCGACTTGAAATAGTGGTTCAAAAACTTCAACCACTCTTAGGGTTTTATTCACACAGTGCGGACAAATCAGGTTTCTTTTGTTGCGATTTTTGCAAATTTGTAACGGTTTTGCAAAATTCAAGTGGGACAAAATTCTACGACAGTACGACATATGCTAAATGCCAAGTTCTAATAACACAACTTTATTTGCGGTAACACCCTGCGGACAGCTGGACGGCTTTTGTCTGGTCACATGGTCTCCATCACCTTCTCAGAACCAGGAGTCCAGAGCCAACTTGTGAATTCCTTTCGGTCTATTCACCTGGGATTTCCCGCCATCCCTAATTAACTTTAGTGCTCACTAAAAGCCTACAATCTCATTAGCAAACTTTACAAGGTAAAAATCCAGCAGCTCTTACGGTTCTCAAGGAGCGTTAGATGCCTCGGAGCAGAGCGGGATGACTTGCATTTTATAATACATTGCAGTGACATCACTTTACAGTCATTAAGTCTCAGCGTTAAACCTCCAGTACACGATAGTGCAGCCATAGTAGCACGGAGAGTCGACCTCCACTACGAAGACATCCCCAGAATTAGGGTATGTGCGCACACACTAATTACGTCCGTAATTGACGGACGTATTTCGGCCGCAAGTCCCGGACCGAACACAGTGCAGGAAGCCGGGCTCCTAGCATCATATTTATGTACGACGCTAGAAGTCCCTGCCTCGCTGCTGGACAACTGTCCCGTACTGTAATCATGTTTTCAGTATGGGACAGTTGTCCTGCAGCGAGGCAGGGACTCCTAGCATCGTACATAAGTATGATGCTAGGAGCCCGGCTCCCTGCACTGTGTTCGGTCCAGTACTTGCGGCCGAAATACGTCCGTCAATTACGGACGTAATTAGTGTGTGTGCACATACCCTTAGAAGCAGTTCAGTTATTACCTAGAGAAGACCAACCGTCACCCCAGGGGCCACATATAGCCTTCCATGACTAGACTTACAACTACTGGTCTGGAAAAGCTCTGGCAATAGTACAAAGAATCATTACTGGACATACACGTGACCTCCTGTGGGGGCAGTATCTGGCATCCCGGAACATCAAAGCGACCGCCAAAGACCTAATTGCTTCTCTACAGGCCCGGCACCCAAACTGAGCAAAACCTGGAAGACGGATAAATTATATTTGGGACATGGCTGGGAAGAGTCTCATGTCCTTGTGTGTCAGCAGCAAAGCTTTATATTAAGACACCATGAGTCCCATCAGTAATAGATCACAAGGGTCCTTTTACATGGGCAGACGAATTGCCCGTAAGGAGCGCTGATAGACTATATAGCACGGGAAGGGTTGTCTCATCCCAAACAGCTCCTTTATTGAGAGCTGGACCCCGAGACCCCCAGTGAACGGTTGATTTTGCCAGAAACAAAATTGGGCCAAGTCGCCTGCAGAGGAATATGTAGTATTATATGGCAGCCATTCAAATGAATGACGGTCTAGGTAATACATGAAGGGACCAAGTTCGCTAGAACCGCTGTTTGTTAGTGGCTCTCTCCGCATTGGCGGGGACCCCGAGTAGGGGACTCCCTTTATAACATCCTGATGTGACAACCCCTTTAGAGAGACTTGCCTAATAGAAGGAGGTCTGCAAATCAATGAAAGGCAAATCAGTTAGTAATATAGAATAAGGGAATATGTTTATCTTTAGAATCGGAGGACCCTTAGGCTATGTTCACACTGAGTATTTTGCCGAGTTTTTTGACGCGGAAACCGCGTCGCAAAACTCGGCAAAAACGGCCCTAAAATGCCTCCCATTGATTTCAATGGGAGGCGTCAGCGTCTTTTTCCCGCGAGAAGTAAAACTGCCTCGCGGGAAAAAGAAGCGACATGCCCTATCTTCGGGCGTTTACGCCTCTGACCTCCCATTGACTTCAATGGGAGGCAGAGAAAGCGTATTTCGCGGTGTTTTATGCCCGCGGCGCTCAATGGTCGCGGGCGAAAAACAGCGCGAAAATTGGCGTGCAGGGAGAGGAAAATCTGCCTCAAACTTCCAAACAGAATTTTGAGGCAGATATTCCTCCTGCAAAATACTCCGTGTGAACATAGCCTTAAGATGATCTTACAACTCCTCGGACGCTACAATGCATTTTCTGTTTTTCCCCCGACCACCAATTAACCCCTTAATGACCGGGCCATTTTGCACATTAATGACCAAGGATTATTTTTTGTTTTTTCATGGTCGCATTCCAAGAGTCGTAACTTTTTTTTTATTTCGTCGACATCGCCGTATAAGGGCTTGTTTTTTGCGGGACGAGATGTATTTTGTATTTGCACCATTTTTAGATGCTTATAATATATTGATTAACTTTTATTACTATGCGATGTGCTGATCGCATATATAATGCTTTCGTATACTTCGTATACCAAAGCATTATTGCCTGTCAGTGTAAAACTGACTGGCAACCTGTTAGGACGTGCCTCCGGCATCGCCTAACAGGCAGATGCTGAAGACAGACCTGGGGGTCTTTGTTAGACTCCCGGCTGTCATGGAAACCCGACGGCGACCCGCGATTTGATTGCGGGGGTGCCGATCGGGTGACAGAGGGAGCTCCCTCCCTCTGTCAAACACATTAGATGCCGCTGTCACTATTGACAGCGGCATTTAATGGGTTAAACTGCCGGAATCGGCGCACGCTTCGATTCCGGCAGTTGCAGCAGGAGCCAGGCTGTGTATAACAGCCGTGCTCCTGCCGCTGATAGCGTGGGTACAGTGACAGTACCCGCGCCATCACAGGACGGATATATCCGTCCTCCTGCGCGAACTAGCAGCTGCTGAGGACGGATATATCCGTCCTTCGGCGTTAAGGAGTTAAAAAAACAGCAAATACCAATTTAGTAAATATAGAGAAGGATCCCAAGCAGCAGTATTAAAAAGGATTATTAAAGTGGACCCGTTACCAGAAAACGCTGCCCTATTTGAGGGCTTATTACCGGTTCGTCCTACTAAGCGCAAATGGCACAACATTTATTTTAAGAAATCGTGCCGTTTAGCCAATAGAGCCTAAGAAAGATTAGAGCAGTCCGCTAGTTATGAGGAGAGCTCTCCCTGCCTCTCACAAGTGACTGACAGCCGCCAATTAGCATGTATACAAGGCATCTTTCAGTTAATGGTAAGAGGGGTGGGGGCGCTCCCTTCATGAACACCGCAGAATCATAACTCGAAGCTCACTATGCTATTTGTTCAAGAAGTTTTCCCACAATTAACATCTATCGCCTATCACCACTGGGATCATGATCACGCGGTGGCGGCAGCTCACGTGCGCTATGTCTATGGGGCCGGCGCAGACAGACTTTGAATGAAGCGGCAGCGCATAAAGCACGACCACCGCTCTATTCCAAATCCTTCTTACTGCGATTATGCAGCTAGGAACATGGGTCAGGACCGCCGCTCTAGAGATCGGTGGTGGTCCCAGTGGTGGTCATACATTTATAATTTATCCCGTGGACAGGCGATAAATGTGAATTGTGAGAAAACCCCTTTAAGCTCTATTAGCCAAACGGAATAATATTTTTTATACCATTTGGACTAATAGTGGCGTGGACCGGTCCCTGTAATACGCGGTCCTTAAATAGGGCAGCAAGATTCTGGTAACCGCTCCCTTTTTAAGGGGTGATCTGTAGCTGCTTTTTCCTTGTTGTTTTGATCTAACATTATGTCTAATACTTGAGAAAATGATAAAACAACCGCCCGGAGAAGATATAACCTTTAATTGGTGTAAGGACCAGGGGGTAAAGGCCACATAAAGTGTGTAAGTGGTCTGCACATGGCACAATGTCTGAAACACCCCGTGTTATTAAGCTGCTGAACGCTGCAGGCTCTGGACCATGAAAGGCAGACAATCTCCTATAACCTCTAATAATCGTAACTACAGAAATACAAACGTTGGGAGATAATTACACAGAAGGAACAATTTCCTCATCCTCATTAAAGAGGACAAACCAGCGACTACGAACTGCCTGGAAGAGGATTACTACAATACAGGGTTAATCAGCACTGCAGGTGGAGTGGACTGGATGGTAAACGTTCAAGGCAGCTTTAACCCCTTAGTGACCAGCCCATTTTAGGCCTTAATGACCAAGCTATTTTATTCGTTTTTCTATAGTCGCATTCAAAGAGCTATAACTTTTTTATTTTTTCGTCTACATAGCTGTACGAGGACTTGTTTTTTGCGGGATTAGTTGTACTTTTTAATAGCACCATTTTAGGGTACATATCATTTTTTTATTAACTTTTAACTTCTTTTTGGGGGGAGGGGGATTAAAAAAAAAACTGAAATTCCGCCATTGTTCTATGCGTTTTTAAATTGACGCCGTTCACTGTGCGACGTAAACAACATGTTACCTTTATTCTATGGGTCGGTACGATTACGGCGATACCACATATGTAGAGGTTTCTTATTTTTTACGACTTTTGCACACTAAAAACACCTTTGAACTAAAATTGTTTTTGCATCGTCGCTTTCCAAGAGCCGTAATTTTTTTATTTTTCCATCAATGTAGTGATTTTTTGGGCTTGTTTTCTGCGGGACGAGACGTAGTTTTGAATGGTACTGTTTTGGGGTACATGGGACTTATTGATTCATTTTTATTATGACTTTTTTGGGGGCAATGGAAAAAAATTGCAATTTCGCCATGGTTTTTTACATATTTTTTTTTACGGTGTTCACCTTGCGGTTTAAATTACATATTAACTTTATTAATGGAGTCATTACGGTCGCGGCGATACCACATATGTGTACTTTTATTTTTTACACTTTTACTAAATAAAACCACTTTTTATGGAAAAAAATTGATTTTTTTTTACTCAAATTTTTATTATTAATCTTTATTTCACATTTATTATTTATTTCATTAGTCCCACTAGGGGACTTTACTGTGCGATCTTCCGATCGCTGCTGTAATGCTCTGGTATACTTCGTATACCAGAGCATTATTGCCTGTCAGCGTCCTAACAGGCATATGTCCAGGGCAGACCTGGGGGCTTTTATCAAGCCCCCGGCTGCCATGACACCCCATCGGAGACCCGCGATTGCATTCGCGGGCCGCCGATGGGTGACAGAGGGAGCGCACTCCCTCTGTAAACAAAGTTAAATGCCGCGGTCGCTATTGACAGCAGCATTTAACGGGTTAAACGGCCGCGCGGGCGTTGGAGCAGGAGCTCAGCTGTCATCAGGAGACCAGTGCAGGACTTAGACTAGGCGAACGTGAAAAGGCGTCAGCCTAGCCTAAGGCCCCTTAGTGACGAACGTGAAAAGGCGTATTGGTGGTCACTAAGGGGTTAACAGAATTGTGGGTAATCCAGGAATGCAAGTAATAAAAGTTCCTCTATCCTAAAGCCTTCAGCCTCATTATGTATCCCTGTTGCACAGACTTTAAGAAAGCCCCCCCGTAGTCTGCTGCGGGTCTATACTGTTCCCCCCCATAGGCATCTATCTTTATGCAAAGATTTTACTCATCGGTTCGCATGGAATCCAAAAGCAAAAATTGCCTCCACATGGACTACGCCTGCTGCCGGGCAGGACTCATGGCAAATACGTGTCTATGGACCCTTACAGCAAAAAATCATATTAACCAAATCTCTTCACTGCAATTCTCCAACCACAGGTGTAACGTACATTTATAAAGCAGCAAGTACGACAGCAAAGTCTACAGTAATAATAGACAGAAAAATGGATAAACCTGAAACAGACATGTAAAGGCTTCTAACCTGCAGAACAGGTAAATCACTCCAGTGGACGAAATCTATGGTTGAATTTGACTAACACGCTTGTCCATAAACAGTCTCTTATGAAACCACTGAATACAACGCTCCTACGGCAGCCATGATTACAGAAATCCACTTTCCATGATAAAGCGATTGACTGCATACATAAAGTCTCTAAGAACGCACGCTCCCACCCCCACCTTAGAGACAACAAACCTCAAAACTTTTCGTTTTGCAGAACACCTCACAGAAGTTGGGTTTAGAGTTTATACGGGTGTATATTGAGGATGCACGCTTCGCCATTGTCAGGTCTGTATTCACACATCGCATGTTTTTTGAAGATTTTGATGCAGATTTTTGAACTTCTACTTCTCCATCCTAATGACCGAATTCTGGCGTTGGCTCAAAAGTCTACACTAAATGAACAATAAGTGAATCCGGGAGTCAAACCACCATCTCATGCAATGTCCACATCCGTACTGGCAGCGAGGATGCAGATATTGATGTGGATTGTGGTTTGACACCGGTGTTATACAGGGGCTGGAGTGGGGATCTCTGATCGCTCATATGATGCAGGAATATGGAATCAAGAAAGTTTAAAGGGGTTATCTGGAACTCAGGAGGAGGGCAGTGGATGACATAACATAATAGACTAGAAGATACTCACGCCGTGAAGTGCCCCCACTCCAGCGCTGAGTCCCCAGAAGCCCCTGCAGCAGTTATGTGCTGATCACGTGACCGCTGAGGACAGAGATTGGCTGCCACGACATGTGACCGCTCCAGGAGCTTCTAGGATCGGAGCGGTGAATGGGAGGGTAAGGATCTGCTAGTTTAGTTTGTTATGCCAACCCCTGCTCTGCTCCTGATTTCACAAAGTCCCGGATAACCATTTTAAGGCTCCGTTCACAATACGTTTTTTTTGCATCCTCTTGTAAGGAACGGTTTCTTTGGATTAGAAAAAAAAAAAAAGGTACTTTTAAAACAGGAGGCAACAGGATTCCTGCTCTGTTGCCATTGACTTCTATTGCACAAAAAACAGGATCCAACAAGACAGAAAAAAGAAACTGCATCCTTTGTGTGTCCTGTTTCACCCTGATTTAATACTAAATATGCCAAAAAAAAAAAAAAAAACCAGTACCTTTCAGCAGGATGCAAAGACGTGGTGTAAACCTAGCCTAAGGGCTCATGCACATGACCCGTGATTTGCGGCTCGAACGGCCGCAGAGTGTCATTCGCGGGCTGCCTGCAAATCACGTGCCATGCACATGTCTGGGTACATTTATTCCGTAATAAGAGATGTCGTACCTTTTTGCGGTCCGGACTCCCGGGCAATGCGTGGACCGTGGAAACCACGGCCGTGCGTGTGGGCCCATAGAAATGAATTGAATAGCGGCCGCAAAAACATGTTCGTGTGCATGGGGCCTTACACATTCTTCATGAATGCTATCCAGCCTTTTTAATTAATGAACGATTATTAAACCCCCAGCCCCTGCAGTATATTGCCCCATAGCTCTCCCCCCACAGTATAATGCCCCCATAACTGCCCTCCACACAGTATAATGCCCCCATAACTGCCCTCCACACAGTATAATGCCCCCATACAGCCCGAATAGTGCCTAATAAAATACATACTCCCCTAACCACGTTCCAACGAGTGGAGGAGATCCCTCTGCTCCTCCGGTCTGTGTGGTTCGGCGCAGAGAGGTGCGGTGACATCAGCCGTGAGCGGCTGGCGATACATAGTGAATGGTAGAGCAGTGACCTTACGGCTCCCTGCTCTACCATTCCATTCAACTGTATCTGCATCCTGAGGACACATATACAGTTGAAACCGGGGGGGAATTAAAAAAACGGAAATGCGCAAGATGACCTCTGTCTGTATGCGCTGAATTTCGTTTTATTTTTTTACGACTAATTGCCCAGCCCTACTAGAGACTTGACAGAATACTATAACACTCCGGTATTATCCCTCCTACAATCAGACATGACATCCTGTTATTATATTAGCTATTAATGGAGGGCGACATGAAAAGCTTCATTCCAGTGAATATAATAACGCACATTACAACAATGGCGATAACATTTACATGAATGACTTCTACCTAGTGGACTGCATCTGTCGGGTGGTTTCAGGATCCTCAAACATCTTCACGATGGGCTCTGTTTCTGCTTGAAGCTGTTTCAGTTGTGCGACAACCGTGGTTCTCTTCTCCCTTAAAGCTACGAAGAAAGAGCCAAGTTATAAAAGTATCACCCAAAACCAGGAGGACACAGGAGACGAACAGAGATCCTCAGGTACATGAAGTCTGAGACGAGGCATGTCCACATAATATCATCACTGGCATATTTATATTTCTGCACGTTCTGGGCATGGGAGATTATTACAGGTTGGAGGATTTTTTTCACGAATTTTGCAAGGAAAAAAAAAATTGGGGCTTTTGTGTCTTGGAATTTTCCTGTAAACTTTTTTGTTTTAACTTATTTTTTACTTTTGTTTTGCAATGTATCATGACGTCAGTGTTACGCCGCCAGGCAGTTTAGTAATCTCTGCCTTAGTCACAGCTGAACAGGGCCTCGTACATGGCAAACCTGGGGGCCACTATTAGGCCCCTCCCTCTGTAAAGCTACTCCGCACTCGTAATTGATGCGACATCTAAGGGTTAGGTCCAACAAAGCGGCATTGATAAGCCTGGAAACTGCGGCGTGCTGTTTGGCGCGGTTTTCAAGTTTCTTCTTAATAGACGTCCGTGTTGCGGGTAAACGTGCAGCCATATGGGTTTATTCATTAACTTTTTTACGCTAACAACCGCAGAAAGACCGAAATAGTGTGTAGAACTGAAGACTTACAGTGGGGGATCTCTTTGTCAGGTAGAAGGTTTTTATAAACATCCATGGCGAAGTCCACCATGTTGGTGTCACTAAGTAGATCCAGCTTCCCTTGTAGCAGTTCTTTCTCATTGTAAATCTGGGGAGATAAAGGACACGGTAGGTAAGAACGAAGCATAAAGCACAGATAACATGTACTAAGTCCTATAGCAGCACCTCTACCACAACCATCTACTTCATCAGCATGGCCAGGAGCTACTACAAGAAAAAAAAAAAAAGGAAAACTATCCCAATCAGATGAACGGTACGGATTTTCGCTCCCAGAAAATGTCGACAACATAATCTGTCGCATGTGACTGCACCCCTATAAGCGTCATTTGCAGAGTTTTCTGTCGAAAATAGTATAAAAATGAACTGAATGCACAAAATGCGTAAGAATATGGCTTCATGCCCACTTCAGTCTTTTTCTTCAGGGTGTAAGCCATTTTTCTGACGGCTAGCACCCTGACCCATTCGTTTCAATGGGGCCATGCAGACTTCAGTTTTTTTGACGGTCCCGTTGCTCCGTTCCGACAAAAGTAGAGCATGTCCTACTTTGGTCCGAGATTCCGTGACCTTCAAGTTAATGGGGCCATCAGAAAAACTGAAGGCACACAGAAGGCATCCATGTGACGTCCGTGTGTGACGGAGCCGTTGCCTAGCAACGGCCGGCCGGGCGGCCAGAGGTACACATACAGACAGATACTGCACTAATCGGCAGCCCCTTCTCTCTGTCAGCACTGATAGAGAGAAGAGGCTGCTGATCAGTGCTGGAACGCAGCGATATTAAGAAAAATAAGTTCATATATACCCCAGCCGTTGTCTTGGTGACGCGTCCCTCTGACATTCAGTCCGACCTCCCTGGATGACGCGGCAGTCCGTGTGACCGCTGCAGCCTGTGATTGGTCACATGGTCTGAAACGTCATCTCAGGAGGCCGGACTTGAGGAAGAAGCAGGGAGTTCTGGGTAAGTAGTAACTTTTTTTTCTTGCAGGTTTTTTTAAATTAACCATTAATCGATATTGTGAGCGTCGCGCATGGTATTCCCTGTCCAGCGGTAGTCACTGTCCAGGGTGCTGAAAGAGTTAAGGGGCTGCACTGATCGGCAGTAACTCTTTCAGCACCCTGGACAGTGAATAGCATGTGCGGCGCTCACAATATCGTGTACATAGTGTGAACGGGTTTCAGTTTCCTCTCGGAAACTGAAACATGGAAGTGTACACGGAGTACACACGGGAAGCACACGGTTCCAAGCAGGGACACACGGATCCGTGAAAACCGGCCGCGAAAACTGTGATGAAAGTGTGCATGAGGCCTTTGGTGCAAGCTCCCTAGGTTAAAGCAATTACTATTTCTCACACGTATGTAGAACTTTAAAAGTATGTCCCTCACACATGCAGTTACACTCCAGCACTTGTGATGGCGCAATCTTCTCCTGCACAATGAAGTAGTGTAAGTGTTGGTGATGATCTCACGTTCCCAGCACTTCTGATATAATGATCGGTGGGGGTCCGACACATGGACCCTACACCGATCAGCTGTTCCGGTGCCACGAGACAGCCAGATGTTATGCAGTGGTCGGTGCCGGAAGCAGAAGGCTCTGTACACTGTATAGCAGCCGTGCTGGGTGAAGAGTAGAAGTACTGCAGCACCGCCGCTATACTGTGAACGGAGTCATTTAGTTCCGGTACCGGAGGCAGCCAGAACAGCTGATCAGCGCGGGGTCCAGGTGTCGTACCCCCACCGATTATATACTGATGACCTGCCCTCAAACTGGACAACCTCTTTAAGGCCCCATGCACACTACCATAAAAATCACCCGTAATTGCGAACCGCAATTACGGACTCATTCACTTCTATTGTCCGCGGACACCTTCCCGTTTATTTATGGAAAGGTGTCCGGGCCGTTGTAGTGTATCGCAAAAGATGGGACACGTCCTCTCTTTTGCTTTTTACGGTCCGTGCCCCCATACTTTGTATGGGAGCACAGGCCGAAAATGCGGGCGGCTGCCCACGGCCGTGCCAGCAATCGCAAGTAGTGATTACGGGCCCGGTCGTGTGCATGGGGCCTTAGTTAGGAATTCAATTTAGATAGTGGTTGTCCAACATCTATTGCTCCCGACCGAGCACTTCATTTATTTTTTGGGTAGAGGGGAATAAGCGGCTACCAGACTTATCTGGCAGCGGCTTATCTCACGTGAGAGCAAAGGATCAGCACGATTAAATCCGACATGCCCGATCCATCTCCTGTGGGGGAGAGTTAAAGGGGCTATCCCACCACAACAACTTACCACCTATCCACAGGATAGGTGATAAGTGTTTGATCACAGGGGATCCCACCGATCAAGAGTACAGCACTTGGCTATCTCTGGCAGTCCCATAGAGAACAAATGAAGCAGCCGCGCGCACGGCCCTCTTTTTATTTAGGGTACTCGGGACCCCTGTTCTATTGATCATTGGGGGTCCAAGCAATGGAACCAACGATTAAACCCCAGATAGGTGATACGTTGTGGTGGTGGGATGAGACCCCTAAACACATGAAATAGTCTGACGAGGTTTATTACGTGTATGGCCAGCTTACACATTTATGATGTATTGTATGGATATGCTCTGAACATTTGATAGTTGTAGGTGCCAGAGTTGGGACCCGCAGCCATCAAGAGCATAGGGCTCCCCGACCACTGCATCCGGGCGGAGAATGAACGGTGGCCGCGTCTTCATTCATTTCTATAGTGCGTTTCCGTAACTCCATTCTCCACGTAGATGCGGCCACTGTTCTCCAGATAGGGGCACCCATCAGACGCTTATGGCATTTCCTGAGATATTCTCTAAAAATTTGATTAGACTGTTGCCTAGCAACATCTGTACACGTCCGGAACGTTCCGCTTCCACTGTTTCACGTAGGAAAGATGGCGGCTGGGGGATAGACAAGTCTTTCAATCCTTCCTCTCACGGTAAATGGCGTCAGCTGGGTAACAACCAACATGTCCCCAATTAAAAGGATTGTCCACTTCCGAATTTATGGGACAGGAGGAAACACCGGAATAAATCTGTAATGGCGGCCATATAGGTGGTTACTCAGTGTTTAAAGATACGTCTGATGAAATGTTAACACTTTTTGATGAAGACAACGATTTACTGCAACACAATACTACAGAGAATGGAACTTAATACCCATGACTGCGGCATAGTAACAGGAGACGTATAATACGTATATAACGCTGCCGTTATCAGTACACAGCTCTCCCGCCCGGAGCAGCCACTACATATGGCGGTATCAGTCCATCACATGGCCGCACTGTACACAGCAGTACGTAGGCCGCAGCCCCGTGCAGCCAAAACACAGACGTGTCTTCCTCACGATCAATTACAACATTTTACCTCTTTAACGGATAAGAACTCGAGAAGCGGGAAGACCAGGTGCCGGTCCAGAAAATGCGCGATCTTAGTGGTGAGATCGTAGTCCGCCATGGTTGCCGGCGTGGAGAGGAGGGTTTCAAAAGCCACCAAACTTTGTTAAACGAACAGGAAACAGAAGCAAACACACAGTGGGACACCCGGAGGCGTGGCTAGTGGAGTAAGGCGCGGTAAGGGCGTAGTGACGTATGTGACTTCTATTGAAGCTAGAAGGAAAATATTGCTTTTTCCAGTGTCCGTGATACCGCCGCCATTTTGTCGAAGTCGAGAACCTGAGAATTAAGATTTCATTTAATTGCTGTGTCATAGTCGCTTAATGTAGCTGAGATATAAGCGTCTGTTTTATAGTGACATTTTTTTGCCATGTAGAAAGCAGAGTAGTCACCAGTGAATCTCATTCCCTGACTTAACCAGTTCAGGACGGGGCTGTTTTGAACCTTCAGGACCAGACATCGTTTAGCCCTTTTTAGCACACGTTAGTTAAATGGCTAGAACTTTCTTATTTGTTAGGCTAACGACGTGATTTTTGCGATGTTTTTTCCCATAGACAATGCAGGTTTCTTTTTTTTATTATTTTTATACGCATCCTTTTTGCTATTTTAGAATTTTTATTCTTAAAGTTTGAAAATAATAGTAAAACATTACGCTTTTTTTACTTTTCAGCTATTTTATTTTAGTAATATCATAGTTTTACCCTAAAATAGACCTTTTGTTTGTGATCGTCATTGTCTACAGTAAATTTTAATATATTACATGTCTATATTAGGGTAATTGGGTCAGCGTTAGCGTTACAACAATGATTGGCGGGGGGAACATTTTTTTTAAATGGGTATTTTATGTGTATTTATTATAAATTTTTTTTGCACTTTACTTTTATTTTTTTATTACTATGGTCTGTCCCTCACAGGTCAGAAAAGACCTTTGGGGAACTTTATATATTTTTTTCTTTTTTTTACACCATCTTTTTCCACTGTAACTGGAGCTGCACAGCAGGGGAAATCAGCCCTCTCATAGTGAC
Source organism: Rhinoderma darwinii (assembly GCF_050947455.1). Taxonomy (NCBI): domain Eukaryota; kingdom Metazoa; phylum Chordata; class Amphibia; order Anura; family Rhinodermatidae; genus Rhinoderma; species Rhinoderma darwinii. The sequence goes on along the minus strand of NC_134691.1, from coordinate 36,334,007 downwards.
GATTGTCACTAATAGGGCTGTGCTGGGTCTTGTAAGACCCAGCAGCAGTCTGTCAGTAACGGCACCCTGCAATCATGTGACCAGTCACATGATCACCGGGACCAATAGAGACAGCGGTGCGGCCGGTGTCTCTATTCCTATACACAGCGTTCATTGAGCGCTGTGTAAAAGAGATCAGAGAAGACAGAAGCAGCAAAAGCTGCTTCTATCCTTTCCTCATGGTCCCCGGTAGTCACTGACAGCCGGAGACTTGACATACAGCTGCCCGATCGCTCTGGCAGCAAGTTAAAACCCAAACCGTAAAAAGTCTATGGCGCGGGTTTTAAGGACCCTGACCGCTGGCCGTAAAAACACAGCCAGTGGTCGGGAACCAGTTAAAGTGCACTTCCAGTTGTACTCTCCCACTCCAACTGATAACCGTACGATGCCCTGAAAGTATCGTACACATGTCTAATGTTAAATAATTGGACCGCTGAGCGATAATCTGCGGATGGTTGTCGTACAATTGTGAGGAAAGTCTCTGTATCCCATCGATAGAAGTCCAGACCACAAATCACAGCAGAAATCGATCAGCAATTTGTCGTTTTTACTCACGGCGTTGTCACCCTGAATGAAAGTCTTCACAGACCAACCATGAAATACAAGTTGTTCAGAAACAGCCATCGGAAATCACGAATGTACGGCCATCTTTAGGATGTATTCAGTCGCCCCTCACCTGCAATGCCTGAATACACCCTTAGGATCTGTTCACACTGGGACGTCCATTGCATCAGGTTTCTGTTGCTCTGATGGCGAGAATAGTGTTGTCTGTTGCGCTATTCTTAAACCTGACGGACCCATAATAACTCAATACACAACAAAGTAATAATCGCTTCTATAAACATGGAAGCCAAGTATGAACGGAGCGTAAAGATGGCCATATAGGCAATAATAATTGTTAGGCCTTATTCACACGAGCGCATCCGATTACAGGCCGCAAAAAAAGTGCCTTTTTTATGCATATGACTGTCCGTGTTGCGACAGAGTGGTTTCCGTGTGGCATCCATTTTTTTCGTCTGTGTTTCTCCTCTGCGAGCACTTCCTGGTTTGACTTTTTTTTTGAAAATTCATTTCTTTAGCAAATAAAGCATGAAACATGGACAGCAAACAGACGTAGTCCGTGTTCCGTCCGTTGATATCACGTACCCTTTGACTTCAATGGGTGAGGTGGTCCAGAAAAACGGACCAGAATAGGACATGGTGTGAGTTTCACACAGCAGACACACTGAAAAAACACAGATAGCCCCATTGAATTGCATTGGTCCACAGACGTGCAATACGCTCGTGTGAATAAGGTCTTACACAGATACAATACATGTGACCCTTTAGGCTAAAACTACACGGCGACTTTGCCCACGACGCAGGTTGCCCAGCCAAAGATTGCTCTTTTTTCCTTCTTGCCACGACCCGACAGTTGCAAAAAATCCATCAGGTGGACGGTGAAAACGACTGTGTGACGGCCATTTTTGTAACGGCCGTCACACATGCATCTGTGTATTTCTATGGGGCTATCTACACGGTTGTTTTTTAACGGACCGTGTGAACAGCCCGTGATAAAATAGGACATGTCCTATTTTTGCCAGTTTTCACAGATCCCTTAATAGACTCAAATCTATGAGAGGTCTATGGGCGATCTTTGAAAACGGGCCTGCAAGGATGCAAATCAGCGGTGAAAACGGCTGTTTTTCACGGCCGATTTGACACACGTTTGTCCTCAGGACGCAGATACAGTTGAATCCAATGCTGAAGCAAGGAACCGTCAGCTCCCTGCTTCAGCATTCACTGTGTGAAGCGGCCACATGCCGCTCGGCACCGTCAAGAATCTCCTCCACTCATCAAAGACTCCCCGGACACAGCGCTACTTTGAGCGGTGATCTCGGGGGAAAGCCCTTGACGTCACTGTCCATATATGGACAGTGATGTCAGGCTTTCAAATATGGAGTCCCCGGCCAGAGCAATGCAAGCACTGTGGCCAGGGACTCCTGTCTTGGGAAAGGCCTTGACATCACTGTCGATATATGGACAGTGACGTCAGGGGCTCCTCCTGGAGCGGAATCTGTATCCAGACGCTCTGGCCGGGGATTCTGACGACGCTCTGCTGGGGATTCTGACGACGCTCTGGCTGGGGATTCCTGCTCCTAGAGGGAGCCTCTTTTCAGGAGCGTAATCCTGGCCAGAACGTTGCCAATGCTCTGGCCACTGATTTCACTCCTAGAGGAGCCCCTGGCGTCACTATACATATACGGACAGCAATGCCATAGGCCCCTCCTGTAGCACAATCCCCGGCCACAGTGTGGCCGATACTCTGGCTGGACAGTCTGCTCCTAGAGGTAGCCCCAATGGCGTTATCTACACTGGGTAGTGCTATCTAGTGGGGGTGGCACTATCTTCAAGGGGTGTGTGCCACAATATGCGCATTATCTACATTGGCACTGTGTGTGGCACTATTTACATGTTCACTGTGGCACTATCTATGTGTGCACTGGCACTTTATATGTGGGCACTGTCTATAGTGGGCACTGGCACTATGTGGGTACTGTGGTATTATGTAGGCACTGGCACTATCTATGTGGGCACTATCTACAGGGGCATTGTGGCACTATCTACATTGGGCACTGCAGTGTTTTCAGGGGGTTTGGACAAAAAAACCTGACAAATTAAATCCATTTTTTTTAACGGCCGTGAAATATGAATGACAAATGGCCATTAAAAACGGACAGATGGACTGCAAATGGATGACAATTTGGAGACCCACTAAGGCTATATTCACACGACAGTGAAAAAAAATGGCCAATAAAAACTGATTAACTGTCAGTTTTTCATGGCCGTTTTGCATCAGCGTGTCTCCAAATTTTCATCCATTTCTAGTCCGTCTGTCCGTTTTTAATGGCCGTTTGGCATCCGTTTTTCATGGCCGTTATAAAAACTGATGAATTTCCTTTGGCAGGCTTTGTTTGTCCCCACCCCCTGAAAGCACCCAAAGGAAGGTCATTGTCATGATTGTTTCACAGACCCCCTGTATTTGATGCCACACAGACCCCCTGTATTTGATGCCACACAGACCCCCTGTATTTGATGCCACACAGACCCCCTGTAGATGATGGCACACAGCCCCCCTGTAGATGATGGCACACAGCCCCCCTGTATATGATGCCACACAGACCCCCTGATGATGGCACACAGCCTCCCTGTAGATGATGGCACACAGACCCCCAGTAGACGATGGCACACAGACCCCCCTGTAGATGATGGCACACAGACCCCCTGTATATGATGCCACACAGACCCCCTGATGATGGCACACAGCCTCCCTGTAGATGATGGCACACAGACCCCCAGTAGACGATGGCACACAGACCCCCCCTGTAGATGATGGCACACAGACCCCCTGTAGATGATGGCATACAGCCCTCCTGTAGATGATGGCACACACACCTCTCCGGAGAAAGCACCCCCATCCCTGTAGTAATCTTCCGGGACTGTCTCTGTAAATTCAGGACAGTCCCGAAAAATTTGCTACAGTTGACAACAATGACCCCTGTACTAGTGCCACACTACCCTTGTAGTGAGCGCAACAATACCCGACATTTATTCCGCCTGAATGCTCTACATACTCACCAATGCAGCGCCGTCTACTTCACATGTGGTCTATAGTCTCACGGGTTCTGCGAAGGCTGCGCGATGACGCCATCGCGTCGCCTTTGCAGAACCCGTGAGACTAGAGACCACACGTGAAGTAGATGGCACTGCATCGGTGAGTATGTGTCATCGCGCCGCCGATAGCCAGCAAGGGAACCAATAGTGGGACTGCTATTTGGCATTGTATTGTGTGGGAGGTACTATAGGGTATTATACTGCTTGGGGGTTCTATTGGGGCATTATACTGTTTGGGGGGCTCTATGGGGGCATTATACTGTGGGGAGGCACTATAGGAGCATGATACTGTGTGGGCTGAACCGGGTGTGTATTGGCAGGTAATGGGGCGAAGTTAGAGGCGCGGCTTAAATGGAAAAAAATTCCCTCTTTACGATACTTGAAAGTTGGGAGGTATGCACCGGGATTCTGACATTAACCACTTGGTGATCAGCAGTTATTCTCCAGAACATTGGATTTCAAATATTGCAATACGAGACACAGGAGAGCCTGGAACATATGATAATATTACAGGTGGTGTAGTAATGTGGATATATTTGCAAGTCATACATTTGGAATTAAACAGCACATTCAATACTGAAATTTATAACCTGAGATTTCCCGGTCAACCAGGGTTTAAAGAATATTTTTCCTTGGCAAGGCTAGAAACCCTAAAGGTCTCCCCCTTCTCAGACATTTTTGGCATATCCTTCAGATATCCATCAATGTCTTTGGCTAAAATGCCCCTTTAAAGGCTCATGCACATGGCAATGTAAAGAGCTTATACAGCGGCTCACAGGCGACTAGTGCTGCCGTATATCACCTCCTTATGGCACAATTACGTATTCTCACTTTGATGCAATGCTTCTAGGGTTGAGAACCTCCGGAATAGGATGGGCAGGACTATACCTCCCTATGAAATCGGAGGCATACAGTGGTGCTATATGGACCTTGTGCCTTATTACAGCTCCGTACAACTTGGAGGTTGTACTGAGTCCTAATACGGCTAATAAAGCTGATTTACAAGTTACAGTTTTTTTTTACATCTGCTATTAGTGATAAAAATCAAAAATGAATGGACTGTAAGATGGATGTTTACACCTTCAATACTCACATGGTTCCTTACAGGAAAAAACTCTGACACAGTGAAACAAGCCCTACACCTGTGTGAACAGAACATTTTCAGGAGTGGCTTTCAGCGTCTGAATCTTGACAAGTATGTTTCCATTTACTGAAAGCCAGCAGAGATATTGGTGAGGTATTAAAACAAAAAGTATATTAGAAAGATTCAGCCCCCTTAACCCCTTTTCATTCTGTTTAATACATTCCAAAATGTTGCCTATTTCCACATGTAGGAAGGTGCCAAACCACTGAATGATCCAGTATATATATTAAGGCGCTCACGACCAACTGCACATCCTTAAAGGGGTCTCATCACAGACAACCCCTTTAATATGGGAGCATTTGTGTCAAATAGCTGAACACCATGGGACCTGATCCCGAAACCCCTGACGAACAGGCGGTTTTGCCATAGATATCCTCAAAGGTCGCCATTCAATGTTATATGGATGGCCCCGTCATAGTGGGACCTAATGCTTGTTAGTGGCCCTTTGTTCTCGATCATAAAGGGTGGTCTTGAGTAGAAGACCCCCTCTTTTATGTCCATATGCGCTAATAGGACATATGGACAGGGGTTGTCTTGATGGGATAATTCCTTATATCTGTATAAACACTACCAGACCAAGTTAAATATAGGCAATCCTTAGAATACTATAAATGCACAAGAGAGCATAAAAAACCATTGTAGTTCAGATTCCCGTACTGCACAGATTCCCAAGCTTCCCAACCGGCTGTCATATTTTGTATGTGTGAGAAAACATGGAATTAATCACCTTCCCATATAAACAATAAAGGTGTGATCCCAGCAGGCTACCGCAATTAATTTCAGCAGAAAATCTAATGAAACGTCAAAATATGGCAGTAATTTTTTGTATTTTCTGAAACGTTGGCAAGATAACAATGAAAATTGTCATTTAAAGCGCAAAAGGCAACATTTGGAAAGCATTAAAGGCTTGTTCTGGTTAGTAGGATTGTCTCTCCCAGCCATCACGAACACTGTGCCTGATGGAACCGTACAACTATTTAATCTGATCGGTGTGGACACAGAGATTAACCTATCACTTTTGCAAATTGCACCTCCCTACGACTTTTCAAATTGAGTGAGTCATTCATTTTATGGATGCTTGGGAGATTAGAAACATTGGGAATGGGGAGGTTGCATTGGTCCCTGCTGACAGTGCAGTTCAGCAAAAGAATGACATATTTCATACATTTTAAAAAGGAAATTAACACCCCAGGGACCCTAAACTGGTGTTGAGTGTGGAAATATCTAACATAAGGCATGGTCCAGAAATACGATATAGAACGAAGACTTTAAGAGCCATAACTTTCTTTTCGAGAGAAGAAGTAACACGTTTACAGTATCTTAAGTGGCTTAGAAATATACCATTTATTGGCCCGTTTTACTGGCAGGGAACCAAATGAGTCCAGGGAGGAAAAATAAAAATGTATTACTACTGGAGAAAGTTCCCAGCTCTGACATTTGTGTGTGATAACAAGCAAAACAGAATCATACAGAATACACAGAAAATTCCTCCAATCTGGAACATGCGGAGAAAATTAAAGAGGTTATCCGGGTTATTAAAATTGATGGCCTGTCAATAATAGATCAGTAGAGGTCCAACTGTCAGCACCCTCGCCGATCAGCTGTTTGTAGGGGCCGTAGCGCTGCAGCCCCTTCATTGTTTACATGGTTCTCCTCGTTCATACTTGCACGCACAGTTACATTTGTATCGGCCGTGCAATGTATTTCACCACTGTCTCATTTAAGTGAATGGGGCAGTGGTGCAATTCCTTGCACATCCGCTACAAATGTAACGGAGCGTGCAAGTACGAACGAGGAGGAGATCCATGTAAACAATGAAGAGGCTGCGGCGCACGTACGGTTACATTTCTTTAAACTGACATCAAGAGGCATGAGGGGCGGTGGCCCACTGAAATGGTGGGGCCCAGGGGTGGGCTGTCATGTCCCGGTTTCAACTGATGCAGTTGAATCCAATGCTGGAGCAAGAAACCATCATCTCCTGGCTCCAGCATTCACTGTGTAACGACAGCCGTGAGCGACAAACACCCTTGACGAAGCTGCACTAAGAGACAGCGAAACGCGTGGGGCGTATTCCGGGCTGCAGTTCTTTTTTCGGGTCATGTATACATCGCTTATTTACAGCATAGATCTATTTGCATTATTTCGCACTTCATCTCGGTTCTGAATTTTTCTGGGTGTGCACTTTCCTATAATGTGCTTTCTGTCTTTTTCTTGATAATTGCACTTTTTGGCACATGTTGCAGCACCCCAATCATAGTATCTAATATTTGGTGGTGCCCGTACACTACAGATGTACAATTCTATAACTGCAAAAACACTTTCCCACAAATGATGCTGAAGTGCGGCACTTTTATTCCATTTCTATGAAAGTTATGGAAACAGCCGAGCATGGCCACCTCTTCATTCATTGTGGGACTGGAGTCAGGGGACCCCCACTCTCGATATATGTGCGGGTCCTAGAGGTGGGACCTATCAGACATTTACGGCATAAAAAAAGTGGCATGCTCCATCGTATTACAGGGCTTTCCCCTCTAGTGGCATTGCTTTTAGGATAGAATACAACGTTTGATGCGGTCATCATATGTACACAGAGTGCTTATGGGTCACTAATACGGAACCATAAAGGTTCTGTGTGCTGCGGTATAAGGTCAATGCACAAGTCTAGAGAGACGTTTTCGATTAACTGAATGCCGAACTATGACGTGTAGACTTGTCATGAGCGGCAGGACGTTGCTGCATTAGGATGAGTATACTTTTCCTACTGATCGCACGGGCACAGCGAATGTGTGCCCATGAGATCAAGAACAGGGCAGCGGCTGTAACCCACAGCAGCAGCCCGTTTTAACATCGGAGATCATAGAAACCTCTAATCTCCGCCGTTAACCCCTTGAATGGCACGATCAACACTGATCGCAGCATTCTAAGGTAAAAAGTGAAGGGCAGACCCCCCTTTGATAGCGTCACAAGGAATAGAGGAACAATCCTTCTATGGGCAGACAGCGCAAGGTACATTGAAGGACCCCATGGCTGTCTGACTATATTTCGTGTTGTTAGGGCATACTTAGGTATGCCCTAACAACTGCCTATATAGGCTAATGTACTGACAGATCTATGCCAGTTCATTATAGTTAAAAAAATAAAAATCTAAAATGTAAAAATCCTCTATGAGAATTAAAAAAAAGTTAATTTAATAAAAAAAAAGTAGTTAATTAAAAAAAATTGGTAAAGAAAAAGACACAAATGCACATTTTTTACAATCAATAAACTTTATGAAATATAAGTTTCAAAACATAAAACAGTATACACATATTTGGTATAGTCATGACTGTAACAACCTGCACAATAAATGTACACCATATTTTATGTATACCATAATTTATCATAATCCGTGTATGATGTAAAAAAACTACTTTTTTTTCTGCATTTTTGCCAAAATAGAAATCAATATAAATTAAACGATAATGTATATGTACCAAAAAATGGCACCTACATAAAGTACAACTCATCCGGCAAAAAAAAAGTCTCAAACAATTGCGTCAAACAAAAAATAAAAAAGTTTTGAGCATCGGGATACAAAAAAATTCTGGTCCTCAGGGCTTAAATAGTCCTGGTCCTTAACGGGTTATAGGTGTTTTCTCAGCGCTAGGGGTCTGCTGTACTCGGCTATCTCCATGAGTCCCAAAGACAGTGAATGGAGCAGTGGTCACCACTCCATTCACACATGGTACTCGGGGACCCACCTCCTCGTGATCACTGCAGAGGCGTAGCTAGGTTCTCCAGCACCCGGGCCAAAGATTCAGTTTGGCGCCCCCCCCCCCAACCTCTTTCCCGACATCTCCTTCCCTTTCGCCGTGTTTGTTTTCTCTACCAATCGACGAGTCATTTCTTTTTATGTAACGCGAGCATAAAAAAATTTGTACATTTCACAACCCAATATGGTTCTATACACAACACCAGAACCAAGCTCACTACATATATACAACACCAGCACAAATACTGCTCAATTTAGTGCAACCCCTGCTGTACAGGTGTGTACGGCGTAAAACTACAGCTCCCAGCGTGGCCCGAACAATGGTAAGGATATGCTGGGAGATGCCGTTTCACAAAAAATAAATCCTATCATAATCATATCACCCATCATCTCACTGCAGATCATACAGTGACTACAGTGCTGATTAGAGGCAGAGTGAACATTTACATTAAGTGACTCACCGGTGACGTCTCAGATTCTAGTTCTTTCTCTCCATCCGGTCCAGACCTCTATGATGACTTCTCCCGGGGACAGACCATTTCTGCAGTTTGCCGCTCAGATGTCTTCAGCTTCTCACTTTTCCAACATTTCTGCACCTATAAACAAAGATAAAGTTATCATTATACCGCACACTACGCCCCTAAATATAATAGCGCCATACACTGCACCTCTAATTATAATAGCACCATACACCATGTCCCACACACACACTGTGCCCCCTGTAGATAGTGCCTGCCATAGAGCCCCCTGTAGATAGTGCCTGCCATAGAGCCCCTGTAGATAGTGCCCCCATATAGACCACCCCTGTATATAGTGTCCCACAAATAACTCCCCCTATAGTGCTCTACAGATAGCCCACCCCTGTATATAGCCCCCTGTAGATATAGCCCACCCCTGTATACAGTGCTCCACATATAGTCCACCCCTGTATATAGTGTTTCACAGATAGCCCACCCCTGTATATAGCCCCCCCTTGTACATATAGTCCACCCCTGTATATAGTGCTCCACTAGATCGTCACCCCTGTATATAGTGCTCCACAGATAGCCCACCCCTGTATATACTATATACAAGGGTGGGCTATCTGTGGAGCACTATATACAGGGGTGGACTATTTGTACAAGGGGTCTATATACAGGGGTGGGCTTTCTGTGGAGCACTATAGGGGGAGCTATTTGTGGGATACTATATACAGGGGTGGGCTATATCTACAGGGGGACTATATACAGGGGTGGGCTATATCTACAGGGGGACTATATCTACAGGGGGACTATATCTACAGGGGGGCTATATCTACAGGGGGACTATATACAGGGGTGGGCTCATATCTACAGGGAGACCATATCTACAGGGGTGGGCTATATCTACATAGGTGGGCTATATACAGGGGGAATATATCTACAGGGCTGGGCTACCTATGGAGCACCATATACAGGGGTGGGCTATATCAACAGGGGGCTATATACTATATAGCCCCCTGTAGATATAGCCCACCCCTGTATATGGTGCTCTATAGACAGCCCACTCCAGTATATAGCCCCCCTGTATATAGCCCAGCCCTGTAGATATAGTCCCCCTGTATATAGCCCCCCTGTATAAAGCCCAGCCCTGTAGATATAGTCCCCCTGTATATAGCCCTCTGTATATAGCCCAGCCCTGTAGATATAGTCCCCCTGTATATAGCCCAGCCCTGTAGATATAGTCCCCCTGTATATAGCCCCCTGTATATAGCCCAGCCCTGTAGATATAGTCCCCCTGTATATAGCCCAGCCCTGTAGATATAGTCCCCCTGTATATAGCCTCCCTGTATATAGCCCAGCCCTGTAGATATAGTCCCCCTGTATATAGCCCCCCTGTATATAGCCCAGCCCTGTAGATATAGTCCCCCTGTATATAGCCTCCCTGTATATAGCCCAGCCCTGTAGATATAGTCCCCCTGTATATAGCCCCCCTGTATATAGCCCAGCCCTGTAGATATAGTCCCCCTGTATATAGCCTCCCTGTATATAGCCCAGCCCTGTAGATATAGTCCCCCTGTATATAGCCCCCCTGTATATAGCCCAGCCCTGTAGATATAGTCCCCCTTGTAGATATAGTTCCCCTTGTAGATAAAGGCCCCCCCCCCCCCCGCAGATACAGCCACACACTTCTATTACAATTTTAAAAAAAATAAAAAAAATATTCAAACTCACCTTATTCTCGCTCCCACGCCGTCCAGCAGCCATGGAGACCTGCTCTCTTCTGCGCAGGTCTCCAGGGGGTTGAACACAGCGTCTATGAAAGGCGCTGCTTGGCTGGGCAGGATGACTTTCCCTGTCAGTCAGTCAGCGCCTTTCATCGACGGAAGCTTCACTGGTACAAAAGGTACCAGTTGCTTCATTCGTGGAAAGGCGCTGAATGGCCGGGCACGGAACGTGCCCGGTCATTCATTGCTTCTAATTGTACCTGTGTCCTTGCGACACAGGTACAATTATAGTGCAGGAGGAGGTGGCGCTGGCGCCCCCCTCTGAACTGCGCCCGGGGCACATGCCCCGCCCTAGCTACGCCCCTGATCACTGGAGTCCCAGCAGTCGGACCCCCAGCGATCAGACATTTATCACCTATGCTGTGACTAGGTGAAAATGTTTTATTTATGGGGAAAACCCCTTTAAAGAGACTCTGTCACCACATTATGAGTGCCCTATCTCCTACATAAGGAGATCGGCGCTATAATATAGGTGACAGCAGTTCTTTTTATTTAGAAAAACTATCTATTTTTACCACTTTATGAACGATTTTTAACTTTATGCTAATTAGTTTCTTAATGTGGCGTGTTTTTACTTTAGACCAAGTGGGCGTTGTACATAGGAGTTTATGACGCTGAGCAATCAGTGACCAATCAGTGTCATACACTTCTCTCCATTCATTTACATTGCACTAGCGATATAGCTATATCGCTATGTGCAGCTACATACACACACTATAACATTACTGCAGTGTCCTGACAATGAATATACATTACCTCCAGCCAGGACGTGATGTGTATTCAGAATCCTGCCACTTCTGAATCTTTTCTGTGACATTTCCAGCAAGGCAAACGTAATCTCGTTTTAAATGACAGTTTACATCGTAATCTCGCGATATTACGTTTGCCTTGCTGGAAATCTCACAGAAAAGATTCAGACGTGTCAGGATTCTGAATACACATCACGTCCTGGCTGGAGGTAATGTATATTCATTGTCAGGACACTGCAGTAATGTTATAGTGTTTTTATGTGGCTGCACATAACGATATAGCTATATCGCTAGTGCAGTGTAAATGAATGGAGAGAAGTGTATGACGCTGATTGGTCACTGATTGGTCAGCATCATATACTCCTCTGTACAACGCCCACTTGGTCTAGAGTAAAAACACACCCAGTTGGGCATTAAGAAACTAATTAGCATAAATGTAAAAATCGCTCATAAAGTGGTAAAAATAGATCGTTTTTCTAAATAAGAAGCACTGATGTCACCTTATTATGGCGCCGATCTCCTTATGTAGGAGATAGGCCAGCGCTGGATCCAGTTCTTTACCTCCTTTGTCTATGCAAATTCGTGTGCCGACACGAGGACCCGTGCGCTAACCACTATACCCGTGATAAGGTGAGCTGGAGGAACCCTCCCATTTTTTTGTAGGAGATAGGCCACTTATAATGTTGTGACAGAGCCTCTTTAACATCCCATTGATTTCAATTAGATTTTTCTGATGGCAATGACTCCATCCCGTTGCACTGTTTTTGCAGGTAGTATTCTATGATATTTTACCCAGTAAAGCAAGTAACTTGGAAACCTGGCATTTTGTTATTTTTATATTTGGAAAAGCAAAATTTATACTAAAGCCAAACATTATCGTGAATAGAACCTAGGGCCAATTTTATTATGGCTGCAAGAGCTGGACCCCCATGGTCCTATTGAACCAAACTTAGAACACCATATGTTTTATAACAAATTGAGTTTCCATCAATTTTTTTTCAATCGATCACCCATTGACCTCAATGATGAAACAACAAAAAATAGCCCATGAGGGATCCTGTAAATCAAACAGACCATGATGGAACCGATGAAGACTGATTCCCATAGGAAAAAAAAATTGCAATGTGCTACATATGGACAGCGGTTATTTAATGAGACCTGGCTCTATCAATTTTAAGATATCCCTTTACGTGAAACAACTGCACATATTATAAAGTGTTCAATATTAGGGTTACTGGATGGCTGCCATATGGAACAATAGGCTTTAAACAAAAATAGTGAGATGTCTTCAGTCTTCTAGGAGTAATCAATGGGATGATATGGCTGAACGCACCTACTAATGATTCCTATATCAACTGAGCTCCAAGACCTAGTTGAGTGTCATTCAAGAAGAAGAATATTTTTTAGATAGTTGTCAGATAGTGCATCCCTAGCAACCAGTCTGTCTCAGGATAGCTGTGTTCACACCATGTTCAGTGCGTAGGCTCAATGTATATGTCGGGAGGATTTCCCGACTTATAGCCCGTGTGGCACTACATACATGGGGGCTGTGTGGCACCAACTAGAGGGTGGCTGTGTGGCACAACCTAGAGGGGGCTGTGTGGCACTACCTACAGGGGGCTGTGTGGCACTACCAACAGGGGGCTGTGTGGCACTACCTACAGGGGGCTGTGTTGCACTATCTACAGGGGGGCTGGGTTGCATTACCTACAGGGTGGCTGTGTGCACTACCTAAAGGGGGCTCTGTGGCACTACCTACCTAGGGGATTTTAACCAGGGCTTCATAGGAGTACAAAGATGGCAGACCTGGGAGACTCCCTGGCTGTCATGCCAACCAATGGATCTCGCCGCTGGGGGGCCGTTGGGACTTTACAGGGGGTCGCCCCTATGTTTTTAGTCATTTAAATGCCGCAATCAATATTGACCGCGGAATTTAACAGGTTAGACAAGTGGGATCGCGCTCGAACGGGATACCGCTCGTTACCCGGACGTGTCGCCTGTAACACAGAGCCGACATACTCGCCCTATGGAGCGGGCTCAGCCCGTGAGCCCGATCCATATTTCCCCACCCGGCATGCGCCGTATATATACGGCGGATGTCGGGAAGGGGTTTAAAGATGATGGCATAACAACACCAGTATAGGCCCTGTAGGCTGATCTCACTATCGGGTCCACATGATGTATACATGCCTCCGCCATGGTAGAATTTTTCATTTTTGATTGCATATTCTATTTCTTGTAAAAATGAAATGAATTCAAGACACAATATGCTTTTTATTCTCACATGTCAAAGTTCTATATACAAATTAAACTAAAGAAAACTTGGATTAACTTGGAGCATTGATCTAGAGCCAGTCAGTGGTCGCTTGTACATGTAGTAAGGAGTTGGCATGAAAATATTCTGCAGATAAATATGTAACAAAAAATCTTTACATGTTGCGCAGCAGTCAGGATTCTAGACATAAAATATTACTGTACAAATAGCATCGTAGCTTCTCATGGAAGGCTCCTTATGTCATACTGCCATGTAGCTGATTATAAACTATGGATTTGGCATGGGATAGGATGAGAGGGAATTTGGCCAATTTGGACAATACAGACTAGTTTAAGAGCTTATTGCATCGATTTAAAAGACTTTGCAGTAATAAAGAGCAGGTAAATGTGATTATTAAATTCATACTACATGATTCGGAGCACTACTGCAGCACGGTCAATGGGGGACGGGCAAATGTGGGCTGTGGGTAAAAAAAAAATAAAAAAAAATGTAACTATTTGTGGCTGTCACGTACTCACCTGCGTCCTACCAGACATTGCACTAAATATTTTTCAGCTGAGTAAAAATACTCCAGCATTTTTAAGGAGTATTTCTAGTCAAGGAGGAGTATTTAATGTGCAGGTTTTTAACCCCTTCCCTCCGCAGCCATTTTTCAGCTTTTCAATTTTGCTTTTTTTGTCTCGCCACTTTCCAAAGACAATAACGTTTTTATATTTTCATCGATATAGCCATATGGGGGCTTGTTTTTTGCAGGACGAGTTGTAGTTTTTTACGGCATCATTTATTGTACCATATTATGTAATGGTAAATGTCGATTCAGCAGTATGAGAATCTATTTTTTGCGAGGCGGGCTGTAGTTTCTATTGGTACCATTTTTGGGTGCATGAGTATTTTTGATCCCCTTTTATTCCAATTCTTTGGGGAGATGCGTTTTTTTTTTTTGTTTTTTTTTATGGCGTTTACCGTGCAGGCTAAATAATAGTATATTGTAGTAGTTCAGACTTTTACAGAAGCAGCGATACCAGTTATGTTATTTTTTTTTTTCTTACATTGCTTTTGAGGTAAAATGGGAAAAGGTGTTTTTTTTTCACGTTTGATATATTTTTTTATTTTTTCCTCATTCTAACACATCAACTTCAATAACCAGATAATCAATGTTATTCACCTGTCAGTGGTTTTAATGTTATAGCCGATTGGTGATAATATCTGTCACTAACCTTCGTGGTAGGGGCACGGGGCTGTGCATGCATTGGTTTCTACATAGGGAGGGTAGAGAATATGTTGTACTCTCAGAATTCTTCTTAGACCTCTCTAACTAGGCCCCCAGTGCGGTACCACTGGACAGCTTCAGTACACGCCACGCTGACATACACGTAGAGCCTCACTCGCACCTTTAGGAGCCGT
Organism: Rhinoderma darwinii; assembly: GCF_050947455.1. Lineage (NCBI taxonomy): Eukaryota > Metazoa > Chordata > Amphibia > Anura > Rhinodermatidae > Rhinoderma > Rhinoderma darwinii. Next base: position 36,318,746 of record NC_134691.1, on the reverse strand, counting down.
CCGGCGGTCCCGCGCTATTTGCTCGGCACAAGGTTTTAAAGAAATAAATAAACTACATACTAAGCCACCAGTGCCACCCTCCTGCTTGAAGAGCCACCCTCTCAGTCTCATCCAGATGAGGCATTAGAAGTAATATTGTGACCTCTGCCCCCTACACACACATAATTCCCCTCATTGCTTTGAAATACATCCATATAAAACACCACAAAAACATGAGGGATGGAGGGATTGTTGCTATTTATTCGCAACCTGAGAAATAAAGACAAAAAGCTCACTACTACACAAGATCTTTTCATTGGGATTTGTTTCTTTTTTTGGATTAAAAACTGCATCAGAAACCTACACACGTGAACTCACCGTGGACACATAAAGGCTCCTCTGACAGCTTATTTCTCCATTTCTAGTTGAAATAAGATGTGTTAAACAGACTTGTAAAAGCAAACAATAAATTTCCATTTTATTGGGCGCTTTCTGTCCAAATAAGTTTTTGCCAGGGTTGTTTTTGAACATCTTGCAAAGAAAATGACTATAAATCAAGAGGACACGTACAGCTCAACAGGAAAGTGCAATAAAAGCATTCAGACACCTAAAGGGACTGAGCAGATAGATTTTACTGTAATACTCAGTCCTTTAGTGCAAACGTGTCACATTAAAATCTATGAATTATTTGTCTTCTAGGGAGTTAACAATTAAAACAAAAAATACAAAGTGATATATTTATTTAGTTTCCACTACTTTAATTCAAATGATTGATTGTACAAGAGAAAACAATCTTATTTAGGCTGGTTATACACTTAAGATAGCTGTCGGCCGACAGCTATTCCTCCCGACTCCCCCATATACTAGCATATTTTATGCAATCTGAAACCTATTGCTACAACCCTGAAACCTCTTAAAGGGTAATTCCCATATTAGACTTTTATGGCAAATCCACGGGATATGCCATAAATGTCTGATAGAGGTGAGACCTGCACCTATCTCTAGAACGGGGGTAGGTGGGGTAACCCGATCCTCTTCCAGTCTGGCGAGGCATTTGCAGCCACATCCAGGTGAAGTATAAATGGAGAATTGGCCAGGCATGTGAACGTCTCTATCCATTCACTTCTGTGGTAGTTAAAGAAATAGCCGAGCACGCATGGATATGCCATAAATATCTAAGATGGGAGTAACCATTTATTCATTGTTTTATGAAAGGTTCTGAAAATTTTTAATATTCTTTTTGTTTCTGCTCCTCACGATTTTCAATATGTGATTACTGTCAGGGAATAGAAACGTTCATGTCTACATTCAGAGACTGAAAACCCACAGACCTAGTACTTCTCACAGCTGAGAGTTTACAACTATTGTATCCAGCCCAGACAGTTCTCTGTAAGCTATTTTCTTTCGACCACACTAGGCGTAAACACTGCGGATTTTCTGCAACGGATTTCATTGCGGAAGATTCGCAGCATAGTACAGTGTGAGGGAGATTTGAACAAATCTTATCCAGACAGCAGAAAAAAAACAGCTAAAAATAACGTTCATAAATTCACTTGTGGTGCGGTTTTTCAAGCCGCAGCATGTCAATTTATGCTACGGAATCGCAAAACCGGCAACAAAGAGCTATGTATTGCGACTTTTGCGAAGAAAACAGTACGATTAAATCAAAGGCTGCAGCGGTCACATGGAGGACGGGCTACGCTCAGAAAAGAAGGACTCATCTCCCTGACTAATTCCGGAGTAAGTCTAAACTTTTATTTTTTCCTGCAGGAATTCCGCAGTGGACATGGCGCCAGAAAAACGACACCACTGTTTGGTGCGGTTTTTCGGGTGGAATTCCCCGCGGCTTCCAGGACGTATACGCTGTGTAGTTTCTATCCTAGAGCTGTTTTCCTATGAAAGACATTTATAATATATCGATTTGCCTGGCCCCTTTGTCCGTAGGCTATAATAAAGAGTGGCTGCTTATGCCTGGCCACTTCTCCTCCAGAAACAGGAAAACAAACACCCTCATTCTGCAGATTATTTTTCTCCTAAGTTTCAATTACCAATTTAGTAAAACGATATAAATAATTGATTTAATTCATTTGACAGGTTATGGTGATTATGTTTGTGTTGTTGACATACCCTATTACTATTTTTTTACCATATTTTTTAATATATTTTTTAATTAATATTTTTAATTAACTTTTTACTGATTTCCATGTATATTATTACGCCAGAACATAGGTGAATTGCAGCTGATATCGAAGCTAATGTTAGAACATGGGAAATGCTCTATTGTTGATCACGCAGTCTATCTGGGTCTCCCTAGGTCCATGGCTATTTGATCTGTATTGAATTACATTTTCATTGCTAAAATAAAAAAAAAGGTCCTCGTTTGTTGAATATTGTGATCAGTACTGGAAAAAAAGTAGAGTTGGATGATCTCTCCTATGTACACCATTTGGTAGGAAGTTCAGGTTGTCACTGACAGCCAGTGTCCTATATGAGTATCACCCACAAATCCACATGATGTAAATGGATATAATGAGTAGGCACAATTCTTGACATACATTTATTTCTAAGTATGAAAAGGGTTAAAACGCAAAAAATATTATGGGGTTGTTTTCAATCAGCTTCAGCTTTTTAAAGGGAATCTACACCTAGTAATTAACCTATGGTTTAAATCAAGTTTTTATGGTAAATATATATAGATATTTTTTTTGGGTGTTTGTTTTTATAATTTTTTCCACGTTTTTTTCAGTAGCCTAAGCCTCTGTTCACATTTGTCGTATGACAGACAACAGTGGCGCCCGACGGACCCCATTGACTTACAATCCATTCTAAGGACATTAACAAAGGGAAGTAATATTCAAAATCATGTGGGATATAGCTCTTCAGACTACAGCACTTCAGATGTGAATAAAGATTTGTCTGATAATGACATTACTACCTCGCCTTATAGTGATACTAATACACATCAAAAAAAGCCATGCCTTCTACAAAACCAAGAATTTTTCCAAATAAACACCAACGATTTACAACCGACGGAACCAACAAAAATAGCGACATCAAACAACAGTGTAGTGAATTTATCAGCAAATAAATGAATCCAGGAACAGATCAAATTATTGTCTAAAGGATAAAATGTTGTCCCCCACATGCAATTTTGACTTTTACCAGTCACTGAGAGATGTTAACAAATTTGTTCGCCTCCTGACCATTAAGAGACATTTCTCGGATGATATCCATATAAGATGACACAAGAAATTGGTATTTGCCCAGAACTCCAGTTTGTTAAACAACTGTTCATCCTAAATCTCACGAGTCTACAAAACCAATCACTTAACGAATCCATGTCTTTACATAGTACAGCTAGCAGAGGTACAATACCTAATCCATTCTTTTATCCTGTGCAGTCAAGAGTTCCAGTGATGGATTTTTTTTTTCAGGTGGCAGTGGAATGTGACCTAAAACATCCACACAGACAAACTACTCTGAATAAAAAGAATCTGACCAAGCTAGAGAAAATAGGCTTGAAATCATTGCAAAAACAATCAGAATATTATTATATGAACATCAGATAATATTGAATCAGTTGTAGTTTTAGATAAAGCACTATATGAACAGGAAGTAAAAAGCACGCTCACCGACATCACCACATGCCGGAAATTGGACGTAGATCCTACCGATTCTTTAACAAAAACCTTATTTAGCATTCTACAAGAAGGGGTTTATCTCGACATGATCTCAAAGAAACAAACGGAATTTCTTCTAGTACAACATCCAGTAGGCCTTATTGTTTTATCCTCAAAATGCTCTGAAAAAATTTCCACCACTAATTTGACCAATTATATCTGGAATCAGCTCATTGCTTGAAAGATTGTGTACTTGGATGGATGATCTCTTGCAGCCATTAGTATCCAGAACTCCAGGCTTCATCAAGGACATCAAGATCCTCAAACTTATAGAGAACTTCACTTGGAACACCAACAGTACTTGGTTGACGTGTGACTTAACAGTAATGGACACATCAATCTCCCATAGTAAGGCTCTTGTAGCGTTATCCCACCATATTACAACTTAGTAATTATTTAATGGAACTGAGGGAATACATGATGACTGTTAGGCTGGGTTCACACGACAATGTTACGTCCGTAATGTACGGAACGTATTTCGGCCGGAAGACCCGGACCGAACACAGTGCAGGGAGCCGGGCTCCTAGCATCATAGTGATGTACGACGCTAGGAGTCCCTGCCTCTGCGTGGAACTACTGTCCCGTACTGTAATCATGATTACAGTACGGGACAGTTGTCCTGCAGCGAGGCAGGGACTCCTAGCATCGTACATCACTATGGTGCTAGGAGCCAGGCCCCTGCACTGTGTTCGGTCCGGGTCTTCCGGCCGAAATACGTTCCGTACATTACGGACGTAACATGGTCGTGTGAACCCAGCCTAACCAACTTTTTCTTTTGTCACACATTTTTATGATATATATTATTTACATATACAATGCTATCCTATATGGGAAAATTTTCCTCTTCTCCTGCTAATATGTACATGTCATGGCATGAAGAACATTACCTGCATACGATAAATAATTCATATAATAAATGCATATAATGGTACGTTACATTGACGACTTGTTTATGGTATGACAAGGTGAAACAACTCCTATTCCTTCCTTTGTTTATTATCTCAATACAAACTGTGACAGCCCAAGTTTTACTTTTCACTATTATGTGGTCTAAATTCCTTTCTTAGATATACTCATTATGGGAGACAAACAAGAAAAAAAAGTTAAAGAGTAATTGGAGTTTCAAAAAACTTTTGATATGTCATAGAGACAAGTTTTGATCTGTGGGAGTCCGGGTGCTGAGACCCCCACCATCACTGAAATAAAGGTGTAGTAGTGCTCAGCTGAGGGCCCTGCATCTTCAGCTGTGATCGGCACTCCCTGTTAGGCTGAAGACGGCTCGCATAGATGTCCTATGCGAGCCGTCTTCAGCCTGACAAGGAGCACCGATCACAGCTGAAGGTGTAAGGCGCTAAGCTGAACGCTTCTGCAGCTTTGTTTGAGCGATGGTGGGGGTCCCAGCATCAAGTCCCCCACCAATCAAAACTTCTGATATGTGTCTATGACTGTAACGTCCGCGGTCGCAGACCGCAGACTCCTAACATCCTGCAGAAGTCTTCCTTCCCAGAGATGCCAGCACATGCGGCCGTCCTGTCCTGCAGTGACCACTAGGGTGCACCCTCAAGCTCATTCCTGGCCTTAATGGGCCAGAACACACACATGTTTTAGATTGACTGATTGCTCACAGATCACCCTGGACTATAAGAAGGGCCCTGCCCCTTCCTTCATTGCCTGAGCATTGTTGTGTTTACCCGTGTTAGTCTTTGCAAATTGTCCCTTAGGGTTTTCCAGTTCCCAGTATTCCCGTTCCTGCTACCTGTTGTCACGGCGCGGGGTTTGGACCCACTGGGCCATACTGCATAGCGGGGTAGCAGCTGGCCAACAAGGTACAACACAATGTCTATAGTTCTGAACGGGTACCTGAGGCAATGTAGACAGTGGCAGGGGCACGACTTGACTTTCACAGCAGGTGACGCCACAGATGCAGCGGGAAGACACGACTTGACTTTCACAGCAGGTAACGATAGCACGGGATACAGGGTACAGACAGCAGGAACGGGTAACACTGGGAACTGGAAAACATTGGGAGACCTTTAGCATGACAAACTAGGATATACAACAACGCTCAGGCAAGGAACCAGTGGGCAGGGCCCCTTATTATAGTCCAGCAGCCATTTGGGCTGATGATTGATGTTAGGCAGCTGGACACATACTGGCCCTTTAAGGCCGTGCACGCGCAGGCGCACACACCCTGCGGGACACAGTACGAGGACCCGGAAGAGAGTGCCGGCGTCTCACTGGAGGGAGCGAACGCCGAGAAGAGAGACGTCCATGGCCGGGATCGTCAAGGGGTAAGTCAGAACGACGACCCCCGGCCATAGACGTAACAGTATCCCCCCTCTTACGCCCCCTCTTCTTGGGACCAGAGCAGGAAAGAAACTTCTTCACGAGGACAGGGGCATCGATGTTCTCCTCTGCTCCCAAAACCTCTCCTCTGGACCAAATCCCCTCCAATCCACCAGGTAAAACGTCCTGCCTCCTACTTTCTTGGTGGCCAGGATCTCCCTCACTTCGAAAGTTCCGGATGAACCGCCAGGAGCCACTGCGACACTAGGAGTCCTGGAGTAGCGGTTCAGAACCACGGGTTTTATCAAGGAGATGTGGAAGGAGTTAGGGATCTTGAGGGTAGGAGGCAGTCGAAGCTTGTATGACACAGGATTGATCTGTAGTAAAATCTCGAAGGGTCCAAGGAACCTGGGAGCAAATTTTCAAGATGGCACCCTCAGCAGGATATTCCTGGAAGACAGCCAGACCTTTGTACCTGGAAGAAACTGGGGAGGTTCTCGTCTTCTAGTGTGTGACTTTCTCTTCATGCGGTCCACCCCAGCAGAATAGAAGATCGTGTCTGCTGCCATATCTGCAGAAAGTTCCTGAAGGTAGAGTCGGCTGCAGGCACCTGTGACATAGTATAACCAGGCAGGGGTATTCGAGGATGTTGACCGTATACTATGAAGAATGGACTGGAGGTGGTGGACTCACTGGTATGGTTATTATAAGAGAACATCGCCCACGGGAATAGCTGCACCCAGTCATCATCTCTTATGGAGACAAAGTGCCGCAGGTAGTTCTCCATAATTTGGTTAAACCTCTCAACTTGTCCATTGGACTGAGGGTGGTAAGCTGAGGAGAAGTCCAACTTTACACCGAGTAGGCCGCAGAGTGCTCTCCAGAACTTAGAGGTGAACTGGACCCCTCGATCCGAGACAATATGCAGAGGTAATCCATGCAGACGGAAGATGTGTTGCATGAAGAGATCAGCCAGTCGAGCGGCAGAATGCAGACCAGTCAGGGGAACAAAATGAGCCATTTTAGAAAAATGATCCACCACCACCCAGATCACACTGCATCCCGCAGAGAGAGGCAGATCTGTAACAAAATCCATAGCAATATGCTGCCAGGGGGCATCTGGCACAGGCAGTGGTTGGAGCAGACGGGCTGGTCTGGAGTGGGCAACTTTGTTGGCTGCACACACCGACTGGAGGAGACAAAGTCCATGACATCTTTGGGCAGTGTGGGCCACCAGAACTGACGGGCAATTAGGTCTCGGGTCTTACGGGCACCTGCATGTCCTGCCAGCTTGGAACTGTGACCCCAGCGAAGGATTCCTCCTCTGTCTGCCAGCCATACAAAAGTTTTTCCTGGAGGAATGTCTCTGACCTGCTGAGGGTTGACAGAGTAGATGCAGGAAGGATCGATAATATTCTGTGGGGACTCCACAGTGTCCTCTGTGTCAAATGTCCTAGACAAGGCATCGGCCCTCACATTCTTGTCGGCAGGTCGGTAGTGGAGTTTGAACCGGAACCATGCAAAAAACAATGATCGTCTGGCTTGACGAGGGTTCAGCCGTTGAGCCGTCTGTAGGTAGGTCAAGTTCTTGCGGTCCATGAAGACCAGGATAGGATGAGCTGCGCCCTCCAGTAGGTGTCTCCACTCCTGCAGAGCCAGCTTGATGGCCAGTAACTCCCGATCTCCAATCGAGTAGTTGCGCTCTGCGGAAGAAAACAGCTTGAAGTAGTAACCACATACCACAGTCTTGCCTTTCGAACCCCTCTGGAACAATAGTGCACCGGCACCAACAGGGGAGGCGTCCACCTCTAATGAAAACTGTAGGGATACATCAGGATGGTGCAGAATGGAGGCAGACGTGAAGGCATTTTTTAAGGTTTCAAATGCGATTTCCACCTCTGGAGTCCATACCTTGGCATTCATACCCTTCTTAGTGAGGGTGGAGATGGGAGCTGTCAGAGAAGAAAAGTTGGGAATGAACAGTCTGTAGAAGACAGCCTTGACCTTTTCAGGGTCCATCTTGAGACCTTGATCAGAGATAATGTAGCCCAGGAAGGGTAGAGACTTCTCTTGGAACACGCACTTCTCCAACTTGGCGTAAAGATGATTCTCTCTTAATCTAAGCAACACCTGGCAGACATGGCCCTGATGAGTCACAAGATCTGGGGAAAAAAATCAAGATATCATCGAAATACACCACAACCCAGACATAGAGGAGGTCACGAAAAATGTCATTCACAAATTCTTGAAATACAGTGGGAGCGTTACACAGACCGAAGGGCATGACCAAATATTCATAGTGCCCATCACGTGTGTTAAATGCAGTCTTCCACCCGTTTCCCTGACGGATCCGGATTAGATTGTAAGCTCCCCGCAGGTCAAGCTTGGAAATTTTTTTTGCCCCCCGTATACGATCAAAGAGCTCAGAAATCAACGGCAAGGGGTACCTGTTCTTCACCGTGATCTGATTGAGACCCCGGTAGTCAATGCAGGGTCGAAGGGATCCATCCTTCTTTTTGACAAAGAAAAACCGGGCTCCGGCCGGGGATGAAGACTTTCGTATGAAGCCCCTCTCCAGATTCTCCTTAATGTAGGCCGACATAGACTGGGTCACTGGCAAGGAGAGAGGGTATACTCTATCGCGAGGAGGGGACGAATCAGGAACCAAGTCGATAGGACAGTCGTATTCTCGATGTGTTTACTATATCTCGGCCTCCTTTTTGTCGTAGACATCTGCGAACTGAGAGTAACAAGGAGGCAATGTAGACAGTGGCAGGGGCACGACTTGACTTTCACAGCAGGTGACGCCGCGGATGCAGCGGGAAGACACGACTTAACTTTCACAGTAGGTGACGCCGCGGATGCAGCGGGAAGACACGACTTGACTTTCACAGCAGGTAACGATAGCACGGGATACAGGGTACAGACAGCAGGAACGGGTAACACTGGGAACTGGAAAACATTGGGAGACCTTTAGCAAGACAAACTAGGGTATACAACAACGCTCAGGCAAGGAACCAGTGGGCAGGGCCCCTTATTATAGTCCAGCAGCCATTTGGGCTGATAATTGATGTTAGGCAGCTGGACGCGTACTGGCCCTTTAAGGCCGTGAACGCGCGGGCACGCGCGCCCTGCGGGACACAGTCAGAGGACCCGGAAGAGAGTGCCGGCGTCTCCCTGGAGGGAGCGAACGCCGAGAAGAGAGACGTCCATGGCCGGGATCGTTAAGGGGTAAGTCAGAACGACGACCCCCGGCTACAGACGTAACACCTGTATCCTGTTTCTCGTGCTACCGTGTTCCTGTGCTGTACAGTGTTGGAGTCACGTTGTGTCATATACTACGCCTGCTGTATTTCACCGCGCCTGGTGTCTGCCTGCTGCCAAGGTCCCATCCGAGCCTGCCATCGCTACTGTCTGTATTGCCACAGGTACCCTTATTCGAACTATTGACTTTGCCTTGGTATCCTGTTTGGCCAGCTGATATCCCGATACAGCCCAGTGGGTCCACACACCCATTGTGCCAATGACATATCAAAAGTTTTTTAGAAACTACAATTACTCTTTAAAACATTAACATTATTGATCATAGATTATGACAGAGAGGTAACACCAATGGTGTTTTACACAGGCCACAATCTATTGCTAATTCAAAAGCTAGATCGAATTATTTGTTTTGCAACAGAGGTAAAGAAAATACATTAAAATAAATAACCATGATCTATCCAATAAAAATGTACATCAACTGCAACAGTCAATAACATAGGTGTAGACAGTTTTCTTTGCTCAGTCTCAAACATTTCAGGATCTTTGCTCTCTGTGTTTAAATCATAACCTTCCCAGAATAAATTGGCAGGCTTGGAAATTTTTGGTTATTGTTTCTTGGATGATGATCTCTAAGTATACGTGTGAGGTTTTATGTCTGCAAACAATGAATTGTTAGACACGTGTACCTAATATTCCTATTTATTTATTTAAAGAGATCCAAAGTCTTCGCTGATTAATTTTATATTATATCATTATTACAGATGGATCTCCATGTTTCTGTAACAGAGCTCCATATCCCCTGCATAGACATAGAGTTAAATTATAACATTTTTTTCGGCTGCCTGCAGCCACCACTAAAGTCAGCTTTTGCCTACAGTTTCTTAGTAAAGATATTTTCAGGGAAATATTTTCTTCTTTCCTTTGATAGTGCCAACAGTAGAGAGACAAGGAAAGTGACTGTTGCTGTCACGTACTCTCTGCCTGTGGCTCCCTTGGTCTCCAGGACATAGAGAATTACTCGCTCGGGTGTCGCCCGGCCTAGCAGACTGAGGCAGTCTGCAGCCAATAGGAGCTCAGGAGCATCAGGCCAATCAAAGCCTGGCTGATGTTCCTGAGCTCCTGCCCTCTCCTTATTTAGTTCAGCCTGGTATAGTTGGCCTTTGTCTGTAATTAGAGTTTCCTTGCCTGGTGCTTTCCCTTGTTCCAGACTCCCCTGAGTGACTTGCTTTTTGACTTCTTGTGACCTGACCTCGGCTGGACTTCTGACTTTTCTTTGCCTTCTGACTTTTGTTAATTCCGCTTTCTTCCGCGGCGCAATTGCCCTGCCTCTCCCTCCGTGTACTTCCCAGGTTACCCTTTGTTATTTCGTACTGTCTCTGTCTTATTTGTTTGTCAGTTTCACTTGTACCAGTTAAGGAAAGCCGCCCAGTTGTGCGCCGTCTTTTAGGTCGGGTCGTACAATTAGGTAGGGACAGAGGTTTGGGAAGAACAGGGACCTCACTGTTTACTGTGTATTTGTTCATGACAGTTGCCTTGATTTATTGTTTTGCATTTTCCATCACATTCAGATGTTGGTCTGACAAACCATATTCATTATTACTCCAATTGCACTTTCAGTATAATAGTGCCCCCTATGTACAAAAAAATAATTACTATATTAGTGCCCCCATATGAACAGAAATTGATAAAGATATAACTAATATACGGATAACCACTCTATAGATAAAAATATAACTACTATAATACTGTTACCTATGTACAGAAATATAACTAGGCTAATACTGCCCCCCTATGTGCTATAACTACTATAATACAGTCCCCTATGTACAAAAATATAATTACTATAATACTGCCCTCTATATACAAGAATATAACTACTATAATACAGCCCTCTATATACAAGAATATAACTGCTATAATACTGCTCCTATGTACAAAAATATAACTACTATAATACTGCCCCTGTCACGTAGGGTTCGTGGACCAACTGGGCCGTATCGCCTTGGCGGTATGGCAGCTGGCCAACAGGGCGCAGGTCACAGTATATAGTTCGTATAGGGTACCTGTGGCAGCTCGGACAGTAGCAAGGCAGGCTCGGCTGGGACTAGGCAGTGAGTAAACGTCAGGCGTGGAATACAGCACAGCATGACAAAGGCACAGCACGGCCCTTGATCAGGATAGCACGGGATACAGGATACAGGAACAGGGAACACTGGGAACCGGAAAACACTAGGAGACCATTTGCTTAGACAAACTATGATACGACAAACAATGCTCAGGCATCGAAGCAAGGGGATAGGGGCCCTTCTTATAGTCCAGGGCACTCATGAGCTGATTACACATTAAAGTCCAGGGCGCGCGCTGCCCCTTTAAAAGTGGGCACGAGCGTGTGCGCGCACCCTACGGGACCCGGCTGAGGTGAGTGGAAGTGAGCGCTGACATCTCCTGAGTAGAGACTGGGGCCAGCGCTTGCAGACCCATCGCTGTGGCTGCCAGGAGGAGAGTGAACCTGACAGCCCGCAGCCACGGACATGACAGTATCCCCCTCTTACGCCCCCTCTTCTTGGGGCCAGAGTGAGAGAGAAACTTCTTCAGAAGGGTAGGAGCATTAAGGTTCACCTCTGGCTCCCAGGACCTCTCTTCAGGACCAAACCCCCTCCAATCCACCAAATAAAAAGTCTTTCCTCTCACTCTCTTGGTTTCCAAGTTCTCCTTAACCTCGAAGGTGTCTGAAGGGCCACTGGAGGCAACCGCAGGGCTAAGAGTCTTGGTAAAGCAGTTCAGAACCACTGGTTTTAGGAGAGAGACATAGAAGGAGTTGGGGATCCTGAGGGTAGGAGGCAGCCGAAGCTTGTAGGCGACAGGGTTGATCTGCTGCAGCATCTCGAAGGGTCCGAGGAACCTGGGAGTAAATTGGTACGACGGCACCCTCAGTCGAATATTCCTGGAGGACAGTCAGACCATCGTGCCATGAAAAAACTGAGGTGGTTCTTGTAATGTCAGGATAGGGAGACAGACAGGTGGGCCCTAATCTACCCGCCACTCAGTCCCTGCCTACTTGCACAGCCCGTCCTAAGCGACGGCGTACAACTGGGCGACGGTCCCTACGCTCAATATGTGTACGACAGACAAACAAGACAAGGGAACACAAAAGCAAAGGAATGTGGGGCAGTTGCTCACGTCAACACCGTGAGCAACAGAGTAGTGGACGAGCCGAGTCAAACCAGGAGTGTACGTGGTAACAAATGCAGAGCAGGAGAATAGTCAGTCAAGCCAGGGTCAATATGAAGCAGAGGTCAATAGTAACAGCAGGAACAGCAGAGCCAGGAAACAGGAGAATCACAGGCAAAGGACAAGCAGCAAATGAAGGTATAAGTGGACCAAGGGCGGGAGCTAGAACCGTCTGGCCAGGCTGCGATAGGCTCTCCCACTCCTCAGCCTACCTGCCTGAGTGGTAGCAGATCGAGTCACTCTAGCAGACCTAGGAACAGATGCAGGCTGATTAACCACGGGCGTCGACACAGAAGCTAAGTCAGGCAAATCCTTCACAGTTCTCTTCTCCTTGTGTTCGCCTTCCGTTTCATGCGGTCGACCGCCAGCAGGATGTAGGATCGAGTCTGCTGCCAGATCTGCAGAAAGTCCCTAAACGCCGTGTCAGCAGCTGGTACCTCGGGTATATCAGGCACCGGGATTCGTGGGTGTTGGCCATAGACAATAAAGAACGGTGTCTTCTGTGTGGACTCGCTGGTGTGAATATTGTAAGAGAATTCAGCCCACGGGAGCAACTGCACCCAGTCATCATGCTGCTTGGAGATGAAGTGGCGTAAGTAGTTCTCCAAGATCTGATTGATCCGCTCGACCACATCATTGGACTGAGGATGGTAGGCCAAGGAAAAGTCCAACTTTACACCTAGGAGTCCGCAGAGGGCTCTCCAGAACTTCGGGGTGAACGGAACCCCCCGATCAGACACAATATGCTGCGGCAAGCCGTGCAGGCGGAAGATGTGTTGGATGAACAGCTTGGCCAGTTGAGGAGCAGAAGTAAGAACGGTCAGAGGAACGAAGTGGGCCATCTTCAAAAATCGATCCACCACCACCCAGACAGTACTACATCCAGCAGAGAGAGGCAGGTCAGTGATAAAGTCCATCACTATATGCTGCCAGGGAGCATCGGGCACCGGCAATGGCTGGAGCAGGCCAGCAGGTCTGGAGTGAGCGACCTTGTTAGCAGCATACACTGAGCAGGAAGAAACAAAGTCCATAATGTCCTTGGGCAGCGTGTGCCACCAGAAATGACGGGCAATCAGATCCCAGGTCTTACGGGTCCCCGTGTGACCTGCCAGTCTAGAGGAGTGTCCCCAGCGGAGGATTCCCCCTCGTTCAGTCAGGCGCAAAAAAGTCCTCCCTGGAGGAATGTCCCCAACTTGCAGGGGATTGACAGAGACAATGCAAGACGGATCAATAATTTTCTGTGGAATTTTCATGGTGTCTTCTGTCTCGAAAGACCTGGACAGGGCATCGGCCCTCACATTCTTGTCGGCCAGGCAATAATTGAGCTCAAACTGGAACCTGGTAAAGAACAGCGACCACCTGGCCTGACTAGGGTTCAGCCGTTGGGCCATCTGAAGATAGGTGAGGTTCTTGTGGTCCGTAAAAATCAGGATGGGATGAGCTGCACCCTCTAGTAGATGTCTCCACTCCTCCAGGGCCAATTTGATGGGCAGTAACTCCCGATCCCCAATCGAGTAGTTGCGTTCTGCGGAAGAGAGGAGCTTAGAGAAATATCCACATACCCTTGACTTGCCCTTGGAACCTCTCTGGAACAGGAGTGCACCAGCACCGACAGAGAATGCGTCCACCTCCAACGAGAACTGTAGAGAAACATCTGGATGATGGAGGATAGAGGCTAATGTGAAGGCACTCTTCAGGCTACTGAATGCGGACTCTGCCTCAGGTGTCCACACCTTGGCGTTCATGCCCTTCTTAGTGAGGCTAGAATAGGATATGTCAGTGAGAAGAAGTTTGGAATAAACTGTCTGTAAAAATTGGCGAATCCCAGAAAGCGCTGTATGGCCTTCAAGCCTTGAGGGCGTGGCCATTCCAGGACGGACTTTACCTTTTCAGGATCCATCTTGAGACCTCTATTCGAGACAATGCAGCCCAGGAAGGGAAGAGCGTCCTTTTAAAACACGCACTTCTCCAACCTTGCGTACAGACGATTCTCCCTTAACCACAGCAAAAATTGACGGACATGTCTCTGATGAGTCATAGGATCTGGAGAAAAAATCAAGATGTCATCAAGATAGACCACAACACAAACATAGAGGAGGTCATGGAAAATGTCATTAGCGAACTCCTGGAAGACCGCGGGAGCATTACACAGGCCGAAGGGCATTACTAGATATTCATAGTGTCCGTCACGGGTGTTAAATGCAGTCTTCCATTCGTCACCCCGGCGAGTCCGGATTAGGTTGTAAGCCCCACGCAGGTCTAGTTTGGAAAAAATCTTGGCACAACGTATACGATCGAACAATTCTGAGATCAGTGGCAACGGATACTTATTTTTCACCGTGATTTGGTTGAGACCCTGGTAGTCAATACAAGGACGCAGGGAGCCATCCTTCTTTTTGACGAAGAAGAACCCGGCTCCTGCCAGGGAGGAAGACTTCCGTATAAAGCCCCTCTCCAAGTACTCTTAACATAGGCAGACATGGACAGAGTCTCTGGCAAGGAGAGAGGATATACCCTACCACAGGGAAGGGATGCACCAGGAATCAGCTTGATAGGACAGTCATACGCCCGGTGTGGGAGCAGTGTCTCTGCCTCCCTTTTGCTGAAGACGTCCGAAAATGCTGCACAATGACCAGGCAATCCTGCCAATGACCGAGGCAGAGGAGCCTGAGCCGAACGAATCTGCACCAGGCATCGGCTGTGACTCTCGGGGCCCCACTGGAGAACCTCTCCAGAGTTCCAGTCCAGGACTGGGGCATGTAGTCACAGCCAAAGCAGGCCCAGCAGCACGGGGTTAATGGCCTTGGATAGGACATAGAACAATAGAAGCTTGGAGTGGAGACCCCCTACTTGGAGCCTCATGGGCTTGGTCACAGCAATAACTGGGTCTGGCAGAAGTAGTCCATTTACCGGTGCAACCATCAACGGTCTCTCCAGAGAGGTAGTGGGTAATTGCCGAAGGTCCACCAGGTCTCTAGAAATGAAATTAGCAGCGGATCCAGAGTCCAGATACGCAGAGACCTAATGCGTTTTCAAACCGAACACTATGGTCACGGGTATGGAAAATTTAGACGGGAGTTCTTCTTTGCCCAAGGTTGTCTTTCCTACCAACACTAGGCTATGGGGCTTTTGGGGACACAAACGTACAAGATGGCCTCCGAGGCCGCAATAAGGACAGAGTCCCAAAGTGCATCTGCGTTGTCTCTCCTGGGGTAGATAGCTTACATTGGTCCATCCTCACAGACTCCTTAGGAGGATCGGCATCTGAGGACAGTAGGGGTTGCTGCAAGGTAGGGACCGGAGTAGGAAGACCTCCCTCCCGACGAACCTCTTGGAGCCGTTCTCGGAGCCTTCTATCAATCCAGGCATCCAGCAGGATGAGGTCATCCAGGGTAGACAGCAGGTCTCAAGGGGCAAGTTCGTCCTTAATTTTAGGAGACAGTCCATGCCAGAATTTAGCCACCAGGGCCTCATTGTTCCACAACAGTTCTCCCACCAGGGTGCGGTAGTGGATGGCGTACTCGTCCACGGAAATGTCTCCTTGGCGTAGGTTCAGCAATGAAGCCGCAGCAGAGGAGACTCATCCAGGCTCCTCAAACACTGTGCGAAATGTCCGGAGGAACCCCTGGAAGTCACGGGTCTCTGGTCCTTGTCTCTCCCAGATAGGGTTCGCACATGCAAGTGCCTTGCGAGTAAGAAGAGAGATGATGAAAGTGACCCTTGCACCATCAGACGAAAATGCCCTTGCATACAGGCTGAAGTGGATCTGGCACTGGTTCAAAAATCCACGACAGGTACCTGCATCTCCATCATAGCGGTCAGGAAGTGGCAAATAAAAACGAGCATCAACACTGCCAGGAGGTGTAGTCTGTGGATAAGTACTGCCAGGAGGTGTAGTAGGAGGAACTGCAGCTTGTGCCTCTTGCCGACGTGCGAGATTGTTCAAGGCCTGGAGGAGTTGGTCCTGTCGAGACCGGAGGTCCAGCATATCCGTCCGCATCTCTTGTGATGTCATCTTGGTCTTGGATCGACTAGCGGGGTCCATGGCCTGAGCGTACTGTCACGTAGGGTTTGTGGACCCACTGGGCCATACAGCCTTGGTGGTATGGCAGCTGGCCAACAGGGCACAGGTCACAGTATATAGTTCGTATAGGGTACCTGTGGCAGCTCAGACAGTAGCAAGGCAGGCTCGGCTGGGACTAGGCACCGGGTAAACGTCAGGCGTGGAGTAGCAGGACAGGCGTGGAATACAGCACAGCAGGACTACAGCACAGCACGGCACTTGACCAGGATAGCACGGGATACAGGATACAAGAACAGGGAACACTGGGAACTGGAAAACACTAGGAGACCATTTAGACAAACTAGGATACGACAAACGACGCTCAGGCAAGGAAGCAAGGGGCTGGGCCCTTCTTATAGTCCTGGGCACTCATGGGCTGATTACAAATTAAAGTTCAGTACACGTGCTGCCCCTTTAAGAGCGGCCGAGGTGAGTGGAAGTGAGCACTGGCGTCTCCTGAGGAAGAGACTGGGGCCAGCGCTCGCAGAGCCATGGCTGCGGCCGTCAGGAGGAGAGTGAACCTGACAGACCGCAGCCACGGACATGACAGCCCCTCTATACAGGAATATAACGCCTATAATACTGCCCCTTATGTACAAGAATATAACTACTATAATACTTCCCCTTATATACAAGAATATAACTACTATAATACTGCCCCTATATACAAGAATATAACTACTATGATACTGTCCGCTATATACAAGAATATAACTTCTATAATGCTGCCTCCTATATACAAGAATATAACTACTATAAGACTGCTCCCTATGTACAAGAATATAACTACTATAATACTGCCTCCTATATACAAGAATATAACTACTATAATACTGCTCCTATGTACAAGAATATAACTACTATAATACTGCCCCCTATATACAAGAATATAACTACTATAATACTGTCCCCTATATACAAGAATATAACTACTATAATACTGCTCCTATTATAACTACTATAATACTGCCCCCTATGTACAAGAATATAATTTCCAATGATTTTATGAAGTTTTATCTGTTCTGATTGCTCCATCCCATTCTCATCTAATAGACTCACCATAAGTTTCTTACTCACCCGGTTCTTACAGGAAATGAAGGGATCTGGGGTATGAACCCCCAACTATCAAACTGGCCTTCTGCCTTAAGAAACTTGAGGCAATCGTACTGCAGCTGTCTCATCTTCTGCTTTATCTGTCTGACACTCTCGCGGCTTACCTTATCTCCGCTATTGATCTTACTATATAGATGGCTCACTAGCAGCGTCAGTGCAGAATACCTGATATATTCCATATTACTATGTCTCTTTGCAGCACTTATAATAAACTTCTTGATGTCTCTTTTCATGTCCTCCCACCACTCCGCTGTATCATCACACATACACTGGGTAGTTCTCCGGTTATTATAGAATGCGATAACGGACCCTATAAACTCTGGATCCTGGAACACAGAGCTGTTTACCTTCCAGTAGTCCTTACCACAAACTACAGCATCATCCAGATCCAGTGTTAGACTCACCATACAATGGTCGGAGAACTCTAAAGGACTTATACTGAGAACACTTCAATTCTTTTTTAATGTACACACGATCTATACTGCTTGCATTACCTCCCTTATGGTAAGTCTAAGCTTTACTGGTACAATGTAAACCATAAGAGTCCACTAAATGAGCCTACTGGACCATAATATTGAGAACATCATATCTCAATCTTTTGTGACTACTGGACTGATCCACAATACTGGAGACACTGTTAAAGTCGCCACTCAAAATAAAGACCTTCGAAGTAAAACAATATGGCTTAATATTTTGGAATAATTCCCTCTCTTTTCTGGTTTGCTGGGCATAAATATTAATGACTCTATAATGTACAGTGTCCAGAGTAAAGTCCAGCATCAGGCAGCGGCCAGAGCAGATCCCCAGGACTCTCTACACTTGTACGTCAATGTTATTAAAAATAATTCCCACACCATCATTTTGTTCCAGTCCAAAGGAGCAGAATGATGGTCCATGTCTCTTGGCTGTATACACATGAGCATTACTCTTTAGATAAGTCTCTTGTATAAAGATGACATCGGATTTTTCATCAGACAGACACTGGAATATCGCCTGCTCCTATTCTTCACACTGTTGACATTGATAGAGGTGATTTTCAGCGTCATCCTGGTTACATATCTTTCCTACTTTTTTTCCTTCTTCCACTACGATGTCCTGTAACACCCCATCTTTTGGTGGACTTTGGGGGGTCAGCATCTCCATCCTGAGGTTCGTCATTTGGGATGTGTGAAGAGACTTAATCTATCTGCGCTTCTTCTTCTTCTTGGTCATCTTCTCCCAGTGCACAGTAACGTCCCCCAGTTATCGCCAGCACTGGAGACTCCGGTGATTTCTTTGCAGCAGTAATTTTTTTCCTAGAAGAATTGGCTGTTTTACTTCTCCTTTTAACCAAATGAAATCCCTCCTTATCCATACTGGTCGCTGCGGCTGGATCAGCTGGTCCTTTACTGGTGTCAGGCAGATGCTTACATGTTTTACTGACGGAATGACTGGATATTTTGCTTTTAGCATGAACATTTTTTTTAGTGGCTGCTGATATTTGTGCAGCATCCACAGATGGTACATTAGTCTCTGGAGCAGGGTCACTGGTACTGCCGCTCACATCATCGTTGGGACTTCCAGATTCTGGGGATGTATCTGCACATTTGGAGACATCCTCCTGGTCTTCCTCCATGTCTCCTTTAAAGGTTTCCTCTTTATTATGTTCTGCATGCGGACACCCCTGGAATGTATGACCAGGTCCTAAGCACAGGTTACAGATGACAGGACCTATACAATCGTCCTTCACATGCCCAAACTGACCACATAGTGAGCACTTAATAGAGGAACAGTTGAATGCCAGGTGTCTGCCCCCACATCTATGGCGCCGTCGCGGTTGACCAGGGTAGTAGCATATGCCTCTCTGGGAGCCCAGGTAGAATGAGTGCGGCAGATGTTTGGTCACTCCATTCTCCTAAACCAGCTGGATCTTGACAGAATATCCTCCATTCCAGATTTCCTCCTCATCATAGATTTTTATTGGCAGTCTCTTCACCTCACAATATCTGCTCAACCAGTGCTGCAAATCCTCCAGAGCCACCACCTCAGACTGGAACAGGACGGTGGCGGTGACTACCTGGGGTTTAGTCAGCTGGATGACATGTAGATGCTCCCAGATCGTGTGCTCCTTTGTATCGTTATAAATAGTCCAAAATAAATCTAGACTATATTGCAGCTTGAAACTGATGTCATAATTCCTGCTAGTGCGAACGTAGATAGAGCAAACACCTCGGAAGCTTTAAATTTCATAAAATCTTTCAAAAAAACTTTCCCATTGTAGAGTCTGGAGGGGAGGTTTTCCTCTGGTCCTGAGTACCTGATTCTGACCGCGTTCCTCCTCTGAGGTGTGGGGTTAGTCAGCCTTGTGATGCTGGAGAACAGTCTCCTGTACTGAGCTCTGCCAGCAGGTGGGTCAGTACTGGACCTCTACTCAGCTGATTGTACTGCAGATCCTCCTGTGTCTGCTCTGGACTGATGTGTAACCTGCACTTCATCCACTGACACTTATAATGTCAGTACATGTGGCACTTTCTTGCTCACTCACAGGAGTGCCACTCGTATTTGCTTAATCTGTA
Organism: Rhinoderma darwinii; assembly: GCF_050947455.1. Lineage (NCBI taxonomy): Eukaryota > Metazoa > Chordata > Amphibia > Anura > Rhinodermatidae > Rhinoderma > Rhinoderma darwinii. The sequence goes on along the minus strand of NC_134691.1, from coordinate 36,298,575 downwards.
CGGCACATAGAGTCTATTGCAGTTAACTCCTTGTTAGCTGGCACACATTTCTCTGCAGCTTTAGCAGCAGCATTTTTGTTGGCTGATTGCACAGACCCCACACATGATGTACCTGAGAGTTGTGATCCTCCAGCCTCCGCACCCTCATATCTTCCAGGGTTTCCCTGCTCCACAATATTATACACAGTATTATAGTCAGTGTCTTTTTTTTTTAATAATATCTTTCCTCCTCACAGTTTGGGCTCTGGCCTCCCTTTTTTTTCTTTTTTTTCTCCATTGCCCAGTTCTTTATTTTCTGTACTGTGCATGCTTCTTTATGTAATGTCTCCTTCAATATAACCAGCTCACATGTGCAATCTCATACGGACACTCACACTTCATCAGCTTTGCCTTTGGATCAGTCTCTTGGTTAATTTCAGTTCTTAATTTGAAATCTTGCATTTCCATTTTAAAGATATTTTTCTTTGTCATTTTTGTACATAATCCACCAACATCACGAGATTCAGTTGACTCACCAGCCACCATTTCCAGGTCATCACCTCTACCATCTCCATGCTGTAGGCCAAACTCCAGAAACTGGGCTTTCCCGGGATAATCAGCCCAGGACACCTCTCCTCCTCCTGGGTCAGAAGCCATGCATACTCCTAACAGGGAGCTCACAAGCACACGTCTATACTCTCCTATGGACAAGAATATAATTATTATAATACTCCCCCTATATACAAGAATATAACTACTGTTATGCTGCCCCCTATGTACAGGAATATAACTTATAATGCTGCTCCCGATGTACAAAAATATAACTACTATAATACTGCCCCCTATGTACAAGAATATAACTACTATAACACTGCCCCCTATGTACAAGAATATAACTAGTATAATACTGCCTCCAATATACAAGAATATAACTACTATAATACTGCGCCTATATAAAAGAATATAACTACTGTAATACCTCCCCTTATATACAAGAATAAAACTACTATAATACTGCCCCCTATATACAAGAATATAACTACTATAATATTGCCCATATATACAAGAATATAACTACTATAATACTGCCCCCTATGTACAAGAATATAACTACTATAATACTGCCCCTATGTACAAGAATATAACTACTATAATACTGCCCCCTATGTACAAGAATATAACTACTATAATACTGCCTCCTATGTACAAGAATATATCTACTATAATACTGCCTCCGATGTGCAAGAATATATCTACTATAATACTGCTCCTATATACAAGAATATAACTACTATAATACTGCCCCTATATACAAGAATATAACTACTATAATACTGCCCCTATATACAAGAATATAACTAATATAATACTGCCCCTATATACAAGAATATAACTTCTATAATACTGCTGCTATATACAATATAACTACTATAATACTGCCCCCTATGTACAAGAATTTAACTACTATAATACTGCTCCTATATACAAGAATATAACTACTATAATACTGCCCCTATATACAAGAATATAACTACTATAATTATCTTTTTTATTTGAAAACTTGCAACAAAATATTACAATACCTTTGCAATACACTCATAACAGATAAAGAAACTAAACGTATGTCTCTTAATAACATCACAATCATTAAACAAACCATAATATATGAATATTGTGCCAGTATAGATTGTTTCAACTATTTTTCATGATATTATTCTAGACAGTATTACAGGAGAGTTCTTCTTTATTGATGACCGGGCAGCATCGCACACACCACAGAGGGTACACGGTCACCATATTTATGACATATAGGAATCCTCTATGATATAAACGGAGTTCGGGGTAAAAGTCTCCATACAGCAGCTGAGAGTTTCACTGTCCCACTAGATGTGGTAACGGCAGGGACACAGCAGGGACATTACTCTGTAGATAAGTCTCTTGTATAAAGATGACATTGGTTTTGTCGTCAGACAGATGCTGGAATATCGCCTGCCGCCTGCTCCTATTCTTCACACTGTTCACATTAATAGAGGTAATTTTCAGCCTCATCCTGGTTACATGTCTTTCCTACATTTTTTCCTTCTTCCACTGCTATGTCCTGTAACACCCCATCTTTTGGTGGACATTGGGGGGTCAGCATCTTCATCCTGAGGTTCGTCATCTGGGTTGTGTGAGGAGACTTGCTCCATCTCTGCTTCTTCTTCCTGTTCATCTTCCCCCAGCGCACAGTAACGTCCACCAGTTATCGCCAGCACTGGAGACTCCGGTGATTTCTTTGCAGCAGTGATTTTTTTCCTAGAAGAATCATCTGTTTTACTTCTCCTTTTGACCGTCTGAAATCCCTCCTCATCCATACTGGTCGCTGCGGCTGGATCAGCTGGTTTTTTACTGGTCGTTGTGGCTGGATCATCTAGTTTTTTACTGGTAGCTGCGGCTGGCCCAGCTGGTTTTTTACTGGCCGCTGCGGCTGGATCAGCTGGTTCCTTACTGGTAGCTGCGGCTGGCCCAGCTGGTTTTTTACTGGTCGCTGCGGCTGGATCAGCTGGTTCCTTACTGGTGTTGGGCAGATGTTTAGATGTTTTGGTGACAGAGTGACTGGATATTTTGCTTTTAGCATGACCTCTATTTTCAGTGGCTGGTGACACTTGTGCAGCATCCACAGATGGGACATTCGTCTCTGGAGCAGGGTCTCTGGTACTTTGGCTCACATCCTCGCTGGGACTTCCAGGTTCTGGGGTTGTATCTACACATATGGAGACATCCTCCTGCTCTTCCTCCATGGCTCCTTTAAAGGTCTCCTTATTATGTTCTGCATGTGGACACTCCCGGAATGTATGTCCAGGTCCTAAGCACAGGTTACAGATGACGGGTCCTGTACAATCGTCCTTCACATGCCCAAACTGACCTCATAGTGAGCACTTAATACGGGAACAGTTGAATGCCAGGTGTCTGCCCCCACATCTATGGCACAGTCGAGGTTGACCAGGGTAGTAACATACGCCTCTCTCGGATCCCAGGTAGAATGAGTGCGGCAGATGTCTGGTCACTCCATTCTCCTGAACCAGCTGAATCTTGACAGAATATCCTCCATTCCAGATCTCCTCCTCATCATAGATCTTTGTTGGCAGTCTCTTCACCTCACAATATCTGCTCAACCAGTGCTGCAAATCTGCCAGGGCCACCACCTCAGACTGGAACAGGACGGTGGCGGTGACTACCTGGGGTTTAGTCAGCTGGATGACATGTAGATGCTCCCACATCGCGTGCTCCTTTGTATCGTTATAAATACTCCAGAACAAGTCTAGACTATATTGCAGCTTGAAACTGATGTCATAATTCCGGCTGGAGGGAACGTGGATCAGAGCGAACACCTCAGAAGCTTTAAACTTCATAAACTCCTTCAACAAAACTTTCCCAATGTAGAGTCTGGAGGGGAGGTTTTCCTCTGGTCCTGAGTACCTGATTCTGACCGCGTTCCTCCTCTGAGGTGTGGGGTTAGTCGGTCTTGTGACGCTGGAGAACAGTCTCCTGTACTGAGGTCTGTCAGCAGGTGGGTCAGGACTGGACCTCTCCTCAGCTGATTGTACTGCAGATCCTCCTGTGTCTGCTCCTGATCGCTGTGTAACCTGTACTCCATTCACTGACACTGCAGGCGGCTGAACCTCCAGAACAGGGTCCGCAATGTCCACCTCAGCCTGTGCCGCTGGTTCATCAGATATCAGACTGCCAATCACCGCGCTGAGCGAGGTCTCACTTATAATATCAGGACATGAGGCACTTTCTTGCTCACTCCCAGGAGTGCCACTCGCATTCACTTCATCAGTACTGCACATAGAGTCTACTGCAGTTAACCCCTCGTCAGCTGGCACACATTTCTCTGCAGCTTTAGCAGCATTTTTGTTGACTGATTGCACAGACCCCACACATGATGAGAGATGTGATCCTCCAGCCACTGCACACTCATATCTTCCAGGGTTTCCCTGCGCCACAATATTATACACAGTCTTATAGTCAGTGTCTTTTTTTGCAATTATATTTTTTCTCTTCACAGTTTGGGCTCTGGTCTCCCTTTTGTTCTCAATTGCCCAGTTCTTTATTTTGGGTACTGTGCATGATTCTTTCTGCAATCTCTCCTTTAATATCACCAACTCACGTGTGCAAACATCCAGACACTCACATTTCATCAGCTTTGCCTTTGGATCAGTCTCTTGGTTAATTTCAGTTCTCAATTTGCAAACTTGCATTTCCATTTTAAAGATATTTTTCTTTGTCATTTTTGTGCACAATTCACCAACATCACGAGATTCAGTTGACTCACCAGCCACCATTTCCAGGTCATCACCTCTACCATCTCCATGCTGTAGGCCAAACTCCAGAAACTGGGCTTTCCCGGGATCATCAGCCCAGGACACCTCTCCTCCTCCTGGGTCAGAAGCCATGCATACTCCTAACAGGGAGCTCACAAGCACACGTCTATACTCTCCTATGGACAAGAATATAATTATTATAATACTCCCCCTATATACAAGAATATAACTACTGTTATGCTGCCCCCTATGCACAGGAATATAACTTATAATGCTGCTCCCGATGTACAAAAATATAACTACTATAATACTGCAGCTATGTACAAGAATATAACTACTATAATACTGCCCCCTATGTACAAGAATATAACTACTATAACACTGCCCCCTATGTACAAGAATATAACTAGTATAATATTGCCTCCAATATACAAGAATATAACTACTATAATACTGCGCCTATATAAAAGAATATAACTACTGTAATACCTCCCCTTATATACAAGAATAAAACTACTATAATACTGCCCCCTATATACAAGAATATAACTACTATAATATTGCCCATATATACAAGAATATAACTACTATAATACTGCCCCCTATGTACAAGAATATAACTACTATAATACTGCCCCTATGTACAAGAATATAACTACTATAATACTGCCCCCTATGTACAAGAATATAACTACTATAATACTGCCTCCTATATACAAGAATATAACTACTATAATACTGCCCCTATATACAAGAATATAACTACTATAATACTGCCCCCTATATACAAGAATATAACTAATATAATACTGCCCCTATATACAAGAATATAACTTCTATAATACTGCCGCTATATACAATATAACTACTATAATACTGCCCCCTATGTACAAGAATTTAACTACTATAATACTGCTCCTATATACAAGAATATAACTACTATAATACTGCCCCTATATACAAGAATATAACTACTATAATACTGCCCCCTTTATACAAGAATATAACTAATATAATACTGCTCCCTATATACAAGAATATAACTAATATAATACTGCCCCCTATATACAAGAATATAACTTCTATAATACTGCCCCTATATACAATATAACTGTAATGGCAGGGGGTAGGGAGACGGACAAGTGAGCCCTAATCTACCCGCCACTCTGTCCCTGCCTACTTGCAACGACCCGCCCTAGGCGACGGGGTACAACAGGGCGGCGGTCCCTGCGCTCAGTAAGTGCACGACAAACACGACAAACATACAAAGGAACACAAGCAAGGAAAAGGGGCAGTTGCCCACGGCAACACCGTGAGCAACCAGAGTAGTGAACGGGCCGAGTCAAGCCAGGAGTGTGCGAGGTACAAAACGAAAAGCAGAAGAGTAGTCGGTAAGCCAGGGTCTGTATGGAGCAGGATCAAAAATAGCAGGAGCTGTAGCTGGGCCAGGAAACCACAAGGAAAGAATCACAAGCACTGAGGGACAGGAAGGGCAGGCTTAAATAGACCGAGGGCGGGAGCTAGCTGAGTCTGGCCAGGTTACGATAGGCTCTCCCACTCCTAAGCCTGCCAGCCTGAATGGTGGAAGCAGGAGTCAGTCTCAGGGATGTATTCTCAGGTGCTGACTGATTAGTTCTGGGAGTTAACCCCGAAGCTGTGCCTGGCAGATCCTTTACAGTACCCCCCCTTTTATGAGGGGCCACCGGACCCTTTCTAAGTGGACCTGGCTTACTGGGGAAACGCAGGTGGAACCTCCTGACCAATACCCCAGCGTGAACATCCCGGGCGGGTACCCAAGTCCTCTCCTCGGGCCCGTATCCTCTCCAATGGACCAGGTACTGGAGGGAGCCTTGGACCATCTTGCTGTCCACAATCCTGGCCACCTCGAATTCCACCCCCTCAGGGGTGAGGACGGGAACAGGAGGTCTCCTCGAGGGAGCCAAGGACGGGGAGCAGCGTTTGAGGAGGGAGGCATGAAACACGTCGTGTATCCGAAAAGACGGGGGTAACTCCAGCCGGAAGGAGACAGGATTGAGGACCTCAATGACCTTATACGGCCCAATAAACCGGGGAGCAAACTTCTTGGACGGAACCTTGAGACGCAAGTTCCTAGACGACAACCACACCAGATCCCCGACCATAAACAGGGGGTTAGCAGAACGTTTTTTATCAGCCTGAGTTTTTTGTACGCTCTGGGACACCTCTAGGTTTTTCTGAACCTGGGCCCAGACTGTGCACAGTTCCCGATGAACGACCTCTACCTCGGGATTGATGGAACTACCAGGTGAAACGGAGGAGAACCGTGGATTAAACCCAAAATTACAAAAAAAAGTAGAGACCCCTGACGAGTTACTGACCCGGTTATTAAGGGAAAATTCGGCGAGGGGAATGAAAGAGACCCAATCAAATTGACAGTCAGAGACAAAACACCTTAAGTATTGTTCTAGAGATTGTTTAGTCCTCTCCGTTTAGCCATTGGTTTCAGGATGGAAGGCAGAGGAGAAGGACAGATCAATCCCCAACTTCATACAGAAGGCTCTCCAAAACAATGAAACAAATTGTACCCCTCTGTCCGAAACAATATTGACAGGGACCCCATGGAGACGCAGGATGTGTTTGACAAACAAGGTAGCCAACGTTTTGGCGTTGGGTAGTTTCTTGAGGGGCACAAAGTGGCACATCTTACTGAAGCGGTCCACCACCACCCACACCACCGACTTGCCTTGGGATGGAGGCAAATCGGTGATAAAATCCATGGAGATATGTGTCCAAGGTCTCTGGGGAATGGGCTACGAACGCAGTAAGCCCGCTGGTCGGGACCTGGGAGTCTTGGACCTAGCACAAACCTCACAAGCGGCGACGTAGGCCTTAACGTCTTTAGGCAACCCAGGCCACCAATAATTTCTGGTAATGAGGTGTTTGGTACCCAGGATGCCTGGATGGCCAGATAGTGCGGAGTCATGATTTTCCCTAAGTACCCTTAGCCGGAATTGCAGGGGAACAAACAGCTTGTTCTCAGGAAGGTTCCCGGGAGCTGCACCTTGATCAGCAGCAATATCAGAGACTAAATCAGAATCGATCGAGGAAATGATTATACCTGGAGGCAAAATACAAGCAGGATCTTCCTCCGAAGGAGGGCTGGCCATGAAGCTACGCGACAGTGCATCAGCCTTAATATTTTTAGACCCAGCCCTATAGGTAACCAAAAAATTGAATCTGGTAAAAAATAACGCCCATCGAGCTTGTCTCGGGTTTAGCCTCCGGGCAGATTCTAGGAAAACCAGATTCTTGTGGTCGGTAAGGACCGTTACCTGGTGCCTAGCCCCCTCCAGGAAGTGGCGCCACTCTTCAATTGCCCATTTAATGGCTAAGAGTTCACGGTTGCCAATATCATAGTTACTTTCAGTTGGCGAAAACTTCCTGGAGAAGTAGGCACAGGGGCGGAGATGGGTGAGGGACCTGGTACCCTGGGACAAGACAGCCCCCACTCCCACCTCAGATGCGTCAACTTCCACGATAAATGGCTCCATTTGGTTGGGCTGAACCAGCACCGGGCCGAGATAAAGCACTTCTTAAGGACCTCAAAAGCCTGGACAGCCTCAGGAGGCCAGTGGAGGAGATCAGCACCTTTGCGAGTGAGGTCCGTAAGTGGCTTAGCGATGACCGAGAAGTTAGCAATAAATCTCCTGTAATAATTAGCGAACCCAAAAAAACACTGTAACGCCTTCAGGGAGGCAGGTTGGACCCATTCCGGCACAGCCTGAACCTTGGCGGGGTCCATGCGGAATTCATGAGGAGTGAGGATTTGACCCAAAAATGGAATCTCCTGTACCCCAAACACACATTTTTCGGTTTTGGCAAACAGTTTGTTTTCCCGAAGGACCTGGAGCACCTTCCTGACATGCTCAATGTGGGAGGACCAGTCCTTGGAAAACACCAGTATGTCATCAAGGTACACTACCAGAAAAATCCCCAGGTAATTTCTCAAAATCTCATTTATGAAATTCTGGAAGACCGCAGGGGCATTACACAACCCAAAGGGCATGACGAGGTATTCGAAATGGCCTTCGGGCGTGTTAAACGCAGTCTTCCACTCATCCCCCTCTTTGATGCGAATAAGGTTATACGCCCCCCGTAGATCCAATTTAGAAAACCATTGGGCCCCCTGAACCTGATTAAAGAGATCAGGAATCAAAGGAAGGGGATACTGACCTTATTCAGGCTACGGTAGTCAATGCATGGCCTAAGACCACCATCCTTCTTCCCCACGAAGAAGAAGCCAGCACCTACCGGAGAAGAAGAGGGACGAATGTAACCCTTGGCCAGGGATTCCTGGATATACACTCTCATGGCTTCACGTTCGGGACAAGAAAGATTAAATATCCTACCCTTAGGAAGCTTAGCTCCTGGTACTAATTCGATAGCGCAATCGTATTCTCTATGAGGAGGTAACACTTCGGAGGCCTCCCTAGAGAAAACATCAGCGAAGTCCTGAACAAACTCGGGTAGCGTATTCGCCTCCTTAGGGGGAGAAATAGAATTAACAGAAAAACATGACGTACAACATTCATTACCCCATTTGGTTAGCTCCCCAGTATTCCAGTCAAACGTGGGATTATGCAACTGCAACCAGGGAAGACCTAGAACCAAATCGTACGATAATCCCTGCATCAACAGTACAGAGCATTGCTCCAAATGCATGGAGCCAACAAGGAGTTCAAAAACAGGGGTATGCTGTGTAAAATAACCATTAGCAAGAGGAGTGGAGTCGATACCCACTACCGGGACAGGTTTAGGCAAATCAATCAGAGGCATAGCAAGGGACATAGCAAATTCCACAGACATGATATTAGTAGAGGACCCTGAATCCACGAAGGCACTGCCGGTAGCAGACCTACCACCAAAAGAGACCTGAAAGGGAAGCAAGATCTTAGTACGTTTCCTATTTACGGGAAATACCTGTGCGCCCAAGTGACCTCCCCGATGATCACTTAGACGCGGAAGTTCTCTGGCTGCAATCTTACGCTTAGGACAGTTGTTCACTTGATGCTTGTCGTCCCCACAGTAGAAGCAGAGACCATTCTTCCTGCGGAATTCTCTACGTTGTTGGGGGGACACGGAGGCCCCGAGTTGCATAGGTATCTCTGAATCTTTCGGGGAGGAACGAAACAACGGAGCTTCGGGAGGCATCATGGGGGAGTCGGAGGAGAAAACACATAAACGTTCACGTTGTCGTTCCCTGAGACGTCGGTCAAGTCGTACCGCTAAAGCCATAACCTGGTCTAGGGAGTCAGAAGAGGGATAGCTAACTAGCAGGTCTTTCAGGGCATTCGACAGACCCAACCTAAACTGGCACCTTAAGGCAGGGTCATTCCACCGAGAAGCTACGCACCACTTCCGAAAGTCAGAGCAATATTCCTCAACAGGTCTCTTACCCTGACTTAAGGTCACCAGCTGACTCTCGGCAAAGGCAGTCCTGTCAGTCTCGTCATATATAAGTCCGAGAGCAGAAAAGAAACAATCAACGGAGGAAAGTTCAGGGGCGTCAGGAGCCAAGGAGAAGGCCCACTCTTGAGGCCATTTCTGGAGCCGGGACATAATTATACCCACCCGCTGGCTCACAGAACCTGAGGAATGAGGCTTTAAACGAAAGTGAAGCCTACAACTCTCCCAAAAGGAGAGAAAAGCCCTCCGGTCCCCTGAGAACCGGTCGGGCAACTTGAGGTGGGGTTCAAGAGGTGCGGTGAGTGGAACTACCAGGGTAGCATCAGGCTGGTTGACCCTCTGAGCCAGGGCCTGGACCTGTAGGGAGAGACCCTGCATTTGCTGAGCCAGGGTCTCACGGGGATCCATAGTGGTGTCAGGGACCTGGGTAGACTAGGTATGGGCTTGTGATTATGTAATGGCAGGGGGTAGGGAGACGGAGAAGTGAGCCCTAATCTACCTGCCACTCTGTCCCTGCCTACTTGCAACGACCCGCCCTAGGCGACGGGGTACAACTGGGCGGCGGTCCCTGCGCTCAGTAAGTGCACGACAAACACGACAAACATACAAAGGAACACAAGCAAGGAAAAGGGGCAGTTGCCCACGGCAACACCGTAAGCAACCAGAGTGGTGAACGAGCCGAGTCAAGCCAGGAGTGTGCGAGGTACAAAACAAAAAGCAGAAGAGTAGTCGGTAAGCCAGGGTCTGTATGGAGCAGGATCAAAAATAGCAGGAGCTGTAGCTGGGCCAGGAAACCACAAGGAAAGAATCACAAGCACCGAGGGACAGGAAGGGCAGGCTTAAATAGACCGAGGGCGGGAGCTAGCTGTGTCTGGCCAGGTTACGATAGGCTCTCCCACTCCTAAGCCTGCCAGCCTGAATGGTGGAAGCAGGAGTCAGTCTCAGGGATGTATTCTCAGGTGCTGACTGATTCGTTCTGGGAGTTAACCCCGAAGCTGTGCCTGGCAGATCCTTTACAATAACTACTATAATACTTTCCCCTATATACAAGAATATAACTTCTATAATACTGCCCCTATATACAATATAACTACTATAATACTGCCCCCTATGTACAAGAATATAACTACTATAATACTGCCCCTATGCACACTACCGTTCAAAAGTTTGGGGTCACCCATACAATTTTGTGTTTTCCATGAAAACTCACACTTATATTTTTCAAATGAGTTGCAAAATGACTAGAAAATATAGTCAAGACATTGACAAGGTTAGAAATAATGATTTTTATTTAAAATAATAATTTTCTCCTTCAAACTTTGCTTTCGTCAAAGAATGCTCCATTTGCAGCAATTACAGCATTGCAGACCTTTGGCATTCTAGCTGTTAATTTGCTGAGGTAATCGGGAGAAATTTCACCCCATGCTTCCAGAAGCCCCTAACACAAGTTGGATTGGCTTGATGGGCACTTCTTGCGTACCATACGGTCAAGCTGCTCCCACAACAGCTCTATGGGGTTGAGATCTGGTGACTGCGCTGGCCACTCCATTACAGATAGAATACCAGCTGCCTGCTTCTTCCCTAAATAGTTCTTGCATAATTTGGAGGTGTGCTTTGGGTCATTGTCCTGTTGTAGGATGAAATTGGCTCCAATCAAGTGCTGTCCACAGGGTATGGCATGGCGTTGCAAAATGGAGTGATAGCCTTCCTTATTCAAAATCCCTTTTACCTTGTACAAATCTCCCACTTTACCACCACCAAAGCAACCCCAGACCATCACATTACCTCCACCACTGGCGTAGCTATAGGGGTCGCAGCGGTCGCAATTGCGACCTGGCCCCGAAGCCAGGGGGGCCCACGGCCCCCCGCACCACATCAATAAAAAGTTACTATAGTAACTCGGGCCGCGGGCCCCTGTTACTATAGTAACATACTTTACTTACCTTCCTGGTTCCGGATCGCAGCGGAGGTCCTGAGGTCAGGCGCTGTGTGCAGTGCATGACGTCACCACGCTATGCGCTGCGCACAGCATCAAGACGACAGAACTCCCGCCGAGGCCGAAGAGGAAGGTAAGGTTTGCCCTGACTGGCGGGGACCGACTACCGGGACCCGCCAATCAGCTGTTTTGAAGGGGCCGCAGCACTCGTACGAGAGCTGCTCCCCTTCATTCCGGTCACACTGTGAATCCGTGTCGGCGATTCACAGTGTGAGTGAGTAGTGAAATGAAGGGGAAGCAGCTCTCGTACGAGTGCTGCGGCCCCTTCAAAACAGCTGATTTGCGGGTCCCGGGCGACACATCAGCTATTGATGGCCTATCCTGTGGATAGGCCATCAATGTTTAGGGACTGCACAACCCCTAAGCCTACGATGTAGCAGGCTTAGGGGCCCCATGAGACAGGATCACAGATTGTGTGATCCTGTCTGCTGGGCCCTGTATCTAAGCCAATCACATGGTAGGCTTAGATACATGGCCCATGTGTGATCTTGTCTGGTGGGCCCTGTATATAAGCCTACCACACTGTAGGCTTAGATACATGGCCCATGCGTGATCCTGTCTGCTGGGCCCTGTATCTAAGCCAATCACATGGTAGGCTTAGATACATGGCCCATGTGTGATCCTGTCTGCTGGGCCCTGTATCTAAGCCTACCACACTGTAGGTTTAGATACAGGGCCCCAGCACACAGTAATCTTATACTGTATAAGATTACTGTCTGCTGGACCCTGTATCTAAGCCTACGTTGTGGTAGGCTTAGATACAGGGTCCCACAGACAGTATCACACATGGGCCCTGTATCTAAGCCTAACACACGTGTTACTAATCATTTTTTGTGTGTTTTCTTACAGGTTCGGTCGTTGGACTACGTCGGATTCCAGGACTACTTCGATGACAGCTTTTTCTTTATTATCAATAAATTGGTTAATGAGGGTTGTGTGGGTTTTTTTTTTATTTCAATAAAATATTTTTTCTATGTCTTTGTGTTTTTTTTTTAACTATATTTCTACCGCCTTAGTAATGGCCGCCGGCTGATTGACAGCATCCATTGCTAAGGCGGGGCTTAGTGTTAGCCGGTGCAGAGGCCAACACTAACCCCCTTTATTACCCCGGTACCCACCACCACCAGGGGTGCTGGGAAGAGCCGGGTACGATCCAGTACCTGACCATCTGTAGAGATGGTCGGCCACTGGGGTGGCCGCAGGCTGGTATTATCAGGAGGGGAATGGCCAAAAACAGTGGCCCTTCCTACCCTGGTGATGCTAGGCTGCTGCTGCTTTATTGTATCTGGCTGGTTATGAAAAATGGGGGGGACCCCACGTCATTTAAAAAAAATATTTTGATACTGTCTGCTGGGCCCTGTATCTAATCATATCTTGTGTGATACTGTCTGCTGAGCTGTGTATCTAATCCTATCATGTGTGGTACTGTCTTCTGAGCCACTGTATCTAATCCTATCATGTGTGATACTGTCTGCTGAGCTGTGTATCTAATCCTATCATGTGTGATACTGTCTGCTCAGCCACTGTATCTAATCCTATCGTGTGTTACAGTCTGCTGGGCCACTGTATCTAATCCTATCATGTGTAATACTGCCTTCTGAGCCACTGTATCTAATCCTATCATGTGTGATACTGTCTGCTGGGCCCTTGTATCTAATCCTATCATGTGTGATACTGTCTGCTGAGCCACTGTATCTAATCCTATCATGTGTGATACTGCCTTCTGAGCCACTGTATCTAATCCTATCATGTGTGGTACTGTCTGCTGAGCCACTGTATCTAATCCTATCATGTGTGATACTGTCTGCTGAGCCACTGTATCTAATCCTATCCATAGTTGATAGGGTCGTAGTGCTATAGATATGCTATGCTGTCTCATATACACACTTTTTTTGGGGCGGACACATATGTATTGGGGCTATTTCCCTGACATTTTAAGCCCTGAGGGTATGTTCACACGGCAGCGTCTGTTACGGCTGAAATTACGGTGCTGTTTTCAGGAGAAAACAGCACCGTAATTTCAGCCGTAATGGCATGTGCAGGCGTCTTTCGCTGCCTCCATTACGGACGTAATTGGAGCTGTTTTTCTATGGAGTCCATGGAAAACGGCTCCATTTACGTCTGAAGAAGTGACAGGAACTTCTTTGACGCGGGCGTCTTTTTTACGCGCCGCCTTTTGACAGCGACGCGTAAAAAAAATGACCGTCGGCACAGAACATCGTAAGACCCGTTCAAATGCATGGGCAGATGTTTGCCAACGCTTTTGAGCCGCATTTTCGGACGTAATTCAATGCTAGAACGCCCGAATTACGTCCGTAAATAGGGTGTGTGAACCCAGCCTTAGTGACGCCCCTGGCTGCTAGTGCTGCATTGTTGGGTTACTTAGGAGACCCAGCGATGCAGCTGAAAGCTGCGGACCGACGGCCATGAGAAGTTTGCAGGGGGGGGGGGCCCAGTAAGAATTCTTGCATCGGGGCCCATGAGCCTTTAGCTACGCCCCTGACCTCCACCATGCTTGACAGATGGCGTCAGGCACTCTTCCAGCATCTTTTCAGTTGTTCTGCATCTCACAAATGTTCTTCTTTGTGATCCAAACACCTCAAACTTCGATTCGTCTTTCCATAACACTTTTTTCCAATCTTCCTCTGTCCAATGTCTGTGTCCTTTTGCCCATATTAATCTTTTCCTTTTATTAGCCAGTCTCAGATATGGCTTTTTCTTTGCCACTCTGCCCTGAAGGCCAGCATCCCGGAGTCGCCTCTTCACTGTAGACGTTGACACTGGAGTTTTGCGGGTACTATTTAATGAAGCTGCCAGTTGAGGACCTGTGAGGCGTCTATTTCTCAAACTAGAGACTCTAATGTACTTGTCTTGTTGCTCAGTTGTGCAGCGGGGCCTCCCACTTCTCTTTATACTCTGGTTAGAGCCTGTTTGTGCTGTCCTCTGAAGAGAGTAGTACACACCGTTGTAGGAAATCTTCAGTTTCTTGGCAATTTCTCGCATGGAATAGCCTTCATTTCTAAGAACAAGAATAGACTCTCGAGTTTCACATGAAAGCTCTCTTTTTCTAGCCATTTTGAGAGTTTAATTGAACCCACAAATGTAATGCTCCAGATTCTCAACTAGCTCAAAGGAAGGTCAGTTTTATAGCTCCTCTAGACAGCAAAACTGTTTACAGCGGTGCTAACATAATTGTACAAGGGTTTTCAAGTGTTTTCTAATCATCCATTAGCCTTCTAATACAGTTAGCAAACACAATGTACCATTAGAACACTGGAGTGATGGTTGCTGGAAATGGGCCTCTATACACCTATTTAGATATTGCATTAAAAACCAGACGTTTGCAGCTAGAATAGTCATTTAGCACATTAACAATGTATAGAATGTATTTCTGATTAATTTAATGTTATCTTCATTGAAAAAAAACTGTGCTTTTCTTGCAAAAATAAGGAAATTTCTAAGTGACCCTAAAATTTTGAACTGTAGTGTACAAGAATGTAACTACTATAATACTGCCCCTATTGTACAAGAATATAACTACTATAATACTGCCCCCTATGTACAAGAATATAACTACTATAATACTGCCCCCTATATACAAGAATATAACTACTATAATACTGCCCCCTATGTACAAGAATATAACTACTATAATACTGCCCCCTATGTACAAGAATATAACTACTATAATACTGCCCCCTATATACAAGAATATAACTACTATAATACTGGCCTCTATGTACAAGAATATATCTACTATAATACTGCCCCCTATATACAAGAATATAACTACTACAATACTGCCCACTAAATACATGAAAATTACTACTATAATACTGTACCCTATGTACAGGAATATAAATACTATATTACTGCCTCCTTTTACTATTCTAGACCACCAGGGATTTTCAAATTATGAGGAAAAACTCTAAAAATGGCAAAATGTAGGGATACTCTGCTTTTTTGCCTGTGCCCAATTTATTTATAAAACCAGCCCTGCTGCTATTAAACAAGATAACATCACTGCTATAAGGGTATGTTCACACGAGGGCGTCCGTTACGGCTGAAATTACGGGGGTGTTTCAGCCTGAAAACATCCCCGTAATTTCAGCCGTACCGGCATGTGCAGGCGCTTGAACGCCGCGTCAATTACGGCCGTAATTAGCGCTGCTATTCATTGGAGTCAATGAATAACGGCTCCAATTACGGCCAAAGAAGTGACAGGTCACTTCTTTGACGCGGGCGTCTATTTACGCGCCGTCATTTGACAGCGGCGCGTAAATATACGCCTCGTGTGAACAGACAAACGTCTGCCCATTGCTTTCAATGGGCAGATGTTTGTCAGCGCTATTGAGGCGCTATTTTCAGACGTAATTCGGGGCAAAAACGCCCGAATTACGTCCGTAAATAGGCCGTGTGAACATACCCTAATACTGCCCATTATGGACAAGGATATAACCAGTATGACCACCCAACTGCCTTTGGTGCTGTTTCAATCCCAATAGTCTGGCATATTGACTAATCCATCACCTGGTCCTGATTTTGTTGGATTTTTTTTAATCTAAACTTTAGAAGCAAAACATAATAAATGAGAGGATTTCTTCAAAGTTTTTAGCATTGAGGAAAATTGCACTGAACATTGTCTGATTGAGGGTGCAGCCACTACCTGCAGCGCCCAAGACCCCAGTTTGAACCTCTCTGAAAACTATTTTGCTGACATCAGAACGATATGATTGTCACTCAGTATGACATTAATTAGGACAGATGGAGAGAGGGAAAAATATTCCTTTCATCAAGACAACGAGGCCCGAATGGATTGCAATTAAGTCTTTTTTTTACAGGTCGGGGCCTAAATTTAACATTGGAATTATAAACAGCGGCAATGGTTCTTGACAATTAAAATATATTTACCCAAAGCCATATTGGACTTGATATAATAGTGGAAAACGGCAGCCCTAATTACACGAGGACTAGAAGCGTGGGCCAATAAAAATAAAACCCAATCTACCGCTTTTAATAAGGCCAAAATCCATTAACAAGGCCTTCTGCCAAATGTATGCAAAATGTGATCACGGTCCTGTCTGACACGTTCATGGATTACATTTTACTAACTTAGTCATGCCTTGGTTAAAACAACTTAAATTTTCTATTTATTTTTCTAGCAAAGTGCAATGTGGGAATATTTCAGAAGATAAATATTTAACATGTACAATACACTGCGGGATTTTCCTTCTCACATTTTGAAAATGACTGTAACTTTTTTGACTTGTTATAAAGCAGATGAGATCCCAGAATTCATTCAGGTTCACTTAGGTTTCAGCAACCAGGAAAAAAAATACCAGTAATTCATATTGTACAGAAATGATCTTGGAGAGCAACCCTGGTACATGATGTGGCAAGTCCTGAAAGGATTGAACAAAATAGACAAACCATTCATGATCAATGTCTGGAAAGGTTCTAGTGAGAATCTTTCAGATTTGGTTTCACATCACAAAAGCCAAAAGCATTTAAATGTAATTACAGCTATCATCCAAAATATTTGCTTCAGGGGTGACTAGGCTCACAAAGTTTATGATCATTAATAACTATTTTGGTGTCTACAAGATGGCGCGGTTGTTGAGATATTTTGTTATATACGCTAAAAATATTATTTGTGAACATAAAAGTGTCACGACTCACCAGAGAAATTGATCCTTGCACCGCAATCGGTTTTGCGCTGCTTAACTGAGGTGTCGGGTCTAAGGAATCTCCCAGTTTATTACCCTAGAACCCACGCAAGGGGGTATGGTCCTTCCTTGGCCGGATTCCCAAGTCATGGAGCCCATAGTAGTCACCGATTGGCAGCGGATGTGCTGTTAGCAACGTCTGGAGAAAATAAAGCAGCGAAGTCTAAAAGAAAGCCAGAGGTCGTTACAAGGAGAATGGACAATGATGCTTCAAACCACAGGAAAAGCCAGAGACGTAACTAAGAGATGAGGCAGTAATTTATTTGTTTGAGGGTATTTTCACACGCTTAGCAAAAAACGTCTTAAAATATGGAGCTGTTTTCAAGGGAAAACAGCTCCTGATTTTCAGACGTTTTTAAGCCACTCGCTTTTTTCGCTGCTTTTTTTACTGCCGTTTTTGGAGCTTTTTTTCAATAGAGTCTATGAAGAACGGCTCCAAAAACGTCCCAAGAGGTGAGCTGCACTTCTTTTTTGCGGCCGTTTTTTTACGGGCCTGTTTTTCAAAACGGCTGCGTAAAAACACGGCCCATCGGGACAGAACGACGTATTTCCCATTGAAATCAATGGGCAGATGTTTGGAGGCGTTCTGCTTTCCGATTTTTCGGGCGTTTACGGCCCGAAAAATGTCCGAAAATGGGCCGTGTGAACATACCCTAAGGATGGACAACCAATACCAGGCGACAGTACCTAAGTGAGTAAGATGATGGCATAAATCCAGAGGTGAAGCAAAGGTCAAGATCATGGTCAAAATGCAGAAAAGACACCCCCTAGTAGTTGTAATAGTGGGGTGCGACGTTGGAGACCCCGCAGGGATGTTGTGGGGAGAGATGAAACAAAGCAGTAAGTTAGAGTGCCAACTTTTAACTTATACTTATGCTCTAATAAAGTATATGCCTAAGAATTTTACATGCATAAACAGTAATGTATGGGAATGTACAGATATTCCAATAAATTACAGTTAAAAATAAATGATCAAAAGTAAACAAAAAAAGTTAAACAAAATTAAATAAACATAATGCAAATAAAAAAAATAATGCATCAAATACACACAATTAAATAAACTCATTTTTTAAATGAATTTTTTATTAAACAAATATAATAAAAATATATATACCTATTTGGTATCCCTGTAACAACCTGTTTTATTAGGCTTATTATTGGTCAACGGTGTAAAGAAATAAAAAAAATAGCTATTTTAATGTATTGCGCCACTGTAACAAATTAAAGGGTAACTAAACTTTCAACAAACTTCTGACATGTCATAGTGACATGTAAGAAGTTATGATTGGTGGGTGTCTGAGCACTGAGACCCCCACCAATCGCTAAAACGAAGCTGCAGAAGCGCTCTTGTTTGAGCGCTGAGCTGCTTTGTTTCTGATCTGCTTTTTTCGGAAAGCCGATGTAGCGGTGTACGGGCTCATAGACTTTCTATTGAGTCCATAAACTGCTACATTGATTTCCGGAAAATGCAGAACAGAAACGAAGTGGCTCAAGACGTCGTTTTAGGGATTGGTGGGAGTCTCAGTGCTCGGATCCCCACCAATCAAAACTTATGACATGTCACTATGACATGTCAGAAGTTCGTTGAACGTTTAGTTACCTTTTAATATAAAGTACATTTTATTTTATATGTAATCCAAAATGATGCCTAAAAATTCTACAAAATATTTTGCAGAAAAATAGACTTCAAAAATGGAAAAAAATATTATGGTTAACAAGATGTGGGGAAAAATAAATAAATAAAACAAATTATCCCATAAAATTTATTTTTAAAATATTCCAGTTTTCATACTGGCCACTGTAGCAGTCACAACTACAGCTTTGCTGTATAAACTGGTACAGAATAAGCAGAGTGATCTTCTTTTCATTACAGGCAGGATCCGACAGGCTTACCAGAGCACCAGAGGTTCCTCCGGTAAGCCCAGGATCTGACACAATACTGAGCCTTGTGTGCAGCAGAAAACAACCCTATTTAGACCTAACTTTGGAGCCATTAATTTGCCACTATAGTCTAGTGCTATGCCAAACAACAACACAGCTTGCATCCTTTTGGCCAAAATCATCACTAATACCCCAGGTATTTTTCATTATTACGTATATTCGCTTCTCTTGGACACAGCCGGGTCTTTGATGCTGCGAGAGCATGGTGTGTTGTTGTTTGGCATAGCAAGCAGGGTAGCCCGCTCTATGAACTATCAAGGCGTCACAAATAGGCTTCTACCTGGCTATACACGTTGTGCCTCATGACGTACACACTATCCCTCCATGTTTCACACACTTGCACCCCATTACTCATTTATTTCTATTGAGGCACTTCACTTATTACTGCCCCCTATATTTCACTTATAGTATTACACTTGCACATACACTATTCATTTATTATTTCTTACTACACATCCCATGCACCACACACACCACTCCCCTCAAGACTAGTGGGAGTGGCTATTATTATTTAAAGCACCTGCTCACTCTCCTTCATCAGCGTTTCTGACCTGGCTGTGTCCATTTGTAAGTATGACCTTTTTCGGTGTTTTTGTATATATGTCCCCTTGTTTTTATCGGTTTTGTCTGTGCATCAGGAACATTCAGTTCCAGTTAAGGAGTTAGGGACTCGCAAGTCTGGGGATCCTTGTCGTGGATTGCGAGCTTGTGTCCTTTTGGCCAAAATCATCACTAATACCCCAGGTATTTTTCATTATTACGTATATTCGCTTCTCTTGGACACAGCCGGGTCTTTGATGCTGGGAGAGCATGTTGTGTTGTTGTTTGGCATAGCAAGCAGGGTAGCCCGCTCTATGAACTATCAAGGCGTCACAAATAGGCTTCTACCTGGCTATACACGTTGTGCCTCATGACGTACACACTATCCCTCCATGTTTCACACACTTGCACCCCATTATTCATTTATTTCTATTGAGGCACTTCACTTATTACTGCCCCCTATATTTCACTTATAGTATTACACTTGCACATACACTATTCATTTATTATTTCTTACTACACATCCCATGCACCACACACACCACTCCCCTCAAGACTAGTGGGAGTGGCTATTATTATTTAAAGCACCTGCTCACTCTCCTTCATCAGCGTTTCTGACCTGGCTGTGTCCATTTGTAAGTATGGCCTTTGTCGGTGTTTTTGTATATATGTCCCCTTGTTTTTATCGGTTTTGTCTGTGCATCAGGAACATTCAGTTCCAGTTAAGGAGTTAGGGACTCGCAAGTCTGGGGATCCTTGTCGTGGATTGCGAGCTTGCGTCCTTTTGGCCAAAATCATCACTAATACCCCAGGTATTTTTCATTATTACGTATATTCGCTTCTCTTGGACACAGCCGGGTCTTTGATGCTGCGAGAGCATGGTGTGTTGTTGTTTGGCATAGCAAGCAGGGTAGCCCGCTCTATGAACTATCAAGGCGTCACAAATAGGCTTCTACCTGGCTATACACGTTGTGCCTCATGACGTACACACTATCCCTCCATGTTTCACACACTTGCACCCCATTATTCATTTATTTCTATTGAGGCACTTCACTCATTACTGCCCCCTATTTTTCACTTATAGTATTACACTTGCACAAACACTATTCATTTATTATTTCTTACTACACATCCCATGCACCACACACACCACTCCCCTCAAGACTAGTGGGAGTGGCTATTATTATTTAAAGCACCTGCTCACTCTCCTTCATCAGCATTTCTGACCTGGCTGTGTCCATTTGTAAGTATGGCCTTTTTCGGTGTTTATGTTCTATATATAGATGCAGGGTGGGCCATCAGAAACATTTCCTATGGTGTGCCCATGGAACCCTAGTCTGAGACTTATAAGAGGGTGGACGAGTTACTGACAGCTCTGTTGTACTGCTGTAGGAATGGATAAGGCAGGATAGCAGCACTATACACACAAATCTCTGTATGCGGGTCCCCACCACTCCCTGGTGTCTTGTCTGGGGGAAGGGGCATACTCTGTCACTTCCTGGAGACTAATAATCTATGACATTTTGTCTGACATTAAAGAGGCTCTGTCACCACATTATAAGTGGCCTATATTGTACATGAGGTGATCGGCGCTGTAATGTAGATTACAGCAGTGTTTTTTATTTAGAAAAACAATCTTTTTTGACTGAGTTATGACCTATTTTAGCTTTATGCTAATGAGTTTCTCAATGGACAACTGGGCGTGTTTTACTATATGACCAAGTGGGCGTTGTACAGAGGTGTGTATGACGCTGACCAATCAGTGACCAATCAGCGTCATACACTTCTCTCCATTCATTAACACTGCAGATAGCGATATAGCTATATTGCTATGTGCAGTCACATAAACACACTATAACGCTACTCATGTGTCATTACAATGAATATACATTACCTCCAGCCAGGACGTGATGTGTATTCATTCTCCTGACCACTTCTGTAGCGTCTCTGTGAGCTACAGCATAGCAGGCGTAGTCTCGCGAGATTACGCTGTAAGCTGTCATTCACAGCAAGATCTCGCTGTGCTGTGCTGTAGCTCACAGAGATGCTACAGAAGGGGTCAGGAGAATGAATACACATCACGTCCTGGCTGGAGGTAATGTATATTCATTGTCATGACACTGTAGTAATGTTAGTGTTTGTGTATGTGGCAGCACATAGCGATATAGCTATATCGCGATCTGCAGTGTAAATGAATGGAGAGGAGTGTATGACGCTGATTGGTCACTGATTGGTCAGCGTCATACACTCCTCTGTACAACGCCCACTTGGTCATATAGTAAAGCACGCCCATTGAGAAATTTATTAGCATAAAGCTAATATAGGTCATAACTCCGTCAAAAATGATCGTTTTTCTAAATAAAAAACACTGCTGTAATCTACATTACAGCGCCGATCACATCATGTAAAATATAGGCCACTTATAATGTGTTGACAGAGCCTCTTTAACTCCCATTCATTACAGCTGCCATAAAGCACACACACCCTGCTGCACTGTCTGTAAATACAAAACAGGACGGAAGTGTGAATCTCCAATATGGCCGGCCACAGGGAAATTAAAAAAAAAATAGATACAAAATTAAAAAAAAAAAAAAAAAAAGGCAAAAAAGAACAAATACATTATTTATTTTTTTAACGAATTTTGTTTAAATGAGAAATTCACTTTCAAGTCAAACCTTAGCCTTGTCCTGAAGGGGTAATAAACCAAGTCCCTGCATTGAGGGTTCTCTAAGTTTGATTTCAGTGTATGTTTAGAGGGACAGGTAGAAGCCTATTTGGGGGACTGGCTAACAGAAAAATTAGCCCTAAAAGATCCAATATTTCCGACAAGCATACATGAGACTACGTATTTGTGAGAGCTACTTACTGTCCAAGAAACTGACGGAAGGAGACGTCAAGAACAGCTGACAGTTACTGCTCATAAGGATTTAGGAGCAGTCATGTCTTCGCTTTTTTTTAACTGTCTTTGCCTCTGAGGTGACAAAATGAGATGAAAAGAGGAGACGTTCCCTGAAATGGGTTAAACTAAACCCTCATGTTTAGTATTCGTTAAATTGCTCCACCAACTGTATAACATTGTATACTAAGCTGTTTTTTGAGCAAAGAATTAAAGAATTGGTCAATAATTGTGTCAAATTATATTAAACCGCCCATTACAAGATCTTGTAGAATTAGTTTTTGTAAATACAGAGTTGCCTGAGAATCTGTTTTTGCCACTGCGCCTGAAGCTGACCATAGATGAGTGATTTGTCTTCTGAACGACTTGTTGTTCACAGTTGGTCTGCGAAGGTTGTCATTTTTATTAGACAATTCTTCAAGTCAAAATGATAAATCGCTAATCGAGCTCTGCCTTGATCTATGGCCGGGTCTGGGCTTCTTTTGATAGGACGCAGGTGTGTTGTGTGGTACAAAAGACTTTCCAACAACTGCACCCGTCAACGACTGAAGAAATCCAAAATGGCAGATTAACGTTTCTGCCTTCGGTTGACCCCTGTCACGTTTGCTCTTGTCACAAAAAGGTGCCGACAGTCAGCAGAAAATCGGCTGTCTAAAATGTCTAGTTTATGGTCACAGAGAGTATCTGGCACATGATCTCCACAGAACATCCCTAAAGATATCTTTGCTTCACTCAAGTCTACCACACCTTGATTTTCCATGAGTAACATACTGTATGTGCAGAATGAAGTCAATTGCTGATGCTCAGAGGATACAGGAAAATTTTATCTGATCATCCCAATCTGAATTTTCATTGGCAGTCTTGTGACTAAGGTTTGCCATACACATTAGATACCTGTCAGCCGACAACTATTTCTCCCGATTCCCCGAACACATGCACACTTGACTCGGCGAGCGTGTGTGTGTTCTGACTGGGGAAAGGACTAAGCCGCTGCCAGATGCCTCTTGCATTGACTTATCTCCTCTGAGAACAACAGGATCAGGCATGGTGAAATCCATCTTTTTCTTCCCCAACATCTGCTGTCAGGAAGGAAGCAGGAGGCCCCCTTACATATTAAAATGAGATGGTCGGCCAAACATTAATCTAATGTGTATGGGAACCTTAAAGGTGGGCGGCAGAAGAGCAGACACTAATTATGACTGATGGGACATCTCCCTATCCTCATGTTCCTTATGAACTTTCTGGACATTCCACATATTTCTCCAGCTTTATGTGACTGGTGGCGCCTTTTCTATCCTTTTCTCTGAGATTCATTATAGAGAGATTTTTTAAAACGTGGAGAAACTTAGAAGTTTCAACCATCAGAATCATTGGGTTCCTCAGGGGAGTAGCTATAGCTATACACAAGGAAACTCTGGCTTGTAAGACACAGTATTACAATTGGCAGATGGCAGGTGGGGGCCCTGGTACAGATTTTGCATTGGGCCCCGGGAGCTTCAAGTTATGTCTTTCCCTGATTGTTGGATCAGATTGGGCTGAAATTGGCCAGTCCAAGAGTATTTTTGTGATGCAATCCCATATCTGCTGTTAAAAACATTGTCACTAGAGGGCAAACACTTGTAACACATTCTTTGCAGGAAACTTCCTTTCTCGAGTCACAATATTCTTGGCAACTTCACTTAATGGAAGCCTCTTATATTAGGTGCTAATATATAACTTCGCTGCAAATGCATAATATATATTGTTGCCATTGCTTATATGACAAAATGACTTTGTTTTGGATTTCATAGTCGCTCAGTATTGATTGGTCGGTCACAAATTTTTTTTTTGGTTAAGGCATTAATCAGAAATCTTGATATAATTCCTGCGATTAACACCAATTTCTGTTTTTCTTAATACGGTGTTATGCCAAAGAAACATGAGCTAGTTGGACAACGTGTTCATTACGCACTTTCTGGAATAAGAGCTTTACTAAATGCGCAACTAGACATGGGTGAAGACAAGTTGGAGAAAAAAAGAATAAAAATTACAGAAAACATGTTTATATAGCACAAATCATGGCATGTAAACTGTCTTAGATCATGCCTCCGGGGCGTAGCCTGTCGCCTCTGAAATTAATTATATTCGATCTGCCAGAAACAATAAAAAACACAGGTTGTCATTTGATTTTGCGAGTTAGGAGTGGCTGGACCATTGTTCCCATGTGATTAGCAGAAGGTCTCATTACAACTGGATTTTAAAGGAAAAATCATTATTAACTTACGGTTTTGTATTGTGTCATATAGGATGAAAAATAATTAAACTTTCCAATATGGCTAAGCCTTATAATTTTGATAACTCTAAAATAATGCATAGGATCTTAATTGTAAGGCTACGTTCACACCTGCATTGTGACATTCCTTTGTTCTGCTCTGTCATAACAAGGGAATAACGGAAGCATCCGTTCCGTTGCACAATGGGCACCGCCGGCTGCCGACCGAACCCATTGTCTTCAGTGGGTTCCGTTGGCTTTCCGTCGGGGTGTCCGTGATTTTACCGGGTCTACAGTAATCTCCGGTAATCCCTGCCGGATCTGCGGCGGAGGCCCCTAATGAAGCCTCCAACGTAGTCATTAAAGTGTTAATCTCCTATACATTAATAACTTTTAATAGGTCAGTGAGAGCCATATAGCAAGTAAAAATGGCAAAGCGTCTACTAAAGGAGGAAGTGGCCACCAGAATTTTGAGATTTATGCTATGACCAGAACCAGGACTCTGTACAGCAGACATAAAGCACCAATGTCCACTGGAGTGTATTGCAGCTTTACTCTAGCTGTAAGTTCTCCTGGAATTTAAAGGGGTTTTCCAGATATTTGCATTGATGGAACTCTTTGCAGCAAGATGATGTGATAGTTCAAGAGAAGTCTGAATTTCATAAAGCTTTAATATTACAAGTAATAGGTATAAGATCAATGAGATGTATCTTTAATTCATTCTGATGGCTATATTAGTCAGGAATGAACCCCCCCCCCCTCTCCCCGAAAAAAATGGGGCATTTGGCAACTACTTTATATTGGTTTTTACCTTTCACTGGATCAACACTTAGAATTATAGGTTAAACTCAATGGACCCGTGTCATTCTTCCAACATTACTATTGTACTATGGTGTATATTTAGGATAGGCCATTATTGTGTGACTGGTACTGCAAATAAATGGGGCTTATCTTCAGAACCACTGATGCATCTAGTGCAATAGTGGAGGGGCTGTGGCACTGCCATAATTCCTGAAAAAACTCTCATTCTGATGATTGAACATCCTAAAGACGCACCTTTTTGGAAAACCCCTTTAAGATTTTATTTAAAAACAAACAGGCTTTATTCTAGATAGAAATTAGTTGTTTTAATACTGCCAAGTCTATTTGTTTCTTCCTGTCCTCTGCTCAGTGCTAAATATCTGAGACAGACTGGTCTGTATAGTTACTAGGGACTCACTGCCTAACAACCAGGGTAGCTATAGAAACTAATCTGAACCAGCGGCTCAACTCAAAGATGCATTAGCACCACATTCATTACAGATATTGTAGAAAAAAATCTTGGTACCAGCAAACCAGGTTGTTTTGTTCAGGAACAGCGCCACACTTGTCAATGGGCTGTTTCTGGTATCGCAGCTCACCCCCATAAAAGTTAGGCCCTTTTCACTATGTTTATTATCTGCATTTGACGTATACGCTGGAAAAGCTCCCGACGTATACGTTAAACCGAGGCTATGACGGATGTCTAATCGTGCCATCCATCACACATAGACTATTATGGAAAACATTTAACAAATACATCATGAACTCTCATGACCTTTTCATGATGTATCTGTAAAACGGATGCCATAATAGCCTATGGGGGATGGTTGGCACCTTTAGACATCCGTTACAGGCATCCATCATCCATAGACTCTTATGGCATCTGATTAACATAAACGCTAATAAAAAGCTCATGATGTATACGTCTAATGGATGCCTGTGACAAATGCCATGCGGCGGCATCCGTCACCCATAGTCTCCCATGTTATACGTTGTTTTGCTGGATGCCTCTACATGGAATAGTACAGTCTGCTGTGATATTCCATACAGCAAAAAACAAACAAAAAAAAAAAAAACAATATCCCTGACGTATACCGCACAATGGAGGCCAAAAAAATGGTTATAATAAAAAAAACATATACTTATAACACCACCTACAACCAAAAACAACCAACCAATAAATCAGACTTTAAAGGGGTCATCTGTGTAATGATGGGGGTAAGGAAACAGACAAGTGAGCCCTAATCTACCTGCCACTCAGTCCCTGCCTACTTGCAACGACCCGCCCTAGGCGACGGGGTACAACTGGGCGACGGTCCCTACGCTCAATAAGTGCACGACAGACAACAGATAAGGGTACACAGAAGCAAGGGAAAAGGGGCAGTTGCCCACGGCAACACCGTGAGCAACGAGAGTGGTGAACGAGCTGAGTCAAACCAGGAGTGTACGAGGTACCAAACGCAGAGCAGGAGAGAAGTGAACAAGCCGAGTCAAACCAGGAGTGTTCGAGGTACCAAACGCAGAGCAGGAGAATAGTCGTAAGTCAGGGTCAATATGAAGCAGGGTCAAATTGTTCAAGAAGCTGCAGCAGGGCCAGGAAACAAAACGAGAAGAATCACAAGCAAGGAGGAACAGGAAAGGCAGGTATAAATAGACAGAGGGCGGGAGCTAGCTCCGTCTGGCCAGGCTGTGATAGGCTCTCCCACTCCTAAGCCTGCCATCCTGAGAGGTGGAAGATGGAGTCAGTCTCACAGACATAGACTCAGGTGCAGACTGATTACCTATGGGCGTGGATACAGAAGCTGTGCCTGGCAGATCCTTAACAATCTGATTTAGAAAACACCTTTTTCCAATAACTATTAGGGAATTCTTAATTAAAAGAAGGCGGATGTGGGGAGTGGTTACAAAGATCATCTCACGCTCTGGGGAACCTGCACATCATCCGTGCATTACTCGTATAGCCAATAGATTGCAATAGAAACTGTGATAATGCTGCAGGGAATTCAACACTTGCTGCCTGGTTCTCCCGCAGATATCATATGATTGCTGGGTGTCTCAGAAGTGGGCTATCCTGATATCAGCTTATTGTTCGGTGACCCATCTAACAAAAGAGATTGTATAACCCCTTCCCTTCCTGTGATGTATTATTACCTTGCGGGAACTATGCAATTCCTGAAAACTGACGTAACAATAAGTCACGGTGAGGGTATGTTCACACGGCCAAATTTCAGACGTATACGAGGCGTATTATGCCTCGTTTTACGTCTGAAAATACGGCTCCAATACGTCGGCAAACATCTGCCCATTCATTTGAATGGGTTTGCCGACGTACTGTGCAGACGACCTGTTATTTACGCGTCGTCGTTTGACAGCTGTCAAACGACGACTCGTAAAAATACAGCCTCGTCAAAAGAAGTGCAGGACACTTCTTTCAGACGTTTTTGGAGCTGTTTTCTCATAGACTCCAATGAAAACAGCTCCAAAAACGAGTTGGTAAAAAAATGAGTTGGTAAAAATGCGAGTTGGTAAAAAAACGTCTGAAAAGCAGGGTCTGTTTTCCCTTGAAAACAGCTCTGGATTTTCAGACGTTTTGGTTGACTACGTGTGAACATACCCTGAGGCTGGGTTCACACGACCTATTTTCAGACGTAAACGAGGCGTACTATGCCTCGATTTACGCCTGAAAATAGGGCTCCAATACGTCGGCAAACATCTGCCCATTCATTTGAATGGGTTTGCCGACATACTGTGCAGACGACCTGTAATTTACACGTCGTCGTTTGACAGCTGTCAAACGACGACGCGTAAAAATACAGCCTCGTTAAAAGAAGTGCAGGAGACTTCTTTGGACGTTTTTGGAGCTGTTTTCTCATAGACTCCAATGAAAACAGCTCCAAAAACGGACGTAAAAAACGCCGCGAAAATGGCGCGAAAAACGCCGCGAAAAATGTGAGTTGGTCAAAAAACGTCTGAAAAGCAGGGTCTGTTTTCCCT
Organism: Rhinoderma darwinii; assembly: GCF_050947455.1. Taxonomy (NCBI): domain Eukaryota; kingdom Metazoa; phylum Chordata; class Amphibia; order Anura; family Rhinodermatidae; genus Rhinoderma; species Rhinoderma darwinii. The sequence continues at coordinate 36,269,699 of NC_134691.1, read as the reverse complement.
TGAAAACAGCTCTGGATTTTCAGACGTTTTTGGTCACTACGTGTGCACATACCCTTATGGAGCGGGCACGGCTCCTTACTTGGGATGCCAGATGTATTATACAGCCGACACCCGCTGTAAAATTAGGGATCGAATGGAGAACTCTGATCCCAGCTGTTTAACCCCTTAGATGCCATATACAATGCTGACCGCGGCATCTAAGTGGTTATGCAGAGGTTGGAGACTTGCTTTGTCCCCCATCGGCTCCCCTCTGACGCAACAGTGGCCCCCAGGTCTACCTTGTACATAAGCCTATTAGGCCCTGCAAATAGCTTGCCTGTCAGTGTAAAACTGACATGAATATTACATATTACAGAAGTATTGCAATGTATTATAGAAGCGATCAAAGGATTGCATGTTCAAGTCCTTTACTGAAACTAAAAGAATGCTAAGTTCAAAAAAGATTTTGAAAAATAAAAAAAAATTACAAGAACAAAATAAAACATACATAATTGGTACTACTGCATCCGTAATCACCCGTACGATGGAATTAACAGAATATTTATCCCAAACAGTAAACACTGTAAAAAAAAAACGCTAAAAAACAATGCCAATATTGTTGCTTTTTGTTCATCCCGCCAAATGATATTAAGAGATCAAAAAGTCACATGTACTCCAAAATGGTACCAATAAAAAAATTACACGTTAGCCAACAAAAAAGAAACCCTTGTGAAACTCCTTCGAAAAACTAATTATTTTGTAAAAAAAAGTGTTTTTACTGTGCAAACCTAGAAAAACATAAAAAACTATATACGTTTGGTATCGCCATGATAGTAAAGACCTTTAGAATAGAGCTATTATGTTATTTATACTGCACAATGACTGCCGTAAAAACAAAATCCAAAAAACCAATGGTGGAATTGCGTTTTTTATTTTTACTGCCCCACCGAAAAAAAAATTATAAAATGTATACAATACATTATATATACCCCAAAATGGTGTCATTAAAAAGTATATCTGGTCCCGCCAAAACAAGCCCTCATATGGCTGAGTCAACAAAAAATAAAAAAGTTATGGTATTTGAAATGCAGAGATGGAAAAATTAAAAAAATCGCTGGGTCTTGACAGCTAAAACTGGCTGCGTCAATAAGGGGTTAAAGAGGACAACCACCTTTAGAAACCCAAAATATGGACTGAAGTTACCCCGTTCTCCTAGTAATACGGTAGGATTTTCTTCAGCCATGTAATAGGGAGTTGAATTGTCCTTTAAAATGAATGAATCGTTAAATATATTGGTTTGTCCTTTATATTTTATGGCCACATTGTTTAGTAAGTTTTGTCTGGAAAAAATGAGCTGATGTCTGTTTAGTGATGTCATTAATGTTTTGCCAAATTCTGTGTAATTCTAATTCTTTTAATATTCTCATTAATTTCCTGAGACGTAAATCAATAGTATGAAATAATAATTCCAGGCCCAGAAGGGCATAGAAAAAAGTTTCTTATTAATTCAGAGACATGAGCTCAGATTCTATAAAAAAAAATTATAGTTATCGGGCATTGAATTTTTTCTATTTGAATAAAAAAAGAGAAAGAACACTCTCAGTAATATCTTGAAGCTAATGGATATAAAACATGACATGAAGTGATCACCCCGGATCGCCAAGCATGATAGGCTCAGCACAACATTCTCACCAAAATCTTCTTTTTCCAGATCTTTGGACCAATCATTTTAGCATGATATAATAAATAATGTTCTTACACTGTGATCCTCCAGAACTTAATTTTTGCTTATAAATGGTCAAGCCCTTACTGGAGCACCAGCCTTTAGACCAGGGGTCTCAAGCACGCGGCCCGCGGGCCGCATGCGGCCCCTGGGGCTGTCATCTGCGGCCCGCGGGACACAGAGCCGCTAGTATCGGCTCTGCTCCGAGACTCTGGAATTCCCTGACATCGCTGTCCACATATGAACAGCGATGTCTGGGGATTACCCAGAGCCGGAGTCCCGAACAGAGCGCTGGTGTCGGCTCTGCTCCGGGACTCTGTGGAATTCCCTGACATCGCTGTCCACATATGAACAGCGATGTCTGGGGCTTCCCCAGAGCCGGAGTCCCGAGCAGAGCGCTGGTGTCGGCTCTGCTCTGGGACTCTGTGGAATTCCCTGACATCCCTGCCCATATATGGACAGTGTGTCAGGGTCTTGCCCAGAGCGGAGCAGAGCGCTGGTGTCGGCTCTGCTCTTGGACTCTGTGGAATTCCCTGACATCGCTGTCCACATATGAACAGCGATGTCTGGGGCTTCCCCAGAGCCGGAGTCCCGAGCAGAGCGCTGGTGTCGGCTCTGCTCCTGGACTCTGTGGTATTCCCTGACATCGCTGTCCACATATGAACAGCGATGTCTGGGGCTTCCCCAGAGCCGGAGTCCCGAGCAGAGCGCTGGTGTCGGCTCTGCTCCGGGACTCTGTGGAATTCCCTGACATCGCTGCCCATATATGGACAGTGTGTCAGGGTCTTGCCCAGAGCGGAGCAGAGCGCTGGTGTCGGCTCTGCTCCTGGACTCTGTGGTATTCCCTGACATCGCTGTCCACATATGAACAGCGATGTCTGGGGCTTCCCCAGAGCCGGAGTCCCGAGCAGAGCGCTGGTGTCGGCTCTGCTCCGGGACTCTGTGGAATTCCCTGACATCGCTGCCCATATATGGACAGTGTGTCAGGGTCTTGCCCAGAGCGGAGCAGAGTGCTGGTGTCTGCTCTGCTCCTGGACTCTGTGGAATTCCCTGACATCGCTGTCCACATATGAACAGCGATGTCTGGGGCTTCCCCAGAGCCGGAGTCCCGAGCAGAGGGCTGGTGTCGGCTCTGCTCCGGGACTCTGTGGAATTCCCTGACATCGCTGTCCACATATGAACAGCGATGTCTGGGGCTTCCCCAGAGCCTGAGTCCCGGGCAGAGCGCTAGTACAGGCTCTGCTCCGGGACGCTGCGGAATTCCCTGACATATCTGCCCATATATGGACAGTGTGTCAGGGTCTTCCCCAGAGTGGAGTCCCGGTCAGAGCGCTATTATCGGCTCTGCTCCGGGACTCTGGGGAAGCCTCTGACATCGCTGTCCATACATCGACAATGATGTCAGGGGCTTCCGCAGAGCAGGAGTCTCAGTGATGTCAGGAGCACAGCTGGAGTCCCAGGAAGAGCCTACTAGCGCTCTGCCTGGGACTCCAGCTCTGGGCAAGCCCCTGACATCACTGGGGCAGCCTCTACAGAGGGCACTGGGGCAGCCTCTACAGAGGGCACTGGGGCAGCCTCTACAGAGGGCACTTTGGCAGCCTCTACAGAGGGCACTGTGGCAGCCTCTACAGAGGGCACTGTGGCAGCCTCTACAGAGGGCACTGTGGCAGCCTCTACAGAGGGCACTGTGGCGTTATCTACAAGTGGGTGTGTGACAGTATCTGAAGAGGACACTGGCATTATCTAGGGGTGTGTTGCATTATCTACAGAGGGCACAGTGGCCTTATCTACAGAGGGCACTGTGGCCTTATCTACAGAGGGCACTGTGGCCTTATCTACAGAGGGCACTGTGGCCTTATCTAGGGGTGTGTTGCATTATCCACAGAGGGCACTACGGCAGCATCCACAGAGAGCACTGCGGCAGCATCCACAGAGGGCACTGCGACAGCATCCACAGAGGGCACTGCGGCAGCATCCACAGAGGGCACTGCGGCACTATCTAAAAAGGGGCTGCCCAATCTTGACATGTGTGCTAACTGAGCCGCCGGACTGCGTTTGGTGACACTTAAACTGGAAAGCTGGATTGTTGAAATAAAAACGTGGAGAAATATCTCAAATTTTAAACCTAGCGCTATTATTATAGTAATGTAGTATTATTATTCTAGTAATGTAGTGTTATAGTAGTTCAAATAACTAATTGATTAACAATAATTTTGTATTGTATCAAATTTGAAAGTAATGCGGCCCGTCAACTTCCCATTTTTTCTATATGCGGCCCACTTACCCGGCCGAGTTTGAGACCCCTGCTTTAGACCATTGATGACCAAATCTGGAACTCAAGATCTGCCAGCATTGCCTGATTTTCAGTTCTCTTCACAGACTAAAGCTTAAGGCTTCGTTCACATCTGCATCGGAGGAATCAATGAACGCAAATCAAATGGAAACCATAGCTTTCCGTTAGCATTACCATTTACTTCAATGGTAACGCTTCCATTGCTAATGGTTTCCGTTTGTCTCCATCCCGTAAAGTTTCCATTTTTTTAGCAGAAACAATAGCATAGTCGACTATGCTATTGATTTCGCCGAAAAAACGGAAACCTTGTGGAACGGAGACAAACAGAAACCATTAGCAACGGAAACGTTGCAATTGAAATCAATGGTTATGCAAACGGAAAGCTATGGTTTCCATTCATGGGTTCCCCTGACGGAAAGGTCTGACAGAACCCATGAAGATGTGAACGAAGCCTTATTCAGACGCGTAAATCACCCAAGTGACGGACGTTTTGTTTTAATGTCCATTACATGGGTGCGTGTATTTCTATAGGGCTATTCAAGTGGCTGTTGTTTTAATGGACTGTGTGAAGGGTCCGTAAAAAAATAGGAAATGTACTATTTTTGTCAGTTTTCATGGATCCCTCAATCAGGGCCGGCCTTAGGCTACAGGGTGCCCTGTGCGGAATTGTCCTTTTGTGCCCCCCACTCCATTTATTATTGTTATGTATTGTCGGCATTTAGTGCTTTTGTTTGTGCATTTGTCACGCCGAAAAACACATAAAAAATGCTTGGTTTAAGCGTCCCAAAAAGTGTCAGCTCAATTATTTGGCACGTAAGATGCACCGAAAATGTGCCAAAAAACACGCCTAATTTCTATAGTCAATAGGAGTTCTGATTGAACGGCAAAAAAACATGCCTATGGCGTGCAAAAAACGTGATGAATACGCGTCAAAAACGCCTGTAGTTTAAAAAGAACTTTACAAAATTACTAGTGTTTTTGACACGTTTACACATTGTTGTTTTTAGCACAGTGTGAACAAGGCCTATGTTTTGGTAAGGCTGTTTTCACATTACGTCCTGCCTATCCATTTATCATATGCGGCGGAAAAGCTCCTGGCTCAAAAAACCTGCAGTATCATTTTTTTTACTGGACGCCACTGCATAAAATAGCGCAGTCCCACCCGAACTGAAGCTTTTTTAAACTCCATCAGGTGTATGGGACTCTTTACCATACGTTCTGGGAGCTTTCCCGGTGCATACATTACACGGATGGGCAGGATGTAATGTGAAATTACCTTTAGACCTCATTTACACGAGCGTGTGCGTTTTGCGAGCGCAAAAAACGCAGCGTTTTGCGTGCACAAAAGCAAAAGGCACTTGACAGCTCCGTGTGTCATCCGTGTATGATGCGCGGCTGCGTGATTTTCGCGCAGCCGCCATCATAGAGATGAGGCTAGTCGATGTCAGTCACTGTCCATGGTGCTGAAAGAGTTAACTGATCGGCAGTAACTCTTTCAGCACCCTCGACAGTGCATTCCGATCACCATATCGAGTAACCTGTTTAAAAAAAAAAGAGGTTCGTACTTACCGAGAACTTCCCGGCCGTTGCCTTGGTGACGCGTCCTTGGTGACGAGTCATTGGTGACGCGCCTCTCTTGACATCTGGCCCCACCTCCCTGGATGACGCGGCAGTCCATGTGACTGCTGCAGCCTGTGCTTGGCTTGTGATTGGCTGCAGCTGTCACTTGGACTGAATTGTCATCCCGGGAGGTCAGACTGGAGGAAGAAGCCGGGAGTTATCGGTAAGTCAGAACTTTTTTTTTCTTTTACACGTTCACGTATATTGGGATCGGAAGTCACTGTCCAGGGTGCTGAACCAGTTTAACTCTTTCAGCACCCTGCACAGTGACTGTCTCCTGCCGGGTTGGGTCAAAACGAGTTCGGCCGAACACGGTAAAGTTCGGTTCACTCATGTCTAAGACACTCCGTTCGGATGTTTGTAAACAGAAAAGCACGTGGTGCTTTTCTGTTTACATTCAGTTTGACATCTCTTGCGCGAATCACGCAGTTCGCACGGAAGTGCTTCCGTGCGACCTTCGTGGTTTTCACGCACCCATTGACTTCAATGGGTGCGTGATGCGCGAAAAACGCAGATTTTTAGAACATGTCGTGAGTTTTTTTCAGCGCACTCACGCTGAGCAAAACTCACGGACTGTCTGCATGCCCCCATAGAGTAATATAGGTGCGTACGACACGCGTTAAAAGCACGCGCGTCGCACGCGCGTATATTACGCTCGTGTAAATGAGGCCTTAGGCCTCACTCACACGAGCGTGGCGTTTTTGCGCACGCAAAAACGCGGTGTTTTGCGTGCGCAAAAAACACTTAACAGCTCCGTGGGGCAGCAGCATATGATGCGCAGCTGCGTGCTTTTCGCGCAGCCGCCATCATTATGACACTCCATTTGGATGTTTGTAAACAGAAAAGCACGTGGTGCTTTTCTGTTTACATTCATCCTTTTGACAGCTGTTGCACGAATCACGCAGTTCGCACGGAAGTGCTTCCGAGCGACATGCGTGGTTTTCACGCACCCATTGACTTCAATGGGTGCGTGATTCACGCAAAACGCTGAAAGAACGGACATGTCGTGACTTTTTTCAGCGAACTCACGCTGAGTAATAATCACGCACATGTCCGCACGGCCCCATAGACTAATATAGGTCCGTGCGACGCGCGTGAAAAGCACGCGCGTTGCACGGATGTGATTCCCGTTCGTCTGAATAAAGCCTTAGGCTAAGTTCACACGGGGCGGATATGCTGCATAAAAAAACGCAGCGTGTCCGCCCTGTGCAGGGATTTCGGGCGAAAAACTACACTAAACTGTGGGGCATTTCTCTCCTAGAATGTCCGCTGCAGCGGCGGTCACATGGGATGAAGTGTCATCCCAGGAGGCCAGCCCACTGACATCATCCAGGCTGGCCAACTGGGATGATGTTTCATCCATGTGATTGCCGCTACAGCCTGTGATTGGCTGCAGCGGTCACATGAGATGAAGCGTCATCCCAGAAGGATAAAACACAGATTCCTAGGTAAGTATAAGATATTGTTTGTTTTCTGAGTTGCGTTTTTTGCAGGCAGGATCGCTGCGAACACGCCGCAAAAAACGCAACAACTGCTATTTGTTGTGGGATTTACCTCCCCATTGAATACAACGGGGAAAACCCGCAACAAATAAGGCGTGTTTACGCAAATACAATTGACATGCTGCAGAATAAAACTCTGCACCGCAGGTCAATTTCTTTTTTTCCGCTCAGTATTTACGCAGCGTGTGGATAAGATTTGTTTTATCTCATCCACTTTGCTGCTTCTGTATTTGCTGCGGATTTTCTGCAACTAATTCCGTTGCGGAAAATCCATAGTATTTACGCAACGTGTGAACTGGCCCTTACTCCGTTTACTCAAAGTCTATCTTTTGCATAACAGAAAACAATATTAAAACTGCTGTCCACGTGGGAAATGTTGGTACTTTTTATTACTTCTTATTTAACTCACTGTGAAGGGCGTAAAAAAAAAGTAAATAGCCAAAATCGCTATTTTTTGTTCACATTAGCTCTAAAAAAAAAATTTATAAAAAATGATCAAAAAGTTGCATGTACCAAAATATTGTACCAATAAAAGCTACAGCTCGTCCCGCAAAAACTAAGCCCTCACACCACTTAATAGACGAAAATATTAAAAAGTTATGTCTCCCAGAATGCAGTGAAACAAAACATTTTTTTTTAATAAATAGTTTTCTTTGTAAAAGTAGTAAAATATAAAAAAAAACTATATAAATTTTGTATCAACGGAATTGTATTGAGACGCAGAATAAAGATAAGTTGTCATTTATACCGTGCGATGAAAGCCGTAAAATCAAAAACTATGGAGGATTCACAGTTTTTTTCCAATTTCAGCCCACAAAGAAATTTTCAGTTTCCCAGTACATTATATGGTACTTTAAATGGTGCCAATAGAAACTACAACTCATGCCGCAAAAAAATAAGCCCTCACACCACCCTATTACTGGAAAAATAAAAAGAAGTTATGACTCTATGAAGGCGGGGAATGAAAAACGTAAATAGAAAAGCAAAAAATGTCTCAGGCCTGAAAGGGTTAAAATAAGAAAGCCGCCCATACGTACCGCTCTCTTCCCAGACGTTCCTGCGTTGGGGGCTCCCGTCACCTCTGTTCTCGGTTTGTATACAGAGCGACTGCAGTGGTGACATCACGTCGACAGTACATCACCGCTGCAGCTGCTCTGTATACAAACAGTGATCAGAGGTGACGGGAGCCCCCAATGTAGGAACGTCTGGGAAGAGAGAGGTAAGTATATGTTATTTTTATTTTAACTTCTCCTCTACTGCTTCAACAGAATTTATTTTTAACCCTTTTAACGTAATGTGTACAGGGTCTAACAAGGCAACAAATGGTAAATGTGCACTATGGAGCAACTGAAAAATGTGCACCTTGGTGCCCATTTTCCACTTATTTCCCTGCGAAATACTCTCTCTCTGCCTCCCATTGATGTCAATGGGAGGTCAGAGGCGTAAACACCCAAAAGATAGGGCATGTCCCTTCTTTTTCCCGCAAGACGGTTTTTCCACTCGCGGGAAAAAAACGCCTCAGCCTTCCATTGAAATCAATGGGAGGCATTTTCGGCCGTTTTTTGGCGCGTTTTCCGACGTGGTTTCCGCGTAAATAAACTCATTAAAAAACTCAGTGTGAACTCCCCCTTACAGACAAACGTAGTGGCCTCTGCCCAGCTAAGGTGCGACTGAACAACACACTGACGTGGTTTTACTGCAAATCACCCCGGTTTTGTAATGATCGTATTGCCTGCCCAGGTCTTGCAGTTGAACAGTGGGGTAGATTTATTCATATTGTCTAAAATAAGCACAGCATAAATCTAGAGGAGGCAGGCGGAAGATGCACCAAACACATAATAAAATGTATACTGTGACGCCGGGTCCACACCGGACAGAAATATTGCAGATTTTCTTGCGGGCTTTTCAGGTGTAAAATCCACAGCGGACTATAGTACCAGCAATGTGGATGAGATTCAAACAAATCTCATCCACATGCTGCCAAACAAAAATCAGATCATGCTGCGGATTTTCAAAGCTTTTCAATGTAGAAGAAGTTAAAAACCATAGCAAAATCCACAGGTAATACATGCAGATTTTGCTGCAGATACACTGTGGGTTTGTTGCAAAAATGTCAGCAAAAAATCTACTATGTATGTGGGTACCTTTAGTTGCATTCTCACGTGTCGTTTTGATGCAGTCTTTGAAGCCAAAGCCAGGAGTGGATCGTAAAGTGAGAGGAAGTATATAGGAAAGATTCTACTTTTATTTTTTTTAATCCACTCCCAGTTTTGGCTTCAAAAGCTGCATAAAAAATGGCATCAAAAGGGTACGTGAGAATGCCCCCCAAAAAAACTGTGCTTCAGTTTTTTTTATATTATTTATTTTTACGGCGTTCATCGTGCGAATGAAATAATGCTATTTTGTTATAGTTCAGACTTTTACGGATGCGCGCTCCATACTTGCCCCTCTGCACCATGACGTGCCGGTACGTCATGGTGCGTCAAGGGTTTAATGGTCACTTTATAGCATCGGATTTTGTACATGTTCCCTCTGAATTGTAAAGTGCTGCAGAAAATTTTGGCACTATATAAAGATTATTATTACTATATAAATTAATATTTCACTTATGTAATGGATATACACAGTATAAAATCATTGAACAGATAAATATTGTACCACAGGAGGATACCATTGTCCAGAATTGAATGTGTATGAGGGCTCAATTAGGTTTTCTGTGTGAGAAGATCCATTGTAATTGCCAGGTACTGTGGCTGAAAGATCAGACAGGAGGGTAAAACAGCAAGAGTAATCAAGTAACAGTCCAGGTTAAGTGCACATATAAACGGCAATTGGAAGTAACATGAGGCAGAGATGTGGTCAGGAAGCAATCCAAGTTTGGTACACTGATAAACTGCAATTGGTAGTAACATAAGGCAGAGATGTGGTCAGGAAACAGTCCAAGTTTGGTACACAGATAAACAGCAATAGGTAATTATGTGAGGCAGAGACGTGGTTAGGAAACAGTCCAAGATGGGCACACTGATAAACGATAATTGGTAATAACATAGGGCAGAGAGGAACTCTGTTTCAAGCCTGCTCTGTGGCTTGAAACAACAAGTGGTTTGTAGATCAAGTGGAGTTCCAAAAACCGGAGTTGAAAAGAGGAGTTAAAGTCCCAGTAAGTACTCTTCTACTTCTTTTTCTTTTTGATTAACACCTGTTCGCTGTTTTTTTTGTAACTTGGATAATGGATAGCAAGATTGGAGGTTTTCTTCAGTGCACAGTTTGCCATATGTATGCACGACTGGAGCCGGAGTTCCAGGGTGAATATCTCTGTGGCAGATGTGAGCATGTTGTTCACCTGGAAGCTCGTATTAGAGATCTGGAGGAGCAGAATGCAACACTGAGGAGGATAGACAATCTTGAGCTGAGCTTGCTGCTCACGGAGCATGCAGTTAGTGGGTTACAACTGGAGGGTGAAGACATGGGTGAGCAGGATCAGGTAAGTAGCTGGGTTAATGTAGTTAGGGGCAGTAGAAAGGGGTCAAAGAAAAGGAAGGCCGATCCGGTTTCTGACATTTCAGGCAAAATTGCCAAGTTGGGTGATGATGCGAGGGTGTCAGTCTCAGAAATGGCAGCCCTAGTGGATACTGATCTCCCTAACAGCCGGGAGAACAGCCCAGCTAGTAGTCGGCGGGATGGTAATGCAGGTAAGCCAAGACAATTGATAGTCGTAGGGGATTCTATAATCAGGAAGACGGATAGAATAATTTGTCGCCAAGACCACCTCAACCGAATGGTTTGCTGTCTCCCTGGTGCCAGGGTTCGGCATGTGGTGGAACGGGTGGACAAATTGCTGGGAGGGGCTGGTGATGATCCAGCTGTCGTGGTCCATGTCGGTACCAACGTCAGAATAAATGGTAGGTGGAGGAGCCTTAAGAATAATTTTTTTTTTTAAAAAACACTTTTTATTGAATTTTTCCAACAGTAATAAACAGAAACAGATGCATGACATTACATTGGACATTACATGTGAGTTATTCCACTGATCGTCAATACAAAATTGTACAGAACTGGCAGACGAATTTGACATAAATCCTGCTTAGCGAACATTGTTATCAACCTTTAACCCCTTGAAACTCCCCCCTCCCCCTGACATCCTATATATGTATGTTTCTAATATTAAATTGTAAAATGTTCCTATATCCGAACCGTACCTGAACAGGAAGGTGGGTCCCTATCACTCCCTAGCGCCTAACTGAATCACCTTTTCAGCACTCCTAATGTTCCTGCCACATCTCTCGTCAGGTACCATGAGGTATAATAGAACGGTGTCATCAGATCCTTTATTTCGTCGGTCTGGAAATGTTTACATATAAAAACTTTCCATTTCTTAAAAAATTTTGATGATCCAGATTCCGCTGTTCGTTCAATATCTAGCCGATCCATATATACATATTTTTTCAGCTGAGAAATTACCTCTAGGCCTGACGGTAGCTGTGGTTTAAGCCAGAGGGCGAGCAAGGACCTCTTGGCTACCAGAAGAAAGGCATGAAGTGCGTCAGGAATATGTTGAGTATCAGGAAAGGCATGAAATAAAAGAGGTAATGGCTCCACCGCGACCACCTCCCCCCATGTATCCCTGATTATCCCAGAAATCTCGTTCCAATATGTAAATAATTTGGGGCAAGTCCACAAACCATGAAATAAATTTGTTTTGGGTGCATGGCATCGTGGGCACGCTATTTGTCTATCCGGACAGTTAGGGTGTGGGGGAATATCAAAACCGTATATGGCCCTGTGAATGAACTTAAAATGTGTCTCCCTCCATCTTTCACAGACAACTGCTTTACGCACCTTTGCCCATCCTCCCAAAATCTGCTGGGTAAGATCTTGCTGCCTAAGCTCTCTACTCCACATTTTAAACATTGTGGCAGTGGTAGCCTTAGCGAGTGATTCTCTCAGTGTACTATATAAAAAAGATATAGAGGATTTAGATTTAGATGGGGGAGACACTATCAAGTCATCCAAGAAGTTCTTAGGGCATTCTGGGGCTATATTATGCAGTTTTGACCTTAAAAAGGACATTATATGGCAATAGGCTAGGTGATGCCTTGTGGAAAGGTTGTTTACAGCTTGCAACTCTTGAAATGTCATATATCTATTTTCAGTAGAGTGCAAGAGATGATTAAGCTTGAAGATGCCCAACGATTTCATTTCCCTGAAATGCGGGTTCTCCCTCCCCTGTGGAAACTCCGGATGCCCCCATAAATGCATATGCTTAGAAATGTGTTGAGGGAGGCCAAAAAGTGCTCTAATAGATTTCCAAGCCATAATGGTGTCCCTAAATAATATACGATGTTTGATTTCTGGTGGTATGTTCCCAATTGAGACATGTATTAGCGATGACAAATGTAGTGGAGCCACCACCCCCTCCTCAAGTGTGTAATTAGAATAAAAGTTTGACCCTTGTAGCCAGTCAAGGCCATGACGAGCCAAACATGCCAAATTATAGCTACGAAGATCCGGGATATTGACTCCCCCACCTTCTTTGCGTGTCATAAGTTTCTTTAAGGCTATTCTCGGGCGTTTCTTATTCCATATGTAGGCGGAGAACATGGAATTTAATGTCTTGATATCAGTGTGTTTTAATAGAAGAGGAATTGTCTGTAGAGGATAAAGCAATCTCGGGAAGCTTACCATTTTCAAAAGATGGCATCTCCCCATGAAGGAGAGAGGCAGATGCTGCCATCGTTGAAGGTCTTGTTTAATTTTATTTATAACCGCCGGATAATTGAGGTTATATATTGTGTCCGGTGTGCGACCTATGTTTATCCCTAGGTATTTAATGGAGGACCTAGCTATAGTAACCGGTATACTCAAAGATGGTTTAAAGTGTGCTGCGCCGTTACTGGTCAAGTGTAGTAATTCACATTTTGTGACATTTACTTTAAAGCCGGAGTGGCTCTCAAATTTTTTAATAAGCTCAAAGACGTGGGGAAGATCGTGATGCGGGTCTGATAGGAATATCAAGACATCATCTGCAAAGTATGTTGCCTTAATTGTTTCCGTGCCCACCCTGATTCCCCTTACACTTTCGTCAGCCTCCAATGTGCGAATAAATGGTTCCAATGCAAGATTAAAAAGGAGGGGGGAGAGAGGGCAGCCTTGACGTGTCCCTCTATATAATGGGATGGTGGAAGAAAGAAATCCTGGAGTGTATACTTTTGCGGAGGGGGCCGAGTATAGGGCTCCAATAAACGATCGAAAAGGTCCCAAAATACCCATAGAGTCCATTGTACCTCCCAACCAATCCCAATCAACCATATCGAATGCTTTTTCGGCATCTATAGTAAGGATGGCTGGGTTTGGGTGAGCAGACGGATTAACTTTAACATCATCTAGTACAGTTAGTATTTTCCGGATATTGGATACCGCGGAGCGGCCTTTTGCAAAGCCGACTTGGCTTGGTGAAATTATTCTAGGTAATATAGTGGCTAATCTATCCGCCATAAGTTTAGATATTAGTTTTAAGTCCGAGTTGATTAAGGAAATCGGGCGGTATGAGGAAGCTAATTTTGGGTCCTTTCCTGGCTTAGGGAGAACCTTTATGTATGCGACATTGGAGGCTGCCGGAATGGATTGTCCTGATAAATATCCATTATATAAATGAAGTAAACACGGGGTGATTTGATCCCTCAGGACCTTGAAGTATTCACTGGCGTATCCGTCGGGGCCTGGGGCTTTCTGCATTTTCATTGAATTTATACAGGATTTCAACTCTACTTCTGTAATTGGAGAATTCAGGAATGTCCGTTCCTCCTCTGTAAATTTGGGAAGTTGTAGGGAGTCTAAGACCGTAGGGAGCGAGGTGGGAGTATATGTTCTTTTTGTATACAAATCCTCATAAAATTGCTTTAAGATGGAATTAACTTGTTTAGGGTGTGATTGCAAAGTTCCCCATTTATCCTTCAATGTGGTAATATGGAATTGTGGTCCCACAGGTTTGGACAGACGTGCCAACAACCTCCCCGCCTTGTTTCCGTATCGAAACAGCTTAGCTTCAAAAGAGGACCGTTTCATCTTTTCCCCTTTATCTAACCACAATTCATATTCCCCCCTTGCTTTCTGCCATTCTTCTTTGTTTAAGGGTGTTGGCATTGCTTGGAAACGTGTGTAAGTCCGCCTTAAAGCCAGGCCATACTCCTCAATTTTCAATTTAGTCTGGTTTTTAAGTTTTGTAACATACGCTATTATTTGCCCTCTCATGACTGCTTTGGAGGTGTCCCAGAATAGCTGGGGATCCTGTGAGTGAGCTCCATTGGTATCCTCAAAATCCAACCACCAACCTTTAAGTAAAGATTGGAACGATTCATCAGATGCCAAGTTACTGGGGAAGCGCCACAGGATGTCCGAGCCCTTTGGAAAGCAATCATGTATTTCTAGCACTACCGGAGAATGATCTGATATAACCATGGGTTCGATGACACACTGGTGCACCCGCTGAAGGAGCGGTGTCGACACCAAAGTGTAATCGATGCGTGACCATGATTGTTGGGCATGTGAATAATGCGAGTATTCTCTGCCATCAGGATGATGCAGACGCCAGGGATCATGTAAGCCCGTGTCTGAAAGGAATGTGTGTAAGACAGTTTCTCTATCTAGATCTTTGTGAAGAAACGGTTTATGGGGATTACTCCTATCCTCCGCAGGCTGTAAGACTACATTCAAGTCTCCCCCCAGAAGTTTGGAGGGTGTACTATCAACTGCCATAACTCCGTTTAGCGTCTTGAAAAAGTGTGGACTACGTACATTAGGCCCATATACATTATATATGCTAATGGAATCTTCTGAACCCGTGAGGTGTATATTCACCCATCTCCCTGCTGAATCAGCTTTAGAGCCCGTGACTGAATAGGGGAGGTTCTTACCAAGGAGTATCAGAACTCCCGCCTTAGAGTGCTGGGCGGGGGATCCGTACACCTGGCCCACCCACAGTTTTTGCATACGGTGGTAGTCTAGCTCCGTTAGATGAGTTTCTTGTAGTAGCGCAATGTCGGTCTTTAGCCTTTTGAGATGGCGTAGTACCATCATGCGCTTTTGGGGTGACTTGAGTCCCTTAACGTTCCATGAAACGATTCTCATAAACGGATGATATAGTTAGTTTATCAATGTGGATGTCTAACTGCCCCCCTCCCCTTCCCAACCCCGCCTGCAAACCCAAATACATAACCAACAACAGGTAACTATCACTCCATGGTCCTTGCTGTACCAATGCAACATCCATGTATATGTGACATGCGACTTCACTTTTTTCCCACATGTTATAGCACTTCTTATCTTAACTTCACCGTAACGAAGCCACTCCCAGCCATGGTGCTGGACTGGTCATATCATTATAGGGTCGAGCACGAAAGATATAAACAAAGGGTAATCTATCTTGCATACATCATCTAGTTGTGTAAAGCGATCAGGAAACAATGCATATATTTCACGTACAAATATCTAAAAGCACTGAGCAATATGTTCCCATACGTGTGAAAGGATATATCTCATAGGAGACCCGGGTACTCCTGCATTACTGAGCCTCTGGATATGGGAGTTCAAGTGTGGCTTTGCTGAAGATTCCTGTTCCTCTGCGGTTTAGGAGCTGAGAAAGAAAAGCCATCTGTTGAAGATCTGTCCTCCTTGGATAAATCTCGTGGTTCACCTATTGGCTTATGCGTAGGAGAAGGGCGATCAGGCGGTAAAGATTTCAAAATGGCATCCGCCGCTTCCGGTGTAGAAAAGGTATCATAGGATCCATCCGTATTCGCGACCTTAAGAACTGCCGGGTATAATAATGCAAACTTGACATGGCGTTTGTATAATGCGGAACAAACTTGTGAAAATGCTCGGCGCCTTTTCGTGACTTCCGCTGAGAAGTCGCCAAAAATCAAAATGCGGTGTCCTTTATAATCCAGACCATCGCGCCTACTTTTAAACGCCTTCAGCACTGCCATTCTGTCTGAATAGTCTAAGTACTTGACTATGACTTGACGCGGGCGATGTCTCGTCTCCTTTGAGCCCTTGTCTGTGGATCGTAAGTCAGGTCCAACTCTATGAGCTCGCTCTACTTTACAGGCTTGGCGGATCCCCAAAGCCTCCGGTAAGTCCGACTCGCACAGTCGTCTGAGATCTTTCGCCAATACCGACTCCGGTAAACCCACGATGCATAGGTTGTTCCTACGTGACCTATTCTCTAAGTCTTCTACTCTGTCCCAGAGTTTCTGGTTGTCCGACCTGGTTTCTTGGACTAGTTGGCGGAGGTCCATGAATGCTGTGTCCACGTGGTGCATTGCTGTCTCCAGCGTATCTATACGCTCCCCCTGCTTCGTCACCGTATCATGTAGTTGTGATAGGGAGGTATTAACCGTTTTAGACAGGGATTCTTGTAAATCCGGGGAGATTAATTGCGCTACCTGAATCGCCAATTGCTTATAGTCAATATTCAAGGTAGATAATGCAGACTCACCAGACATTGAGGTCAGTGAAGCTTGAGGAACTTCCGACTCCTCTGGTGTGGTTTGCTTGGAGGACTCGTCCGCCATGATGGCTGTCTGGTCGGCCGCGCGGCCGGACTTGCTCTGTGCTCTGGATTTGCCCATAATGTGGACGAATCTGTCCATATACCGACAGGTTTGTCTTCCGTGCTGCAGGGGATCAGACTCGATTGTCCCAGCGATAGTTAGTAGGATCTGACCGAGTGATTTTGGTATCAAGGGCTGGAGCACTTGTACTCGCGCGTCCTCACATGCAGGCGCCGGAACCGGAAGTCAAGAATAATTTTAAAGAACTAGGCTACAAGCTGAAGGGAAGGACCACCAAAGTAGTATTCTCAGGAATACTGCCTGTGCCATGCGCATCACAGGAAAGACAGCGGGAGCTCAGGGAGTTAAATGCATGGCTGAAGTCTTGGTGTAGAGGAGAAGGATTTGGGTTCCTAGAGCACTGGGCTGACTTTTCATTGGGGTACAAACTGTATTCTGCAGATGATTTGCACCTAAATGGAAGGGGGTCCGCTGTGCTGGGGGAGAGAATTCTAGCTGGGGTGGCGGAGTATTTAAACTAGGGCTGAGGAGGGAGGTCAATGTAGAAAAAAAAGGGGTAGCCAGGTTAGAGAGGGGTCAGACTATATTGGTGGGGGAGAAACAGAATGTGGGGAGAGGACTAGACAACAAGATAAGGAGATCCTTTCGTTACAAAACATCAGTGTAAATAAAAAGGCCCGATTAATGTCAAATCACATTTCTGATAATAAAAGTGAAAAACTGAAAGGCAAGTTAAAGTGTATGTTCACAAATGCCAGAAGTCTAGCAAGCAAAATGGGGGAGCTGGAGGCCTTGATACTGGAAGAAAATATAGATATAGTTGGTGTTGCTGAAACATGGCTGGACTCTTCACATGACTGGGCTGTAAATCTACAGGGTTTTACACTTTTTCGGAAAGACAGGACAAATAGGAAAGGTGGTGGTGTATGTCTGTATGTGAGAAATGATAGGAAGGCGAGTGTGAAAGAGACAATAGTGGGTGAAGACTGTGAGGAGGTTGAAATCTTATGGGTGGAACTAGAAAGGGAGGTAAACACTGAAAAAATTACTTTTGGTGTAATCTATAGACCCCCCAATATAACTGAGGAGATGGATGTTCAGCTATATAAACAGATGGAGCGGGCTGCACAGGCGGGTACTGTAGTGATAATGGGAGATTTTAATTTCCGGGATATTAATTGGTGTCATGGTTCGGCTTCAACTGCAAAGGGGAGACATTTCCTCAACCTGTTGCAGGAAAATTTTATGGGCCAGTTTGTGGAAGACCCGACTAGAGGTGAAGCTCTGTTGGATCTGGTCATTTCTAATAATGCAGATCTTGTTGGGAATGTCAATGTTCGTGAAAACCTCGGTAACAGTGATCATAATATAGTTACATTTTACCTATACTGTAAAAAACAAACGCAGGCTGGGAGGGCAAAAACATTTAATTTTAAGAAAGCCAATTTCCCCAGGATGAGGGCTGCAATTCAGGATATGGACTGGGAAGAACTAATGTCAAATAATGGAACAGATGATAAATGGGAGATTTTCAAATCTACTTTGAGTTATTATAGTGCAAAATTTATTCCTATAGGTAACAAGTATAAACGACTCAAATTAAACCCCACATGGCTTACACCTTCTGTGAAAGGGGCAATACATGACAAAAAAAGGGCATTTAAAAAATACAAATCTGAGGGTACAGCTGTAGCCTTTGTAAAATATAAAGAGCTTAATAAAATCTGTAAAAATGTAATAAAATTAGCAAAAATACAAAATGAAAGGCAGGTGGCAAAGGATAGTAAAACAAATCCCAAAAAATTCTTCAAGTATATAAATGCTAAAAAGCCAAGGTCTGAACATGTAGGACCCCTAGATAATGGTAATGGGGAGTTGATCACAGGGGATCAAGAGAAGGCAGAGTTACTAAATGGGTTCTTTAGCTCTGTATATACAACTGAAGAAAGAGCAGCTGATGTAGCCGCTGCCAGTGCTGTTAATATATCAGTTGATATACTGAATTGGATGAATGTAGATATGGTCCAAGCTAAATTAAATAAAATAAATGTGCACAAGGCCCCGTGACAAGATGGGTTAAACCCTAGAATTCTTAAAGAGCTTAGTTCAGTTATTTCTGTCCCCCTCTTCATAATATTCAGAGAATCTCTAGTGACTGGTATAGTGCCAAGGGACTGGCGCAGGGCAAATGTGGTGCCTATTTTCAAAAAGGGCTCTAGGTCTTCCCCAGGTAATTATAGATCAGTAAGCTTAACATCCATCGTGGGGAAAATGTTTGAGGGGCTATTGAGGGACTATATACAGGATTATGTGACAATAAATAGCATTATAAGTGACAGCCAGCACGGTTTTACTAAGGACAGAAGTTGTCAAACTAACCTAATCTGTTTTTATGAAGAGGTGAGCAGAAGTCTAGACAGAGGGGCCGCTGTGGATTTAGTGTTTTTGGACTTTGCAAAGGCATTTGACACTGTCCCCCATAGACGCCTAAGGGCATGACCACACGTGGCGGATTTCCTCCGCAACTGTCCGCATCAATGCCGCACAGAATCTGCGTTGCAGATTCTGCTGCGGATCTGCACAAAATGTGCAGTAAATTGATGCGGACTAGCTGCTGCGGACTGCGGTAAAAGTACTTCCCTTCTCCCTATCAGTGCAGGACAGAGAGAAGGGACAGCACTTTCCCTTGTGAAAGTCAAAGAAATTCATACTTACCGGCCGTTGTCTTGGTGACGCGTCCCTCCTTCGGCATCCAGCCCGATCTCCCTGGATGACGCGGCAGTCCATGTGACCGCTGCAGCCTGTTATTAGCCTGTGATTGGCTGCAGCCGTCACTTAGACTGAAACATCATCCTGGGAGGCCGGACTGGAGACAGAAGCAGGGAGTTCTCGGTAAGTATGAACTTCATTTTTTTTTACAGATACATGTATATTGGGATCGGTAGTCACTGTCCCGGGTGCAGAAACAGTTACTGCCGATCGCTTAACTCTTTCAGCACCCTGGACAGTGACTATTTACAGACGTCTCCTAGCAACGCTCCCGTCATTACGGGAGCCCCATTGACTTCCTCAGTCTGGCTGTAGACCTAGAAATACATAGGTCCAGCCAGAATGAAGAAATGTCAAGTTAAAAAAGCAAGACGGATCCGCAGCACACATAACATGTGCATGACAGCTGCGGACTTCATTGCGGAAATTAGAATCTCCATTGAAGTCAATGGAGAAATTCCGCCATGAGTCCGCCACTGCTCCGCAACAGACAGAGCATGCTGCGGACACCAAATTCCGCTCCGCAGCCTATACTCCGCAGCGGAATTTTACGCCTCGTCTAAACGAACACTGCTAAATTAAAGTGTAAGTCAATGGACAAACGGCTCCGCTGCGGATTAACGCTGCGGAGTGTCCGCAGCGGAATTTAAGTGAAATTCCGCCACGTGTGAACCCAGCCTAATGGGTAAATTAAGGACTATAGGTTTAGAAAATATAGTTTGTAATTGGATTGAGAATTGGCTCAAGGACCGTATCCAGAGATTTGTGGTCAATGATTCCTACTCTGAATGGTCCCCAGTTATAAGTGGTGTACCCCAGGGTTCAGTGCTGGGACCACTATTATTCAATTTATTTATTAATGATATAGAGGATGGGATTAATAGCACTATTTCTATTTTTGCAGATGACACCAAGCTATGTAATATAGTTCAGTCTATGGAAGATGTTCATGAATTACAGGCAGATTTAAACAAACTAAGTGTTTGGGCGTCCACTTGGCAGATGAAGTTTAATGTAGATAAATGTAAAGTTATGCACCTGGGTACCAACAACCTGCATGCATCATATGTCCTAGGGGGAGCTACACTGGCGGATTCACTTGTTGAGAAGGATCTGGGTGTACTTGTAAATCATAAACTCAATAACAGCATGCAGTGTCAATCAGCTGCTTCAAAGGCCAGGATATTGTCGTGTATTAAAAGAGGCATGGACTCGCGGGACAGGGATGTAATATTACCACTTTACAAAGCATTAGTGAGGCCTCATCTAGAATATGCAGTTCAGTTCTGGGCTCCAGTTCATAGAAAGGATGCCCTGGAGTTGGAAAAAATACAAAGAAGAGCAACGAAGCTAATTAGGGGCATGGAGAATTTAAGTTATGAGGAAAGATTGAAAGAATTAAACCTATTTAGCCTTGAAAAAAGACGACTAAGGGGGGACATGATTAACTTATATAAATATATTAATGGCACATACAAAAAATATGGTGAAATCCTGTTCCTTGTAAAACCCCCTCAAAAAACAAGGGGGCACTCCCTCCGTCTGGAGAAAAAAAGGTTCAAGCTGCAGAGGCGACAAGGCTTCTTTACAGTGAGAACTGTGAATCTATGGAATAGCCTACCGCAGGAGCTGGTCACAGCAGGGACAGTAGATGGCTTTAAAAAAGGGTTAGATAATTTCCTAGAACAAAAAAATATCAGCTCCTATGTGTAGAAATTTTTCCTTCCCTTTTCCCCTCCCTTGGTTGAACTTGATGGACATGTGTCTTTTTTCAGCCGTACTAACTATGTAACTATGTAACTATGTAACTCGACAACAAGCAGCAAGCTCAATAGTCTGGCAAACAGGAAGGGCAAGGGCCAGACCTTTAGGCTGAGGTTAGGCCTAAACTTTATTTTGTAGTGAGCGATTTAATCATTATCCATAAAAATGCATTAGACTAGGGCTATTTATCTCACAACAAAAAAATCGCTGTGTTATCGCTGATCTTTTCAAAATAGCTCCAGTCAGTCAGGCGACACAAAAACAATCTGCCTTCCTGAAGATGTGGAAACCCTGGCTTGATTATCAGAAACATAATGTACCTGACAAATAGATAAACCCCTTCTAGCAGATTGTACTAGACTAGCTGTTATGTCCTATCTGTCGCCCGATCAGAAGAGAAATTACAGTTCTTTTCCCTTCCCCTACTCTTCCCTCATTCCCCATTTGGTTTGAGTTCTTTTCTGTACTTATCTAGTCTTATATTGATATGATAAAACTCCACATTTCATATGTATTGCTAATACTCTGATGTGATGCTTGGACTAAGAATACTGATTATATGTTGCGGCTTCTCTAACTATGTCAGAGTGAATGTTCATTCATGCTTGTAATTTATGTATTTTTCAAATAAAGATTATTTTAAAAAATTGCTCCATTCAATCGGTTTGCCAGCATTTTTGTTTTTCCATTTTTTTTATTAATTTTTTTATTTTGTATCTGTACATTTTCAAGCTACTCAATGCATTCCTATAAACAATAAATTATTACAGAGATATCATTACAATTTTTTGTAGTGAGATAAATACTGTGTGTAGCCCTAGCCTAATGCATTCCTATGGACAGTGATTATATTGCTCACTGCAGAAAAAGTCTAGACCTAGCCCCAGCATTAGGCCGGATTCACACTGACCGTGTTCTGTCCGTAGGACATGGACCGTATGTCGTCCGTATTTCGTGGACTGAACACAGTTCAGGGAGCCAGGCTCCTAGCATTATAGTTATCTATGAGGCTTTGAGTCCCTGCCTCCACACGGGAATACTATTCCGTACTGAAAACATGATTACAGTAGGGGGACAATATTCCCTTGGGGAGACAGGGAGTCCCAGCATCATGGATAACTATGATGCAAGGAGCCCGGCTCTCTGAACTGTGTTCGGTCTGGGAAATTTGGCCAACATACGGTTTATCTCTCACGGACGAAAACTGCCGTGTGGATCCGGCCTTATAGTAAGCCAAAAGAGTGACACCAATTAGGCAATTAAGGCAAGGAATCCAGAGAGGTAAGAATCAAGAGAAGCAAGACAATAAATCCAGTACTCCAAGGGTTCACAGCACCAGTAGCTCAACGAGAAGGGTTAGTGCCTGGGCTGGGACACAGGAGTTTTTGTGGTCGAATCCTGCCAGTTACGCAACCTATAGGGGTATGTTCAGATTGCTTGGCTCTCTTCTCTGGGGGGCTGCTGGTGTCCATTCCTTCTAATGGTCAGTGTGTAATGCAAGTAATGCAACACATAATAAGCAAAATCAATAATGTATATTAAAGGGGTTTTCTTATAAAGACAACCCTTTTTCATATGCCCTATATGCAGTTCAGTTCTGGGCTCCAGTTCATAGAAAGGATGCCCTGGAGTTGGAAAAAATACAAAGAAGAGCAACGAAGCTAATAAGGGGCATGGAGAATTTAAGTTATGAGGAAAGATTGAAAGAATTAAACCTATTTAGCCTTGAAAAAAGAAGACTAAGGGGGGACATGATTAACTTATATAAATATATTAATGGCACATACAAAAAATATGGTGAAATCCTGTTCCTTGTAAAACCCCCTCAAAAAACAAGGGGGCACTCCCTCCGTCTGGAGAAAAAAAGGTTCAAGCTGCAGAGGCGACAAGGCTTCTTTACAGTGAGAACTGTGAATTTATGGAATAGCCTACCGCAGGAGCTGGTCACAGCAGGGACAGTAGATGGCTTTAAAAAAGGGTTAGATAATTTCCTAGAACAAAAAAATATTAGCTCCTATGTGTAGAAATTTTTCCTTCCCTTTTCCCTTCCCTTGGTTGAACTTGATGGACATGTGTCTTTTTTCAGCCGTACTAACTATGTAACTAACTATGTAACTATATTAGAGTAAATAGACAACATAAAAGGAGACTTCATGCTCAGAACTCTACTCTATTAGCCAGAGCAGCGGGTGGCTACCAACAGTGGCTCATAATTATATGCGGTGCAAGCCTTTCCCTGGCTGCAATAATCTTTGGATTGTCAACATACTGTAACTGGCTACTGTTGGGCTTATTTTAATGTTCTGCTGGGTTATTTTTTAATATTTTGGCATGGACTATGACCAAGAGTGAAGCCAAGGTTTCTGTCCGGTGAGGCTCCGGTAGAAAAACATTGAGAAGCCCTGCTCTGTCGGACTTGAGACGTCCATGTGTTACATGCCATTTCATTTACAATGTGTAACCAATGGCGAATTCCGCCAGCAAAATCATAGGTTTGCCAGGGGTGTAACATGCCAAAATTACAGCGATCAGCTGATGGATGCAGTGGCTTCCATCTGAAACGTGTTGTCTTCATGAGACAACATGTTTAATGTTCTATGGGCTGGCTTCTCAAATCCATGTGAAAACAAGGGAATTACAGCTTACACAGAGTTCTCTGCCAACTACAATATACTGGCGGCAAAGTAGAAATTTTGCAATCCAAAAAAACTGATTTATCATCGAAATTAGGCAAAAATCTCAGAATCATTTACATTTCCTTTTTGTTTATATTCTAAAAATGTAGCTTAGATTAAAGCAGTAAACTTGGGTCTTAGCAGCTTTAGTTGCAAACATGCCCTTTGTATTTTTTTATATTTTATACAGAGAGAGCAAATTGGTTCAGTATGCCTTTAAACGTAGCACCAAATGAAATATTTCTGAACAAAAAGCATAATTTTTTCCCAATTAGCCAGATAAGATTATGACAATATTACTCAGAATTCTTTCACAAACTATTGCATATTCTAAAGGATTTTGACTTTGGCATGGACAATGGACTATGATTAAAAAGCATTGAAGCAGGTCTTACTGTCAAATCTTTTTACCCTCAAAAAGAATATTTTTAACATTTGGAATATTTATCTTTTACCTTACATTAACGTCTTCATTCTTCTGAAGATCCCTGATAACCTCGGTACATACGCACATATAATCTGTTGCACACACTAGTATGTTAGTATTGAAAAGAAAGAACAGGTCAAAGAAAAGGTATTGTTTCAAAAAGTCACCTCCACAATGACATTCTTAACCCCCTTCCATTAAACCCTTTACATTGAAATTCTTAAATGTAAATTAAAAGAGAATTTCTTGCACTGAATCACAGACCTGGTGCCCCAAACCTGTGGAAAGATAGCTATGTAGGGTGTAGCAGTTTTCTCCAGATTTTAGGGATTGTCTCACCAAGAAACCAATCCCACTTCTGGTTAACCGGTTGAAACCCCTGTCAGACAGCTGATATCTTGGGGGGAAACTGCAATGGAAATATAGTATTACATAGCAATCTTTCAAATAAATGGGCAAACATATAATACATGTTCACACCAAGTGCTACCGAGTGGGATCCAGATTTTGAAGCAGCATTTCACTTTGTCTAATGCAGGGGGTCCTAAAAGGAGACCACCGGAAGCGTAAGTTGAGGCTCCTGAGCCCCAATGCAAAATGGCCATTATTTTTTCACTTTGTCATTATGGGGTATTGAGTGCAGAGTGATGGTGAAAACTGGAATTTTTTTTATTTTAGCACAAGGCCTCAACAGAAGAAAAAGTGAAAAAAGTGAAAGGGTCTGAAGACTTTCCGAATGCACTGTATTGTGCCCCATTAGACACCAGGGCCTGAGTACGACTACTACCTCTGCACCCTCTTCAGCTACATTTCCCTATGATGTCCATATGCCCTTACAGAGCATAGGAGCAGGAATTGTGCTTATGGGACAACACTTTAACCCAGGGGTGAACCTAGCCCCTCTGCTGCCTGAGGCGAACTATAAAAAGGCGCCCCCCCCCCAATCTATCAGAGTTTTCGCATTACTGGCTTTACACATCAAACACGCAATATATAAAAAAAAATTAAATAGGAAAACATTTGTTGTTTATTTGTAAAGCGCTGTTTAATGTATAGAAAAGACTTAAAGAACTCTTTTTACTGTATTACTTTAGTATCATAGATCAGCAACGCAGCATTAACACTGAAAATGGTTTAACATTTTCTATGCCCCCTTTTTATTACCTAATTAACTTATGATTTTTAACCGAGTTCAGTGGCCCGGCGTGGACGGCATGATGCAGTGACGTCATCGTGCCGGGCAGTTGACGTCATCAGCGTGCGCCCGATCTCTTGTAGGCCTCAGGCCTAAACCAGGCTGTGGCCTACAAGAGCAAACGGCAGAGCAGGGGGTTTCTATTGTGGCAAATTAATTTTTTTAAATTTTTTTATACTGCTAACTTTTTTTTGGTGGGTTCCACTGGACCGTTTGGACTACGTCGTAGATTCATTGGACTACTTCAATGATCTACTTTAAAAAAAAAAAAAATTGTGAAAGAGGGTTGTATGGGGGAGTTTTGATTTCAATAAAAAAAATTCTTATGTCTGTTTTTTTTTAATACTTTATTATGGCCTTAGTAATGGCAGCTGTCTGATTGACAGCGTTCAATTACTAAGGCTGGGGCTTAGCATTAGCCAGTAAAAAGGCTATCACTGACCCCTATTATTACCCCAGTTCCCACTGCCGCCAGGGATACCGGGAAGAGTCGAGTACGATTCAGTACCTGGCCATCTGAAACGACGGTTAGGCCGCAGGCTGGTATTATCAGGCTGGGAAGGGCCAACAAAGTGTCCCTTCCCACCCTGGGGATGCTAGGCTGCAGCTGCTTTATTGTATCTGGCTAGTTATGAAAAATTGGGGAAACCCCTCGTCATTTTTTAAAAATAAATTGAAAAAAAAATTACGTGAGATCCCCTCCATTTTTCATAGCCAGCCAGATACAATAAAGCAGCAGCAGCAGCCTAGCATCACCAGGGTGGGAAGGGCCATGGTTTTTGTCCCTTCCTAACCTGATAGTACCAGCCTGCGGCCACCCAGGTACCCTTCACTTCAGATGGTCGGATGCTGGATCGTACCCAGCTCTTCCCGGTACTCCTGGTGGCGGTGGGTACCGGGGTAATAATAGGGGTTAGTGATGGCCTTATTACTGGCTAACACTAAGCCCCTTCTTAGTAATGGACGCTCTCAATCAGACAGCAGCCATTACTAAGGCGGTAATGAAGTATTAAAAAACAGAGACATAAAGAAATTTATTTTATTGAAATGACAACTCTTCCACACAATCCACTTTAACCATTTTATTAAAAAAAAAAAAGAAAAAAAGCTTACATCAGCGAAGTAGTCCAACGAATCTACGACGTAGACCAAATGGTCCAGCGGAACCTGCAAAACAAAAATTAGCAGTATGAAAAATAAAAATAAAGTTGGCTGCCCCCACAGACATATGAATAAATAGCTACCTTCGGGAACATATTAAAATAATTTAGAAAAATTAGGCCCATAAAATAAAACATATCAAATAAGAAAAAAAATTAATAATAACACCTTTCTTTTAAAGAGAACCTTTCACCTCCCCATCCATTTGCAGCTGAGTGCAGCATGTAATGGGGAGGGCCGCACAAACTCTGGGGCACTTTACATTTTTTTCCTAGCCTCCTTCGTTATTTAGATATCGGTGCTGTAATATTTGGCGCCCGATATTTAAATAACCCCCTGAACTGTCAATGGGGAGGTAATTGGCAAGGGCGCGTGTAACATCGCTGTGACACTGTCCAATCAGCTACGGTCAGCGTTACAGCAAGAGCTGGAGAGAGAGCACGTGCACGCGCAGCTCCGCCACCACTAAGGAACAGAAGAAGAGTGTGAATTCTTCTTCTTCTGTTCCATGGCATCGGAGCTGTGCGCGCACGCACGCTCTCACTCTTTAGCTCTCAGCAGACAAGGATGACAAGACTGATCTCTCACCTGAGATCACAGTCTTGCCTGCCGAGAGCTGAAGAGTTAGAGCGTGTGCACGCGCACATGCTCTCCTCTCTCCAGCTCTTGCTGTTGACATTGTCCGGAGCTGATTGGACAGTGTCACAGCGATGTTACACGCCCCCTTGCCAATTACCGCCCCATTGGCAGTTCATGGGGTTATTTAAATATCGGCGCCAAACATTACGGCACGGATATCTAAGTAAGGAAAGCGTAGGAATAAAAAATTTAAAGTGCCCCAGAGTTTGTGCAGCCCTGACCATTACACGCTGCACTCAAATGCAAATCTGTGGGCAGGTGAAAGATTCTCTTTAAAGTGTAAAAACTTTTTAAAAAACTTTTGACATGTCAGAAGTTTTGATCAGTGGGGTCCGAACACTGAGACCCCCCACTAGTCGCTAAAACGAAGCAGCAGAAGTGCTCGGGTGAGCGGTGTGCCGCTTCAATTCTGTTTGGCTTTCCGTAGAGCAGTGTACGGGCTTAATAGAAAGTCTAGGAGTACATACACCGCTCACTCGGCTGAAAGTCGATCATAAATGAAGCGGCACAGCGCTCACCGAGCACGTCTGCTGCTTCGTTTTAGTGATCGGTGGGGGCCTCAGTGCTCGGTCCCCCACCGATGAAAACTTCGGACATGTCACTATGATATATAAAGATATCTATTAATGCGATTGGTGCAAGTTTTAATTACTTTTTATTGAAAATGATTTGTACTTTTTGAGATACAGCTGATTTGTATCCTGTATACAGAGCAGCTGTATATAGCGCTGAGACCTGAATCAATTAGGTCGCTTATTACCGATCACATCTAAGTTATGAACTTAGATGTGATTGGTAACAGCTCGATCCTGCAGGACTCGCTGACACTGAATCAGTCAGTCCCGCTGACCTGACGGATACAGGATACAGCGCTATATACATTATATAATATATTTATTTTAATTAGCGGGGTCAGGTTTATGGGGAAGGATTAGGGCCTGTTCACATCAGCGTTGGCTTTCCATTCCGGGGTTCCGTGGGAGGTTTCCGTCGGGTGAACTCCTCAACGGAAAGTCAAACTGAAACCACAGCTTCCGTTTCAGTCACCATTGAAATCAATGGTGACGGAAACATTGCTAATGGTTTCCGTTCGTCACCATTCCGGCAGGTTTCAGTTTTTGTGACGGAATCAATATCGCAGTCGACTGCGCTAATGGTGACGGAAACGGAAGCTGTGGTTTCAGTTTGACTTTCCGTTGCGGGGTTACCTCCGACGGAACCCTAGAACGGAAAGCCAACGCTGATGTGAACAGGCCCTAAGGCTTCTTTCACACTAGCATTAATATACGTTTACCTCTCTTCCGTCAGAGGAAGAGAGGATCAATACGTTAAACGGAAAGCAACGGCTCCATTAGAATTACCATTGCTTTCAATGGTAATTCTTTTGTATCAGTTGCTTTCCGTTTGTCTCCGTTCGCTAAGTTTCCGTTTTTTAAAAAAAGAAACAAAAGTGAAGTCTGCAGAACTTTTATTTCCGTTCAAAAGAAAGGAAACCTAGCGAACGGAGACAAACGGAAAGCAACTGATACAAAAGAATTACCATTGAAAGCAATGGTAATTCTAATGGAGCCGTTGCTTTCCGTTTAACGTATTGATCCTCTCTTCCTCTGATGGAAGAGAGGTAAACATATATTAATGCTAGTGTGAACAAAGCCCAATACAAGTAAGATATTAATAAAAACAAAAAACAAAAAAAAAAACCCAGCTGGGCTTTGAACCAGCAACCTCCATATGTAAGGCAGACAAGCTAACCACTACAATATAGAAAGCTTCATAGTCAATGCTTGTGAAACTGTAGTAGTTGAGGGTTTATTCAATGACAGGCACTATCAGTCTATCCTGTCTCTCTGCTGCGTGTTGGTGGTGACTGGTCAGAAACTCACAGTCAGACTGAATCCCGCAGCTGCTGCATGCAGTGTGCACTGGGAGTGACTGTGAGACTCACCAGTCACAGCTCTGCTTGTAGCTTTCCCACGCTAAGGAAAGCTACAAAGCCAGGAGTATACTGCGCTCAGCTTCCTGCCCCTGCCAGGAGTATACTGCAAGGGGGGGGGGGTCTGGGCGTTTTACTGACAGCAGAGGGCTCTATAGGGGGGAATTATCCCCCCACCATAGAGCCCTGACTAGTTACTATACTGAAAGGTTAGAGGGGTCTGAGCATCTGACTGACTGCTCTAAAGGGGGGGCAGAATCCCCCCCTATAGAGCTCTCTGCAGTAAGTCAGACCCTCCCCCACCCACACTAATCCTTCCATTATAGTGATGTGAGGGCTCTATGGGGTGGATTATTCCAGCCCCATAGAGCCCTCTGCTGTCGGTAAAATGCCCAGACTCCCCCTTGCAGTATACTCACGTCACGGGTCCCGGTCCCAGCAAGGCAGGAACTTACCTCGTGCTGCTCGTCGCTCCTCCTGCAGACTTGCTCCTCTCTGGCTGCATGTGCTGTGTACAGCGTCAGAAAGGAGGAGGAGTGTTTCAGACCTTCGGCACGTCTGCCATCTATGTGCGGGCCATGCAGACGCCCCGTCCCAGGCTGAAAATGCCGCCCCCCCCGGTTGGGTAGGTGGTTCCGCCTGAGGCCGTCGGCTCACCTGGCCTCATGGCAGGTGCGGCACTGCTTTAACCCCTTCCCACCCTGCGCCATACATTTTCGGCGCTGTAGGCTAGTAGTTCCTGCCCAATGCCATTAATGTACATTGCAATGATGGTGCAGGCTTCCTCTGTATTATGACCAGCAGGTTGCGGACCCACTGTGCTACTCCACCTCCTCCTTGACTTAGAGCCACCTCTAAGGGCATTATCGAAGTAGCCTCCCCGATCTTCACCATTTAACCCCCATACAGGAATCTGGACTTCGCTGCTAGGAGACTACTAGGTCGCTACCTTTTGAGGTTGTCCCGATGTGAGTAGCCAGGCTACAATGGTGTAGTACCCCAAGGGTACAGGCACTGGCAAATAATACCTTGGCAGTTGGGTGAGGATCAGAAATCACAGTTTGTAACAGGTAGTAAGCCTGAGGCTCATCTCAGGTAGTTGGATACTTAGTAGCAGTAGATAGCAGCATGCAGACTGGTAGAAGGGAGCAGGATGCAGACTGGCAGCGGGATAGCTGGATACAGACTGGTAACGGATAGCTGGATACAACTGATATCAGGTAGCGAGATGTGGACTGGTATCAGGATGTAAACAGGAATCTTTGCAGGACACAAGTAGGTTGCACCAAAGTTGCTCAGGCACCAGGTGATCTGAGGAGGTGCCTTAAACCGTACCTAACTTTTCAGGTGACTTTTCAGAACAAGCTGTCATATGTGTGTACATGAGGCATAAGACTATTTCTGGCCATTATATGACTTGTATGTGGCATTATTTAGCAGTTTTCCCCTCTGCAGGCACTATCTCTAATTCTCAGTAGTCTCTGAGCTAGTGGGCGGAGCCTTACTGCTATCATGCTTTCTAAACACTGCACACAAGAGGAGAATCCTGCACTCCTATCTATCACATATATATCGAAGTGGCAGCATGGAGGAAATTACACAGCAGTAATGAGCAGCGTAGCTGTGAATCCAGCACTGGGGATGACATAGAAATACCCCCAGCACATCTGTGTGTTTCTTTCTGCTCTAACTTCCTCCCCCTGTTCACCCCTCCCCCTCCATAGACTTACATGCAGTGTGTGTTGCAAACTCTCTCTGTTCTCTCCTCCTCCTGCTCCCCCTCCCCTCTCCATAGGCTTGTAAAGCAGGCAGTGAAGTGATACACCGCTTACTTTTGCAGCTCGTATTGTAACCTGGGACAGCCAATGTTTACAGCAAGAGGTGGACAGCAGATCACAGGAAGGGAGACACCTAGTGGCAGTAACTTTACACAGAATTTGCATTTATAAAACAACTAAATTTTAATAAGTAAATGACAAAGTTTGATATCAGGTATACTATTATATTAGCATAAGTTGTTTGAAAAGTTAGCGTCCATTTAAATAGTTCTGGAGCAACAGTGATTGGCTTGTTTTTTTTTTCAACTGCACGCACGCTGGCCCTAAAGAGAACGTAGCTGTGAGCAGGAGAGGCAGGATGGAGATGCCAGCGGCCATGTAGAACGGAACCAGGTCACTGGTGAGAGAGGTAGGGGACCCAGAAACGGGGATCGTCGCCAGGAGCAGCACCAGCCGCCAACGTAACACTCTGTAATCCCATTGGCACACCCGATGGGTTGCCATTATGGCCGGCGACTGAATAAAGGCACAAATGTCTGCAATGGACATGCGCCTATTAGGCACTGCTGTGCCCTTTTTGTGTTTTTAATGTTGTTGTGGTAATGTACAGTACTGTACAGAAGTTTTAGGCAGTTGTGGAAAAATGCTGCAGAGTCAGAAGTGTTAATAGTTTTATTTTTATCAATTAATAAAATGCAAAGTGAATGAATAGAAGAGAAATCTAAATCAAATCAATATTTGGTGTGACCACCCTTTGCCTTTAAAACAGCATCAATTCTTCTAGGTGCACTTGCACACAGTTATTGAAGGAACTCGGCAGAAAGGTTGTTACAAACATCTTGAAGAACTAACCACAGATCTTCTGTAGATGTAGGCTTCCTCAAATCCTTCTGTCTCTTCATGTAAGCCCAGACAAACTTGATGATGTTATCAGGGCTCTGTGGGGGCAATATCATCACTTCTAAGGATCTTTGTTCTTCCTACCACTGAAGACATTGGCTGTATGTTTAGCATCGTTGCCCTGCTGCAAAATAAATTTGGAGCCAATCAGACGCCTCCCTGATGGTATTGCATTATGGATAAGTATCTGCCTGTATTTCTCTATTTCTGTATTGAGGACACCATTAATCCTGACCATATCCCCAACTCCATTTGCTGAAATACAGCTCCAAACTGTAATGGCAGGGGGTAGGGAGACGGACAAGTGAGCCCTAATCTACCCGCCACTCTGTCCCTGCCTACTTGCAACGACCCGCCCTAGGCGACGGGGTACAACTGGGCGGCGGTCCCTGCGCTCAGTAAGTGCACGACAAACACGACAAACATACAAGGAACACAAGCAAGGAAAAGGGGCCGTTGCCCACGGCAACACCGTGTGCAACCAGAGTGGTGAACGAGCCGAGTCAAGCCAGGAGTGTGCGAGGTACAAAACGAAAAGCAGAAGAGTAGTCGGTAAGCCAGGGTCGGTATGGAGCAGGATCAAAAATAGCAGGAGCTGTAGCTGGGCCAGGAACCACAAGGAAAGAAACAAAAGCAATAACAAGCACCGAGGGACAGGAAGTGCAGGCTTAAATAGACCGAGGGCGGGAGCTAGCTGAGTCTGGCCAGGTTACGATAGGCTCTCCCACTCCTAAGCCTGCCAGCCTGAATGGTGGAAGCAGGAGTCAGTCTCAGGGATGTATTCTCAGGTGCTGACTGATTAGTTCTGGGAGTTAACCCCGCTGTGCCTGGCAGATCCTTTACAGTACCCCCCCTTTTATGAGGGGCCACCGGACCCTTTCTAAGTGGACCTGGCTTACTGGGGAAACGCAGGTGGAACCTCCTGACCAATACCCCAGCGTGAACATCCCGGGCGGGTACCCAAGTCCTCTCCTCGGGCCCGTATCCTCTCCAATGGACCAGGTACTGGAGGGAGCCTTGGACCATCTTGCTGTCCACAATCCTGGCCACCTCGAATTCCACCCCCTCCGGGGTGAGGATGGGAACAGGAGGTCTCCTCGAGGGAGCCAAGGACGGGGAGCAGCGTTTGAGGAGGGAGGCATGAAACACGTCGTGTATCCGAAAAGATGGGGGTAACTCCAGCCGGAAGGAGACAGGATTGAGGACCTCAATGACCTTATACGGCCCAATAAACCGGGGAGCAAACTTCTTGGACGGAACCTTGAGACGCAAGTTCCTAGACGACAACCACACCAGATCCCCGACCATAAACAGGGGGTTAGCAGAACGTTTTTTATCAGCCTGAGTTTTTTGTACGCTCTGGGACACCTCTAGGTTTTTCTGAACCTGGGCCCAGACTGTGCACAGTTCCCGATGAACGACCTCTACCTCAGGATTGTTGGAACTACCAGGTGAAACGGAGGAGAACCGTGGATTAAACCCGTAATTACAAAAAAAAGGGGAGACCCCTGACGAGTTACTGACCCGGTTATTAAGGGAAAATTCGGCGAGGGGAATGAAAGAGACCCAATCAAATTGACAGTCAGAGACAAAACACCTTAAGTATTGTCCTAGAGACTGATTAGTCCTCTCCGTTTGGCCATTGGTTTCAGGATGGAAGGCAGAGGAGAAGGACAGATCAATCCCCAACTTCATACAGAAGGCTCTCCAAAACAATGAAACAAATTGTACCCCTCTGTCCGAAACAATATTGACAGGGACCCCATGGAGACGCAGGATGTGTTTGACAAACAAGGTAGACAACGTTTTGGCGTTGGGTAGTTTCTTGAGGGGCACAAAGTGGCACATCTTACTGAAGCGGTCCACCACCACCCACACCACCGACTTGCCTTGGGATGGAGGCAAATCGGTGATAAAATCCATGGAGATATGTGTCCAAGGTCTCTGGGGAATGGGCCACGAACGCAGTAAGCCCGCTGGTCGGGACCTGGGAGTCTTGGACCTAGCACAAACCTCACAAGCGGCGACGTAGGCCTTAACGTCTTTAGGCAACCCAGGCCACCAATAATTTCTGGTAATGAGGTGTTTGGTTCCCAGGATGCCTGGATGGCCAGATAGTGCAGAGTCATGATTTTCCCTAAGTACCCTTAGCCGGAATTGCAGGGGAACAAACAGCTTGTTCTCAGGAAGGTTCCCGGGAGCTGCACCTTGATCAGCAGCAATTTCAGAGACTAAATCAGAATCGATCGAGGAAATGATTATACCTGGAGGCAAAATACAAGCAGGATCTTCCTCCGAAGGAGGGCTGGCCATGAAGCTACGCGACAGTGCATCAGCCTTAATATTTTTAGACCCAGCCCTATAGGTAACCAAAAAATTGAATCTGGTAAAAAATAACGCCCATCGAGCTTGTCTCGGGTTTAGCCTCCGGGCAGATTCTAGGAAAACCAGATTCTTGTGGTCGGTAAGGACCGTTACCTGGTGCCTAGCCCCCTCCAGGAAGTGGCGCCACTCTTCAAATGCCCATTTAATGGCTAAGAGTTCGCGGTTGCCAATATCATAGTTACTTTCAGTTGGCGAAAACTTCCTGGAGAAGTAGGCACAGGGGCGGAGATGGGTGAGGGACCTGGTACCCTGGGACAAGACAGCCCCCACTCCCACCTCAGATGCGTCAACTTCCACGATAAATGGCTCCATTTGGTTGGGCTGAACCAGCACCGGGGCCGAGACAAAGCACTTCTTAAGGACCTCAAAAGCCTGGACAGCCTCAGGAGGCCAGTGGAGGAGATCAGCACCTTTGCGAGTGAGGTCCGTAAGGGGCTTAGCGATGACCGAGAAGTTAGCAATAAATCTCCTGTAATAATTAGCAAACCCCAAAAAACACTGTAACGCCTTCAGGGAGGCTGGTTGGACCCATTCCGCCACAGCCTGAACCTTGGCGGGGTCCATGCGGAATTCATGAGGAGTGAGGATTTGACCCAAAAATGGAATCTCCTGTACCCCAAACACACATTTTTCGGTTTTGGCAAACAGTTTATTTTCCCGAAGGACCTGGAGCACCTTCCTGACATGCTCCACGTGGGAGGACCAGTCCTTGGAAAACACCAGTATGTCATCAAGGTACACTACCAGAAAAATCCCCAGGTAATTTCTCAAAATCTCATTTATGAAATTCTGGAAGACCGCAGGGGCATTACACAACCCAAAGGGCATGACGAGGTATTCGAAATGGCCTTCGGGCGTGTTAAACGCAGTCTTCCACTCATCCCCCTCTTTGATGCGAATAAGGTTATACGCCCCCGTAGATCCAATTTAGAAAACCATTGGGCCCCCTGAACCTGATTAAAGAGATCAGGAATCAAAGGAAGGGGATACTGGTTCCTTACCGTGACCTTATTCAGGCTACGGTAGTCAATGCATGGCCTAAGACCACCATCCTTCTTCCCCACGAAGAAGAAGCCCCTTCGGAGGAAAGTTCAGGGGCGTCAGGAGCCAAGGAGAAGGCCCACTCTTGGGGCCCTTCCTGGAGCCGGGACATAATTATACCCACCCGCTGGCTCTCAGAACCTGAGGAATGAGGCTTTAAACGAAAGTAAAGCCTACAACTCTCCCGAAAGGAGAGAAAAGTCCTCCGGTCCCCTGAGAACCGGTCGGGCAACTTGAGGTGGGGTTCAAGAGGTGCGGTGAGGGGAACTACCAGGGTAGCATCAGGCTGGTTGACCCTCTGAGCCAGGGCCTGGACCTGTAGGGAGAGACCCTGCATTTGCTGAGCCAGGGTCTCACGGGGATCCATAGTGGTGTCAGGGACCAGGGGTAGACTAGGTATGGGCTTGTTATTATGTAATGGCAGGGGGTAGGGAGACGGACAAGTGAGCCCTAATCTACCCGCCACTCTGTCCCTGCCTACTTGCAACGACCCGCCCTAGGCGACGGGGTACAACTGGGCGGCGGTCCCTGCGCTCAGTAAGTGCACGACAAACACGACAAACATACAAGGAACACAAGCAAGGAAAAGGGGCCGTTGCCCACGGCAACACCGTGTGCAACCAGAGTGGTGAACGAGCCGAGTCAAGCCAGGAGTGTGCGAGGTACAAAACGAAAAGCAGAAGAGTAGTCGGTAAGCCAGGGTCGGTATGGAGCAGGATCAAAAATAGCAGGAGCTGTAGCTGGGCCAGGAACCACAAGGAAAGAAACAAAAGCAATAACAAGCACCGAGGGACAGGAAGTGCAGGCTTAAATAGACCGAGGGCGGGAGCTAGCTGAGTCTGGCCAGGTTACGATAGGCTCTCCCACTCCTAAGCCTGCCAGCCTGAATGGTGGAAGCAGGAGTCAGTCTCAGGGATGTATTCTCAGGTGCTGACTGATTAGTTCTGGGAGTTAACCCCGCTGTGCCTGGCAGATCCTTTACACAAACTTTCAACGAACCTCCACCATGCTTCACCGTTGCCTGCAGACACTCATTATTGTACCGTCCTCCAGCACTTTGGCGAACAAACTACATTCTGTTACATCTGTTACATCTAAATATTAACAATTTTGACTCATCAATCCAGAGCACCTGCTGCCATTTTTTTCACCCCAGTACCTTTGCCGACCACTGCATCTACACTCCCCAACTTTGCCCGTTTCTTTGTGCTTCTTCAAAAGAGCTTGAACAGCACATCTTGAAACCCCAGTCTACTTTAAAATATTTGCCTGGGAAAAACCTTGCTGATGTCTTGTTGTGCTCAGTCTTACCATGGTGGAACTGTGAAATGAAACTGTTTTCCACAACTTCCCCTTTATAGCAGAGTTTGGCTGTTCCTCATCCAGTGTTAAGCCTTCTACACAGCTGACATGCTTTGCACTTGGGGTACGACTTGGAAAACACCTCTTTTATGTGGCAAATTTTATAGTTTATTTTATTGTTTGGGTGCTACCTGTTCGTTCCTTTGACAGTACATTTAGATAAAAAAAACTTGACTCTAGGAGTTCAATTTTAGGTGAATTTAGATGAAACATCCCTAGTGAAAGACTATAAAGCTTGGAAGATGATGAAACATACATGGGAAGATCACAAAGGGTGTACCTGGTGGAACATGAATGTACTTTACAACATTATGATGTTATTTTTATGGGAAAAACTTTTCTTGAAATTATTCTAAAAAAAACGGCTCCAAAAACAAATAAAAAAAAGATTGTAACATAAAAGCCACTGCCAGAAATAAAAATAATAACACGTAGTGAATGCATATCGAGGTCAAGAAGCTGGTAATTGAGAAGACATAAACACCACACATGTTGGAGAAATACGAGCTAGAACAGTAACAGGGCAGGAAATCAAGCCGCCATTTTCTGGCTTGGAGCGTACGGGTCTATGAGATGTCAAAGAACACGAACAAATCAGAGAAAATGAATGTAGCATACAACTTTGCAGTCAGGCTTAGAAATACAACCTTACTAAGCTGGTTTTGTAAATCCAAGAATGTTTTTTTATGAAATCTAAATATATCACATCTGTTTTCTGCTTTGCTAGAGCCCAAGTCTGGGAAAGGGCTGTGTTCTGGAGAGAACAATCATTGGGAAGTGATACGAGATAACCTGGGAGTGGGCTCTATAACGGGCTACAGATAATTGTGAGTGGAGTATGGAAGGCCCCAAGATTAGGTGTGGGAATAATATTCAGTTTTTTACTTTAATATTTTAATGTGGAAAATAACTTGTACTTGAAGTGAATGTCCACCCTTGAGTACCAGTTTCTTTTTTTTATCTAAATCAGTTCAAAATTCTGTACTGATTATTTTCTTAATACATCTTTATAGCTTCTGAATCTCTGTTTTTCTGATACAAAGCTCTAAATCCCTCGAAAATACAGATTTAGGCCATGGACTACGGTTATGTGACATAAGTCTCCCTGAAGAAATTAGTTTTCAAGGCACCCTTAAAGAGGCTCTGTCACCACATTATAAGTGCCCTGTCTTCTACATGATGTGATCGGTGCTGTAATGTAGATTCCAGCAGTGGTTTTTATTTAGAAAAACTATCAATTTTGACGGAGTTATCACCTATTTTAGATTTATGCTAATGACTTTCCTTATAGACAACTGGGCGTGTTTACTTTTTTATCAACTGGGTGTTGTACAGAGGAGTGTATGATGCTGACCAATCAGTGACCAATCAGCGTCATACACTTCTCTCCATTCATTTACTCAGCACTTAGTGATCTTGCTAGATCATGATGTGCAGTCACATACACCCACATTAACGTTACTGAAGTGTCTTGAGAGTTAATAGACATCGCTTCCAGCCAGGACGCGATGTCTATTCTCAATCCCGACACTTCGGTAACGTTTGTGTGGGACTTAATGACAGCAAGCGTGGTCACGTGTGGCAAATCTGTGAAAAAATAAACACAATGGAAAAATGGAACACAGCCTGCAAATCCTACTACTTTCATAAATAGTATTGTTCCTATAGGACCCCTTTAGGAGTCACGATCTGGTAGAAACTTAACCCCTTATAGCTATGCCACTGCACGTAATGCTTATTTTCATATGAGCAGTTACATAATAGTCCCTTTGGCAATTTCTGGGAATCTTTGGAGTGGACCGCCCTCTGATCAACTTTATTCCTGCTGTCTGTTACGGGGAAAACCCTTGCAAATGGTAAAGAAACTCATAGATAAAATAATTTGCACTGACATTTCTGGCTGGGTATTAGTAGTGAATAGCATACAGATGTAGCCAATTTTATCTTGACTATTAATGCATTAAATACAGTGTCAAGAAACTGTAACTTGACTTTTTCAATGACGTTTCAATGGCTTTTGTTGTGTGATATCACGCTGCAGCAAATTATCAGAGTCAAGATAAACTTGGCTACATCTGTACTTAAGTATTTAATTTCTTAAACTATTTTAAGATGGTTTTCTTTGCATGACTTGCTTATCTCTCCAGCTCTGTTTGGATGAAGCATCCCAAATATAGTTTATTACTGAAAAGGTCTGACATGTTTTCAATACATGTATAACACCGGGGTAACAATCACCTTTATTCATCTCCGGTTCTGTTATCTGGCTGTTTACAACACTTCTCGTGGATTCCACATTTGTGTCAAAACAAATCACCTATCAGCTACAATCTATGTGAAGTCTGGGAGTCCAATATATTTTGTTTTCTCACCAAGGGAAAAAGAAAAAGATGAGGACAAGGTTTTGGCTTTTGTTTAGAATAAGGTGTAATTTATGAGAATTCATTTTTAGAGACTCTGGTGGAATGGTAATCTCTTAGAGATCCCGTTTCTAAATCTTATCATGTTGCAATACGTTTTCTAGGTCAGAACAAACTGAGATATGTTCCTCATTGATAGTATCATCCATTGGGTTTCAAGTTCAAAGAGACTAAAATTCTTCAGATAACGTATTTCGACTTTTTACAAATGATCTGCATGAGTGCAGCTAGAACTAAAGATATATTCATGGTGGCAAAATTATTTTTAGGTTATCTGTAGCTGAAATATGAAGTATGTTTTTAGGTGTAATAGGTTAATCAAATAATCCTCTGTCCCAAAGGAGCACAATAACAACTAAAAAACAGAAAAAAGTTTGAGGTTGAAGACATTGAGCCAGGAAGTAATGCTGGGAGAGTTCAGCTCTGAAGCCTGTGTGAGGGTATGTTCACACGCACTAATTACGGACGTAATTCGGGCGTTTTTGCCCCGAATTACGTCCGAAAATAGCGCCTCAATAGCGCTGACAAACATCTGCCCATTGAAAGCAATGGGCAGAAGTTTGTCTGTTCACACGAGGCGTAATTTACGCGCAGCTGTCAAATGACGGCGCGTAAATTGACGCCCACGTCAAAGAAGTGACCTGTCACTTCTTTGGGCGTAATTGGAGCCGTTATTCATTGACTCCAATGAATAGCAGCGCCAATTACGTCCGTAATGGACGCGGCGTTCAAGCGCCTGCACATGCCGTTACGGCTCAAATTACGGGGATGTTTTCAGGCTGAAACATCCCCGTAATTTCAGCAGTTACGGACGCCCTCGTGTGAACTTACCCTTATGGTGCAGAACGTTCTGAAATATATTCGCCAAGTAAGGCTCTGTTCAAACTTGCACTAGGGCTTCCATCAAGCTTTCTAGTATTTTTGATGACAGACTAGCGCAGTCTGCAGCGCTATTCAGGACAATGAAAATACCAGAAAGCTTGACGGACCACCAAAAGAACCCCCCCCCCCCACATACGTCACAGAAATCACGACTCCGTTATAAATGGATGCTATGATGCTGGGCAGTATGGTGGCTCAGTAGTTAGCACTGTTGGCATGTAGCACTGGGATCGTGGATTCTAATCCAACCCAGGACAACATTTGCATGGAGTTTATATGTTCTCTCTGTGTTTGTGTTGGTTCCCTCTGGGTTCTTCACTCCCACTCTCCAAAAAGTATACATGAAATTGGCCAGTGTGTGTTTGAAAAAGGGAATGTAGATTATGAGCCCCATTGGGGATAGGCAATGGTGTAAGTGATGATACTATCTGTGCAGCGCTGCGGAATATGTTGGCTCTTTATAAGCAAAACTAAATAAATAGCACAAACAATGTCTAACACTGTAAAATAATTTTCTGCTCCTTTCACTTTCGTGTATATTATGGAAACTATATGATACATATTGGCTGTGTGAAATTATTTCTGAAGCACATTTATTTAATGATACTTAAGAATAATGGTGACGAGTCATCTTTAGCAACCAATGCCAGGTGGCTGCTGCAAAGGCAAATTAAATCAGGGGATGAATCAAAAGAGGCAAGGATCGACATGGCAAGAACATATGGTATGTCTTTTTTGTAATCTCACTATATTGTTCAAGTTGTTATATCTGTTTCTGAAAAAGCAGCATCCACAGGGACCATCACCCAGCTTTACAACAGTCCTGAGCACAAAGCTTACTAAGTATGCAGAATTACAGGGGAGGGGTATTACTTCACAACTAGGCAGCTTTGTATTTTAGGACCTTAGGAGAGCTGTATGATGACCCCCTGAGGTGCTGTTATGACGTCCATAATGATTGTTGAGAAATGACTGAATCTAATTTTTGGGGGCAACCTAAACCCCACACCATGTAAATTACCGGGCTAAGGGACTGGTTCTTATGTCTGCAGCATGTTCATTTGCATTCTTTTTTCAATGGCTCGGTACGATGCTGCACGCAGTGCCATCGGCAGCATTGGGATGTCACACTGACATCCAGATCCTGTACTGTAACAGGGAACTGCATTAATTAGTTCCCGGTCACAAAAAAACATACACACAACACTCATATAGAGCACTGTGTTCTCGAATGCAGAAGTTGCTGCTTTTGCATTCGGGTGGTTGCTAGGGATATCTGTTATCAGTGATCTGTATATGGGGACAGCAGGGACCAGTGCCCTTTTAGTATATATACTGTATATATACAGTACTGTATATATACAGTATATATACAGTACTGTGCAAAAGTTTTAGGTAGTTGTGGAACAATGCTGCAAAGTAAGAATACGTTCAAAACTGGAAGTGTTAATAGTTTTTCTTTATCAACTAATACAATTCAAAGCGAAGTAACATAGGAGAAATCAAATCAATATTTGGTGTGACCACACTTTGCCTTCAAAACAGCATAAATTCTTCTCTGTACACTTGAACACAGTTATTAAATGAACTCGGCAGGAAGGTTGTTACAAACATCTTGAAGAACTAACCACATATCTTCTGTAGATGTAGGCTTCCTCAAATCCTTCTGTCTCTTCATATAATCCCAGACAGACTGGTTGATGTTGAGATCGGGGCTCTGTTGGGGCCATATAATAATTTCCAGGTCTCCTTGTTCTTCTTTACACTGTAGATAGTTCTTAATGACATTGGTTGTATGTTTTGAGTTATTGTCCTGATGCAGAATAAATTTGGAGCAAATCAGATGCCTCCCTGATGGTATTACATGATGGATAAGTATCTGCCTGTATTTCTCAGCATTGAGGACACCAGTAATCCTGACCAAATCCCCAACTCCATTTGCCGAAATGCAACCCAAAACTTTCAAGTAACCTTCACCATGCTTCACTGTTGCCTGCAGACACTATTGTACCGCTTTCCAGCCCTTTGGAAAACAAACTGCCTTCTGTTACAGCCAAATATTTCACATTTTTACTCATCAGTCTAGAGCACCTTTGCTATTTGTCTGCACCCCAGCTCCTATGTTTTCGTGCATAGATCTTTGGCCGCAATTCTTCCATGAAGACCACTTCTGGCCAAACTTTTCCCAGCATTAGATGGGTGTATTTGGGTCCCACCAGTTCTGAGCTGATGGCACTGCTGGACATATTCCAATTTTGAATGGAAGCATGATGTGTCTTTAATCTGCTGTACTGTTTCCTTGGCCGACCACTGCGTCTACAGTCCTCAACGTTGCCCGTTTCTTTGTGCTTCTTCAAAAGAGCTTAAGCAGCACATCTTGAAACCCCAGTCTGCTTTGAAATCTTTGTCTGGGAGACCTTGCTGATGCAGTATAATTACCTTGTGTCTTGTTGATTTGCTTAGGCTTGCCATGGTGTATTTGTGACATGAAACTGTCTTCCACAACCTCACCTTTGTAGTAGAGTTTGGCTGTTCCACACCTAGTTTTAAGCCTCCTGCACAGCTGTTTCTGTTACAGTTAATGACTGTTTCAACTTACATATAAAAAAAATGATGATCGTCTGTTTGGTATAATTGGATAATTATACACCTGACTATAATCCCATGACTTTGTGCAAGTGTACCTAGAATAATTAATGCTGCTTTGAAGGCAAATGGTGGTCACACCAAATATTGATTTGATTTATATTTGTCTTCTGTTCATTCACCTTGTATTTGAATTGATTAAAAAAAACTATTAACACCTATTTTTAAAAGCAATTTTACTTTGCAGCATTTTCCCACAACTGTCTAAACTTTAAAACTTTTTGCACAGTACTTTTCATATATATATATATATATATATATATATATATATATACATATATATATATGTGTGTGCGTGTGCGTGTGTGTGTGTGTGTGTGTGTGTGTGAAGAAATAATCACAGCACTCCAATAGGTTGATGTCAAACAAAAATGTGGTTTATTGTTCCATGTTTCAAAGGATAAGCTACGTTTCAGTCCTCTCACAGGACCATTTTCAAGCTTCCACCTTTTATATACATATATATATTTATTTATTTTTCCAAAGATTAGAAAAATCAGGGCACTCGCCGACTGTAGCAATAAACTTATTTTATTTGAGATCTTGGTCTATTGGATGTGGAGCAAGCCTACGGCCATTTTGCGTACACACACGCTTTTTCAAGGCCTTGAATAAAAGAAGTTT
Organism: Rhinoderma darwinii; assembly: GCF_050947455.1. Lineage (NCBI taxonomy): Eukaryota > Metazoa > Chordata > Amphibia > Anura > Rhinodermatidae > Rhinoderma > Rhinoderma darwinii. The sequence continues at coordinate 36,226,409 of NC_134691.1, read as the reverse complement.
ATTGCTACAGTCGGTTAGTGCCTCAATTTTTTTCTACTCTTTGAAAATTCTAGATATTGTGCTGTACTGTTCGATGAGTACCCCGTGGGCAAGTACAACATCTGTCTCCATATATCTATATATTGCCATTGGAAACTACATGCAGGTGTGCTACAAAGTCTAAATTGACAGTGCCAGCCCTTTTCCTATCTCCCTTTGAATATATATATATATATATATATATATATATATATATATATATATATATATATATATAATAATTAGTAAATAAAGTAAAATGTAAAAATAAATATAACAAAAATGTGAAGAAAAAAAAAGCCCCCTACCCCCAAAAAATTGCACACCTCTCTGAACTAATTCACATCAATTTTAGACATTCTGGGTGACACAAACGTGTTTTGGGTGGATGACAGGTGCTCAGGCATTAATATGTTTCTGTTAGGCAGAAAGTAAGTTGCCCCAAATATAAAATATTTACCCCCGGCCACCAATTTTAGTCTGTTTTATCTCGACCCTATCTAGTTTCCGACTTTACTAAAAAAAAACTGTACTTGATATGATCCATGTGCAGATGCTGCGTCTAAAGTGAAGGGAGGGAGATACAGTTAAAGCTAAAATAGGGTCTTTGTTCTTGGCACATTAGTGACGACATACACAATGCACACATATCTGACATCGCTATGTGTGGGAGAATTAGAAGATTAATTTTTTAGGGAAAAAATTATTTATTGAACAAACTGCCTTAAAACATTTTAAAGGAAGTTAGGAAAACATAATTTTTCCTGTTTCTGACCATTTTTACCTAAAAAAGACCTACAAAATTAATTTATATTGTCAATTTGAAATGTTAAGAAATCTCCAAGTGTCCCACAAAAAAAGGAAACAAAACATTTTGGGGTAGACTAGGAAACAAAACAATTCAGCTTTAGATTGCAGCATCCCAAAAGGGGAAATTTTGCTCTGATCTTTAAGGCCAAAAATATCCCTCATTATGTAAGGATTAGGGACCTGTAGGAAAATTGTGTGCTCCCATTGTGTGCAAGGCTTCTGGGGGAGAATACCCTTGTAATACAGTATGTGATTGAACATGACACATCGGAGGCTGGACTAGATGGAGGGCTAAGAGGCCCCTGGGCCCCCATCACTTTGTGGTTCTATCAATCAAGTAAAAAACCGGCAGCACGCCAGGATGTCAAGGTGAAAATCCAGTGTAGAACTTTTATTCCATAGTAGGCGACGTTTCGGTTCAACACAAGTGAACCTTTAAAAAGCTTATGAAAGGTTCACTTGTATTGAACCGAAATGTCACCTTCTATGGAATAAAAGTTCTACACTTAATTTTCACCTTGACATCATGGAGTGCAGCTGGTTTTTTACTTTCTACATGGAGGATGTATAGCCTGGTTCCTGAGGCTTGCACCCAACCTTTAACTTTACACTGTGCTGCGTTGGACTTTCCATTTGTTACCTATCTACCCCCAGGCAGTAAGTGTTTATATAGGTAATTTTTGTGCTCAACTCTGAAACCCTAAACTCTCAGGAAAATGGGGGTTTATGGATGGCTGTTCGGTGATCCTTTCCTGCCAAGAGAGGTGGATACGCATGCATGTGGCTCTCTCTTTGAAGTCCAGGGGAGTCACAGGCTAACCTATCTCCATAATTCCCATAGAATTCAGTGGAGAAATACACATGCACGCAAGATCACCTGTCCTACAAGCGGCTGCTTGAAAGGTTCAGGTGGTACTGGTTCAAGAAGTGAAATGGGGGACCCCACCAAATTTTTTGCCCAGGGGCCTCGACCAATCTTATTCTGGCTCTACAACTTCATATGTCTTCCCAGGAAATTGGAGGCGCACAAGTATGGGCCCACATTTCATGGGTACCATATTACGAATCAGTAGAAAATAAATCTGTATTAGGGCTGGGTGTATTAGGCCTTATATTAAAGATTATAATTTATTTTTTTTTTAAGGTGGAAAAAGTCTTTATAGTCTGTGACAATTGACCCATGGAAGACCCTTACTACAGACAAGGCTATAAGCAAGCAGTAATAATAATAAAACATAGCAAAGACACACATTAGTTTGGGACCGGAAACGATAAACTATTGAAATTGATCTGTAAAAGGACAAAACTTTATTAGTTTCTGCATATGAGCGATGAAACGAGAACAGGTCATATGTGGCCATAAGACAGCGAGATTGGGACGTTGGCCATGAAGATTGTTATTAATAAGGTGAGAGGGAAAATGTATAATGTTTCCCACCTGTTGTTTTTCCTTTATTTTCTCATCGGGTGATCAATTCACAAGACGAAGGAGGGGAAAAAACAATCAGCGTTTATATCGTACGAGGAGCCATTATATCAATTGATGTCCAGTATATTATGTAGGACTTTTCAACAGGCCGATAAATCAATCAGTCGTGAGCATCTGTTGCAGTAGCTTTTCAAAGGGGGAAATATTCTCTTAAATGAAGGTGAGCCGGGTTGGCCGCACATCTGTAAGCACTTACCTCGGCTGCTCAGGACTTATTGCTTTACTAAAAATGGAATACCTGTAACATCTGTATAGCACATTTTCATATTTCCAGAGGTGAGAAAGACTTAGAAGTGTAACACCGTGCTGCAATTTGGAATTAAAGGCTGCAAAGATGAGGCTTTATTATAGTAAATTGTCACCTTTTATATTAGAGAATTGCATAAATGTTAATTCCCTAAAACATAATTGGAGGGGTCAATTATTTATGCAATTTATTATTAGGATAAGCGTAAAGATGGCCAAATGCTAATAAAGCACGCTAACTAAAGTTCAATCATATATCTATTCTATTGCAGTGGCAACAGGATCCACTCCCATGTTGGTTGTCACATTTAAAGGGGTATTACAGTTTTAATTTTTTTTATTTGTTTATAGAATAAGAAACCAAACAACTTACTAATATTAGACAAAGTGAAAAAACACACGGCGCCACATAGTGCAATTATCCAAGGGTCATGGGAAAACAAAACACTAGGGCAAATTATGCTCACCTAGGGAGGTTATGCTGACCGGGCACAACGCTGTTAAAAGGTATGAGTCAAACCTCCATGCAGATCACCGCTATGGAGATGGTTGAAGAGGAGACACACCCAGGGTGTGTGCAGACAGATCCGAGGTATAGCTGCTGCCCAGGTCCAAGAGCCGGTGAACGGGAATTCACCGCCAATAATGAAGTAGAGAGAGAGAAAAAAAAGGACCAAATTGCTAGGCGCTGCTGTACTCATTTTTGTTGATGAATTTTGGCCTGATGAAGACGCATGTCCTGCGTCGAAACGCGTAGCCTGTTTTCATTCATATATTAAAACAAAAATTAGTACAGCAGCGCTTAGCAATTTGGTCCTTTTTTTCCTCTCTCTCTACTTCAACTTACTAATATAAATGTATTTCCAATTCTGCTCACACACCTTTCTTATATCAGTCTGGTAGACTCTGGGGGAAGCCAAGGATTAGTCCTGTGTAATGCATTAATGGTCTAAGTAAATAGGAATAAGACAATCCTGATGAAGACCTTAGTTCGAGGTCGAAACTCATAGCTTCTTGCACCACCATTGAGACATATGCTGTTAATTACACATGTCTTTTTTAATAAATAAATTCTATATTTTCTACCCACTGAGATATTCTGCCTGGACTTGGGATTTGGCTCAATCTTCCACATAAGCGCAGGAGCGCCTTCTACTGAGTGTGATCGTTTTTTCCAAATCATTTGGAACCTAAATAGGAATAAAAATGTTGTCAGTTATGTGATTCTTACACGTCATGTGGTCCCTAGAATTCCGTTATCAACAGAGTTATATGACATACATGTGTTAGTTCAATACATATAGCGAATCTGTGAGTTAGCTGAATGATGCTTCTTAGGGTACGTTCACACGCAGTGTTTTCAGATGTAATTTGGGCGTTTTATGCCTCGAATTACATCTGAAAAAACTGCTCCATTACGCCTCCAAACATCTGCCCATTGCTTTCAATAGGTTTTACGATGTTCTGTTCCCACGAGCCTTTATTTTACGCGTCGCTGTCAAAATACGGCGCGTAAAATGACGGCTCGTCAAAAGAAGTGCAGGACACTTCTTTGGATATTTTTGGAGCCGTTTTTCATTGACTCCATTGAAAAACAGCTCCAATAACGACCGTAAAATACGCTGCGAAAAACGCGAGTTGCTAAAAAACCGTCTGAAAATCAGGAGCTGTTTTCGCCTGAAAACAGCTCCGTATTTTCAGACGTTTTTGGTCACTGCTTGTGAACATACCCTAAGCGTGTGAACATACCCTCACACTCAGAGGAGTCAGGGAGAAGAATAAAGGAGATGCTCCTGCACAGAGGCTGACAAAGATGCTGCTCCAGGTAGAGGTTCACTTTAAAAAAACATTTCCCTCAAATGAATATAAATGTCTTGTAGGCAAACTACAGTCTATGCCGTATAGGCAAACTACAGTATATGGAAAGATTTAGCAAATTGTGTGCGAAGGAAAATTGGGGCAGCCAATCAGCTTCCAGCTCTCATTTTATTAAAAACTTTAAAAAAAATAAAAATAAAAGATAAAACCTGATTGGTTGCTATGAACAACTGCTCCACTTTTCCTTTGTTCCAGTTTTGATAAATCTCCCCCTATGTTTTTTTAGATACACTACAGTATATGTCACTTATGCACATTCCAGCATATGTCTTATAGGCACACTATAGTCTATGTCTTTTAGGCACATTACAATATATGTCTTATAGGCACACTATAGTCTAGGTCTTATAGGCACATTACAGCATATGTCTTATAGGCACACTATAGTCTATGTCTTATAGGCACATTACTGTATATGTCTGATAGGCACACTATAGTCTAGGTCTTATAGGCACATTACAGTATATGTCTTATAGGCACACTATAGTCTAGGTCTTATAGGCACATTACAGTATATGTCTTATAGGCACACTATAGTCTATGTCTTATAGGCACATTACAGTATATGTCTTATAGGCACACTATAGTCTATGTCTTTTAGGCACATTACATTATATGTCTTATAGGCACACTATAGTCTATGTCTTATAGGCACATTACAGTATATGTCTTATAGGCACACTATAGTCTATGTCTTTTAGGCACATTACAATATATGTATTATAGACACACTATAGTATAGGTCTTATAGGCACATTACAGTATATGTCTTATAGGCACACTATAGTCTATGTCTTTTAGGCACATTACAATATATGTATTATAGGCACACACTATAGTCTATGTCTTATAGTCACATTACAGTATATGTATTATAGGCACACTATAGTATAGGTCTTATATGCACAATACAGTATATGTCTTATAGGCACACTATAGTCTATGTCTTATAGGCACATTACAGTATGTCTTGTAGGCACACTATAGTCTATGTCTTATAGTCACACTATAGTCTATGTCTTATAGGCACTTTACATTATATGTCTTATATTCACATTATATGTCTTATATTCACAGTACATTCTATGTTATCTAGGCACACAATCTCGTGTGCCTAAGCCTTTAGCGCTCTCTTCCTGATGTTGGGAACATTGTGACGGTACTACTAGTGCTGTAGACAATTTTAGATTTGGTGAAAGTAAAATAATTTTCACGTTACTACAGATTGAGCACATTTTTTTTTTTTCATCTCTAATAAAATGTTGTCTTTTTTTAATGTCTATCAGCACATTACATTGTACTGGAAATATTTCCCTTCCCTTATCTCTGCTGATCCCTTCTAGATCCCCCAAGACTGTCATCATTAAGTATTAATCGGACATTTATGCTGCTGAGAATTTTAATAACGTGTAATATATACAGCTGTAACCTCCAGATAAAAAAAAGAGAAAAGCAAGTTCCTTCCAAGCCATCTGCTCTCCACATGTGCAGGGATGACAGGACACTGATAACGTGTCTTCACCTATGCCCGCCTCAGGTCATTTTTATCTATTAGGATTTTATTGTGAAAATACATCACTGAAAAAAAATGTGCCCAAAAATTACACGTGTGCAGCAGAGCAGAAAGCGGCGCTAATATCAACGCTGTCTGAGATACATCTTCAACTTTCTCCAGAAAAAAAATTGTTTGTATTTGTAAATTGTTTGTATTTGGTGCCACAATGTTGCATTTAACATGTTTTGCATTGTGTGAATCATTCTTGGCCGCCTGATCAGATAAACCTCTTGTAATTTCTTTAATATTGCCCAAATAAAAAAAAATTGAAAGAAAGAAAGAAAAAAGACAGTTGTGCGCAGCTATAAATAACCAAAATGAAACACATTACTTGAGATATTCTGTTCACATGAATTTGTTTCGCTGCTAACCTGAAACATCTGTCTGCCTCTAAAAAGTACATATACAAAGTAAATAACAACATAAATAAATATATATATAAAAAAAATAAAATAAAAAAAATATATATATATATACATATATATATACACATATATATATATATATATATATGTGTATATATATATATATATACTCTATGGCCATGTATATACATAAAGAATAATAGCAATAAAATACGAAAAAATATACTATAATAATACAAATAATACAATATATTGAATAGACATAAAAAATAGTATAATAATACATATCTATCTATATATATTGTATATACTGTATGACCATGTATATACATAATTAATAATATAATATTGAAAATAATAAAAAATATATACTGGGTGGCCATATATTCTTATATGATGTGTATTCTTATATACACATCATATAAGAATACAAACAAATATACAGTATATGCTGGATGGCCATGTATATACAAAAATAATAGGAATATTATAATACTAATAAATACATATACTATATACACAACACATAAATAATAGTATAAAAAAATAAAATTATTGGTGTCAATAAAAACTAAAACTTGTCCTGCAGAGAAAAATAAAAGCCCCCATATGGCTATATTGAAAGAAAAATTAATCTGTTATGGCTCTCAGAATGTTGTATCACACAAAATGTTTTTTTTTGTTCCATAAAACTTGCTTTTAGGGTATGTTCACAATTGGCGGAGTAGCTGCGTATTTAAGTACGTAAAATCCGCAGCGTATTACAGTAGTAGTAAAGTGGATGAGATTTGAACAAATTCATCCACACGCTCGAAAAAAATCTGCTGAGAAAATGTTCATATATTGACCAGCAGAGCCGTTTTTTAATCCGCAGCATGTCACTTTATGCTGCAGAGTTGCTGCACTTTTGTTGTGGGTTTTCCCCGTTTAAATCAATAAGGAGGTAAAACTTGCAATAAATAGAAAATGTTTCGATTTTTCCAGCATAAAAGCTGTCATTTCATCGCAAATATCACAAATCAGAAAAAAACAACCTCTTTTTTGTTTAAATATAATTAAAAGCGTATACTCACCCCTGGGAATTGCAATAGAGACGCATTACTTTGTTTTCTGTGCAGCTCGGCCTCCTGGAATGATGTTTCATCCCATGTGATGGCTACAGCCAATCACAGGCTGCAGAGGTCACATGGGCTGCAGAATCATCACAGTCGATTGAGCTGCACGGAGAACAGAGGAACGTGTCACTATGGCAATGCCCGGGGGTAAGTATTGGCTTTTTTTTTGCCAACTATGTTTTATGCAGCGGAGATACCGCCCGGAAATCTGCACCACAATTTGGTACGGGTTTTTGGTCGGAATTCCCTGCGGGTCCAGGGACGGATACGCAGCATATTCGCCCTGTGTGCACCATATCCTTATTTTGCAAAAGTACCAAACACATAAACAAATACACATTTGGTATTGCAGCAATCATACCAACCGGTAGAAAAAGTTATCATGTTATTTTATACTACAAAATATAAACAGCATAAAAAAAATTGCAAAATACAATGACAAAATTGCTGTTTTTTTTTCTTCATTACTTCTCCCCAAAAAGACAATCAATAAATCATATGTGCCCCAAAATTGATTGGCAATAAAAACTACAAGTTGTCCAGGAAAAATCAAGTTATGGCTTTTGGATTGCGACGATGAAAAAAAACTAAGAAAGCTCAGAAGAGGCCTGCCCTTAAAGAGAACCTTTCACCTCCCCAGACATGTGCAGCTGAGTGCAGCATGTAATAGGGAGGGCTGCACAAACCCTGGGGCATTTTACATTTTTTTTCTACCTCCCTCCATTTAGATATCGGTGCCGTTATATTTGGCGCCCGATATTTAAATAACCCCCTGAACAGTCAACGGGGCGTGTACTGGCAAAGGAGGTTGTTACTATGGCTGTGACACAGTCCAATCAGATATGGACAGTGTCACAGCAAGAGCGAGGAGAGTGTGCGACTGCGGTATTTTCACCCGAACTGGCAAGGGGGCGTGTCACTGCTATGGACAGTGTAGGAGCTGGGGAGAGGAGAGCGCGCGAGAGATCAGTCTTGTATTGTCTGGCGTACTGGCAAGGGGGCATGTCTCTGCTACGGACAGTGTAAGCGCTCCCCAGCTCTTACACTGTCCGTAGCAGTGGCACGCCCCCTTGCCAGTTCGGCAGACAAGGTACAAGACTGATCTCTCACAAGAGCTGAAGAGATGAGCGCTCGCATGTGCGCTCACCTCTCCACAGCTTTTACACTGTCCTTAGCAGTGACACGCCCCCTTGCCAGTTCGGGTGAAAAGACTGCAATCGCACACTCTCTCTCCTCGCTATTGCTGTGATACTGTCCATATCTGATTGGACTGTGTCACAGCCATAGTAACACGCCCCCTTGGCAGTAAACGCCACGTTGACTGTTCAGGGGGTTAGTTAAATATCGGGCGCCAAATATAACGGCACCGATATCTAAATAACGGAGGGAGGTAGACATTTTTTTTAAAGTGCCCCAGGGTTTGTTCAGCCCTCCCCATTACATGCTGCACTCAGCTGCACATGTATGGGGAGGTGAAAGGTCCTCTTTAAAGGGGTTGTCCACGACCGGACATCTGATGACCTATCCACAGGATAGATCATCAGTATATGATCGGTGCTGGTCCGACACCCGGACCCCGCACCGATCTGCTGCTCCGGCTGCCTCCGGGTGCCAGATGTTTTGAACGGTATGCAGTAGTTAGAGCTGGAAGCAGATGGCTCCGACCACTGCTTAGCGGCCGTTCTGCAGAACTGCAGCTCTCCTGGTATTCACTGGAATAGGAGCAGAGCTGCTGTACTGCAGCTCGGCCGCTATTCTGTGACCGGAGCCATCTGCTTCCAGCATGGACGTCCAGTGCCCCGAGGCAGACGGAGCAGCTGATTGATGCGCGGTACGGGTGTCGGACCCCCACCAATCATATACTGATGACCTATCTGGTGGATAAGTCATTAGTTGTCCGGTCATGGACAACATCTATAAGAGGTTGAAATGCTTTCAAAACACTGCAAATTCACAATAGTGCAACAAATGAATGAGAATTCCTACGTTTTTATTTTCTAACATTGCACCAATGTAAGACTGCAGGTAAACCTTAACTCAGTGAGTTATCACAGTGAACAGAAGAAATAGTTAAATAACAAATGCAGCTCTGCTACATCTACATTTGTGCTTCCCATCTAGCCGAGCACCGCTTATCTCAAGGAAAGTTTGCCAGTCCAAACACAATGGAAGCTTTTGTGGCGATCTCTCTAATTTGTAAACATCTAGTAAAGTAATAGGCTGAGAACGCTAAGCTCGTTTCGCTTATGACCTGAGGTGTGCGGTGAATTTGGTCATTGATACTTTGATGGCTATTTACTGGCAGACTTCATCCATTCCAATTCCTGTAAACATTTTCATCTCAGATATTAACACGCGCAGTAATGCCAAGGGACGTCTGCACCCAGATTATGAAAAGACTCATAAGCATAATATGATCTCTAGCACGGTGAAAACATTTTCATGTCTCTGAATAACCTCCGCTATGTTTAATGGAAGAAATGAAAATATGTTTTACTTTCCTGCTTTAAAATAGAGACTCCATTACAGTTAAACCCAAAGGTAACTAATAGTAAATTAGCTTTGAACATGGTCAGAATACTACAGGGCATAAATAATGTAGACTAGTAGAGTGCTCCGCAAGGTTTTATGGGGCGGACAAAACTTGTTTATTGGGCATTTTTAGGTTGATTAGACCTTACTAGGACTTCATGCTAAAGCTGGCAATACACTTTAGATAGCTGTCGGCCGAATACTCAATTGCATGTGTTCTCAATAGGGAGGAGGGAGTAAGCAAGACTTTGTGTAGTGCTGTTGATTGATTTTAAATATTGAGTGACAGCTGCAGTCCGCAAGATTGCAGGAAACTCAATGGATTAATTTAGACTGCAGCTGTAGCTCAATAGCTAAAAATCAATCAGTAGCGCTACAAAAAGTCTAGGTGTAGATCTGGTCTAAGGGCTCTTGCACATGACCGTGTGAGCCGCCCAAGGCCCATCCGTGATCCGTGGAAAGATAGGAGATGTTCTATCTTTGTTCTATCTTTGCACGGATCGGTGAGTCGGGTCCGCTTTCACGGATTCGATTCACCCACTGAAGTGAATGGATCTGTTAAAAACTATCGGGTGACACTCGGAGGCTGTGAAAAACGGCCAAAGTGCCACTTAGTCATGTGCAAGTGCCCTTGGGGTGTCTAGGATATAGAACAGTTAACTTATCAGGGTTCCCAAAGAACTTGTGGGGCCTCCATCAACTTCAGATAAGGATAAAGAAATCACAGGAGTGGCAATAGTATAGCAAGGGCCTTGGAGTGGGACCATACAGACATCTTAGATACATAATATAAGCCACTTTATGTATCTTAGTCCCCATGTTGCAGCCGCTGTCTTATACACAGCTACCAACTTTTCGAGTATAGAAAGAGGAACAAACTATGCGGTGCCCTATAACAATTGTTTTCTATTAAGCCTTCTAACTACACCCCCCAAAGGGTTCTCAAGATTTTAGGAAAACTGCAACTACCAGTATTCCCTGAAGCTCTGCAACGTCAAGGCATGCTGAGAGTTGTAGTTTCATAAACAGAATTAATGGAGGGCCACAGGTACTCAGAATATGTTTTGTGAATAAGTTGTGAATAAAAAACAATATAACTGGCAGCAGTGGAGCTGCAAGTCCCAGCATGCCTAGGTCCACACTGTACGCAATAACGCCTTAGATAAGGCGGCATCCCATTCAAACTGTTACTTTTGCGTAATTGTAAAAAAATATATACAGTATATGGATTATGACAAAATAGCTGCCATGCTATGCTACTCCTGTAAAGTATACAATAGGTCGCTAGCCCCTGCCAAATAAACTTATTTGGCGTGAAAGCACAGCTTATAGTATGACCTTATAGTATAAGAGTATACTGGGAGTTGCGGTTTCAGAAAAAATGTTATCACCCATCAATTCGCTTCATATCATGCAGTGGCAGATTAAACATTTACTTTCAGTGACTCACAGGTGACATCTTCTCTGAGTAGCGTCGTTTCATTTCCTTTTCTTCTCCATCTGGTCAATGATGAGTATGCTACCTGCCACATACTCACCTGTCCCCGTTTCCCCGCTGCCCACCAGCAACGCTGGCCTCGTCTCTTCTAAGCATGTCTACTCATGGAACGATGCAGGTGACGCAATGACGTCATCACGCTGTCTGCATCACAAAAAATGCAGAATGGCGGATAAGAGAACTGATGATTCTTTTGCCCTGCCAGTTCTGTCAATTGTATATGGGGTTCCCACAAGCCTGCGCAAAAGCGGAAACCGTCGGGGGACCCCCTGATTCAGGGGAATAGCGAGGCCTGATGTCGGAGCCAAAATTATAATCCAGCCCTAGTTACCAAACACCTCTGGCAGTAGCTTATCTCCATACAAACAAAAGAATCGGACATGATGAAATCCAACAGCTTGATCCTTCCCACCCCAGACACCGCCATACAAATTAGATGGTCGCTGAAATTGGCGGGTTTGGCCGACATACATCTAATTTGTATGGCCACCTTGAAGAGTGACTGCACATTCAGTAAACTTTCGATATGTCATAGTTTCAGTAGTTTGTCACATATCAGAAGTTTGGATGAGTGGGGGTCTGGGTGCTAAAACCCCCACCGTCGCTGAAACGAAGGTGCAGTGGCACTCAGCTTGAGGGTATGTTCACACGAGGGCGTCCGTTACGGCTGAAATTACGGGGATGTTTCAGCCTGAAAACATCCCCGTAATTTCAGCCGTACCGGCATGTGCAGGCGCTTGAACGCCGCGTCAATTACGGCCGTAATTGGCGCTGCTATTCATTGGAGTCAATGAATAACGGGTCCAATTACACCCAAAGAAGTGACAGGTCACTTCTTTGACGCGGGCGTCAATTTACGCGCCGTCATTTGACAGCGGCGCGTAAATATACGCCTCGTGTGAACAGACAAACGTCTGCCCATTGCTTTCAATGGGCAGATGTTTGTCAGCGCTATTGAGGCGCTATTTTCAGACGTAATTCGGGGCAAAAACGCCCGAATTACGTCCGTAAATAGGCCGTGTGAACATACCCTTATATGAGCCATCTTCAGCCTAACGTGAGCACCAAGCCCCTCCGAAGGTGCATAGCGCTCAGCTGAGCGCTTTTGTACCTTAGTTTCAGTGACAGTGGGGGTCTCAGCACCTGCACCCCCACTGATCAAAACTTTTGATATGTCTCTATAACATATCAAAAGTTTGCTGAATATACAGTTATGCTTTAGGGCTTTGTTCACTTCACGTTAGTTGCACACGACCAAGTGCCACTCGGGCTGTTTTTTACAGCATTCGAGTGGCATCCGATAGTTTTCACGGACCCATTCACTTTAGCGGGTGACTCTCTGATCCGTGGAAAGATAGGACATGTCAGGACTCGGGTGGCACACACGGTAGTGTGCATTAGGCGTTACACAGGGAAGATTTATAAGCATACAGCTAATAGTCTCCAATTGTAAAAAAAAACATACACTGCGCTGCATGGGCTTGTCCACACGTAATGGAATTGCTGCAGAAAATGACTGCAGCAATTCCGCAGAAACTAGCAGAAATTGCGCTGCGGAAAAAACACTTTTACTGCAGAAAATGGTGCGTAATTCGCAGCGTTTTTCTCAATGTTGGGAGATGGTGACATCTCTGAAAAACGCAGCAATTCTGGCCACTTTCCACAGCAGGAATTGACATGCTGCGGTCCGAAAAATACGCACCGCAGGTGAATTTCTGCTCAGAAATTTTACGCAGCGTGTGGATGAGATTTGTTAAATCTCACCCACTTTGCTGGTACTGTATTCTGCTGCGTATTTTCCTTCCGCAATTTTGGACGGAAAACACGCAGCAATTCCGTTACGTGTGGACAAGCCCGTTCACTTTATCCGTCTCTATAAAATAGCGTAGTCCGCTACACTATTCCATACAGCAAAAAAAAAAGTATACCAACGTATACTCAGGGTTCGACTTTCGGGATCTACGCTGAATAGCTGTTTGAAGGGACCACGGCGCTTGTAGGAGCGCTGCTACCCCTTGATTCCTTTCACTGCTCCATACTATAAAACGGCGACACACTTGTAGCGGCGGTTCCCTGTATTACAGCCTTCCCCTATTCAAGTCTGGCACAGAAACCACATGTTCATCTCCTCTTTCTGCCCTCCATCTTTAGCTGTTGGTAAGTGTGGGTGGGGGGAGGGGATACTTGAAGAGGCGCAGGACTTAATTTACTATGTCCTGCCTCGTCTCATAAACTTCCTGCACTCACACTGGAAGGAATGGAAGGGAAGGGTGGACAAAATGGACGCCTTCGAAGATACATATATCCATTGGATTGTAAAATGGGACAGAATTTGATCGTGGACGAGAAGGAGATAATAGAATAATTACCGGACATACGTAGAAACAGTTTGACAGATCCCACCTTTATTGTGCTGGTCAGCGGGGGTTTCGGAAGTCAGATCCCCACAGATGAAACATAGTTTATCCAAATGATTTATATAGAGGTGTTTTTCCAAAAATGAAAGACTTTATTATATTAGATTTTAAAGGGACTGAATGTAACAAAACTTGAGCTCCTGCTCCAATAACCTTTTAACAATGCACAGAGGGGATATATCTATGTCGTAGAGAACAATAAAGGAATCAAGTAGACACATCATCAAAGAAAATGTACTACTTCAGTGGTAAAGTGAGGCTGGCAGGGAAGGATAGTCATGTATGGTTTTCATCAGTCCTGGAAATGTTATGGGTGCACAGAGACAAGAACACAGCTTGAGTCCACCCTTTTTGGAAGAACAATTATGTAAATTTCAACAAATATGTAGTGGAAATTCTTGCAAGCATTTAATGAGACAACTGGCGATGCCGACGAGTATTTATTACGAGGAGGAAACCAGAAGATCTGTACTGGTGATGAAGCTTGGCATCGTGAACATTTACATAGGATGAGCAGATTAGAAAGTAATAATCTGTCCTTTCTTGAGCCACAAAAAGAGTACCTAGAAGTTTACAAAAACACAAGTTCGCACATTATGTGACATTGAAGGGGGAATCCACCCAAAATAAGCTGACAAAAAACATAACATTCATGAGGACTCATGAGGTCGGACTCCCACATATTTCTAGAAGGTGGGTGCCAGTGAAGGATTTCTGTCTTGGCCTATTTTGGCCTTCAGGACGTGGCGATTTTTTCGTTATTTCATCATCGCATTCCAAGAGACATAACTTTTGGGGCTTGTTTTTTGCTGGACGAGTTGTATATTTTAATAAGACTATTTTTGGGTACATATAATATACGGTATTGTATAACTTTTATAATTTTCTTAGGGGTGGTGTAAAAAAACAGCAATTTTGACTTGTTTTTATGACTTTCAAATGACATGTTACCTTTAGTATGTGGGTCAATATGATTAGGTGATACCAAATTCATATTTTTTCATGTGTTATTACGTTTGCATTAATTTATTTTTGTTTCACCATGTCGCCAGGGGTGAACAATGGGCTGAAAGAGGGAGACGCATCCTTCTGCAAACTACTAGGATTCCGCAGTCAACATTGACCATGGCATCTAAGGGGTGAAACGGCCGGGATCAGAGTTAGATTTGACGCCGGCCATTAGAGCGAGGTGTTGGCTGTGTAATACAGGTAGCACCCGCAAGTGATGGCGCAGGTACAGCTCCTTACTATGACCTACTACAGTGCTGTGAAGAAGCTTTTTCTTATATTTTTTGCATATTTGTCAGAAATGAATGTTTCAAATAATCAAAATACTTTTATTATTGGACAAAGATAACTCAAGTAAACACACTGTTTTCAAATGATGATTTGTTCATTCCTACCTGGCCCTATGTAAAGAACTAATTGACCCCTTAGCTACTAAATCAACCAGTTTGCTCTATTTTGGCTTGCTAAATCATTGGTTTGTATATTAAGTGGAGTTACTAAACCGGATTGACTATCTGTGTTCTTGTGTGGGATACTGTGTGTGATATATGAATTGATTGCTTGCTAATAGAAGTTTGCAAAACTGACACAATTTAAAACCCTTTTTTCCTTCTTAGCTTCTGTTCTGCTGTGCAGATGTCTAGGGGGAGGGGTTAACTGCTCTCAGGTGGTATAAATTAGCCCTCAGGCCTCTGTTGAGCTTGCTCTATTTTGGCTTGCTAAATCAAGTGGTTTGTATATCAAGTGGAGTTACCAAAACTGAGTTAAAAAGAGGAGTTAAAGCCCCAGTAAGTACTCTTCTTTTGTTTTACTTTAACAATTGTTCACTGTTTTTTTGTAACTGGGATAATGGATAGCAAGATTGGAGGTTTTCTTCAGTGCACAATTTGCCATATGCATGCACGACTGGAGCAGGAGTTCCAGGGTGAATACCTCTGTGGCAGATGTGAGCATGTTGTTCACCTGGAAGCTCGCATTAGATATCTGGAGGAGCAAAATGCAACACTGAGGGCGATAGACAATCTTGAGTGGAGCATGCTGCTCACTGATTTGTTTTTATGAAGAGGTGAGCAGAAGCCTAGACAGAGGGGCCGCTGTGGATTTAGTGTTTTTGGACTTTGCACAGGCATTTGACACTGTCCCTCAGACATCTAATGGGTAAATTAAGGACTATAGGTTTAGAAAGTATAGTTTGTAATTGGATTGAGAATTGGCTCAAGGACCGTATCCAGAGAGTTGTGGTCAATGATTCCTACTCTGAATGATCCCCGGTTATAAGTGGTGTACCCCAGGGTTCAGTGCTGGGACCACTATTATTCAACTTATTTATTAATGATATAGAGGATGGGATTAATAGCACTATTTCTATTTTTGCAGATGACACCAAGCTATGTAGTGATGTTCAGTCTATGGAAGATGTTCGTGAATTGCAAGCGGATTTAAACAAACAAAGTGTTTGGGCGTCCACTTGGCAAATAAAGTTTAATGTAGATAAATGTAAAGTTATGCACCTGGGTACGAACAACCTGCATGCATCATATGTCTTGGGGGGGGGGCTACACTGGGGGAGTCACTTGTTGAGAAGGATCTGGGTGTACTTGTAAATCATAAACTAAATAACAGCATGCAATGTCAATCAGCTGCTTCAAAGGCCAGCAAGATATTGTCGTGTATTAAAAGAGGCATGGACTCGCGGGACAGGGATGTAATATTACCACTTTACAAAGCATTAGTGAAGCCTCATCTAAAATATGCAGGTCAGTTCTGGGCTCCAGTTCATAGAAAGGATGCCCTGGAGCTGAAAAAAAATACAAACAAGAGCAACAAAGCTAATAAGGGGCATGGAGAATCTCAGTTATGAGGAAAGATGAAAATAATTAAACCTATTTAGCCTTGATAAGAGACGACTAAGGGGGGACATGATTAACTTATATAAATATATTAATGGCACATACAAAAAATATGGTAAAAACCTGTTCCATGTAAAACCCCCTCAAAAAACAAAGGGGCACTCTCTCCGTCTGGAGAAAAAAAGGTTCAATCTGCAGAGGCGACAAGCCTTCTTTACTGTGAGAACTGTGAATCTATGGAATAGTCACCGCAGTAGCCGTCACAGCAGGGGCAGTAGATGGCTTTAAAAAAGGCTTAGATAATTTCCTAGAACAAAAAAAAAGCTCCTATGTGTAGAAATTTTTCCCTTCCCTTTTCCCATCCCTTGGTTGAACTTGATGGACATGTGTCTTTTTTCAACTGTACTAACTATATAACTATGTAACCAAATTTAAATTGGCAGTTGGGTTAAATTTCACTAGCCACACCCAGGCATTATTACTGCCGGACATGTTAAATCTAAACATCACTTAAAATCTATGTACACCCTTGAAATCGTTTTTTGTTTTTTTTTTAAATAAAAATGTCTATCATTGTAATTGGTGCAACTTTCTAAATACATTTTATTAAAAATTAATTTAACTTTTTTAAGATACAGCTACTTTGTATCCTGTATACAGAGCAGCTGTATCTAGCGCTGAAACCTGTATCCATCAGGTCAGCGGCACTGACAGCTTCAGTGACAGCGGGTCCTGCATACCTCTTGACACGCAGGATCGAGTTGTTAGCTATCACATCTACGTTCATAACTTAGATCTGATCGATAACTGGTGGATACTGCATGTCAGGGAAACGCAGGACCCGCTTTCACTGAACCCGTCAGTGTCGCTGACCTGCCAGATTCAGGTCTCAGCGCTAGATACAGCTGCTCTGTATACAGAATACAAAGCAGCTGTATTTCAAAAAGTTAAAATAATTTTTAATAAAATGTATTTAGAAAGTTGCACCAAACACACTGATTGAACATTTATATATATATATATATATATATATATATATATATATATATAAAAAGATTTCAAAGGTGTACATAGCCTTTAAATCTGACAATATAAAGCCAGCTAGAAACTCTCAAAAAGCAGCACATTATGCCAAGTTCTAAAGAAATTCAAATATAGATGCAAAATAAAGTCATTGAAATCTACCAGTCTGGAAAGGGTTACAAAGCCATTGCTTAGGCTCTGGGACTCCAGAGAACCACAGTGAGAACCATTATGCACAAATAGAGAAAACTTGAAACAATAGGGAAACTTTCCAGCAGTGGCCGGCCAACCAAAGTTTCACCAAGAAAGCAACGATGACTCATCCAGGAGGTCAGAAAATAACCCAGATAAACATCTAAAGAACTTCAGGTTTCGCTTGCCTCAGTAAAGGTCAATGTACACAATCCCACAATAAGAAAGACACTGGACAAAAATGACATCAATGTGAAAGTCCTAAGGTGCAAACCACTGCTGGCCAAAAAGAACACAAAGGCTTGTCTCGCATTTGTTAAAAAACATCTAGATGACCACCAAGTCTTTTAAGATAATATTCTGTTGACTGATAAATTAAAGATGGAACTTTTTGGAAGACATAGGTCTTGTTACATCTGGCGTCAAGCATTCCTGCATTCCACAATAAGACCGTATTCCACCATGCCAACAGTCAGTCATGATGGTGGTAGTGTGATGTTCTGGGGCTGCTTTGCTTCTGCAGGACCTGAGTGACTTGTCATGATTGATAGGAGCATGAATTCTGTTCTCTATCAGAAAATCCTGAAGGAGAATGTCCCTCCTTCAGTTCGTGACCTAAAGCTCAAGCGCAGTTGGTTTATACCTGCTGTCCACCTCTGAATGGCTGTAAAGAAACCAAATTAATTTTGGAGTGGCCAAGACAAAGTCCTGACGTAAGTCCCATTGAGATGCTGTGGAAAAGACCTTAACAGTTCAAGCTCGATGTAAAAGACTCATCGCAAATGATTGATTGCAGTTGTTATTGGGTTTGGGGGGCAATTACTTTTCCACATTGGTGATATATATTTTGAATAAATCTTTATTCTCAATAAATGAACATATAAAAGCTGCATTTTGTGTTTTCAAGTATTGTTTTTAGGTTATGTTAAAATTAGTTGGATGATATGAAACATTTAAATGTGATAAATTATTAGCAAAAATAGAAGAATTCGGGAGGGGCAAATACTTTTTCCCTACTTAGTTCCCATGACATAATAATACTTCACAGGGCAGGAAAATTTTATTATGTCCCTCAAATTCAATTGCCACTAGCTGGCTTTAATGGGAATGTTTCCCTTTATTTTCTTTTTACAAAGTAAAACTATATACTGAAACAACTTTTTTTTTTCCTAATCTGTTTTCATTTTCGTATATTTTTATTCTATTATCTTTACACCATTATGGTGGAGAAGCCATCTTGCGTGAGTTGCGGCAACAGTAGCTGCAGAGATTTATCTTTACAGCAGGTACTAAGACATAAAAAAACACTAAGTCAGCAAATGACTCTATCGGAGTGTGTTGTGGGCATGCTTTGTGACATGTGCAGGGATTGGGAGGAAGAGGAGGAGCTGAGCTACCTGAATCACCTAATGTCAATGCTGGGATCCTGTGTTATCTGCCTTATAATAGAGGTCAGTAGAAAAACTGTAATATATCAAGAGAAGATGACTGTGGAGAGAGGGGGATTCTTACTCTTGGGAACCCCCAATCTTCTCTTTTTAGTGGGCAGGCTGTGTTATTCCTATAGCACCAATGAAGGAAAAAGTGTATGCAAGATTTTTTTGTCCATTTCTTGCATTATTTACCATGTGCATTACTGCAGTCCTCCAGTGCCAAAAGCTGCCTGGATGTGGGTCCTGGATTAAGCTAGTATTGGGGCACTGGCGTAGCTATAGGGGTCGCAGCGGTCGCAATTGCGACCGGGCCCCGAAGCCAGGGGGGCCCACGGCCCCCCGCACCACATCAATAAAAAGTTACTATAGTAACTCGGGCCGCGGGCCCCTGTTACTATAGTAGCAGGCTGTACTTACCTTCCTGGTTGCGGATCGCAGCGGAGGTCCTGACGTCAAGCGCTGTGCGCAGCGCATGACGTCACAGCGCTATGCGCCGCGTACAGCATCGAGAAGACAGAACTACCGCCGCGGCTGAAGTGGAAGGTAAGATTAGCCCTGACCAGCGGGGTCCGCCAATAAGCTGTTTTGAAGGGGCCGCAGCACTCGTACGAGAGCTGCTCCCCTTCATTCCGGTTACTTCATTCCGGTCACACTGTGAATCGGTGTCGGCGATTCACAGTGTGAGCGAGTAGTGAAATGAAGGGTAAGCAGCTCTCGTACGAGTGCTGCGGCCCCTTCAAAACAGCTGATTGGCGGGTCCCGGAAGACGGACCCCGACACATCAGCTATTGATGGCCTATCCTGTGGATAGGCCATCAATGTTTAGGGACTGCACAACCCCTAAGCCTACGATGTAGCAGGCTTAGGGGGCCCATGAGACAGGATCACAGATTGTGTGATCCTGTCTGCTGGGCCCTGTATCTAAGCCAATCACATGGTAGGCTTAGATACATGGCCCATGTGTGATCCTGTCTGATGGGCCCTGTATATAAGCCTACCACACTGTAGGTTTAGATACATGGCCCATGTGTGATCCTGTCTGATGGGCCCTGTATATAAGCCTACCACACTGTAGGTTTAGATACAGGGCCCCAGCACACACTAATCTTATACTGTATAAGATTACTGTCTGCTGGACCCTGTATCTAAGCCTACCTTGTGGTAGGCTTAGATACAGGGTCCCACAGACAGTATCACACATGGGCCCTGTATCTAAGCCTAACACATGTGTTACTAATCGTTTTTTTTTGTGTGTTTTCTTACAGGTTCGGTCGTTGGATGACGGCGGATTCCAGGACTACTTCGATGACGGCTTTTTATTTATTATCAATAAAATGGTTAATGAGGGTTGTGTGTTTTTTTTTTTTATTTCAATAAAATATTTTTTCTATGTTTTTTTTTAAACTATATTACTACCGCCTTAGTAATGGCCACCGGCTGATTGACAGCATCCATTGCTAAGGCGGGGCTTAGTGTTAGCCGATGCAGAGGCGAACACTAACCCCCTTTATTACCCCGGTACCCACCGCCACCAGGGGTGCTGGGAAGAGCCGGGTACCATCCAGTAATTGACCATCTGTAGTGCTGGTCGGCCACTGGGGCGGCCGCAGGCTGGTAGTATCAGGAGGGGAAAGGACAGATACAGTGGCCCTTCCCACCCTGATAATGCTAGGCTGCTGCTGCTTTATTGTATCTGGCCGGTTATGAAAAATGAGGGGGACCCCACGTCATTTAAAAAAATAAAAAATAAAAAATAATTGGAAAGAACGATGTTGGGTCCCCCCCCCCCAATTTTCATAACCAGCCAGATACAACACAGCAGCAGCAGCCTAGCATTACCAGGGTGGTAGGTGCCACTGTTTTTGGCTTTCCTAAGCCTAATACTACCAGCCTGCGGCCGCCCCGGTTCCTACCCGTCACTACAGATGGTCAGGTACTGGTTCGTACCCGGCTCTTCCCAGTACCCCTGGTGGCGGTAGGTACCTTGGTAATAATGGGGGTTAGTGTTAGCCTCTGCACCTGCTAACATTAAGCCCCGCCTTAGTAATGGAGGTTGTCAATCAGCCAGCGGCCATTACTAAGGCGGTGATAATAAAGTTTAAAAAGATACAAGCACATAGAAAAAATATTTTATTGAAATAAAAAAACACCACCCTCATTAACCATTTTATTGAGAATAAAAAAACGCCGTCATTGAAGTCCTCGTATCCGAAGTCCAACAACCGAACCTGTAAAAAAACACAAACACACAAAAATAATCAGTAACACATAAAGAAGCAAAATTATTATTCTTACCTTTCCTGGGTCCAGCGCTGGAGCCGCAATGTCAGCGAGCTCAGTCCTGTATCTAATCCGATCATGTGTGATACTGTCTGCTGGGCCCTATATCTAATCCAATCATGTGTGATACTGTCTGCTGAGCCACTGTATCTAATCCTGTCATGTGTGATACTGTCTGCTGAGCCCTGTATCTAATCCTATCATGTGTGATACTGTCTGCTGAGCTGTGTATCTAATCCTATCATGTGTGATACTGTCTGCTGAGCCCTGTATCTAATCCTATCATGTGTGATACTGTCTGCTGGGCCCTATATCTAATCCTATCATGTGTGATACTGTCTGCTGAGCCACTGTATCTAATCCTATCATGTGTGATACTGTCTGCTCAGCCACTGTATCTAATCCTATCATGTGTGATACTGTCTGCTCAGCCACTGTATCTAATCCTATCATGTGTGATACTGTCTGCTGAGCCACTGTCGTAGTGCTATAGATATGCTGTCTCCTATACACACATTTTTTTTGGGCGGACACATATGTATTGGGGCTATTTCCCCTGACATTTTAAGCCCTAAGGGTATGTTCACACGGCAGCGTCCATTACGGCTGAAATTACGGTGCTGTTTTCAGGAGAAAACAGCTCCGTAATTTCAGCCGTAATGGCATGTTGAGGCGTCTTTCTCTGCGTCCATTACGGACGTAATTGGAGCTGTTTTTCCATGGAGTCCATGGAAAACGGCTCCAATTACGTCCCAAGAAGTGACAGGCACTTCTTTGACACGGGCGTCTTTTTTACGCGCCGCCTTTTGACAGCGGCGCGTAAAAAAAATGACCGTCGGTGTAAAGGATCTGCCAGGCACAGCTTCGGGGTTAACTCCCAGAACTAATCAGTCAGCACCTGAGAATACATCCCTGAGACTGACTCCTGCTTCCACCATTCAGGCTGGCAGGCTTAGGAGTGGGAGAGCCTATCGTAACCTGGCCAGACTCAGCTAGCTCCCGCCCTCGGTCTATTTAAGCCTGCCCTTCCTGTCCCTCGGTGCTTGTGATTCTTTCCTTGTGGTTTCCTGGCCCAGCTACAGCTCCTGCTATTTTTGATCCTGCTCCATACAGACCCTGGCTTACCGACTACTCTTCTGCTTTTCGTTTTGTACCTCGCACACTCCTGGCTTGACTCGGCTCGTTCACCACTCTGGTTGCTCACGGTGTTGCCGTGGGCAACGGCCCCTTTTCCTTGCTTGTGTTCCTTTGTATGTTTGTCGTGTTTGTCGTGCACTTACTGAGCGCAGGGACCGCCGCCCAGTTGTACCCCGTCGCCTAGGGCGGGTCGTTGCAAGTAGGCAGGGACAGAGTGGCGGGTAGATTAGGGCTCACTTGTCCGTCTCCCTACCCCCTGCCATTACAGTCGGAACAGTACATCGTAAGACCCATTCAAATGAATGGGCAGATGTTTGCCGACGCTTTTGAGCCGCATTTTCGGACGTAATTCAATGCTAAAACGCCCGAATTATGTCCGTAAATAGGGTGTGTGAACCCAGCCTTAGTGACGCCCCTGGCTGCTAGTGCTGCATTGTTGTCACTTAGGAGACCCAGCGATGCAGCTGAAAGCTGCGGACCATCGGCCATGAGGAGTTTGCGGGGGGGGGGGCCCAATAAGAACTTTTGCATCGGGGCCCATGAGCTTTTAGCTACGCCACTGTATTGGGGTATCCTAGGTCACTTACCCCAAAACATTTTTTTTTAAAAGAGTAATCAGAAACCGCTGTTTCTTGTTTCCCAACTTCCTTCTGATTCTCCTTGAGGAGAGGCTATGACATGGCACCACATAAACTAACCAGATCCCTGCTCTGAGTCCAGGCGAGAATTATCCACTGATATGTGTGTTCCTGGTTAACTAACACATGAGTCATGTTCTCAGATATCTTCTGGATTGAGCCACTGACTTGTTGTCATTTAAATTGTACTTTAGAAGCTGTTTTCTTCATTGGAGAAAATTCATAAGTATATTTCTCCCAGTGATCATGGCCTGAAATGACTCTATTTTGCTGCTGATTCTGTAGAAGATGTGACAATATTCCATTGAGTTTGTGTTCGCTGCATCTCATATACAAAATGTTACACACCTCCAGTACAAATCTCCTGCTCCACACCAGGGGCTTTATGTTGCTATATGCCTTCCAGATCCTGGTTATGCACTTTTGCTATGTCGTGACTTCACTCCTGCCTTTGGATTTACACCTGGCTACATCTTCTGTCTACGTCTCTGATACCTGGTACATCTGCCCATCTCTGACTGCCTTCCTGGTATCGACACTTGACTATTCTGACCTGCTCATCTGCCTCATTGTCATGTCTCTACCTGTCACCCTCAGCAGCACGCGTGCCTCCAATTGGTGAATACTCCATGGGCCACGACTTAGAGATCTGATCAGGAATGTACATACCTCTGTGATTGGTTTAGGAGCAGCGTCAGACTGGCCCACCGAAGGATCCTCATATTAGCCCAGGCACAGAGCTGCTTCTATCCTGCTGCGGAGCAGAAAGACATTGCCTGCCTGCCCCGGTGCTCACTCTTGTAGGCCACAGGCTGTTTAAGGCCTGTGGCCTACTAGAGGACGTAGAGCAGGGATTCTCAACTGGCAGACTGTGGATGCCAGTTATCCGCAAGAGTGGCATCACCGGATGACTGCTATATTCAGTTGTATCTGCGTCCTCAGGGCACAAATACAATTAAATACTATAGCAGAACAGAGAGCTATCAGCCCTCTGTTCTGCCATTCACTAGGCTACAGGCCACATTAGGCCTGCAGCCTATAAGACGCTGGGACAGGATCCCTGCGAAGACCGATGCAATGACGTCACTGCATTGCGCCGTCATATGCAAGGGTCCCGTTTCGGTGTCTCATAGGCTGCAGACCTAACGTGGCTGAAGAGTCCTGCTGTGAAGCTCCGTTTGTCACGGGAATGAGGCTAGGTGAGTATAAGTTTTTTTTGTTTAAATGGCACGTTCACCATGGGACGGTGTGTGGCACTATCAACAAGGGTGTGTGTGTGGAACTATCTACAAGGGGGTGTGTGGCACTATCTACAAGGGGGTGTGTGGCACTATCTACATGGGGGTGTGGCACTATCTACATGGGGTGTGGCACGATCTACATGGGGGTGTGACATGATCTACATGGGTGGTGTGGCACTATCTACAGGGGGCATTTTGGCACTATCAACAGGGGGCATTGTGGCCCTATCTACAGGGGACGTTATAACACTATCTACAGGGGCCTTGTGACACTATCTACAAGGGGGGCTGTGTGGCGCTTTCTATAAGGGGGTTGTGTCACGCTGTCTACAAGGTGGGCTGTGTTTGGTATTATCTACAGGGGGCCGTGTGTGGCACTATCTACAGGGGGCTGTATGTGGCACTATCTACAGGGGACTGTGTGTGTCACTCTCTGCAGGGGGCTGTGTGTGGCACTATCTACAGGAGGCTGTGTGCGGTACTATCTACAGGGGCAGTGTTTGTCACTATCTACAGTGGGCCATGTGGCACTTCTTCAGGGGACTCTGTGTGGCACTAGCTACAGGGGGCTGAGTGTGGTACTATTTTCCATCTGGGGCACTAAAAATTGTGAGGTCTTTGTAGAGAGTGGGGAATCGGTGGTGATAGAAAAGAGAAGAGCAAAAGAACTTTGTGTTGCAAATTCTGCAGAGGGAATTTGTAGCCGGGAGAACTCGTCATTGCGTTCTGGGCCTGATGAAGAAGAAAAGGAAAAGTGAACAACTCCAATCTGAAAATACATCACATGTGAGTTACTGGATTGCACTGTACTGTTTAAAGGGGTTTTCCGATCTTACGCATTTATGGCATATCCACAGGAAATGCCAAAAATGTCTGTTTGATTCGGATCCTCGCTCTGGAACCTGCACCTATATCGAGAACTGGCCGCAGAATCCAGGCGTAGGCTAGTGGAGAGAGGGTCACGCATGCGCGAAGCACTCTCTATTCTGTTGTATGGTTGTTACGGAAACAGCTGAGCAGCGCTTGCTCAGCTGTTTCCGTAACTCCTATTGAAAAGAATGGAGAGAACTGTGCACACACGCGACCCTCTCTCCATTACTCGCCACCTGGATTCTGCAGCCAGATCTCGATATAGGTGCTGGTTCCAGTGCTGGGACCCACATCTATTAGACATTTTTGGCATTTCCTGTGGATATGCTATAAATGTCTAAGATGGGAAAACTCATTTTAGTTATATGGTCTGCATAGCGCCTGTGTAGGACTGGTATCTACCACTATATAGTCACTATGTGGTAGTAATATCTGTCTTTGGTTTACTACACATGTTTTACTATACAATTAAGTGCAGTCACATTATTTCTATGTAACTGAAGGCTGGCAGCCTGCACCCAGGTTAATTAGCACCATTTTCGTTGCAGCATTAGAGGTTCCACTATCTTGGTGGTAACACCTAATCATGTGCTTACTATGTGCTGATGAGGCCCAAAAGGATAAAACTGATCTGTGTACAGATGGGTGTGACTCTTAATGGAGTGAGACATTGACTTATAAAGTAGCAATGTGCATAAAAAACATGCCTGATTGGGAAGTTTTTATACAGATATTTTGTCACGTTGGGTTCGTGGACCCACTGGGCCGTACCATTTGGATGGTATGGCAGTTGGCCAACAGGGCGCAGGTCACAGTCTATAGTTGGTATAGGGTACCTGTGGCAGCTTGGACAGTAGCAAGGCAGGCTCGGCTGGAACTAGGCAGCAGGCAGACGTCAGGCATGGTGTAGCAGGACAGGCGTGGTATGCAGCACAGCATGACTACAGCTCAGCACGGCACTTGACCAGGATAGCATGGAGTACAGGATACAGGAACGGGAAACACTGGGAACTGGAAAACACTAGGAGACCATTTGCATAGACAAACTTTGGGTACGACAACAATGCTCAGGCAAGGAAGGGGCTGGGCCCCTCTTATAGTCTAGGGTACTCATGGGCTAATTTTACATTAAAGTCCGGTGCGCGCGCTGCCCCTTTAAGAGCGGGCATGAGCGCACCCTACTGGACCCGGCCAAGGTGAGCGGAAGTGAGCGCTGGGGCCAGTGCTTGCAGACCCATGGCTGCTCCGTCAGGAGGTGTGTGAGCCTGATGGTCCGTGGCCATGACAGTATCCCCTCTCTTACGCCCCCTCTTCGTGGAGCCAGAGAGAGAGAGAAACTTTTTCAGAAGGGTAGGAGCATTAAGGTTCTCCTCTGGCTCCCAGGACCTCTCTTCAGGACCAAACCCCCTCCAATCCACCAAATAAAAAGTCTTTCCTCTTACTTTCTTGGTATCCAAGATCTCCTTAACCTCGAAGGTGTCTGAAGGACCGCTGGAGGCAACCACAGTGCTAGGAGTCTTGGTAAAGTGGTTTAGAACCATCGGTTTCAGGAGGGAGACATGGAAGGAGTTGGGGATCTTGAGGGTAGGAGGCAGCCTAAGCTTGTAGGCGACAGGGTTGATCTGCTGTAGGATCTCGAAGGGTCCCAGGAACCTGGGAGCAAATTTGTATGATGGCACCCTCAGTCGAATATTCCTGGAGGATAGCCAGACCTTCGTGCCAGGGGGAAACTGAGGAGGTTCTCTTCTCCTTGTGTCCGCCTTCCGTTTCATGCGGTCGACCGCCAGCAGGATGGAGGATCGAGTCTGTTGCCAGATCTGCAGAATATCCCTAAAAGCAGTGTTAGCAGCTGGTACCTCGGACGTATCAGGCACCGGGAGAGGAATTCATGGGTGTTGGCCATAGACAATAAAGAATGGTGTATTCCTTGTGGACTCGCTGGTGTGATTATTGTCAGAGAATTCAGCCCACAGGAGCAACTGCACCCAGTCATTATGCTGCATGGAGATGAAGTGGCGTAGGTAGTTCTCCAAGATCTGATTGATCCTCTCGATCTGACCATTGGAATTAGGATGGTATTCTGAGGAAAAGTCCAACTTTACACCTAGGAGTCTGCAGAGGGCTCTCCAGAACTTTGAGGTGAACTGAACCCCCCGATCAGACACAATATGCTACGGCAAGCCGTGCAGGCCGAAGATGTGTTGGATGAAAAGCTTGGCCAGTTGAGGGGCAGAAGGAAGACCGGACAGAGGAACGAAGTGGGCCATCTTCAGAAAACGATCCACCCAGACAGTACTGCATCCAGCAGAGAGACACAGGTCAGTGATAAAGTCCATAGCTACATGTTGCCAGTGAGCATCGGGCACAGGCAATGCCTGGAGCAGGCCAGCAGGTCTGGAGTGAGCCACCTTGTTAGCTGCACACACTGAGCAGGAAGCAACAAAGTCCATAAAGTCTTTGGGTAGCGTGGACCACCAGAAATGACGGGCAATCAGATCTCGGGTCTTACGGGTCCCCGTGTGACCTGCCAGTCTAGAGGAGTGTCCCCAACGGAGTATTCTCCCTCTGTCAGCCAGGCGCACAAAAATCCTCGCTGGAGGAATGTCCCCAACTTGCAGGGGTTTGACGGAGACCATGCAAGACGGATCAATAATGTTCTGTGGAATCTCCATGGTGTCTTCTGTCTCGAAAGACCTGGACAAGGCATGGGCCCTCACATTTTTGTCAGCCGGGCGATAATGGAGCTCAAACTGGAACCTGGTAAAGAACAGCGACCACCCGGCCTTACGAGGATTCAGCCGTTGGGCTGTCTGGAGATAGGTGAGATTCTTGTGGTCCATAAAAATCAGTATGGGATGAGCTACGCCCTCTAGTAGATGTCTTCACTCCTCCAGGGCCAATTTAATGGCCAGTAACTCCCGATCCCCAAGCGTGTAGTTGTATTCTGCAGAAGAGAGGAGCTTAGGGAAATATCCACATACCATTGACTTGCCCTTGGAACCTCTCTGGAACAGAAGTGCACTAGCTACCAACAGAGGAGGCGTCCACCTCCAAGAACTGTAGAGAAACATCTGGATGATGGAGGATAGAGGCTGACGTGAAGGCACTCTTCAGGCTATTGAATGCGGACTCTGCCTCAGGAGTTCACTTCTTGGGGTTCATGCACTTCTTGGTGAAGTTAGAGATAGGAGATGTCAGTGAGGAGAAGTTTGGGATGAACTGTCTGTAAAAATTGGTGAATCCCAGAAAGCGCTGTATGGCCCTCAAGCCTTGAGGGCGTGGCCATTCCAGGACGGGCTTTACCTTTTCAGGATCCATCTCGAAAACCTCGATTCGAGACAATGTAGCCCAGGAAGGGTAGAGAATTTCTCTCAAACACCCACTTCTCCAACTTAGCGTACAGATGATTCTCCCTTAACCGCAGCAAAACTTGACGGACATGTCTCTGATGAGTCATCGGATCTGGAGAAAAAATCAAGATGTCATCAAGATAGACTACTACGCAAACATAGAGGAGGTAATGGAGAATGTCATTAATGAACTCCTGGAAGACCGCGGGAGCATTACACAGGCCGAAGGGCATTACTAGATATTCATGGTGTCCATCACGGGTGTTAAATGCAGTCTTCCATTCGTCACCCCGGCGAATCCGGATGAGGTTGTAAGCCCCACGCAGGTCTAATTTGGAAAAAAAAAATCTTGGCACCACGTATACGGTCAAACACTTCTGAGATCAATGGCAACGGATACTTATTTTTCACCCTGATCTGGTTGAGACCCCGGTAGTCGATACAGGGACGCAGAGATCCATCCTTTTTTTTGACGAAGAAGAACCCGGCTCCTGCCGGGGAGGAAGACCTCCGTATGAAGCCCCGCTCCAAGTTCTCTTTAACATAGGTGGAAATGGACAGAGTCTCTGTTAAGGAGAGAGGATATACCCTACCCCGGGGTAGGGATGCAGCAGGAATCAGCTCGATAGGACAGTCATACGCCCGGTGTGGGGGCAGCGACTCCGCCTGCTTCTTGCTGAAGACGTCCGAAAATGCTGCAAAATGACCAGGCAATCCTGCAAATGAACTAGGCAGTGGAGGCTGAGCCGAATGAATCTGTCCCAGGCAACGGTTGTGACACTCGGGGCCCCACTGGAGAACCTCTCCAGAGTTTCAGTCCAGGACTAGGGCATTTAGTCGGAGCCAAGGCAGGCCCAGCAGCAATGGTGTAAACAGCCTTGGACAAGACAAAGAACGATAGCAGCTCGGAGTAGAGAGCTCCCACTTGGAAACTCAGCGGCTTGGTCAAAGCTACAATTGGGTCTGGCAGAGGTAGCCCATTTACCGATGCAACGATCAACGGCCTCTCCAGAGGGGTCATGGGTAATTGAAGAAGATCCACCAGGTGTCTACAAATGAAATTAGCAGCGGAGCTAGAGTCCAGATACGCAGAGACCTGATGAGTTTTCTCGCCGGACACTATGGTCACGGGTATGGACAATTTAGACGGAAGTCCTTCTTTACCCAAGGTTGTCTCTCATACCAACCCAAGGCTTTGAGGCTTTTAGGGACACAGATGCACAAGATGGCCTCCGAGGCCGCAATATAGACAGAGTCCCGAAGTGCGTCTGCGTTGTTTCTCCTGGGTAGATAGCTTACCCTGGTCCACCCTCACAGACTCCTTAGGAGGATCGGCATCTGAGGACAGCAGAGGTTGCTGCAAGGGTGGACGAACAAGGATGACCTCCTGACGAACTTCTTGGAGCCATTCTCGGATCCTCATATCAATTCGGGCGGACAGAAGGATCAGGTCATCCAGGGTAGACGGTAGATCTCGAGTGGCAAGTTCGTCCTTAATCTTAGGAGACAGTCCCTGCCAGAATGTAGCCACCAGGGCCTCATTAGTCCACGACAGTTCTCCCGCCAGGGTGCGGAAGTGAATGGCGTACTCGCCCACGGAGGTGTCTCCTTGGCGTAGGTTTAGCAAGGAAGCTGCTGCAGATGAGACCCGTCCAAGCTCATCAAACACCGTGCAAAATGTCTGGAGGAACCCCTGGAAGTCACGGGTCTCTGGTCCTTGTCTCTCCCAGATCAGATTCGCCCATGCAAGGGCCTTGCCAGTGAGGAGAGAGATGATGAAATCGACCCTTGCACCAAGAGACGAAAATGCATGTGCATACAGACTGAAGTGGATCTGGCACTGGTTCAAAAATCCACGACAGGTACTTGCGTCTCCAACATAGCGATCAGGAAGTGGCAAAGAAAAACGAGGATCAACACTGCCTGGAGGTGTAGTCTGAGGATCAACACTGCCAGGAGGTGTAGTAGGAGGAACGGCAGCTTGTGCCTCCTGCCGACGTGCGAGAATGTTCAAGGCCTGGAGGAGTTCGTCCTGTCGAGACCGGAGGTCCAGCATATCCGTCCGCATCTTTTGTGACGTAATCTTAGACATGGATCAACCAGCGGGGTCCATGGCCTGAGCGTACGGTCACATTCTTTTCGTGGACCCACTGGGCCGTACCGTCTTGACGATATGGAAGCTGGCCAACAGGGCGCAGGTCACAGTCTATAGTTCCTATAGGGTACCTGTGGCAGCTCGGACAGTAGCATGGCTGGCTCGGCTGCGACTAGGCAGCAGACAGACGTCAGGCGTGGTGTAGCAGGACAGGCGTGGTATGCAGCACAGCACGACTACAACTCAGCACGGCACTTGACCAGGACAGCACGGGATACAGGAATGGGAAACACTGGGAACTGGAAAACACTAGGAGACCATTTGCATAGACAAACTTTGGGTACGACAACAACGCTCAGGCAAGGAAGCAAGGGGCTGTGCCCCTCTTATAGTCCAGGGTACTCATGGGCTGATTTTACATTAAAGTCCGGTACGCGCATTACCCCTTTAAGAGCGAACACGAGAGTGCGCACGAACCCTACGGGACCCGGCCAAGGTGAGCGTAAGTGAGCGCTGCCGTCTCCTGAGGAGGAGACTGGGGCCAGAGCTCACAGACCCATGGCTGCGGCCGTCAGGAGGTGAGTGAGCTTGACGGCTCGCGGCCATGGGCATGACATATTTCAGATATACATTCAGAGCAAGCAAAGTTCTATCGAATATTGGCTGCTTTGTAGAGAAAGAGAACTGATGGCTTTCTAAATACCTAAAAATAAATTTGTAAAAATAGGAATAATTCTGTGTGCCAGTGATAATATTCTTTTTATACTCAGTGTCCATTAACCAGGCCAACAACACTAACAACACGCGGAGTCTCAATAGAGAACTCATAATAATATAGTCTTTGAAAGTCAATAATCAAGCTGGCAAATCTGTGGTTCTTTTGCAACAGTGAGACAAAGGTGGCACCACAACTAATTTCTAAAATAAACTAACAAACTCGAAAGAGTCTCAAAAAATGCAAAATGTCTTTTCATTTCCTAAGGAATGGCTTTTGGCCCCTCAGATGTTGACAATAAGCATTCTTTGTAAATACCAAGGAAAGCAGAGTGGTTCGATTTCACTCTAGTCAGTCAATATAAAATATCTACATAAACATAACTTTAAAAAATTCACTTGAATCATCAATATAAAAAATTTAATTTGTAGTCAGAGCCAGAATACAAAATATTCCTATAACAGATCATCTTTTGAGAATGCTCAAAGATTAGCCATAGTACAATAGCATAGAGATCTGAACGGCCAATTTTCAAGAGACCAGTGTTTAAGAGCATTCTCCATCTCTCTTAAATCCTCTTCCTGTACTAATCATCAAGAATTATATTATAAAATATTCTATAGATGGTATCTCACTCCATATAAACTTTTCAGAATATATAGTGATGCATCCCCTCAATGTTGGAGAAGTTGTAACCATTTGGGATCCATACTTCACATATTTTGGGAATGTCCTTTAACCAGTTCAGGACGGGGCTATTTTGCGCTTTCAGGACCAGACACTGTTTAGCCATTTTTAGCACGTGTTAGTTAAATGGCTATAACGTTTTTATTTGTTGGGCTAACGACGTGATTTTTGCGACGTTTTTTCCGTAGACGATGCAGGTTTCATTTTTTATCGTTTTTATACACATTTTTTTGCGATTTTAGAATTTTTATTCATAAAGTTTGAAAATAATAGTAAAAAAATAAGCTTTTTTACGTTTCAGCTATTTTTTTGGGGTAATAACATAGTTTTAACTTAAAATAGACCTTTTATTTGTGATCGTCATTGTCTACCGTAAATTTTAATATATTACATGTCTATATTAGGGTAATTGGGTCAGCGCTAGCGTTACAACAATGATTGGCGGGGGGAACATGTTTTTTTGGGGTGGGTATTTTATGTGTATTTATTATTTAATTTTTTTTTGCACTTTACTTTATTTTTTTTTAATTACCTTGGTCTGTCCCCCAAAGGTCAAAAAAGACCTTTTGGGAACTTTATATATATTTTTTCTTTCTTTTACACCATCTTTTCCACTGTAACTGGAGCTGCACAGCAGCCCCAGTTACAGGGGAAATCAGCCCTCTCATAGTGACGATTGTCACTAATAGGGCTGTGCTGGGTCTTGTAAGACCCAGCAGCAGTCTGTCACTAACGGGACCCGGCGATCATGTGACCTGTCACATGATCACCGGGAGGAATAGAGACAGCGCCGCTGCTGCTGTCTCTATTCCTATACACAGCGTTCATTGAACGCTGTGTAAAAACACATCGGAGAAGACAGAAGCAGTGAAAGCTGCTTCTATCCTCTCCTCAGGGTCCCCGGCAGTCACTGACAGCCGGAGACCCGACATTCAGCTGCCCGATCGCGCGGGCAGCAAGTTAAAACCCGAGCCGTAAAAAGTCTATGGCTCGGGTTTTAAGGACCCTGACCGCAGGCCGTAAATATATAGCCAGCGGTCGGGAACCAGTTATTATTAACCTTTTGGCAATCAATTAGAGCGTTACTAAATGAGATTACAACTCAAAATATTAACCTCACGCCGGAACTTGGGTTACTACGCCTTGGAATTGATGTTATTCCCAAACAATTCCAAATTGTAATATGTCATGTTTTGATATCTGCCACTTCAGCTGTAGCGTTCAGATGGAAAACATGTAACATCCCGACCATTACAGACATCATTAAAAAAGTCAATACAAACTATCAATATGAATATATTTATGCCTGTAGCATACAAAGACATGACCGGTTCTGTAAAGATTGGAGGTGCTGGAATAACTCTGTATATGCCATACCTCTCCCTTTCTAGTGGGAGCTCATACGTTGTCTGTTGTATACATTATATTTTTTCTTTATGATGACCTGTATACGTTCTTCACAACATTTATTTTATTTACCTTTCTTTTATTATCCATATTATTTTGAATCCCATTTTCTCAAAATGTTAAAACTCATAGGAATTAACAATTTAATTATTATTTGAGACTTTAACTATTTACTTCTACTTGCGAGTAGAACTGTTCGCATATATTTTCTGATGTCTCAACTGTTTAATAAAGACATATTGAAACAGAAAATCCCTTTAATCCAGCATTGATGGGACTTGATAAATGGATTATCACATAACCTGGATTTTTCCAACACATTCGGACATGTCAGAAAAAGGGGCAAGGGGCTTCATAAATAAGGCATTTGGCTTGAACGTCATATTTTCAAAATATTTACACCAGAAAACTGCCGTACCAGGGCAGCTCACCCCTAAAGATAATAAATATGCCCAATAATTTAATATAAGGAACCAAGTGCACTGGAAATGGGTTTCTGGTATCCACAAAAACTAATAGCAAAAATTTTATAAAGAAAGCCGCCCCCAAGGCGTTTTATATAAAAATATCAATCAGAATTTAATAACAAATATCATATAAAACATCAAATATCATAGCCATATCACAGAAAGCAAATGTACAAATAAAATAAATATAAAAAGAAAATGAATGCAGTATAAGTAGACAAGTAATAAAATGTCATATATACAGTATTATGTCCCAAATTTAAGGAAAGAAAAAGGAATATTATTATTGCATCAACATTAGTTATGCCCACATTCAGGGGATACTATGTATACTTTATATGCCTAGCACGGGGCCCTCGTGTTAAGGTTAACTGGGCTGTACACCTATGCAAATGGTAATAATAGTTTGCAATATACAGGAAAATGTTCCACTATATGAATGGTATAGCACCGAAAATGTTCCACAAAAGTAATGTTGCAATGATTATAAAGTTTAACAACAAATGTGTGGAGTTGATTTATGGATAGTAAACGCTGATAATATTCAAATGATGGTGATGTTCTACAATGAATACTCAAATACTGATAACATGATTTTTTTTTATTCTTGTTTAGTACACTTTTGACTTTATGCAAAATAGTTCCTCTCCAGAAGGGACAAAACCATCTCTCTAGTGCCACCTATAGGTGACTACCCTGTAAATTAATGTACAATCCTTCATAGCTATATCGGTTTACTAGCTAAACCAGAGACACTTATCTGTAGACAGCACTGTTTTAGGGGTGGTTGCTGCTCATCAGTACAGAGTAGCATTCTGGTTGGCTGAATGAGATGCCTTTGATGCAACCTCTTGGAAGGTACTGATTTTTCTTGTGGAGATCCAGCTGGCATTGACTTACAGGGTAGTCACCCATAGGTGGCACTAGAGACAGTTGTCTTCCTTCTGGAGGAGAGCTCTGTAGCAT
Source organism: Rhinoderma darwinii (assembly GCF_050947455.1). Lineage (NCBI taxonomy): Eukaryota > Metazoa > Chordata > Amphibia > Anura > Rhinodermatidae > Rhinoderma > Rhinoderma darwinii. The sequence goes on along the minus strand of NC_134691.1, from coordinate 36,191,127 downwards.
AATTTTTCCCAGGGAGCATCTCTCTTAAAGAGGCTCTGTCATCAGATTATAAGTGTCCTATTTCCTACATAATGTGATCGGCGCTGTAATGTAGATAACAACAGTGGTTTTTATTTTGAAAAACGGTAATTTTTTAGCAAGTTATGAGCAATTTTAGATTTATGCTAATTAGTTTCTTAATGCCCAACTGGGCGTGTTTTTACTCTTTACCAACTGGGCGTTGTACAGAGGAGTGTATGATGCGGACCAATCAGCGCCATACACTTCTCATTGTTCCAGCCCAGCTTCTTTCACTGCACAATCACACTGTAACAATTGGCTGGAACAATGAGAAGTGTATGACGCTGATTGGTCACTGATTGGTCAGCGTCATACACTCCTCTGTATAACGCCCAGTTGGTAAAAAGTAAAAACACGCCCAGTTCTCTATTAAGAAACTAATTAGCATAAATCTAAAATTGCTCATAACTTGCTCAAAATAAAAAAACACTGTTGTTATCTACATTACAGCGCCGATCACATTATGTAGGAGATAGGGCACTTATAATCTGGTGACAGAGCCTCTTTAAGACTCCCTACCACCTGGATTTGCGCAAGCAGAATATGTACCTTCCAATAGCACAAACCACCACCACACAGGCTAATGCGAGTGTACTCTCAGTACAACGCTGCAGAACATGTCAGCACCACATCAATAGCAGATGACAAATACTTACCTGGCAGGGGAGATACCATTATCACTAAGGTGAGATTGGGGCTTCTTGGCCAGGTTCTTGCTCCTCGATCTTTTGGCTAAGGTTGTGTGTAGTAGGGCTCTCATCTGAGGTTAGTAATCATCTCTGCCGGTGGAGTGTGGCCATCTTAGAGGGATGACAGAACGCAGAGGAGAGGGGCAGAGAACCAAACAACCAATGCCAGGGATCGGATAGCTGGAAAGTCCGAGTTGCTAAGTGCCCCAGGAGTGTTGCCCCTGGGGTGCCCAAACTTACTGGGGGTGTGGTCCCACTGAGTAATGGCACATTTTTACGCACTTGTTTTTCACGCTATTTGGGCACACACCTTTATTTTTCCGGCCTTCTGGTTGGGAAATGTGGAATATTTATATCTGGCGAATGTCCAGGCTGTATCACAGCGCACATTCACTTATTTAATTTTGTTTTTCACTGTGTGTATGTCACGTTTGTCACAAGGATTTCTGGGATGCGGTCCCCTTTTGGGACCCTCCGGAGATCTAGGTGTAAAATGTGTGTCCATATGGTTCCGTTTTTCCCTGCAACCTGGCCTCCCTTCTTCTGGGGAGGAGAGGAGGTGCAAACCGTATACAGGCTCCTAGGTGGATACTGGGGTGGCAGCCCAGGTAGAAGCTTAGCAGTGTTGTTGGGTCTTCCTGAGCTTCGGCGAAGGAGAACCATCGATTCTCGATCCTTTGGGCCTATGGCTCGGAGGGTCAGGGAATGGTTATGCGGGGCCTCTATCCTTTAGGAGAAGGGCTGCGATAGATCGCATCCTTTGTGCACTTTTTTGTGTGGCACCTTTGCACTTTGGGTGACAGAAAGCATGACTCGGACTGAAAAAACATAAAAAATAAAAAAGCAGATGAAAAATACATGTTCTTTTCTCTTCCACTTACTACTGACATATTAAAGGAAATGTCTTTTACTTTATTATTAGTTTTCAGTCTATAGAAGTGAAATAATGTGTTTGTTTTGTAACTATTTATTTTTAGCTTTAAAAACTTCCCTGGGGGGCCATTGTTACGACCAGCAGGTTTGTGGACCCACTGGGCTACTCCACTGGTTTGGCTTAGGGCCACTTTTAAAGGCTATGGACACCTTTGAGGGCATTTTTTTTTAATAAATAGATTAGTCAGTGTGATTAGTGTAACTTTAATTATTCTTTATTAAAAAAATAGTTTTACTTTTGGAGATACAGCTGTTCTGTATTCTCTATACAGCTGTATCTCTCGTTTTACACTGAATCTATACTAATCACACTGACTAATGTATTTACTTAAAAAAATGCCCTCAAAGGTGTCCATAGCATTTAAGAGCATTATCTATGTAGCCTTCCCGGTCTTAACCCTTTAACTCCTATACAGGGATCTGGTCTTCGCTGTGGGGAGGCTACAAAGTCGCTACCTCTTGAGGTGGTCCCAGCAGAGTAGATGCTAGCCAAAAAGACAAGAAACCGGCACTGGCAGATAGTACCTTGACGGATGGAAACTGACAGCGGATCACTGGTCACAAGTGGATAGTGGATAGCTGGATATAGGCAGGTAGCGGGCAACTGGACACAGGCAGGAAGGAGGTAGCTGGACACAGGCAGATAACAGATAGCAACAGTGGACTGGACACAGACTGGTACAGGCTTACCACAGATAGCAGCAGATTGGATACAGGCTGGTAATGGATAACTGCATACAGGCTGACCACAAATAGCAGTAGCAGACTGGATACAGACTGGTAATAAACAATTGGATACAGGCTGACCACAGATAGCAATAGCGGACCGGATACATACTGGTAATGGATAACCCAATACAGGCTGACCACAGATAGCAGACTGGATACAGGCTGGTAACGAAAAACTGGATACAGGCTGATAACTGATAGTAATAGCAGATAGAATCAGATGCATACTGGAACCGTCGTTGGATAACACTTGGTTGTAACAATTTTGCTCAGGCACCTGGTGGATAGTGAAGGTGCCTTAAATAGTCCTAAGGAGCAACAGTGATTAGTGAGACATTATTGAATTTAGTGCGCACCGGGGCCCTTTAAGTGGTGGCCAGAGCGTGTGTGCGTGCACTAACAACAGGCCTGGAGGACGAATGACAAGGTACGAGACCCGGCAACGGCAGACTCCGGCAGGAGCGTGACCCACCGCCATATAGAAGACACACACTTCCTTCCACTATTGTCTGTATAGACAGTACAGCGTGTGTGTACTTTATGGCAGCTGAATTGAATGGGAGTCAATTGACAAAGAAATTACATGGAGTACAGTCTCCTTCCCCAGAGACCAGGGAGTGACAAGGGAGCTGAATACAGAGCCTTATCTGTGTGTATAGTATTGCTATCCTGCCTAATCTAGGACTCCAGCAGTACACTAGAGCTGTCATTAAATTCCCTGCCCTCTAAGAAAAATAAGATGGCTCTGCTCATTCTAATCCAGTCTATACAGCAAAGCTGATAAGTGAGTGGCACAGTTTATCGTGTCTGCTCTATTGGCCAGTGTTAAAATTGAAAAATTTCAAGGTTTGTTTTTTTAAATGGATATTTACATAAACAGTAACCATTAAAAAAAAAAATGTATATATGTATATATATAAAAAAAAAAAAAGATCTGGTTTAAATAATATGCCATTTTCTAATGATACATTGATTTATTATTTATGGACTATTTATACATTTACTTTTATTATCCTTCAAGTTTAGTCACATTTATTTATGGTGGGCTGCGGTTCTCATGATAAACAATATAAAATTAATTTCTTTATTCTTTGATACAGATTTTAAATTCAGTCTTGGGGTCAGTGGTAAACAGAACAGGGCGTGTGAATATCATACTAAATCCTATGAACATACAGTAAAAATGCTATTTTTTATAGTGATTAAATGGTTAGAAATAGTTTTCTGATAGAAGACACACATTATCTGTTGATGATTTGTAATCCATATGCCAAATATTAATAGAATTGTTATGGGGCTGAAAACATGGGATTGACTTAATATCAGAGACAAATGTTCTTTATTAATTTGATGCATCGTCCAGATATTATACGCACTCTTTACATCTGTTCTAAGTCTTTGCATATTCGCAAAGGGAATTAAAGCGAAGCTCCACCTTTGCAGCCACTTTTACTATACAAACGGACTGCATTATGAGCAATTTTCTATTATATATCACCCACATACCTTCCTTTATAGGCAGCAGAGAGTCATTATATTGTGATCATATTAATAACTTGATATCTTCTTTTCTTTTGGATTCCTTTCCAAGAATTACAGTTGAATAAAGGATTAACCCCTTAAGCAAATTGTTTTAATTTTTGGCATAACTTTTTCTATTGGCATTCATAAAGAGAATCTGTCAGGAGTTTTGACCCCCTCAAGACAGCTGATAGCGCCATATAGTGGACGTGGGGAGCAGTGTAATGATACCAGGGTTAAAGGGGTTTCCAGCCAATAAAAATTGATGGCCTATCCTCACTTCAATGGGAGAAAAGGCTGCAATACCTGTGAATGGCCGTTAAATGCGTGTCGACGGCTCACAGTGAGCAAGAAGAAATTAAGGGGAAGCAGCGCTTGTACGAGCGCTACGGCCCCTTCAAAACAGCTGATTGGCATTAGTCGCGGGAGTCAGACCCCGACCCATCAGCTATTGATGGCCTATATTGAGGATAGGTCATGAATTTTTATTGGCTGGAAAACCCCTTTAGGGCACGGCCAGACGTGGCGGATTTCCTCCGCAGCTGTCCGCATCAATGCCGCACCTAATCCGGGTTGCGGATTACGGCTGCGGATCTGCCCAAAATGTGCAGTAAATTGATGCGGACTAGCTGCTGCGGACTGCGGAAAAAGTGCTTCCCTTCTCTCTATCAGTGCAGGATAGAGAGAAGGGACAGCACTTTCCCTAGTGAAAGTAAACGCATTTCATACTTACCGGCCGTTGTCTTGGTGACGCGTCCCTCTTTCGGCATCCAGCCCTACCTCCCTGGATGACGCGGCAGTCCATGTGACCGCTGCAGCCTGTGATTGGCTGCAGCCGTCACTTAGACTGAAACGTCATCCTGGGAAGCTGGACTGGAGACAGAAGCAGGGAGTTCTCGGTAAGTATGAACTTCTAATTTTTTACAGGTTGCTGTATATTGGGATCGGTAGTCACTGTCCAGGGTGCAGAAACAGTTACTGCTGATCGCTTAACTCTTTCAGCACCCTGGACAGTGACTATTTACTGACGTCTCCTAGCAACGCTCCCGTAATTCCGGGAGCCCCATTGACTTCCTCAATCTGGCTGTAGACCTGTAGTCAATGGAGAAATTCCGCCATGAGTCCGCAACCAGTCCGCCACTGCTCCGCAACAGACAGAGCATGCTGCGGACACCAAATTCAGCTCCGCAGCCTATACTCCGCAGCGGAATTTTACTCAACGTCTAAACGAACACTTCTAAATTAAAGTGGAAGTCAATGGAGAAACGGCTCCGCTGCGGATTAACGCTGCGGAGTGTCCGCAGCGGAATTCAAGTGAAATTCCGCCACGTGTGAACCCAGCCTTAAAGGTAATGCAGGTAGCATGACAGAGAAATCCAGGTTTTAATGTTCCCAGAACTACAATGGCAAGTGTTACAGAGGTGGCACCTTTATTTTCAGTGCAGAGCGCCTGAAGCACAGAACATGGAGGAGCTGCCAACGGCATACTTACGATCGTAGCATGGGTGACGTTAAAACCTGGATTTCTCGGTACCGAGTGGTTTTGGAGGGAGGGAGCTCCCTCTCTCTCACCCCACCGGCACCCTGCTATACGATTGCAGGGTGCCGGTATCTTCTATGGCAGCCGGGGGCGTAATAAAGGCCCCCAGGTTTGCCTCTAGTTACATAGTTCGTACGGTTGAAAAAAGACACATGTCCATCAAGTTCAAACAAGGGATGGGAAAAGGGAAGGTAGAAATTTCTACACATAGGAGCTGATATTTTTTTTTCTAGGAAATGATCTTTGCCTTTTTTAAAGCCATCTACTGTCCCTGCTGTGACAGCTCCTGCGGTGACTATTCCATAGATTCACAGTTCTCACAGTAAAGAAGACGTGTCGCCTCTGCAGGTTGAACCTTTTTTTCTCCAGACGGAGGGAGTGCCCCCTTGTTTTTTGAGGGGGTTTTACATGGAACAGGATTTCACCATATTTTTTGTATGTGCCATTAATATATTTATATAAATTAATCATGTCCCCCCTTAGTTGTCTTTTTCTCAAGGCTAAATAGGTTCAATTCTTTTAATCTTTCCTCATAACTTAGATTCTCCATGCCCCTTATTAGCTTCGTTGCTCTTCTTTGTATTTTTTCCAACTCCAGGGCATCCTTTCTATGACCTGGAGCCCAGAACTGAACTGCATATTCTAGATGAGGCCTCACTAATGCTTTGTAAAGTGGCAATATTACATCCCTGTCCCGCGAGTCCATGCCTCTTTTAATACACAATAATATCTTGCTGGCCTTTGAAGCGGCTGATTGACATTGCATGCTGTTATTTAGTTTATGATCTACAAGTACACCCAGATCCTTCTCAACAAGTGACTCCCCCAGTGTAGCCCCCCTAGGACATATGATGCATGCAGGTTGTTGGTACCCAGATGCATAACTTTACATTTATCTACATTAAACCTCATTTGCCAACTGGATGCCCAAACACTTAGTTTGTTTAAATCAGCTTGCAATTCACGAACATCTTCCATAGACTGAACTATATAACATAGCTCGGTGTCATCTGCAAAAATAGAAATAGTGCTATTAATCCCATCCTCTATATCATTAATAAATAAGTTGAATAATAGTGGTCCCAGCACTGAACCCTGGGGTACACCACTTATTACCGGGGACCATTCAGAGTAGGAATCATTGACCACAACTCTCTGGATACGGTCCTTGAGCCAATTCTCAATCCGATTACAAACGATACTTTCTAAACCTATAGTCCTTAATTTACCCATTAGACGTCTATGAGGGACAGTGTCAAATGCCTTTGCAAAGTCCAAAAACACTATATCCACAGCGGCCCCTCTGTTTAGGCTTCTGCTCACCTCTTCTTAAAAACAAATCTGGTTGGTTTGACAACTTCTGTCCTTAGTAAAACTGTGCTGGCTGTCACTTATAATACTATTTTTTGTCACAAAATTCTGTTTATAGTCCCTCAATAGCCCCTCAAACATTTTCCCCACGATGGATGTTAAGCTTACTGGTCTATAATTACCCGGGGAAGACCTAGAGCCCTTTTTGAAAATAGTCACCACATTTGCCCTATGCCAGTCCCTTCTTGGCACTATTCCAGTCACTAGAGAATCTCGAAATATTATGAAGAGGGGGACAGATATAACTGAACTAAGCTCTTTAAGAATTCTAGGGTGTATCCCATCTGGTCCCGGGGCCTTGTGTACATTTATTTTCTTTAGCTTGGACCATATCTACCTTCAGCCAATTCAATATATCAACTGATATATTAACAGCACTGGCAGCGGCTACATCAGCTGCTCTTTCTTCTGTTGTATATACAGAGCTGAAGAACCCATTTAGTAACTCTGCCTTCTCTTGATCCCGTGTGACCCACTCCCTATTACCACTATTTAGGGGTCCTACATGTTCAGACCTTGGCTTTTTTGAATTTATATACTTGAAGAATTTTTGGGGGATTTGTTTTACTATCCTTGGCCACCTGACTTTTATTTTGTATTTTTGCTGATTTTATTCCCTTTTTACAGATTTTATTAAGCTCTTTATAATTTACAAAGGCTACAGCTGTACCCTCAGATTTGTATTTTTCAAATGCCCTTTTTTTGTCATGTATTGCCCTTTTTACAGAAGGTGTAAGCCATGTTGGGTTTAATTTTAGTTATTTATTATTGTTACCTATAGGAATACATTTTGCACTATAATTACCCAAAGTGGATTTTAGAATCTCCCATTTATCATTTGTACCATTATTTGACATTAGTTCTGTAGTGGCAGGAAGGAGGTGAAGGGAAAGTGAGCCCTAATCTACCCACCGCCCTGTCCCTGCCTACTTGCAACGACCCGCCCTAGGCGACGAGGTACAACTGGGCGGCGGTCCCTATGCTGGCTAAGTGCACAGGAAGACAAACAGGGAACACGCAAGGGAAGGGGCAGTAGCCACGGAACGCCACGAGGAAACGGGGCGGCGAACGAACAGTCAGGACCAGGACGAAGTGAGTACACCCGAGCAGGCACAGAGACAGAAGCAAGCCAGGGCAAGCAAGCAGGTCAAGCAGAACTGCAGCAAGGCAGAAGCACGGCAGAAGCAGGCTGGAGCAAGCAGCAGAGGCCAGGAATCCAAAAGAATTACAAGCACTGAGGGAGAGCACAGGGCAGGTAATAAAGGGCAGGGGGCGGAGCTAACTCCGAGAGACCAGGCCGCGATAGGCTCTCCCACTCCTGAGCCTGCCACCCTGGTTGGTGGGAGATGGTGTCAGTCGAGCAGGTCTGGCCTCAGGTGTGGATTGATTAATCCCAGGAGTATAGCTAGATGAAGTACCTGGCAGATCCCTAACAAGTTCTTCCCAGCCTATATCCTGAATTGCAGCCTTCATCCTGGGGAAATTGGCCTTCTTAAAATTAAGTGTTTTTGCCGTCCCAGCCTGTGTTTGTTTTTTACAGTATATGTAAAATATAACTATATTGTGATCACTGTTACCGAGGTTTTCACGAACATTGACATTCCCAACAAGCTCTGCATTATTAGAAATGACCAGATCCAAAAGAGCTTCACCTCTAGTCGGGTCTGCCACAAACTGGCCCATAAAATTTTCCTGCAACAGGTTGAGGAAATTTCTCCCCTTTGCAGTTGAAGCCGAACCATGACCCCAATAAATATTCCGGTAATTAAAATCTCCCATTATCACTACAGTACCCACCCCCCCTGTGCTGCTCGCTCCATCTGTTCATATATTTGACCTATCTCCTCCTATATTTTGGGGGGTCTATAGATTACACCAAAAGTAATATTTTCAGTGTTTACCTCTCTTTGTAATTCCACCCACAAGGTTTCAACATCCTCACAATCTTCACCCACTATTGTCTCCTTCACACTCACCTTCATATCACTTCTCACATACAGACTTACACCACCACCTTCACATCACTTTTCACATACAGACATACACGACCGCCTTCATATCACTTCTCACATACAGACATACACGACCGCCTTCATATCACTTCTCACACACAGACATACACCACCTCCTTCATTTCACTTCTCACATACAGACATACACCACCGCCTTCGTATCACTTCTCACATACATACAGACATACACCACCACCTTCATATCACTTCTCACATACAGACATACACCACCGCCTTTCCTATTTGTCCTGTCTTTCCAAAACAATGTAAAACCCTGTAGATTTACAGCCCAGTCATCCGGCCATGTTTCAGCAACACCAACTATATCTATATTTTCCTCCAGTACCAAGGCCTCCAGCTCCCCCATTTTGCTTGCTAGACTTCTGGCATTTGTGAACATACACTTTAACTTGTCTTTCAATTTTTCACTTTCAGTATCAGAAATGTGATTATTGACATTATTTGGGCATTATTATTTTCATTGCTGTTTTGTAACAAAAGGATCCTATTGTCTAGTCCTCTCCCCACAGTTGGTTTCTCTCTCCCCCACCAATATAGTCTGAACCCTCTCTAACCTAACTACCCCTTTATTTTCTACATTGACCTCCCTCCTCAGCCCTAGTTTAAATACTCCTCCACCCCAGCTAGAAATGCCAGGGGCATAGCCTAACAGATGCCTGTCCATTTTACACGGACAGGCAGTAATACACTGCAATACAGAAGAATTGCCATGTATTCTAAAAGCATTCAGATGATCGCTTAGTGAAGTCCTCTAGTGGAACTAAAAAAAAAAGTAAAAAAAAAAGTTTAATAAAGTTTAGAACAAATAAATAAAAATCCAAAGTAAAAAAAATGAAAAACCCACTTTTTCCCCTTAGAAAATGCTTTATTGTTAAATAAAAATGTAAAAAACGTTACACATATTTCATATCGCCGCATCCGTAACGACCCCAAGTATAATGCTGTTATGCTATTTAAGATGCTCAGTGAACGCCGTAACAAATAAAATAAAAACCAATGCAAGAGTTCCTGTTTTTTTGCGTATCCTGAAATAAAAATGTTTTTGATAAAAAGTGATTAAAAAGTCGCATGTACTCCAAAATGGTATTAACAAAAACTACAATAAGTCATCCCGCAAAAAAAGCCCTCATACAGCTGCATCGACGGAAAAAATAAAAAAGTTATGGCAGTTCAAATATGGAAGCACAAAAACAAAGAATTTTGAAGAAAAAGTAGTAAAACATAAGAAAAATTATATAAATTTAGTATCGTTGGAATTGTAACAACCCGCTGAATAACGTAATTGTGTTATTTATACCACACGGTTACGGCGTAAATTTAGGACACAAAAAGGAGTGGCGAATTTGCTGTTTTTTTTCTATCCCCCCCCAAAAAAAATAAGTTAATGCAAATTAATAATAATATGTACTATGCATAATTTATATGTATCCCAAAATGGTGCTATTAAAAAAATACAACTTGTCCCGCAAAAAACAAGTCCTCATACAGCTATGTTGACGCAAAAAAATAAAAGTTATAGCTCTTTGAATGAGACGATGAAAAAACATTAAAAATGGCTTGGCCATAAAGACCTAAAATAGGCTGGTCAATAAGGGTTAATTCATATTATTATTATTATTATAATTTTGCGCACCGGACACCCATGCAGGACTTATTTTACTATGCTGTATACCGAATAAGCCCCTTGACGGCGTATTGACGGTCATCAAGGGATTTAAAGGGATTATTTCTACTGCACAACCCCCTTTCTATATGCCCTATTAGGGTATAAGGATGTCATAGAGGGGGTCCCTGACTAGGTAGCTGCTATAACATACTGATTGATGGGGTTCTTATCTCCCTAAAACAAATGAGCTGCGGAAAAAAGTGAATAGAGCTGGGTGATGCCGTGCAGGGGAAATACGTGTTGTGTATTACTGCCCCTTTATTCTAGGGATTTGTGGTGGTCCCAGCCATATGCAATAACTTGCTCTCATAGGAAAATCTTTTTAAGCTAGACATACATGGGAAAATATGCCACTGCTCCAATATTCTTTACTAACATAATGCAATATGTTCGTTCATACATTAACATAAAATCATTGCTAACTATTGTCTTTTCTGGTTGTAACATTAAAGTCTATATTTAAAGATCTTTTCGTTTCTTTCCCATGTGTTTATTTGGTTGCTACTGTGACTGTTAAATATCAATCATCACGTCCATTAGCAGAGCTGTCAGCAGTATGTTGTGGGTAATTAGACTGACGATAGGCTTGTATTCCTTAGGGGAGGAGAAATTATTCGTTTTTATGGCAAATCATAGGAACGTCTGTGTCAGGTCTCAACTCTGCTCCAATCAGAAAGTTATAAAAGAGACGCACGTGATTCAGATTTCCCCAAAGACTTCCAGAGTAATGCAGCAGCCGGTTGTGGACCCTCCGAACAGATTTCCATTATTAATGGTGGAGACTTTCTGTTTTTAATGAGAATGTCTACTAAGTATTTTCAGCTCTTAGGCTCTGTTCACATTTACGTTGGAGACTTCATTTGGCGCCTACCTCACACATTCCACAGTCAGACACCATTCCACAGACACCACAATGAAAGGTCCCCATTATAAGCCAATGAGGTCCGTCGGGAAGTGGTAGTATCCATCATACAACTGATACAGCACTGGGGCGTGGTTTACGTTATAAATGGAAACCACAATGCAGATGTGAACAGAGCTTTATCCTGTAATTGACATTATAAGATCACTTGACAAGGACCTTCAGAACTGACAGCTGGGGTAATGACATTGAATACCAACAAGGTAATATCGGCATGGAGTCTGTATGTTCTCCTCATGCTTGAATGGGTTTCCTTCGTGTACTACAGTTCTACTCCGACACCCTAAACAATACTAATAGTTGACTGGATTCCTATAAAATGGGCATATGTGGAATAGGGAAATTCGATTCTAAACTTCATTGGGGCAAAGGACTGTTGTAAGTAATTACAGTCTATGTATTGCACTGCAGAATATGTTGGCACTATAAGGGTATGTTCACACAGGGTGGATACATTGCGTAAAAGTACACAGCCCGCCCTGGTCGCCGCAAGGGATTCCGTAAAAAAAAAAAAATGCAATAAATTGTGGTGCAGTTTTTTGGCCGGAATGTCCGCAGTGGAAAACTGCACGTTAAAAAAAAAAAAAAGTTGGATACTTACCCATAGCCATGGCGACTGGTCCCTCTGCCATCCTGCAGCTCAGCCTCCTGGGATGACAATTTATTCCATGGGAGCGCTGCAGCCTGTGATTGGCTACAGCGGTCACATGGGATGAAATGTCATTCCAGGAGGCCAGCCTGGATAAGGAAGCACAGAATTCTGGGTAAGTATAATAATTTTTTTCTGAGTTGCGTTTTTTTGCGGCGGAATAACAGGTATTCACAAAAATCGCAACATCTGCTATTTGTTGCGGGTTTTCCCCATTCAATTCAATGGGAGGTAAAGCCCGCAACAAAAAAGCAGTGATTATGCAAATAGAATTAACATGCTGCAGATTAAAAAAAACGCACCAGAGGTCTATTTGTAAGCGTTTTTTCCGCTTATAATTTACGCAACGTGTGGATGAGATTTGTTCAAATCTCATCCACTTTGCTGCTGCTGCTGCTGCTTATGCTGTGGATTTTTTTTTGTGGATTGATGGCTCTGAAACCATCAATCTGGTAATATTATATGAGAAGAAATATTAGCTGACTGCACAAGATAAAGACGGTGGAGTAGAACCAGCATACAGCTTGGATAGTTATTTTAGGGTTTTGGAGCATACAAACATATGGCAAACTACGCAGTCACATTATTATGACCGCCTCCTACTTTTGACGTCGGCAACGCGTAGCCCATGAAGGAAGTGATATGTCGTGTTGCACCATTGTGACACCATTGGGAATAACCGACGTGGAAATTGTGGTGCACCACGTGCCATTGATGTGAGAGGTGAACGTCTGCTACGAAGGTGAAAGACAGTGAAAATCAACCAGGGAGCTACCAGACGTGTGTCTAAAACAGTAGAAGACAAGGACGAGGTGGATCCAGCGTTGCTGTGAATAAAACGGAACTTGTTCCAAGTTTAATAGAGGTGGTTTAAAATTCAGGATCAGTCTGACCATTGTCCTGAGGTGCTTAGGAGAGATGTGAGGGCAATTGAAAAAGCCTACGCGTTTCAAACGCTTCCTGCGTTCTTAATCATGGCTAGGTTTGACTGACTGACTTGTCTGGTATATTTATATGTGATTGCATATGTGTATTGATTGCGTTCCAGGTGCTTGCAATCTCCTGGAGCGCAAACCGGAAGGCTAGCTTACTCTGCGTTCCACTTGTATCGGCGCATAGTTAATTTTGTAAACCTGCATCGGCTATTTTAGTTTGCTGATAAAGGAGGACTTGGTTTGATTTATAGTAGTCCGATGTTATATAACTCTCTATTTTTTGTTAATGTGAGACGAAAAGGTTTACAGATTAGGGTAGCGTTGGAATGCATGACTCCTTATTGAATCTGTCATGGGATAAATATCACTTCCGGTCTAGCGTGAATTGTTATTGTTTTTGCGTTTCAGTGTCACCTGTGTCTCGTGGAACGCAAACCGGAAGCAGCTCTGCTACTGTGCGTCGTGGAAGAGGATCCTGAGTCCAACAGAGATTCTTTGTAAGTATATATTTTTTATGTTATTTATACACAATGTGGCAAAAATATCAATACGGTAAAGAAGTAGAAGGATTATATTTGAGTTGTGTATAAGTGTGGACAGATAATAGTTAGGTTGCAGTGTAATGCTAGATCAGGTAATATAAATGAATATAATTACCAAGACAGAACTTAACAATGATAAACTTATTTGTTGTTTTTGTAATTTATTATTTATTTATTTGTATACTTTTTATAATTTTATACCTATTATTTTATTTACTCATTTGAGTGATTATTGTGTTTATCTTGATGGTCAGTTAAATTCAATAAATTACGCCAACTAGGAGTAGGAGATGGAAAGCAATGTGATGGATATGGGATGTGGGGATTGTGGGGGTAGTGGACTAAAAACTTATACCTGGAATAGGTGTATGGCTGTGATATAGTTACAATATATAAAAGAAAAAAGGAACAAAAATAATAAATCTTTATTGTATTCGACTTGTAATTTAAAAATAAGATGAGACTATTGGAGAACATGATATTGGAGGTGATTTTTATTTTATTGAATTTTCAATGTGTATGTTATTTTATTATTCTGTTATTCAATGACCTTGTTGTTAATTTTGAAAATGATATTATTATGCCTCTAAATGTGTGTCTGTTGAGGACCTTGTAGAAAGTTCAGACAGAAACCATTGCTGGAGTAAGATTACTAGAGATTTGTCAAACTAGTCGCGTATATGTGACTAGAATGTGTCGGTATATGTTAGGTTGGAACTTGTTTACTTGATCAGAAAGGTTAGTGAATAGGCGCATTATTCTATCAGTAACGTTCGTCTTTTTGTTCCATTACGACACTAATAAAATAAGATAAGAAATATGTCAGGCATGAACAATTGTATATTTGAGAATTGGATGTGTGTAGTTGATGGTTAATAGTGGAACATAAGTTCCTTTTTTAAATTCAGGCCATTGGGGACTCGAGTATCTAGTCTATAAATCCAGAAGGCCTCTCTTTGGTGAATTTTGTGTTGCCAGTCGCCACCCCTCTTGGGAAAGTGTACTTTTTCTATGGCGTAACATATTAGTGATTTTATTGTTCTGTTGTGACATGTTATGAAATGTCTTGCTGCATTGGATATGTTACAGATGTTTGGGTTCCTTATATAGCTTAAGTGTTCCAGAATTCGCGTTTTTAGTTTTCTGCTGGTACACCCTACATATTTCAGGCTGCACGCGGTACATTCAATTATGTAAACTACCGAGATGGTATTGCAGTTAATGTAGTTTTGTATTTTGAAGGTTTCAGAATTGTTTGAATTGGAGAAGGATTTGGTGGTGTGAACAGTGGTACATGTTTTACAAGGGTGTTGACCGCATTTGTAGAAACCTTTGCTTTCTAGCCAGGTGGTATTGGTTTCCTCTGAAGTGAAGAGAGAAGGAGACAATGTGTTGCCCAATGTGGGCGCTTTCCGAGCCACTATCTTGCAACCTCCTTGTAGAATGGTCCTGAGTCCATCATCCTCCATCAAGATGGGTAGGTACTTGTTTATTATTTGTTTGATTTGTGTGAACTGGTTACTTTGTTGTAGTACTAAGACAGGTACATTTGGATCCAGTTTCTTGTTTTTAGTTGATTGTTTGAGTAGATTGACTCTGGGAGTTTTTGTAGTGATATCATTTGCACGGTTAAGTGACCAGTTGGGGTATCCTCTATTTTTTAGTCTTGAGTGTATCTGTTGCTGTTCCACCTTATATTGTGTTTCTGAGCTGCAGTTTCTCTTTGCTCTGTACATTTCACCTATGGGGATGGCCATGATGGTTTTCTTTGAGTGATTACTTCTGGCATGAAGTATTGTATTGGCTGTGGTAGGTTTCCGTCTCTATGATAGACCCTACCTTTCCCTCTAAAACTAAATCGAGAAATGTTGTTGTTGTTTGGTCGTAGTTATAGGTGAATTGTAGATTGTGTGGGTTACAGTTCAGAAATTCTACAAATTTAGGGATACTTGAGGTGTCGCCTCTCCAGATGAAAAGGAGCTCGTCGATATATCTACCAAACCATGCAATGTTATCTCCAAATGGGTTGTTCAATGAAAAAATGTACTGTTCTTCCCACCAAGCCATGGTTAGGTTGGCTATTGACGGGGAGAACTTTGCTCCCATTGACACCCCCCTTAATTGTAGGTAGAAATCTTTGTCGAATTGAAAAAAGTTATGGGTCATCAGGAACATTAGAATATCTAATATATACATTTGAAAATTTTTAGTGAAAGTGCTATGTGTAGCCAGATGATGTGTCAATGCAGCATAGGCAGTCTGATGGGGGATACTTGTATATAGTGCAACAACGTCACAGGTGAGCCATACATCGTCTTCGTTCCACAATCTGTTCTGGAAAAAGGCTAGGACATCTCTGGTATCTTTAATGAACCCAGGTGTTCGTTGGGCTAATGGTTGGAGTAACGTGTCTAACCACTCCGATAATTTTTCCAGTATGGAGCCTATGCCCGAAACGATGGGTCGCATGGGTGGAGGAAACTGGTTTTTGTGGGTCTTCGGAAGAGCGTGAAAAATGGGTATGATCGGTTGTTCCACAAAGATATAATCTGCTTGTTTTTGATTAATGAAACCTTTTGTGACACCCTCTTTTAAGAGATCCTTCATTTTGTTCTGGATTCTTACTGTGGGATTGTTGTCTAGACGTTTATAGGTGTTTTCGTCTGATAGGAGATCTAGGATGGAGTTTTTGTAGTCTGTTCTATTCATTACAGTTATTCCTCCTCCCTTGTCAGACATTTTTATGATTATTTCTTTGTTATTTTTAAGTGATCTGACTGCGTTTTTTAGACGGAGGGGAAGGTTGTATTCAATTTTGATTTCCTTGATTTCATTGGATAATTTCTGAAGTTCTTTTTCGACCGTGGACTGGAACCAATCCATGGACTCTGTCCTTGATTGTTTGGGGTAATATTTTGGATTGGTTGTGTGGAAATCAATGCAATTGTTGGTAAGTGTATCCGGATCCTCCGTACGTAAGCTGTCTAGGCAAACAATGGTTTTTAGTTCTTGAAATGAAAAATCCTTTGTTGTTTGTGTCTAAAACAGTTCAGCGAACCCTACTGCGTACGGGGCTCCGAAGCAGACAGATGGTCACTGCTCCTATGCTAACAAAGGTGCATCTGAAAAAATTTGCACAGCAGTATCGGAATTGGGGTTGCCCACTCCGATGAGTCACGTTTTCTGCTTCATCGAGCGGATGGATGTTGGCGTGTAAGATGAGAAACATCAGAGAACAAACACCCTGCAAACATTGCTGGAAGAACACAAGCCGGTGGCGGCAGCGTTATGGTCGAGGGAATTTTTTCATGGCATCCATGTGGAAGGCCTCTGAACCGATTTGGGTATTAATCCATCTTTTCAGATCACGTCCACCCATACATGCTGTTTGTCTACCCCGTGGCAGATGGAATCTTCCAGCAAGACAATGCGACATGTCACACGGCTACAAATGTCCGACAGTGGTTGGAAGAGCACGACCAAGACTTTCAAGTACTTCTCTGGCCCCCTAAGGCCATGTTCAGACGTGGCGGAATTTTTCTGCTGAAAATGTTGGTGCAGATTCGGGGCAATTAGGCAATGAATCTGTAGCAACATTTGCGTATTTGACAGGTTATTCAGACGTTGCAGATATCATAGCGGACTTGCCACAGATTTCCGTTTTTGCATTGCAAAGGCTGAAATCCGCAGTGAAAGTCCGCTTCTCCGCAACATAATGAGCATGCTGCGGAGGGAAAATTCTGCACAATTATTTTCCACAATGTCTGAACTAAGTTTCCTAAAAATGTAAAGAAACAAATGTAAAAAACGTCTGCTGCAGAGTTTCACTGCGGACTGTCTGCAGCGGAATTCAACAGCAATTCCGCCACGTCTGAATGTGCCCTAATTCGCCAGACTTGAACCCAATTGAGCATCTCTGGCACCACCTTGATCATCTTGTTCGCTGTGTGGATCCTCACCCACGCACCCTCCAGCAAATGTGGGATGCTCTGCAGTCAGCGTGGCTCCAGATACCTGAGACGACCTACCAGCACCTTATTGAGTCACTCCCAGCCCGTCTAGCTGCTGTCCGTGCTGCACATGGCGGTTACTTTGGATCTTAGCTGGTGGTCATAACAATGTGACTCGACTGTGTAGTTCAAAAAGATAGAATGGTAACAAATTGGTCTACTTGTGGGTGTGGTTGGTCTGACAGACAGTAAAAGGTTAAGATAAAACAATTCGCAAATAAAAGGAGAATAATACATATAATAAAAATTTGGAAAATAACCCTTCCACTCGGATTTTCATTTTCGCTTTTTCCTCCCCACCTTCCAAAAGTCATGAGATAAAAGAACTGGGCATGTTGGATTTCAACCTGCTGATCCTCTGCTCCTGCAAGAGTTTAGCCACTGCCAGACAAAAGTGGCAGCGGATTATTCCACCTCTTCCCATTGAAAACACATGCACTCTTAGATGAGTGTGTATATACTGTGCTTCACGAAAGTATCCAGCCCCCTTGGTGTTTTTTCTTTGCATTACGACCTGGAATTAAAATGGGTTTTAAATTAGATTTTATGTAATGGACCTGAAAAATAGTCAAAATTGTTACAGTGGAAAGAAAAAAAATACATTCTTTAAAAAAAAGAATAACAATAAACTGAAAAGTTGTAAGTGCATATGTATTCACCCCCTTTATTATGAAATCACTAAACAAGTTCTGGTCAAACCAATTAGCTTCAGAAGTCGTGGAGAAGTTGTGGAGAAGTATGAATCTGGGTTAGGTTGTAAAAAAAACATCCCAAACATTGAACCTACCACGGAGCACCATTAAATCCATTAAACCAAAATAGGAAGCATATTGCACAACTACAAATCTGAAAAGAGAAGGACACCAACCAAAACTCCCAGACCGGGCGAGCAGGGTATTAATCAGAGATTCAGCAAGGCACCAACCAGCTTTATGGAAGAGTGGCCAGAAAAAAGCCATTGCCTAAAAAGACCCATCAGAAAACACGTTTTAATTTTGCCAAACAGCATATGGGTGACTCCCCAAACACATGGAGGAAGGTCCTCTGGTCAGTGGAGGCCAAAATGAAACCTTTTGGCCATCATGGGAAACACTATATGTAGAGCAAACCCAACACTTCTTGTCATCCGAAGAACATTCCCACGGTGGAGCATGGTGGTGGTGCAGAGAATGGAAAACTGGTCAGCATTGAAGGAAAGATGGATGGCAGTAAATACAGGGCAATTCTTGAGGAAAACCTGTTTCGGTCTGCTAGAGATTTGCAACTGGGACAGAGGTTCACCTTCCAGCAGGACAAAGACCCTAAACATACTGCTAAATCTATACTGGAGGGGTTTAAGGGGGAACAGCTATATGTCTTGGAATGGCCGAGGTAGTCCTGACCTCAATCCAATTAAGAATCTGTGGCATGAATTGAAGACTGCTGGACACCAACACAACCTATTTAATTTGAAGAAGTTGGAGGAGTTTTGCCTCGAAAAAAGTCCCAGTGTCTCGATGTGCTAAGCTATAAGAGACATAACACGAAAGACTTCCATCTGTAATTGCAGCAAAAGGAAAATGCACAAAGTATTAACTTTCAGGGGGAGAGTTTTTGTCTTAATTACTGTATGTGTCGCCGTAAAAATATTTTGAACCTTCAAAGTGGTAGGCATGTTGTGTAAATCAAATGGTATTAACTCCAAGAGGGGTGAATACTTTCACACGGCACTGTATATGCGGGAGTCTGGTGGAATAGCTGCTCAGCCGACAGCTAGCTAAAGTTTATGGGCAGCTTTAGGTTTGTGCCTAAATTGCACAGCATCCCACGGAGAGCCTGTCCTTAAATTATTTTGAGATACCCTTCCATGAGGAGCCGTGTCTTTTTCCTCTCCATTTAGCAATCTGGTAAATTTACTTTCCTTGGTATCATTCTGTCACGTTGGGTACGTGCACCCACTGGGCTGTACCGCCTTGACAGTATGGCAGCTGGCCAACAGGACACAGTCTATAGTTCGTATAGGTGTACCTGTGGTAGCTCAGACAGTAACAGGACAGACCCGGATTGGACTAGGCAGCAGGCAGGCACCAGGCGTGGTGAAGCAAGACAGGCGTGGTACTCAGCGCAGCAGGACTCCAACTCAATACGACACTTGACCAGGATAGCACGGGATACAGATTACAGGTAGCAGGAACGGGAAACACTGGGAACTGGAAAACACTTAGGAGACCATTTGCATAGACAGACTAGAGCAGGGGTCTCAAACTCAGCAGGGTAAGTGGGCCGCATATAGAAAAAATGGGAAGTTGACGGGCCGCATTACTTTCACATTTGATACAATACAAAATTATTGTTAATAAATTACTTATTTGAACTACTATAACACTATATTACTATAATAATAATAATAATAATAATAATACTACATTACTATAATAATACCGCTAGGTTTAAAATTTGAGATATTTCTCCACGTGCTTATTTCAACAATCCAGTTTTCCAGTTTAAGTGTCGCTAAATGCAGTCCGGTGGCTCAGTTGGCAGCGTTTGGCAGACACACATGTCAATATTGGGCAGCCCCTTTTTAGATAGTGCCACAGTGCCCTCTGTAGATGCTGCCACAGTGCCCTCTGTAGATGCTGCCACAATGCCCTCTGTAGATGCTGCCACAGTGCCCTCTGTAGATACTGCCACAGTGCCCTCTGTAAAAGCTGCCGCAGTGCCCTCTGTGGATGCTGCCACAGTGCCCTCTGTAGATACTGCCACAGTGCCCTCTGTAGATGTTGCCACAGTGCCCTCTGTGGATGCTACCGCAGTGCCCTCTGTGGATGCTGCCGCGGTGCTCTCTGTGGATGCTGCCGCAGTGCTCTCTGTGGATGCTGCCGCAGTGCCCTCTGTGGATGCTGCCGCAGTGCCCTCTGTAGATGCTGCCGCAGAGTCCTCTGTAGATGCTGCCGCAGAGTGCTCTGTAGATGCTGCCACAGAGTCCTCTGTAGATGCTGCCACAGTGCCCTCTGTAGATGCTGCCACAGTGCCCTCTGTAGATGCTGCCACAATGCCCTCTGTAGATACTGCCACAGTGCCCTCTGTAGATACTGCCACAGTGCCCTCTGTAAAAGCTGCCGCAGTGCCCTCTGTGGATGCTGCCACAGTGCACTCTGTAGATACTGCCACAGTGCCCTCTGTAGATGTTGCCACAGCGATGTCAGGGAATTCCACAGAGTCCCGGAGCAGAGCCGATACTAGCGCTCTGCTCGGGATTCCGCTCTGGGGAAGACCCTGACACACTGTCCATATATGGACAGCGATGTCAGGGAATTCCACAGAGTCCTGGAGCAGAGCCTGTACTAGCGCTCTGCCCGGGACTCTGCTCTGGAGAAGACCCTGACACACTGTCCATATATGGACAGCGATGTCAGGGAATTGCACAGAGTCCCGGAGCAGAGCCTGTACTAGTGCTCTGCTCGGGACTCCGCTCTGGGGAAGACCCTGACACACTGTCCATATATGGACAGCGATGTCAGGGAATTCCACAGAGCCCCGGAGCAGAGCCGATACTAGCGCTCTGCACGGGACTCCGGCTGTGGGGAAGCCCTAGATATCGCTGTTCATATGTGGTCAGCGATGTCAGGGAATTCCAGAGTCTCGGAGCAGAGCCGATCCTAGCGGCTGTGTCCCGCGGGCCGCAGATGACAGCCCCAGGGGCCGTATGCGGCCCGCGTGCTTGCGACCCCTGGACTAGAGTAACGACAACAAAGCTAAGGCAAGGCATGAAGGGGATGGGCCCCTCTTATAGTCCCGGGTGCTCATGGGCTAATTTGGCACTTTAAGTCAAGATGCTGCCACAGAGTCCTCTGTAGATGCTGCCACAGAGTCCTCTGTAAATGCTGCCACAGAGTCCTCTGTAGATGCTGCCACAGAGTCCTCTGTAGATGCTGCCACAGAGTCCTCTGTAGATGCTGCCACAGTGTCCTCTGTAGATAATGCCACAGTGCCCTCTGTAGATAATGCAACACACCCCTAGATAATGCCACAGTGCCCTCTGTAGATGCTGCCACAGTGCCCTCTGTAGATACTGCCACAGTGCCCTCTGTAAAAGCTGCCGCAGTGCCCTCTGTGGATGCTGCCACAGTGCCCTCTGTAGATACTGCCACAGTGCCCTCTGTAGATGTTGCCACAGTGCCCTCTGTGGATGCTACCGCAGTGCCCTCTGTGGATGCTGCCGCTGTGCTCTCTGTGGATGCTGCCGCAGTGCTCTCTGTGGATGCTGCCGCAGTGCCCTCTGTGGATGCTGCCGCAGTGCCCTCTGTAGATGCTGCCGCAGAGTCCTCTGTAGATGCTGCCGCAGAGTGCTCTGTAGATGCTGCCACAGAGTCCTCTGTAGATGCTGCCACAGTGCCCTCTGTAGATGCTGCCACAGTGCCCTCTGTAGATGCTGCCACAATGCCCTCTGTAGATGCTGCCACAGTGCCCTCTGTAGATACTGCCACAGTGCCCTCTGTGGATGCTGCCACAGTGCCCTCTGTAGATACTGCCACAGTGCCCTCTGTAGATGTTGCCACAGTGATGTCAGGGAATTCCACAGAGTCCCGGAGCAGAGCCGATACTAGCGCTCTGCTCGGGATTCCGCTCTGGGGAAGACCCTGACACACTGTCCATATATGGACAGCGATGTCAGGGAATTCCACAGAGTCCCGGAGCAGAGCCTGTACTAGTGCTCTGCTCGGGACTCCGCTCTGGGGAAGACCCTGACACACTGTCCATATATGGACAGCGATGTCAGGGAATTGCACAGAGCCCCGGAGCAGAGCCGATACTAGCGCTCTGCACGGGACTCCGGCTCTGGGGAAGCCCTAGATATCGCTGTTCATATGTGGTCAGCGATGTCAGGGAATTCCAGAGTCTCGGAGCAGAGCCGATCCTAGCGGCTGTGTCCCGCGGGCCGCAGATGACAGCCCCAGGGGCCGCATGCAGCCCGCGTGCTTGCGACCCCTGGACTAGAGTAACGACAACAAAGCTAAGGCAAGGCATGAAGGGGATGGGCCCCTCTTATAGTCCCGGGTGCTCATGGGCTAATTTGGCACTTTAAGTCAAGATGCTGCCACAGAGTCCTCTGTAGATGCTGCCACAGAGTCCTCTGTAAATGCTGCCACAGAGTCCTCTGTAGATGCTGCCACAGAGTCCTCTGTAGATGCTGCCACAGAGTCCTCTGTAGATGCTGCCACAGTGTCCTCTGTAGATAATGCCACAGTGCCCTCTGTAGATAATGCAACACACCCCTAGATATTGCCACAGTGTCCTCTGTACATACTGCCACAGTGCCCTCTGTAGATGCTGCCACAGTGCCCTCTGTAGATGCTGCCACAATGCCCTCTGTAGATGCTGCCACAGTGCCCTCTGTAGATACTGCCACAGTGCCCTCTGTAAAAGCTGCCGCAGTGCCCTCTGTGGATGCTGCCACAGTGCCCTCTGTAGATACTGCCACAGTGCCCTCTGTAGATGTTGCCACAGTGCCCTCTGTGGATGCTACCGCAGTGCCCTCTGTGGATGCTGCCGCTGTGCTCTCTGTGGATGCTGCCGCAGTGCTCTCTGTGGATGCTGCCGCAGTGCCCTCTGTGGATGCTGCCGCAGTGCCCTCTGTAGATGCTGCCGCAGAGTCCTCTGTAGATGCTGCTGCAGAGTGCTCTGTAGATGCTGCCCCAGAGTCCTCTGTAGATGCTGCCACAGAGTCCTCTGTAAATGCTGCCATAGAGTCCTCTGTAGATGCTCCCACAGAGTCCTCTGTAGATGCTGCCACAGAGTCCTCTGTAGATGCTGCCACAGTGTCCTCTGTAGATAATGCCACAGTGCCCCCTGTAGATAATTCAACACACCCCTAGATAATGCCACAGTGCCCTCTGTAGATAATGCCACAGTGCCCTCTGTAGATAATGCAACACACCCCTAGATATTGCCACAGTGTCCTCTGTACATACTGCCACAGTGCCCTCTGTAGATGCTGCCACAGTGCCCTCTGTAGATGCTGCCACAGTGCCCTCAGTAGATGCTGTCAGTGTCCTCTGTAGATGCTGCCACAGTTCCCCCTGTAGATGCTGCCACAGTGCCCTCTGTAGATGCTGCCACAGTGTCCTCTGTAGATGCTCCCACAGTTCCCTCTGTAGAGATGCTGCCACAGTGCCATCCATAGATGCTGCCACAGTGCCCTCCGCAGATGCTGCCACAGTGCCCTCCGCAGATGCTGTCACAGTGCTCTTCTTAGATGCTGCCACAGTGCCCTCCGCAGATGCTGCCACAGTGATGTCAGGGGCTTGCCCAGAGCTGGAGTCCCGGAGCAGAGCCGCTTCTAGCACTCTGCCTGGGATTCCAGCTCTGCTCCTGACATCACTATTCATATATGGACAGAGGAGATGTCAGGGGCAACCCCAGAGCAGGAGTCCCGGGCAGAGCGCTAGTTGGCTCTTCCTGGGACTCCAGCTGTGGTCCTGACATCACTGGAACTCCTGTTCTGGGGAAGCCCCTGACATCATTGTCGATGTATGGACAGTGATGTCAGGGTATTCCACAGAGTCCCAGAGCAGAGCCGATACTAGTGCTCTGCCTGGGTCTCCGCTCTGGGGAAGACCCTGACACACTGTCCATATATGACAGCGATGTCAGGGAATTCCACAGAGTCCCAGAGCAGAGCCGATACTAGCGCTCTGCTCGGGATTCCGCTCTGGGGAAGACCCTGACACACTGTCCATATATGGACAGCGATGTCAGGGAATTCCACAGAGTCCAGGAGCAGAGCCTGTACTAGCGCTCTGCCCGGGACTCTGCTCTGGAGAAGACCCTGACACACTGTCCATATATGGACAGCGATGTCAGGGAATTCCACAGAGTCCCAGAGCAGAGCCTGTACTAGTGCTCTGCTCGGGACTCCGCTCTGGGGAAGACCCTGACACACTGTCCATATATGGACAGCGATGTCAGGGAATTGCACAGAGCCCCGGAGCAGAGCCGATACTAGCGCTCTGCACGGGACTCCGGCTCTGGGGAAGCCCTAGATATCGCTGTTCATATGTGGTCAGCGATGTCAGGGAATTCCAGAGTCTCGGAGCAGAGCCGATCCTAGCGGCTGTGTCCCGCCAGCCGCAGATGACAGCCCCAGGGGCCGCATGCGGCCCGCGTGCTTGCGACCCCTGGACTAGAGTAACGACAACAAAGCTAAGGCAAGGCATGAAGGGGATGGGCCCCTCTTATAGTCCCGGGTGCTCATGGGCTAATTTGGCACTTTAAGTCAAGTGCGTGCACTGGCCCTCTAAGAGCGGGCATGAGCATGCACGCGCACCCTACGGGACCAGGCCAGGAGAAGCGGAAGTGAGTGCTGGCATCTCCTGAGGAGGAGATGGGAACGAGCGCTCACCGATCCATGTCTGTGGCCGTCAGGAGGTGAGTGAGCCTGACGGACCGCGGCCATGGGCATGACACATTCTTTGATCACAGGAAGCAGGGATGTTTGCCTTGTTTGTTTTGAGCTTTTATCTGAGTGGTCAGTTGTAGTACAAAAGCTAAAGATGTATAAATTTCATCTTAAGATGAGAGAAACATTTTGTGAATCCATACAATCCAATGGTCACATAGATTTGCCTATTATTTTCTTTGACTCTGCAAAAGTAAATCTCGAACCTGCCAAATAATTTTCCAAATGAACAATGAATCAGCGACGACCTAAATCAGACCAAAACATTTGCCCCTCATCTCCATCTTGAGTTCTGGAGTGATAGGGAGGGAATAGAAGAAACAAGTGTTCTTTTGGGCAAGTAGGTAGTACATGATGGTACTATGGCATAACTCTAAAGGAGTCATCCCAATATACAACCCTTTCTAAAAAGAAAGCCGCCTTGGGGCGATCAGCTGATCACTGCAGATCTGGATACTGAAGCTGTAGGTGGCTACAGATTTCCTATTACAAATGAATGGGCTACCATGTAATGCACTGTCAAGGTGGGTACATCAAAGCCACTTTTGGTAACAGCTCTCTGTTGTCTAATAAAAGGGGGGCCCTTAGTTTGACATCCAGAAACCCCAATAGGGCATACAAACAGAGGTTGTTATGTACCAGAAGACATGTTGTAAAACACCAGGCACTTGCATTGTACTGTACCGGATTTCGCACCAAAATCTGCAAATAATATGCAGTGAACATAGGTTCTCATAGCTTCTTCATTGTTTAACATCTGAATTTTGGGCTTTGACAATTTCACCTGCTTGATGGTTTAGTTCGAGCTATTCACCTGATATGTTATTGAAAGACGATGAACTCTGTTTCCACTAGAGTTTGGTTTGAAAGCTTCATGATGATGGAGGCAGCTTGTAAGGAAGCCTCATTGACGTCAACAATCCAGAAAGAGAAGGTCATTTTTGCTACTCAGCATTAGACCCTTCATTGTATTCTTGCTCTTCAAGGATGTTTCGTGGGGAGGCAAAGAGTTTGATTATTTTTTGGTGGTTAAGGCACTGCTTTGGTTACCAGTAACATCTGATTTTATATACACGGACAGTTTTCATCTTTCTGAATGTAAAGTTTGCTGCTTACTGAAGCATACATGAAAAAAAAACCTTACAGAAGCCATTTTATTCTACAAGTGTAAATCTGGTTCCGTGTTATTTCATTCAGATCTCAGTATGTCTGTTTCCAAGAAAAAGTGAAAAGTGCACTGTCCACTTGAATCAACGTAACTCACAAAGACGATAGAAACGGATAAAGGCCTCATTTGTACTGTGTAGCATCTGTGTTTATTTTACCTCTGTAATTGCATTAACGCAAATGACCTTCAGGAAACATTCTGATGTTTGGTTATTCTGTGAGCTGAAAAAATAATTAATTTGATTAAGAAGTACTGCTGTAATTTTTAAGCAATCATATCATTTGCTACTGTATATATATATATATATATATATATATATATATATATAAAAAAAAAAAAGACAGAGCATATCCACCTATGGATTCTTAAAGTATGTGTAAACCTTTGAAATCGTTGTTTTTTTTCAAAATAAAAATGTGTATTAGTGTGTCTTGTGCAACTTTCTAAATACTTTTTATTAAAAATTATTTTTACTTTTTGAGATACAGCTGCTTTGTATCCTATATATAGAGCAGCTGTATCTTGCGCTGTGACCTGAATCCGTCAGGTCAGCAGAACTGGTTATGAACCTAGATGTGATTGGTAACAGCTCGATCCTGTGTGTCAGAGACTTGCAAGACCCGCCGTCACTGAACCCATCAGTCCCTCTGACCTGAGAGGTACAGGTTTCAACGCTAGATACAGCTAATCTGTAAACAGGACACAAAGCAGCTGTATCTCAAAAAGTAAAAATAATTTGTAATAAAAACTATTTAGAAAAGTTGCACAAAACACACTGATACACATTTTTATTATTATTAAAAAAACAAAAACCTATTTCAAAGGTATATATGGCCTTTAACTCTTTTATTGTCAAAGACCTGTAACGGCTTTTAGACAAATG
This sequence comes from Rhinoderma darwinii, assembly GCF_050947455.1. Lineage (NCBI taxonomy): Eukaryota > Metazoa > Chordata > Amphibia > Anura > Rhinodermatidae > Rhinoderma > Rhinoderma darwinii. The sequence continues at coordinate 36,164,035 of NC_134691.1, read as the reverse complement.
TCTCTGACTTGATGAGAAACTATTAAGAATTTAGGTACATGTTTTTATGATCTCCATACTAGTCATCTTCCTTCGCTGCTGCTTGAGAAGTGTGAGGACCAATGACATTGTAAGTAATTTAGTAGTCAACTCTTCCACCACAAGTAAATGTCATGATCCATCAGCTTCTCCACATCCTCTTCAGACAGCATGTTGTGGGTATTGCCTCAGCAGTATCTGAAACTTTTCCCATAATGGTATTTGTGTATCTTTGGCCTATTTAGAATGCTTTAAATTCTTCATCTGAGGAGTTGATGCAAAATACGCCGTGTTCACCAATACTTTCTTCATTGCTGGCAACTTTACATTCTTCTTTGCCAAATTAGCAACAAAGATAGCACGCCGATAGACATAATCTGGATAAAAGGTTGAATAAATTAGAATTTCCTTGCATTACTTATCATAGTCTGTATTAAAGACTAAAGCTACATTCACAATTCTGCTGGTTGCTACTAGAATCAGTCAGCTGTTTGTTGACAGACACTCCCCTAACAGCTTAGGCTTCGTTCATATATCCGTTAGGGCTCTATTCTGATATTCCGTCTGAGGTTTCCGTCGGAATGGAGCCCTGACTGACACGAACGGAAACCGTTAGGATATTAATTCTAACATCCCTGCCCCAAAGCTGAGAATTTCATACACAGGGGGCCCACTATGACTCTGTTGCTCAAGGACCCACTTACACCAGGAGCCGGCCCTGCCTGCCCCCGTGACCCCCATGTCATATGATAGCTGTCAGATGGATGATAGTCCAACTGATCAGCATTAAATGTGCCATAAACATGGCCCTTTGGGTTTGATGGACGGGCACGTTTTTCAGAAGAGATAAGCGGTTTCCAGAGGACTCTATCCCAGCTTATCTCAGGGAAAACAATAGGAATGTAAAGGTTGAAATCTGATGTCTATGGTAAGTTTTATACTGAGGTTCTCTACGGGTAAAATATAATGCTGAGTCTTGCATAATTGCTATTTTGGGGGAAACTTCAGTCACCTCTGAATTTATTGTCCAAATTGATAAAAATTTTTGAAATATATCAGCATTGGATGACTCAATTATTTACATATCTCATTCATTTATTGTTGGTTCGGTGTTTTATCACTTTTCCGAGGCATCCTGCATATTTGTTAGATAAAATCCTTATTATCTGTCATCTCTAATCAGAGATTCTGCAAGATATGTGATCTCTGTGAGAAGATTTGCAAATTTATTAGGCCGGCTTTGCCAAATAAAGATGCATTAGGATGTTTGCTTTCATCAAAGTCCTAATTTAATTTATTGTGGCGACATTGTGCAGTCATCGGATATGAAAAATACCTAAATATTGTGTCATTTTTGTTAAACTCTGTATATCAAACTAATTGAAATGATATGACTTCATGGAGTGATGAAGAATAGACATGTAGAGTCCACTGGATGTGAGCACTGCGGCTCCTCTGCAGTAATTCAGCATTTATATTGTGCTACTCTTTATTTTCTCTGTAGTCACATTAATCAAACATTAATCTGCCTAATGATATGTGCATTTAGAGTTTGGATTAAATGAATGGAAATTTAATGAAGGTTAAGTAAGAGTTATATAAAAAGGGCCATTTACTTTATGCTACAGATGTCAATGACATTTTAGGGCTCATGTATCAACAGAAAAATGGAGCAAGTATGTCATAAAATATAGCACTCAAAATGTCTGCTATATTCTTGAATGCACATTCTCCCCATATGCTACCAAATAGGGACAGATTGGATATAGAATAAATGCCTGATTGTTGAGGGTCCATGGACCATGCTGGGCTTACTGAGACAGAAGGTTGTAATGGGACTTTGTCATTGCCGAATTAAAGGCTGTGTATACCCTCACAACCAATTTTTTTATTGCTATAATGAAGGAAGAAGACATTTCCTATTGTTTTGTGTCTACAGCTCCTAAGCAGACCTACGAATCTCCATGGTAACAGACTACAAATAAATGCTGTGTAGTCTGATCCTGCAGTTATACTCCATCTGTCCGCTATTTCTTGCTAACGTGCTGTATATTCAGAAGGATAGAAGAAGAAGTGGACAGATGGAGTATAAATGCAGTTAAGACTGCACAGGGTTTGCTTATAGTATGTTGGAGACACATGGGTCTACATAGAAACTGTAGACAAAAAAACTAAAGTTTTAATTAAAACGATTTGCAAAGTTGCTTAAACTTTTAATTTTAGGTGGAGAAATAAAAACAAATTGGTTCCCATGTTGGACATAATCTATAAGGGCTCATTCAGATGAGCATAATACTAGTCCGTGTGCTGTGTGTTGAAATAACGCACAGCACACGGACCCATTGATTTCAATGAGGCTATTCAGACCTGCGTGAGTTTTCACACAGCGAGAGTCCGTTACGTGAAACTCACTGCATGTCCTATATTGGTGCGTTTTCACACATCCATGTGCTGTCCGTGTACGCATCAAATACATAGAAAAGCAGAGAAATAAATGTAAATAAAAAATTAAGTGCTTGCACGGACTTGATAAACGCATGCCACACGCAAACCACACTGATGCCAATACACAACGCACACAGACAAATGCAACAAAAACGCTGCTTATTTACGCGCGCAAAACGGACACGCTCGTCTAAATGTAGCATAAGAAGACAATTGACACGGCACCCCTTATAAAGATAAAGATTATGCAAGAAATCTTAGACATTGCACTTTTCTATGGCAGTTTGTATTGGCTTTCTATAAAAATGTTATGGCAAACCCCAAATAAAGAAAACTAATATTTATGCCTGAACACATGTTTGGAATGAATATAATATAAGATCTAATGGCTATGAATTGTTTCCAGTAATATAAATAAACAATGGCCATATTCATACATATTTTGGACATTAAGACAGAACTCAGGCAATGTGGCCAACTACATAAAGATTATAAATACAATAAAAACGTTATAAGTACATTTACAGTAAACAGTAACATATGCTATATACGTGGCTGGTGATATTTTATGCAGTGCTGCAGTTTTTATAGCCTTTCATATGTGGTCCTGTTTACCATGTTTAATGGGTAAATGACAATAAATCTATAATTTGGTATGTTCAGTTTATCCTTAACCCCTCTAATGTTGAAGGATTTCAGCTCTACAAGTAAGTAAAAGGCTACATTCACATGACAGTGAAAAACGGCCGTGTGTCGGCCATTTTTCTAATGGCTGTCACACGGCCGTTTTCAGAACAATGAAGTTCTATGGGTGTATTCACATGGCCGTTAAATAAACGGCCCGTGAATATTGGCCGGCAAAAAATAGGACATGTCCTATTTTTGGCCGTTTTCACGGCCAGACGGCTCTCATAGAAGTCAATGGATCAGTTTTTACCAGACGTTTTTTAGGAAACAATCCTTGTAACGGCCTGTAAAAACTGATCCTGGCCAAGGACTCCCTGCACACAGCGCTACTTTGAGTGCTGAGCCCGGGGAAGCCCTTGACATTACTGTCCATAAAAGGACAGTGAAGTCAGGGCTTCCAACAATTGAATCCCTGACCAGAGCATCGCAAGACTTCTGGCCGGGGACTTAAAGAGGCTCTGTCACCAGATTTTGCAACCCCTATCTCCTATTGCAGCAGATCGGCAGTGCAATGTAGATAAGAGTAACGTTTTTTTTTTTTAAAACGAGCATTTTTGGCCAAGTTATGGCCATTTTTATATTTATGTAAATGAGGCTTTCTAAAGTACAACTGGGCGTGTTTACAGTAAAAGTACAACTGGGCGTGTATTATGTGTGTTACATCTGGGCGTGTTTACTTCTTTTACTAGCTGGGCGTTGAGAAGAGAAGTATCATCCACTTGTCTTCACAACGCCCAGCTTCTGGCAGTGCAGACACACAGCATGTTCTCGAGAGATCACGCTGTGACGTCACTCACTTCCTGCCCCAGGTCCTGCATCGTGTCGGACGAGCGAGGACACATCGACACCAGAGGCTACAGTTGATTCTGCAGCAGCATCGGCGTTTGCAGGTAAGTCGATGTAGCTACTTACCTGCAAACTTCAGTTTCAAACAGCTTGTTCCCGAGTTCAAACATTTTTCCCCAAAAGGGACGAAGCTTGGGACAATCCCACCAAATGTGCAACATGGTTCCAGGAGCCTCCCCACACCTCCAACAATCAGCAGACACATCAGGAAATATCCTATGCAGGAAGGATGGACAACGGTACCATCTGGTAAGGATTTTATAATTATTTTCCTGAGCAAAACAAGAAGTCATCAATTTGTGAGCCAAGAAAAAAGAAGTCCCCCAATCCTCTTCCGAGTGTCGAACCTCCATTTCCTCATCCCATGCTGTAGTGAACACCAGTTGAGAAAAAGAATAGTCAGGGCAGAGAATCCCATGCAGATAGGACAGCATGTGAGAAAGAGCAGAAGTCAAGGACAGATAAAGTTCTAAAGGAGTCTTATCCTGAAGAAACACCAAACAATCACTGATGGAAGAGAGCTACGAACGCAGCTGAAAATAAGACCCCCATATTGATCGTCTCCCCGGGCAGGCCTCAGAGACCGCAGCAAGAGACAAAATAGCACCATCGGACATAAGGGTCTGAGCTAGGTATCCGCCGTCCTGTCTTCCCCAACAGAGGAATGTATCCACACCCACCGCCGGAGGGAAGGAAGGGTTATCAAACAGAGGAGTTAAAGGACCCGGACGGTGAGCAAGGTCCAAGGTACCAGTGATCCGCTCCCATATCACAAGAAACTGACGTGTGAGGAAAGGCAGAGATGACGTTGGTCGCTGTGAGCCAGGCAACCAAGGCAAAGAAGACAATACAAGAGCGGACATACCTTTCTCAATGTGCACCCATTGTTTACCCGCAGCCGAACGGAACCAAACCACCAACCTCATGAGGATCGCAGATTCAATAGGGAAAAACGGCAACAGAAAAGCAGCGATTCCGCAGCATAAATTGACTAAAAAAAGAATGCAACGCAGGTAAATGTATGAACGTTTTTTCGGCAAATTTTTATGCAGTGTGTGGATGAGATTTTTTCAAATCTCATCCACTCTGCTGCTACTGTAATACGCTGCGGATTTTCCGCAATGAAGTCCGTTGTGGAAAATCTGCAGTGTTCACGCAACGTGTGAACTTACCCTAACTCTCTAGTGTGAACTACTATAAACTCTCTAGTGAATATTTGTTTTCACGTTATATAGGGCAAATTTTTCAATAGTATCATAAAGTTATAACGAATAAAATATGACAGGTGGAAACGGCGCCAAATGTCTTAGAATGGCACACTCAGAATTATAAATTTGGAGTAAATCGATAGACATGTTAGACACTTTACTCTTCATCACAAAACTTCAGCCCAAAATTAATTATTAATAAATGTGCAAGACATTAATACATTTGGCGCATTTTACAATTCCACTTGACATTTTTTAAAACGATTGAGCAAACACATAATGAATTTGGCATACTTCATCTACGCAATTTTTTTGGTGCAATTTGAGTTGGAAATCTCCCTCATGTTTCCTATAATCACCTGCCATTCATGATACAATGATAAAGGAAAAAGTATAACACATCTATATATATATATATATATATATATATATATATATTATTTAAAGGAACAGAATTTTTATTAGAATTAATAATTGGCCAGTGAACTATACTGTAACGCAGCGGGTCCCGCTTCTGCCGGTGTTTCCTTCCGCAGAGTCTCGTACCTTCCCCCGGCAGCCTGTCCCACCTCCAAGTCACCGGCATCTATGTCCTTCGCATGCGGCCGCACTGTTGTTGGTTCAAAAGTGACTCACCAATCCCTGTTGCCCCCAGAATTATTTATGGCACCTTCACTATCTACCAGGTGCCTGCACAATATTGGAATAACCTAGTGTTATCCAGGAAAGTTTCTGTATGCTATCTGATATTCACCTGTGACCGGTATTCTGCTGTCCGCTTCCATCCTATAAGGTCCCATATGCCAGTGCATGTTTCTTGTCTGTTTGGCCAGCAGCTACTCCGCCGGAACCACCTCAAGAGGTAGCGACTTTGTAGCCTCCCTGAAGCAAAGACAAGATCCCTGTATAGGGGTTAAAGTTGAAGACCGGGCAAGTTACATATATAATGCCCTTAGAGGTAGCCCTAAAGGGGGTTTTACACTGGGCGATTATCGGGCAGACGAGCATTTATATAACGCTCGTTGCCGATAATTGCCCTGTGTAATCAGGGTAGCGATCAGCAGATGAACGAGCAAATGCTCGACCTTCTGTTGATCATATCGTTTTAAAAAAGTAAAATATTATAGTTGTCGGCAGCAAATCTCCCTGTGTAAACAGCGAGACGTGCTGCCGAAATGATAATAATGTATGAGGACGAGCGATCGGAGTAACGACCGCTCGTCCACATCCATAGCTCCGTGTGACAGGAGCAAACGAGCGCCGATCAACGATATCTCGTTAATCGGCGCTCGCTACACCAGCCGAATATCTGCAGGTATAAAAAGCCCTTAAGCCGAACCGGTGGAGTAGACCAGTGGGTCCACAAACCTGCTGGTCATAACATATACTACAAATAAACTCTGTTTTAAAACTTCTCACTGTAAAACGAAAACAAATTTTATCTTGATGACTACAACAGAAAAAGACATAAAACAAAATTGTCTCTGCTCTACAGCAGAAAGGAAAATCCCTTCAAAACTTGGATATCACATTTCCATTGTTATGTGGAGGTATTCATACTTAGCCAAGTTGCAGATGCAAACTCACACATTGTACTTCATCTATATCCTACTTTAAAGTGGAAGAAGTCATTATCATCATTCCAAACCCACCAGGATAAACATTCTCATACTGACATATGGAAGAATCAATGTGATAAAGAACAGACGCTCTTATGAAGGGCAGCAAGAAATGTTCCATACATTGTATTCCTTCAGCTGTGAGGGAAACTGAGGAAACTCTATTTTAGGTGCCCAAACCATTTACTGCACTTTCCTGGTGAGCTGGTTTGGAGAGTATTAATATTTTATTGTATTTATTTATTTAATTTTTTATATGTAGTTATACATATTTTTGGGGACTACAGGGCTTATTTTGCTACAATTTACTAGGTAATGAGAATGTCCAGGCCAATTTCAATTCAATAGGCTTTATTTGGCCCAATGTATGCCAAACAGGTACCCTTTTGGCATTTATCCAGGTAGTTTGCATACCTTTTTTTTCTTTGGAGTATTGGAAAACATAATCAAATTTGCTTTTCAATACAAAAAGGTTCTGAAAAAAATAAAAGTATACCGCATAGAATCGTTTTTACAATGGTAACAAATGCAACTGGTATACAGTTGCATACAGTGCATTGAGAAAGTCTTCAGACCCTTTCTATTTTTTCACATTTTGTTATGTTGAGACCTTGTGCTAAAATAACAAAAATTCATGTTTTTCCCCCATCATTCTGCACTCAATACCCCAAAATGACAAAGTAAAAACAGAATGTTAGCTCTTTGCTAATTTATTGAAAAGGAAAAAATAAAATATTGCATTGACATAAGTATTCAAACCCTTTACTCAGTACTTAATTGAAGCCCCTTTGTCAGTAATAACAGCCTCCAATCTTCTTGGGTATGATGCCACAAGGTTTGCACACCTGGATTTGGGGATTTTCTGCCATTCTTCTCTGCAGATCTCTCAAGCTCTGTCAGTGTCATGGTCTGTGGGTATGTGGACCCACTAGGCCGCACCACTGTAGAGGGGAGGCAGCTTGCCAAGCAACAGAGCACCCAAACAATACAAAGTCCCGCGCTCGAGTAGCTGAATAGTCCAGACAGTGGCCAAGGCTTAGCACGGATGGAGGTGGGTGCAGCAGGTTAACCCCTTAAGGACGCAGCCTAGTTTTGGCCTTAAGGCTCAGAGCCCATTTTTCAAATCTGACATATTTCACTTTATGTGGTAATAACGTCGGAATGCTTAAACCTACCCAAGCGATTCTGAGATTGTTTTCTCGTGACACATTGGGCTTCATGTTCGTGGTAAAATTTGGTCGATATATTCAGTGTTTATTGGTGAAAAATTGCAAAATGTAGAGAAAATTTTGAAAAAATAGCATTTTTCAGAATTTAAATGCATCTGCTTGTAAAACAGACGGTTATACCACCCAAAATAGTTACTAGTTCACATTTCCCATATGTCTACTTTAGATTGGCATTGTTTTTTGAACATTCTTTTATTTTTCTTGGACGTTACAAGGCTTAGAACATAAACAGCAATTTCTCGTATTTTTAAGAAAATTTCAAAAGCCTTTTTTTTAAGGTACCTCTTGAGTTCTGAAGTGGCTTTGTGGGGCCTATGTATTAGAAACCCTGATAAAACACCCCATTTTAAAAACTAGACCCCTCAAAGTATTCAAAACAGCAGTTAGAAAGTTTTTTAACCCTTCAGGCATTTCACAGGAATTAAAGCAAAGTGGAGGTGAAATTTGCAAATTTCATTTTTCTTGATGAATTTCAATTTTATTCATTTTTTTTTCTGTAACACAGAAGGTTTTACCAGAGCAACACTACTAAATATGTATTGTCCAGATTCTGCAGTTTTTAGAAATGTCCCACATGTGGCCCTAGTGCGCTCGTGGAATAAAACACAAGCCCCAGAAGCAAAGAAGCACCTAGTGCATTTTGAGTCCTCTTTTTTATTAGAATATATTTTAGGCAGCATGCCAGGTTTGAAGAGGTGTTGAGGTGTCAAAACAGTAGGAATCCCCCAATAGTGACCCCATTTTGGAAACTACACCCCTCAAGGAATTCATTTAGGGTTGTTGTTAACATTTTGACCACACAGTTTTTTCACAGCACGTATTTGAATTGGGCTCTGAAATGAAAAAAATGTCATTTTTTCCAATAAAATGTCATTTGTGATCAAAATTTCTTATTTTCACAGGGAACAAAATACCCCATTTTGTTGCCCAATTTGTCCTTAGTGTGGCAATACCCCATTTGTGGTGATAAACTGCCGTTTGGGCCCATGGGAGGGCTCAGAAGGAAAGGAGCGCTATATGTTTGTTGGAGTCCAGATTTTGTTGGATTGGTTTTCGGGTGCCATGTCGCATTTGCAGAGCCTCAGAGGTATCAAAGCAATGGAAACCCACCAAAAGTGACCCCATTTTGGAAACTACACCCCTCAAGGAATTCATTTATGGTTGTTGTTAGCATTTTGACCACACAGTTTTTTCACAGCACCTATTTCAATTGGGCTGTGACATTAAAAAAATGAAATTTTTTCCAATAAGATGTAATTTTTTACCAAAATTTCTTATTTTCACAGGGAACAAAATGCTCAATTTTGTTGCCCAATTTCTCCTGAGTGCATCAATACCCCATTTGTGGCAATAAACTGCCGTTTGGGCCCATGGGAGGCCTCAGAAGGGAAGGAGCGCTGTGTGTTCTTGGGAGTACAGATTTTGCTGGTTTGGTTTTCGGATGCCATGTCGCATTTGCAGAGCCCCAGAGGTATCAAAGCAATGGAAACCCACCAGAAGTGACACCATTTTGGAAACTACACCCCTCAAGGAATTCATTTATGGGTAATGTGACCATTTAGACTCCATAGTTTCTTCACAGAACTTATTTGAATTGGGCTGGGAATTAAAAAAAAATATATTTTTTCCAATAATATGTCATTTTAGCTCAAAAATTCTTATTTTCACAAGAAATAAAATACTCAATTTTGTTGCCCAATTTGTCCTGAGTGCGGCAATACCCCATTTGTGGTGATAAACTTCTGTTTGGGCCCATGGGAGGGCTCAGAAGGAAAGGAGCGCTGTGTGTTCTTTGGAGTCCAGATTTTGCTGGTTTGGTTTTCGGGTGGCATGTCGCATTTGCAGAGCCCCAGAGGTATCAAAGCAATAGAAACCCACCACAAATGACCCCATTTTGGAAACTACACCCCTCAAGGAATTCATTTATGGGTGTTGTGACCATTTTGACCCCATAGTTTTTTCACAGAACTTATTTGAATTGGGCTGGGAATGAAAACAAAATTATTTTTTTCAAATAATATGTAGTTTTGGCTGAAAATTTCTTATTTTCACAAGAAACAAAATACCCCATTCTGTTGCGCAATTTGTTCTGAGTGCGGCAGTACCCCAATTGTGGTGATAAACTGCCGTTTGGGCCCATGGGAGGGCTCAGAAGGAAAGGACCACCATTTGGCCTACTGGGGATTTTCTAGTGCGAAGTCATGTATGCAGAAGCCCCTGAGGTACCAGTACAGTTGAAACCCGCAAGAAGTGACCCCGTTTTAAAAACTACACCCTTAAGGCATTCATCTAGAGGTGTAGTGAGCATTTTGACCGGAGACCTACACCCCATAAACTGTAATGTGGGTTCTCCCGGGTATGGCAATACCCTACATGTGGCTGTTATCAGCTGCCTGGGCACACAGCAGGGCTCAGAGGGGAAAGACGAGGGGGGATAAGCTGTGTGGAGTGCATCAGGGTAAGTAAAATTGGGGTAGATTATAAACCAAGGGATGTATGATAAATTTTAAAACACTTTCATACAGAGCTCTGGTTATTCGGGACACGTGTCACATTGATATATTGTGTCATCCCTTATCGCCCTCTTATAGCAGACTTTGCACCTCTTTTGACTTTTTCCCTTCTTGCCAGTTTGGGGAACTTCCCTTGGAAAGTGTTGCCCTGGTACGATGCGTGTGGCCCCGCTTCCAGAAGTACTGGGTGCCCCCCCTTCTTGGTCCCTAAAGATTAGGTTCTTGATAATCACCTCTTGAAATTCCAGGAAAGTTCCCGTCTGGCCTGCACATCGACGTAGCACGTACGCATTGTACAATGCCATCTGTATGATGTGCCCGGCCAGCTTCTTATACCACACCGCATGGCGCTGTAGGGCTTCAGGGCTTGATCTTACAAGTCCACACCTCCCATGTACCTATTGTAGTCCAGGATGCAGTCTGGTTTGGGGGTGGCCTTTCCTTCATATATCCTAAACCTGTAGGTATACCCTGATGCACTCTCGCAGCTTATACATCTTCACGCCATACCTTGCCCTCTTACCCGGCAGGTACTCGCGGAATTGAACCCTCCCTTTAAAATGTACCAGGGACTCATCAATAGAAATACACTTCTCGGGGGTGTATTCTTGGGAAAACCGGGCACTGGAACGGTCTAATAGGGGTCTCCGTTTATACAAACGGTCAAAACTGGGGTCATCTCGGGGTGGGCACGGCTCATTATCAGTATAATGTAAGAAGCGAAGTATTGCCTCATTTATTTATTTTTTTAGGTTCCAGTTCAGTTCTGAAGTTGCTTTGAGGGGCCCATATATTAGAAACCCCTATCAAATACCCCATTTTAGAAACTAAACCCCTCAAAGTATTCACAACAGCATTTAGAAAGTTTATGAACCCTTTAGGTGTTTCACAAAAATTTAGAGCAAAGTAGAGGTGAAATTTCAAAAAAAATTTTTGTCAGAAAATCCTCTTTATACCATTTTTTTTATAACACAAAAGGATTTATCAGAGAAACGCAACTTAGTACTTATTGCCCAGATTCTGCAGTTTTGAGAAATATCCCACATGTGGCCCTCGGGCGGTAATGGACTGAAGCCCCGGCCTCCGAAGCAAAGGATCACCTAGTGGATTTTGAGCCCTCTTTTTTATTAGGCACCATGTCCGGTTTGAAGAGGTCTTGTGTTGCCAAAACATTGGGAACCCCCCAAAAGTGACCCCAATTTGGAAACTAGACCCCTTGAGGAATCCATTGTAGTTTTCTTGGGGTGCATGCGGCTTTTTGATCAGTTTTTATTCTATTTTTAGTTGGCGTGGTGACTAAAAAACAGCAATTGTACGATTGTTTTTTTTTTCGTTTTTTTTTACAGCGTTCACCGTGCGCTATAAATGACATATTCACTTTATTCTGCGGGGCGATACGATTACGGCGATACCAGATGTTTATAGTTTTTTTTATGTCTTATGGCGTTTGCACAATAAAATACGTATTGTAAACAATCATTCACTTTTTGTGTTACCTTATTCCAAGAGCCAGAACTTTTTTATTTTTCAATCAATAAAGCCGTGCGAGGACTTATTTTTTGCGTAACGAACTGTAGTTTCAATCATTACCATTTTTCGGTACATGCGACTTTTTGATCTCTTTTTATTCCATTTTTTGGGAGGTGAAGTGACCAAACAATTGTGATTATGGTACGGTTTATTATTATTTTATTTTACGGCGTTCACCGTGCGGGATAAATAATGAAATAATTTTGTAGTTCAGGCCGTTACGGACGCGGCGATACCAATTATATATAGTTTATTTGTTTGTTTATATATTTTTATTAATAATAAATGACTGATAAGGTAAAAAGGGGGATTTTTACTTTTATTACTTTTAAATCTTTTATTTTCTTATTTTTACACATCTTTTTTTAACTTTTTTTTTACTTTATTACTTTGTCCCACTAGGGGACTTGAGGGCAGGAGGCCCTGATCGCTATTCTAATACACTGCACTACATGCGTAGTGCAGTGTATTAGAACTGTCAGCTACTCACTGACAGCAAGCATAGTGGGTCCTGACGTTGTCAGGACCCACTAGGCTTCCGTCTATGGCATAGCCGGACGCCATTGTTTGGTGTCCGGTTGCCATAGTCACCATCGCCGGCCGCTATCGCGTAGCAGGCCGGCGATGGCAGCTTAACCCCTAAAAAGCCGCGATCTCTATAGAACGCGGCTTTTAAGGGGTTAATCAGCGGGGACACAGCGATCGGTCCCCGCTGTAGGAGCTGTGACAGCTGCTGAACAAGACAGCAGCGTCACAGCTCCTGTATGTGTCGGGAGGACGGCCGAAACGGCCGTTACTCCCGAGACGTACTATTACGGCATGGAGCGCGAACGATACAGCTGCCATGACGTAATAGTACGTCAAGGAGCGGGAAGGGGTTAAGCCAGACTGGCGGATGACAGCAGGTGCAGCAAGTTGCGCCAGACGTGGCGGATAACACTGGACATGGCAGATGACAGCAGGTGCAATAGGACACGACCCCAACACTAACAGGCTCCAGAACAAGGACACAGCACAGGATATAGGTAGAAGGGCACGGGTAATAACAGGAACAGGATAACACTAAGGGACCATTTGCAAGACTGACATGGGAATACTAACAAAGCTCAGGCAATGAGATAAAACATGTGTGTGCTCTGGCCCATTAAGGCCGGGACTGAGCTTGAGTGCGCACCCTAGTGGTCACTGCAGGACAGGACGGCCGCATGTGCTGTCATCTCTGGGGAGGAAGACGTCTGCAGGATGATAGGAGTCTGCAACCGAGGATGTTACAGTCAGGTTGGATGGTGACGTCGGTGGACAGCCATCTTCAAGACTCTCCAGAGATGTTCGATTGGGTTCAAGTCAGGGCTCTGCCTGGGCCACTCAACATTCACAGAGTTGTCCCTAAGCTACTCCTGTGTTGTCTTGGCTGTGTGCTTAGGGTCATTGTCCTGTTGGAAGGTGAATTTCTGGCCCAATCTGAGGTCCAGTGCACTCTGGATCAGGTTTTCATTAAGAATATCTCTGTACTTTGCGCCATTCAGCTTTCACTCAACATTGACCAGTCTCCCTGTTCCAGGCGCTGAAAAAACCCCACAGCATGATGCTACCACCACCATGCTTTACCGTAGAGATGGTATTGGACAGGTAATGAGCAGTGATGGTTGACCTTCTGGAAGTTTCTCCCAACTGCACACAGGATCTTTGGAGTTCAGCCAGAGTGACCATTGGGTTCTAATTCACCTCTCTTACCAAGACTCTTCTACCCGATTACTTAATTTGGTGGGGTGTCTAGCTCTAGGAAGAGTTCTGGTTGTTCCAAACTTCTTCCATTTAAGTATTATGGAGGTTACTGTGCTCTTGGGAACTTTCAGTGCAGCAGAAATGTTTTTGTACACTTCTCCAGATCTGTGCCTCCACACAATCCTGTCTCTGAGCTCTACAGCCAGTTCTTTCCTCCTCATGACTTGTTTTTTGCTCTGATATACATTGTCAGTTGTGAGACCTTATATAGACAGGGGTGTGCCTATCCAAACCATGTCCAATCAAATTAATTTACCACAGGTGGACTCTGATCAAGGCATAGAAACATTTCAAAGATTATCTAGAGAAATGGGAGGCCCCCAGAGCTAAATTTCAAATATCATAGCAAAGGGTCCGAATACTTATGTGCATGCAAACTCTGAGTTTTTCATTTTTAATAAATTTGCAAAAATATCTAACATTCTGTTTTCATTTTGTCATTATGGGGTATTGAGTGCAGAATGATGAGGAAAAACTCGCATTTTCTCCTATTTTAGCACAAGGCCTTAACATAACAAAATGTGAAACAAGTGAAAGGGTCTGAAGACTTTCCGAAGCACTGTATGTCTGGGTTATATTTTCCAGCGTATGTGCCAAATTTAATGAAAAAATTATATGTAAAGAAAATTCAACCCCTTCCCACACCTGGACGTAATAGTACGTCAAGGTCTTGAGGTAGTTCGAGCAACTTGAGAAACTATTACTTCAAATTGATCGGCCAGTTACTGTTGGAATTGGAGAAAACGTTTTTTTCGGTCAAATTTTAAGATTTTTGTGTTTATTACAATGTAACGTGGCCAAATACAACATAATCATCAAAACAAATTTATTTATTTTTTGTTACTGTAAGGCACAGTCTACACTAAGTGTTTGACACTGATTTTGACGAGAAAACCGCCTCGGAATCAGCGTAAAAAAAATGTCTGAAACCATCTTCCACTCATTTTAATGGGAGGCGGAGGCTTTTTTTTCCGCAGCTCACGGTAAAAAACAAGCGGCATTCTCTTTCTTCCTGCTGTTCCGCCTCTGACCTCCCATTAAAATCAATGGGAAGCAGAGAAAGCGTTTTTCGGTGCGTTTTCTGCCCATGGCGTTCAATGGCAAAAACCGTGGCAAGGAAGCGCAGGCAGGTCAAAATAAAAAAAACTCAGTGTGAACAGGGCCTAAATTAGATAAATGCATCTTATGCTCCAGAAGGCGAGTAAAATTGTTAAAATGCGACCAAAAAATATAATTTGGCTGCTAAATTATAGGACTTAAAGAGGCTCTGTCACCAGATTTTGCAACCCCTATCTGCTATTGCAGCAGATCGGCGCTGCAATGTAGATTACAGTAACGTTTTTATTTTTAAAAAACGAGCATTTTTGGCCAAGTTATGACCATTTTTGTAGTTATGCAAATGAGGCTTGCAAAAATCCAAGTGGGTGTGTTTAAAAGTAAAAGTCCAAGTGGGCGTGTATTATGTGCGTACATCGGGGCGTGTTTACTACTTTTACTAGCTGGGCGTTGTGTATAGAAGTATCATCCACTTCTCTTCACAACGCCCAGCTTCTGGCAGTGCAGACACAGCGTGTTCTCCAGAGATCACGCTGTGACGTCACTCACAGGTCCTGCATCGTGTCAGGACACACCGGCACCAGAGGCTACAGATGATTCTGCAGCAGCATCGGCGTTTGCAGGTAAGTCGATGTAGCTACTTACCTGCAAATGCTGATGCTGCTGCAGAATCAACTGTAGCCTCTGGTGCCGACACGATGCAGGACCTGTGAGTGACGTCACAGATCTGCACTGCCAGAAGCTGGGCGTTGTGAAGAGAAGTGGATGATACTTCTCATCAGAAAGCCCAGCTAGTAAAAGTAGTAAACACGCCCCGATGTACGCACATAATACACGCCCAGTTGTACTTTTACTTTTCAACACGCCCAGTTGTACTTTTGCAAGCCTCATTTGCATAAATACGAAAATGGTCATAACTTGGCCAAAAATGCTCGTTTTTTAAAAATAAAAACATTACTGTAATCTACATTGCAGCGCCTATCTGCTGCAATAGCAGATAGGGGTTGCAAAATCTGGTGACAGAGCCTCTTTAAGAACTAAAGGTGCCCAAATGTAATTTAGTTTTAGCACGGAGCCTTGCTAAATATAACATTCTGGGAGTCAGAGATTGCTACATACTGGGTTACTGATTTCAATGAATAAAGGTGGCCATACACATTAGATTTAAAAAAAACTGAAAAATCTGACGATTTCGCCAAGATCGGCCAACTGTTGTGTATGTACTTTCCCCGACAGCAGTTGTTGGAGGAGGTATGTTGGATTTAAACATGTTTCATCCTTTGTTCCCACAACAGATTTGCCATGGCCAGCAGTTTATTCCCCTCTCTTATTAACCTCTTAAAGGCGCAGACAATTTTAGTTTTTTAATTTTTATTTTTTCCTCCCCAACTTCCAAAAGCCATAACATTTTTATTTCTTCGTCGACAGTTATATGAGGCCTTTTTTTTTTTAATATGTGGGACGAGTTGTATCTTTTAATGGCATCATAAAATGTACCATATCATGTACTGGGAATCTGAAAAGAAATCCTTTGTGGGGTTGGGTTTTGTTTTCACCGTGCGATAAAAACGGCATGTTAACTTTATTTTATGGGTCGATACGATTATGGCGATACCAAATTTATATATTTTTTGTTTTTATTCATTTTACAAACTAAAAACTATTTGTTAAAGAGGCTCTGTCACCACATTATAAGTGGCCTATATTGTACATGATGTGATCGGCGCTGTAATGTAGATTGCGTGTTTTACTATATGGCCAAGTCGGCGTTATACAGAGAAGTGTATGACGCTGACCAATCAGTGACCAATCAGCGTCATACACTTCTCCCCATTCATTTACACTGCACTAGCGATATCACTATGTGCAGCCACATAGACACACTATAACGCTACTCATGTGTCATGACAATGAATATACATTACCTCCAGCCAAGACGGGATGTGTATTCAGTATCCCGACCACTTCTAGGCACTTCTCTGTGAGTTACAGCATAGCAGGCACTGGCGTAGCTATAGGGGTCGCAGCGGTCGCAATTGCGACCGGGCCCCGAAGCCAGGGGGGCCCACAGCCCCCCGCACCACATCAATAAAAAGTTACTATAGTAACTCGGGCCGCGGGCCCCTGTTACTATAGTAACAGCTGTACTTACCTTCCTGGTTCCGGATCGCAGCGGAGGTTCTGACGTCAAGCGCTGTGCGCAGCGCATGACGTCACAGCGTTATGCGCCGCGCACAACATCGAGAACAGAACTTCCGCCGCGGCTGAAGAGGAAGGTAAGATTAGCCCTGACTCCCGGGACTAATAGCTGATGTGTTAGGGTCCGACTCCCGGGACCCGCCAATCAGCTGTTTTGAAGGGGCCGCAGCACTCGTACGAGAGCTGCTTCACCTTCATTCCGGTCACACTGTGAATTGGTGTCGGCGATTCACAGTGTGAGCGAGTAAGTGAAATGAAGGGGAAGTAGCTCTCGTACAAGTGCTGCGGCCCCTTCAAAACAGCTGATTGGCGGGTCTCGGGAGTCGGACCCTAACACATCAGCTATTGATGGCCTATCCTGAGGATAGGCCATCAATGTTTAGGGACTGGACAACCCCTTTAAGCCTACAATGTAGCAGGCTTAGAGGGCCCATGAGGCAGTATCACAGATTGTGTGATCCTGTCTGCTGGGACCTGTATCTAAGCCAATCACATGGTAGGCTTAGATACATGGCCCATGTGTGATCCTGTCTAATGGGCCCTGTATATAAGCCTACCACACTGTAGGTTTAGATACAGGGCCCCAGCACACAGTAATCTTATACTGTATAAGATTACTGTCTGCTGGACCATGTATCTAAGCCTACCTTGTGGTAGGCTTAGATACAGGGTCCCACAGACAGTATCACACATGGGCCCTGTATCTAAGCCTAACATGTGTTACTAATCATTTTTCTTGTGTGTTTTCTTACAGGTTCGGTCATTGGATTACGTCGGATTCCAGGACTACTTCGATGACGGCTTTTTTTTTTATTATCAATAAAGTGGTTAATGAGGGTTGTGTGTTTTTTTTTTATTTCAATAAAATATTTTTTCTATGTCTTTGTGGTTTTTTTTTAACTATATTACTACCGCCTTAGTAATGGCCGCCGGCTGATTGACAGCATCCATTGCTAAGGCGGGGCTTAGTGTTAGCCGATGCAGAGGCTAACACTAACCCCCATTATTATCCCGGTACCCACCTCCAGCAGGGGTGCTGGGAAGAGCCGGGTACCATCCAGTACTTGACCATCCGTAGTGATGGTCGGCCACTGGGGTGGCCGCAGGCTGGTATTATCAGGAGGGGAAAGGCCAAAAACAGTGGCCCTTCCCACCCTGGTGATGCTAGGCTGCTGCTGCTTTATTGTATCATTGATGTCGGGTCCCCCCCCAATTTTCATAACCAGCCAGATACAACACAGCAGCAGCAGGCAGCATTACCAGGGTGGTAGGTGGCACTGTTTTGGGCTTTCCCCAGCCTAATACTACCAGCTTGTGGCCGCCCCGGTGCCTGCCCGTCACTACAGATGGTCGGGTACTGGTTCGTACCCGGCTCTTCCCAGCACCCCTGGTGGCGGTGGGTACCGCAGTAATGGGAGTTAGTGTTAGCCTCTGCACCGGCTAACATTAAGCCCCGCCTTAGTAATGGGCGTTGTTAATCAGCCGGCGGCAATTACTAAGGCGGTGATAATAAAGTTTAAAAAGATACAAGCACATAGAAAAAATATTTTATTGAAATAAAAAAACACAACCCTCGTTAACCATTTTATTGAGAATAAAAAAACGCCGTCATTGAAGTCCTCGAATCCGAAGTCCAACAACCGAACCTGTAAAAAAACACAAACACACAAAAATAATCAGAAACACATAAAGAAGCAAAATTATTATTCTTACCTTTCCTGGGTCCAGCGCTGGAGCCGCAATGTCAGCGAGCTGAGCCCTGTATCTAATCCTATCATGTGTGATACTGTCTGCTGAGCCACTGTATCTAATCCTATCATGTGTGATACTGCCTTCTGAGCTGTGTATCTAATCATATCATGTGTGATACTGTCTGCTGAGCCACTGTATCTAATCCTATCATGTGTGATACTGTCTGCTGAGCCACTGTATCTAATCCTATCATGTGTGATACTGTCTGCTGAGCCACTGTATCTAATCCTATCATGTGTGATACTGTCTGCTGAGTCATTGTATCTAATCCTATCATGTGTGATACTGTCTGCTCAGCTACTGTACCTAATCCTATCATGTGTGATACTGTCTGCTGAGCCACTGTATCTAATCCTATCTATAGTTGATAGGGTCGTAGTGCTATAGATATGCTATGCTGTCTCATATACACACATAATTTTTTTTGGGGGGCGGACATATATGTATTGGGGCTATTTCCCCTGACATTTTAAGTCCTTAGTGACGCCCCTGGCTGCTAGTGCTGCATTGTTTGGTCACTTAGGAGACCCAGCGATGCAGCTGAAAGCTGCGGGCCGTCGGCCATGAGAAGTTTGCGTGGGGGGGGGCCCAATAAGAACTTTTGCATCGGGGCCCCTGAGCCTTTAGCTACGCCCCTGATAGCAGGCGTAGTCTCGCGAGATGAGGCTGTAAGCTGTCATTTACAGCGAGATCTTGCTGTGCTGTAGTCTCACACAGACGCTACAGAAGTGTCAGGATTCTGAATAGACATCACGTCCTGGCTGGAGGTAATGTATATTCATTGTCATGACACATGAGTAGCGTTATAGTGTGTGTATGTGACTGCACATATTGATATAGCTATATCGCTATGTGCTGTATAAATGAATGGAGAGAAGTGTATGACACTGATTGGTCATACACTTCTCTCCAGAACGCCCACTTGGCCAAAAAGTAAAACACGTCCAGTTGTCCATTGAGAAACTCATTAGCATAAAGCTAAAAATAGGTCATAACTCCGTCAAAAATGATAGTTTTTCTAAATAAAAAACACTGCTGTAATCTACATTACAGTGCCGATCACATCATGTACAATATAGGCCACTTATAATGTGAAGAGTATTGAAAAATGAAGAAAATTGGACCAACGGCGCTGCTTAAGTAAAGGTATTATACGACCATCTCAATGGATAAAAGTAGATAAAAGGACTTTATTGTCAACAAGGCTACGCGTTTCGACACCGAACCGGCATCTTCTTCAGGCCAATACAGACTGTGCGGTTCCTGCCTATTTATACACCAGGGCAAGGAAAAAGACCGCCAGAAGAACAGGTCAAAGGTCACAAGAAAAAAACATTATAGTAACTGTTAAAACATACATGCATAATGATTTTGCATATAGGGGGAAAGAAATGGCAATGATACTTCTAAAGTGTTTTACGTATTAAACATGTATATTCCTAATGTCAGATTCGTTCTGCCGTGTCATTAAGGGATTTTCCACGATACGTAAAACACTTTAGAAGTATCATTGCCATTTCTTTCCCCCTATATGCAAAATCATTATGCATGTATGTTTTAACATACAAATTTATATAGTTTTCTTATGTTTTACTACTTTTAGGCCTGATTTACACGAGCGTGTGCGTTTTGCGCGCGCAAAAAACGCTGCGTTTTGCACGCGCAAAAGGCATTTGACAGCTCCGTGTGTCATCCGTGTATGATGCGCGGCTGCGTGATTTTCGCGCAGCCGCCATCATAGAGATGAGGCTAGTCGACGCCTGTCACTGTCCAAGGTGCTGAAAGAGCTAACTGATCGGCAGTAACTCTTTCAGCTCCCTCGACAGTGAGTTCCGATCACAATATACACCAACCTGTGAATCAAAAAAAGACGTTCATACTTACCATGAACTTCCTGCTTCCTCCAGTCCGGTCTCCCGGCCGTTGCCTTGGTGACGCGTCCCTCTCTTGTCATCCGGCCCCACCTCCCAGGATGACGCGGCAGTCCAAGTGACCGCTGCAGCCTGTGATTGGCTGCAGCCTGTGCTTGGCCTGTGATTGGCTGCAGCTGTCACTTGGACTGAATTGTCATCCCGGGAGGTCAGACTTGAGGAAGAACCCGGGAGTTAGCGGTAAGTCAGAACTTCTGTTTTTTTTTACACGTACATGTATATTGTGATCGGAAGTCACTGTCCATGGTGCTGAACCAGTTTAACTCTTTCAGCACCGTGGACAGTGACTGTCTCCCGACGTCGCGTACCGGAAAAATTTTTGCCGGGTTCGGTCAAAACGAGTTTGGCCGAACCCGGTGAAGTTCGGTGCGCTCATCTCTAATTTGACACTCCGTTTGGATGTTTGTAAACAGAAAAGCATGTGGTGCTTTTCTGTTTACATTCATCCTTTTGACAGCTCTTGCGCGAATCACGCAGTTCGCACGGAAGTGCTTCCGTGCGGCATGCGTGGTTTTCACGCACCCATTGACTTCAATGGGTGCGTGATGCGCGAGAAATGCATGATTATAGAACATGTCGTGAGTTTTACGCAACGCACTCGCGCTGCGCAAAATTCACGCATCGTCTGCACTGCCCCATAGAGTAATATAGGTGCGTACGACGCGCGTGAAAAGCACGCGCGTATATTACGCTCGTGTAAATGAGGCCTTACACAGTAAAAACACAGTTTTTTCAAAATGATTTGTTTTTGTGTTTCCATATTTGAGGCGCCATAACTTTTTTATTTTTCAGCCGATGCAGTTGTATGAGGGCTTTTATTTTACGACTTGTAGTTTTTATTGGTACAATTTTGTACTACATGCGACTTTTTGATCACTTTTCATAATTTTTTTTGGATGGACAGAAAACAGCAATTCTGATTTTGATCCGCCTGTTTAACCCCTTAGATGCGGCGCTCAATAGTGAACGCCATATCTAAGTGGTTTTGGAGGGAGGGGGCTCCGTCTCTCACCCCACCGGCATCCTGCATGCAATCGCAGGGTGTCGGTGCTTTCCATGGAAACCGGGGCCTAACAAAGGCCCCCAGGTCTGCCTGCAGTGGATGCCTGCTAGGCCACGCCAGGGGCATGACCTAGCAGATGCCTGTCAGTTTTACACTGAGAGGCATAATACACTGAAATACAGAAGTATTGCAGTGTATTATAAAAGCGATCAAATGATCGCATAGTAAAGTCCCTTAGTGGAACTGATAAAAAAGTTTAATAAAGTTAAATAAATAAATAAAAACTCCAATAAAAAAAAGCGTCCGTAACAACCCCAACTACAAAGTTATTACATTATTTAACCCGCTCGGCGAACGCTGGAAAAAAATAAAATAAAAAACAACGCCAGAATTGCTGTTTTCAGTTGATCCTGCCTTAAAAAAAAAAAAGTGATAAAAAGTCGCATCTACTCCAAAATGGTACCAATAAAAACTACAAGTCGTCCCGCAAAAAAAAAGCCCTCATACAAACGCATCGGCGAAAAAATAAAAAAGTTATGGCTCTTCGAATACGGAGACACAAAAACAAATAATTTTGAAAAAAAGCGTTTTTCCTGTGTAAATGTAGTAAAACATACAAAAACTATACAAATTTGGTATCGTTGCAATCGTAACAACCCGCTGAATAAAGTTATTGTGTTATTTATAAACGGCATAAATTAAGGATGCAAAAAGAGAGTGGCGAAATTGCTGTGTTTTTTTCTATTACCCCCCAAAAAAAGTTTATAAAAGTTACTCAATAAATTCCATGTACCCCAAAATGGTGCTATTAAAAATTATAACTTGTCCCGCAAAAAACAAGACCTTACACAGCTATGTCGACGCAAAAATAAAAAAAGTTATAGCTCTTGGAATGCGACGATGGAAAAACGTAAAAAATAACTTGTCATTAGGGCCTAAAATAGGCTGGTCATTAAGGGGTTAATCCATTGAACCCTGGCTGAAAAACACTTCATTATTCATTACCATGATGGGACCCCATATACGAGCATTACATACACACGCACATTATATATATATATATAATGGGTCTATAAACCGTGTCTTTACACGCATCCCTATGGACATCCAGCTGGTTAGGACATGATGCCGGCAGCAGCGCTCCACTAATAGAAACCCTGGGCCTTAGCGCTCAGGAAAAGGCACAAAACAAGACTAACGTTACCATGACAACACCACCTCTCCTTCCCTCTTCACAAGCTCCACCCCCCTGTCCTCCAGCAGCCGTGACGCAGAACGCACAACACGTCACTCCGTTGCCGAGACTGAGACCTAGTGACGTCAGACGTCACTTCCCGGCTTCATCTTCCACCAATCATCCTATCCGGCTAGCAGTAAGTACAGGCAGGTAATAATATAACCGCCCGCATTATACACATTTACGTCAGTATATAGTGTAGTGCGTGTGACTGTGTGCACGTTCGTAGTACATGGATATGTGCCATGTATAATACGGGTACTGCGGTGTGTTCCTATGTGTCATCCTCGTGTAGTTATGCGTATCAGTGCAGTGTACTACTGACTGACAAAACCCACCAATGGCCTCCTGTGTAACGACTAGACACAGGATATCTACACAGCAGCGGCCGGCCACAGGAATACATGAAGTTGTGTGTCAGTAATGTGATCATGTGACAGAATATCTCTAGTGAAAAACATGGGGCTGGGGAAGAAGTCACACAACTGTATGTAGCCCCAGCTACCAATTGGAGGCATTGTCTATAACAATCAATCAATCAGATTGTGGTTTACATTTTTGTAAGCTAGGTTGTAAAATGTAAGTAGTGATGGGATTGGTTGATCAATGTAAGAAGTGATGTGATTGGTTTATCAATAGAAGAAGTGATGTGATTAGTTGATACAAGCAACTTTTATTCCACTTATTGGGGAAAATTTAACACGGCTGGTGCAAAGGAAGATTGGTTGTCATGGCCAGCTACACCAATCAGAATTGACCAAATTTTTCTGGCACTTTGGAAAATGAAAGCGGCAACTACTCCTATTTTCCTTTGTACCGGTTCTGAGCCATCTCCCTTGGTTTGTTGCTGTAGGGTCGCAGTATTGTTTGTGACTCTTGCGTGTGAATTATTTTTTAGATGCTTTTGTTTGTCGGATATTGTTTATGTATAATAAACTAATGGTTTTTTGGTCATTGAACATTATGGGCGTGTGCACTTTTTCTTCTGATCTGTCACTTGTTGCTTGCAATTCATATCTGCGTTGGACGCTCATGCTTGAGAAAGGCTCCGAGGAGCTGAAATGTCGCATGGGTCGACAGGACAAGTTCCTGATTGGATGTGCTGCCTGTATGTCCTTTTTGCATCGGCGTTCGGGACCGTTGGATCCAGTCCTGTTGGGCTTTACACTATTCTGGTGCTGTTGTTCCTTGTTTTGCACTGGACGCCCAGTTTCATCGCAAATCCGGTAAAACAAAGGACACCATGACGAAACCTGGCCGACCTCATTATAGTCAATGGAGTAGGTAAAGGGCAATTGGTCTCTGTCGTGCGAAGGATCGATCACTCTCGTCAGTGTATGGACCCTGAATGACGGCTTATGAAAAATATAGTTATGAGTCTGGTGCATTCACGAGGGAACATAGAAGGGGTGTCTCATCACAGACAAACCATTTAATCGGAGATTTGTCGCAGTGATCAGTTGATCACAGCGGGTCCAGCTCCCGAAACCCCCGGCAAACGGCTGATCTTGCATGGCGATGATGCTGAGAGCTCATTTTACACGGCGGCCGTTCAGATAAATCGGTGTTCGTGTAATACATGAGCCCCATGAGTCCGCCGGAGCGGGAGCCGCTGCTTGTCATGTGCCCTAATATACATTATTCCTTTTTATTATAAATCACATATACTTCTGTGTTGGAATGTGACTATATTTTTTTATTTTTTTTGACAGACAAAACCATGGCAAAGGTTTCTGACATGTATGATGTGACCTGGGAAGGTAAGACATGGCTGTTTGCGTTCAGCACTTTATTTTTTGTTAAAAAGGTTTTCCCAATTGTACAATAAATGTCCAACTATTGCGGGTCACACGTCTGGGACCCGCACCTATCCCTAGAATGTGACCCCCTACCTTACCCTCTCTTGTTGGCGCTTCTTTCCAGCCACTGACTGATAAAGTGGTTGGGAGTTTGGAAACAGCCGATCCCGCTAAGCCACGCTGTTTCTGTTTTCGAAACTCCCATTCACTTTTATGTGAGTTCCAGAAACAGCGTAGCTCAACTATTTCCGTACTTCTGACCACCTTGTCCGACAGCTGGAGAGCAAGAGAAGATAGGACGGGGGTCAGGGGTCTCTGTTCTAGAGACCGGTGCGGGTCCCAGAGGTGGTTATGCCATAAATGTCAGAGTATGAGAAAATCCCTTTAAATCATTTCATATCAGCACTTCTTATTGTCCACATCGTATGATTTATTGAGATGTGATATTTAGGCTTTATTCAAACGAACGGGAAAAACGTCCGTGCAACGCGCGTGATTTGCACGCGCGTTGCACGGACCTATATTAGTCTATGGGGCCGTGCAGACATGTGCGTGATTTTTACTCGGCGTGAGTCCGCTGAAAAAAAGTCACGACATGTCCATTCTTTCAGCGTTTTGCGCGAATCACGCACCCATTGAAGTCAATGGGTGCGTGAAAACCACGCATGCCGCACGGAAGCACTTCCGTGCGAACTGCGTGATTTGCGCAACAGCTGTCAAAAGGATGAATGTAAACAGAAAAGCACCACGTGCTTTTCTGTTTACAAACATCCAAATGGAGTGTCATAATGATGGCGGCTGCGCGAAAACCACGCAGCCGCGCATCATATGCTGCTGCCACACGGAGCTTGTAAGTGGTTTTTGCGCACGCAAAACAGCGCGTTTTTGCGTGCGCAAAAACGCCACGTTCGTGTGAATCCAGCCTTATAGTTTTGGGATTCTTCTAAGGGTGAATTCACACGCGCCAGATTTTGTTGCAGAAATTCCTGCGACTGCAAATCAAGTTTATTCATCTGAAAGGAACTTGCAGAAATCCATGCGCCTGCTGCAGAAACAACCCTATTCACATGCATGGAACTGATTTTCAGTGTCAAAATCTGCCGCGTGTGAATCGGTTGTGTCCTAGTTTCCAGGTTTATGGAGAAAGTGAGACAATTGCTAAAAGTGTTATAAAATAAAAATGGAAACACTCCTTTAGGCCTGATTTACACGAGCGTGTGCGTTTTTCGCACGCAAAAAACGCGGCGTTTTGCGTGCGCAAAAGGCACATAACAGCTCCATGTGTCATCAGTGTATGATGCGCGGCTGCGAGATTTTCGCGCAGCCGCCATCATTTTGACACTCCGTTTGGATGTTTGTAAAGAGAAAAGCACGTGGTGCTTTTCTGTTTACATTCAGAGTTTGACAGCTGTTGCGCGAACCACGCAGTTCGCACGGAAGTGCTTCCGTGCGACCTGCGTGGTTTTCACGCACCCATTGACTTCAATGGGTGCGTGATGCGCAAAAAACACAGAATTATAGAACATGTCGTGAGTTTTACGCAGCGGACTCACGCTGCGCAAAACTCACGGACTGTCTGCACTGCCCCATAGCCTAATATAGGCGCGTATAACACGCGTGAAAAGCACGTGCGTCGCACGCGCGTATATTACGCTCGTCTAAATGATGCCTTACAGGGAGACATATTGGCTGTGTTCATTGCTTGTCGGTCATATATGCGCAATATAATCTCCATGTAGTGTTTAGCAATTCTACAAATATTTGTTGGTCTACTCTTCACATCGAGGCTACGTTCAAAATGTTACTTCTTTCCTGTGAGCTCCGAGGTTGCATGACCTTCCATCTCCCTGAAGCCGTCCTCTGGTTCATGGTCTGTAGATGGTGTGCCCTGCTTTGGTGCATTGTGGGAGATTTATTGAAGAAAGAATTTTCACGTAACCCCCTCCTGATTATGCTGGGCAGTGCCCGGGCTGCAGTGTGAGTACATGCAGCAGCTGCTCCCTGCACAGTAAAAGTTTAGGGTTAACGTTTTTTTATTTTATTTTTTAAATGGCAGGAAAGTATTTTTTTTTGTACAAAAAAAAAATTGTGCCATGATCCGCAGTACAAAACATTAAATTAAAGGGGCATTCCCAGAATCGACAATGGTCAATTATCCACAGGATAGGTGATAATTGTCTGATCGCTGGGACCGCCACCGAATGCGAGAGGTCCCGAACTCCCCGCTGCTCCTCACAGTAAATGGAACGGTGGTCGACACTCCATTCAAAGTCTGTCGGTATAACGGAAATAGAAAAGTACAGCGTATGCTCGACCGCTGATCCATTAAAGCTCCGCCTTACTGTGGGGGTGCAGTGAGGAGGAATGGTGCAGGTTCAGGACCCCCGTTCTCATAATCGGTTGGGGTTCCAGGGATTAGACTTTTCTCACCTATCCTGTGTTTAGGCGATCACTTTTGATTCTGGGAATACCACTTTAATGTACCCTAGGGTATCCTTTTAATCACCCCTTTATGTGCTCTGTCCCCCCCAGAGGGATGTCATGATATCACAATTTGGACTTCGATAGTGATACTTTGTGTAGTATTGTGATACTCGATACCAAAACGATACTTTGCCAACAATAATAATTAAAAAATAAGTTCTTCCTTTTTCTGATGTGAGGCGCGTGGTGTGATGAATTTTGAACCTCCGTGTGTCTCACATTAAGGGTCTGTTCACACACTAAAGTAAAAAATGGCTGTAGAATATGGAGCTGTTTTCAAGGGAAAACCGCCTCTGATTTTCAGCCATTTTTCAAGCATCAAGTGTTTTTTGCAGCCGTTTTTTGAGCGGTTTTTCTTTTAACACAATGAAAACGTTTTTTCTAACGGCCGCGTAAAAAAACGCCCCGTCTGAACAAAACACTGATTTTCCCATTGAAATCAATGGGCAGATACTTGGAGGTCGTTCAGCTTCCGTATTTTCAGCTGTTTTTTTGGGGCATTTACGGCCCAAAAATGGCTGAAAATAAGCCGTGCGAACATTCCCTATAATAGTAACTAACCTCATCATGTTCCTCAGTCATAATGGACAACATTGGGTTAATTACTATTAATGTGAGGCACATGGAGGTTTGTAATTCATAATACCTTGTGCCTTATATTAACAAACCGCGTAAACATCATAAATGATGCTATAAATTTGTTATTACGGTCGCGATGATAACAAATGTGTATGTTTTATGTATTGAGACTTCTTTTAATGATTATTGTAAAAAAAAAAAGTTTTATTTTATTTAAAGGGAATGTGTTGCCAGAAAAACATGTTTTTTTTAAAAAAAATTAAACATTTAGTGTGTGGGTGATTAAACACTGTTCAAATTTTTTTTATTTTTTTGCACGAGTCCAGGAAATATTATAAATTATTTCTAAATTTATAATACTACCCATTTTTGGTCACTAGATGGAGCTGTTCCCAAAATTGCAGCATTGCAACATTGGGTTAAAAGCCCTCGCTCTAGTGAGCTCTCAGCATCCCCCCCTCCTTTATCCTGGCTAGTGCCGGGATAAACGAGGGGTTTGAACGGTGTAACCTCCTACACTGTGTGTCGCCATTTTTTGTGCTAACCCACAGTGTAGTAGGTTTACATACAGTAGTAAACACACACAAACACGAACATACATTGAAATCTCTTACCTGCTCCTGCCGCCGCGGCTCCCTCCGGCCCGTCCGCTCCGTCTGCTGCCGCTGGTCCAAGTGCACAAATCCAGAAGCCGCGACCGGAAGTAGTAATATTACTGTCCGGCCGCGACTTCCGGTCCACAGCAAAATGGCGCCGGACGGCGCCAATTTCGAATAGGACTGTGTGGGAGCGGCGCATGCGCAGTTCCCACACAGACGCCGTACACTGCAGTCAATGGGACGGGAGCCGTTCGCAGTCCCTATGGGACTGTGGCTGCCGTATTCCATGTCTGTATGTGTCGTTAATCGACACACACAGAAATGGAACAAAAAATGGCAGCCCCCATAGGGAAGAAAAAGTGTAAAAATAAGAAAAAGTAAAACACAAACACACAAATGAATATAAACGTTTTTAATAAAGCACTAACATCTTTAACATATAAAAAAATAATTTGTGATGACACTGTTCCTTTTTTTAACATTACTTTATTTTTTTTTATTTTTTTTAAAACTTTAAAGTGTAGCTAAATGTTCGACAAACTTCTGACATGTCATAGTGACATGTCAGAAGTTTGTATTGGTGGGGGTCCAAGCACCGAGACCAATGGTGGGGACCAATCGCTAGAACTAAGCAGCTGAAGCGTTCGTGTGGGCGCTCAGCTGCTTCGTTTCTGTTCGGCTTTTTCCGGAAGTAAATGTATTTGTGTACAGGCTCATAGGCTTTCTATTGAGTCCGTACACCGATACATTTATTTCCGGAAAAAGCCGAACACACACAAAGCAGCTGAGCGCTCACACGAACGCTTCAGCTGCTTCGTTCTAGCGATTGGTGGGGGTCTCAGTGCTTGGGCCCCCACCAATCCAAACTACTGACATGTCACTATGACATGTCAGAAGTTTTTCGAACATTTAGCTACACTTTAATGTACTGGCATATATCTATCTATATGCCAGTACATTAGCCTGTGTAATGATAGTACACAGGCAGTTGTTAGGACATACCTCAGTATGCCCTTACAACAGGAAATATGGTCAGCCAGCCCTGGGGTCCTTTAATGGACCCTGAGCTGTCTGCCCATATATGGTATGTCCCTTGATCTCGTCACAGGGATTTCCTGTGACTTGATCCAAAGGGCAACCCTCCTTATTTACCCCTTGAATGCTGCGGTCTGCTTTGATCGCAGCATTCAGGGGAATAGCGGTGGACATGAGTGGTTTCTCTGATATCCGCCGTTAGTGCGGGGCTGCGGCTGTGTAATACAGCCATTCCCCCCTCCTGACAATAAGTGCGCGCACGGTCAGCTTGAGGTGATGTGGCTGGTGCTGCACTAATGAGCGGCAATGAAGACCGAGAAAATGGGGGTGTTTTACAGAGCGCCCGGCATGTTCTGTCTTCAGTGCCGGAAATCATTAGTGCAGCTCTGGTCACATCACATCCTACTGACCGCGCGCACACACTTTTTGTCAGGACTCAGGAGCGGGGCAATGTCTGTATTACACAGCCCCACCCTCACTCTGACTACATTCATGTGTTACTATACTTAGCTGTGCGACCGCACTGCTTCATTTCGAAATACACAAATTAACGGTATTGAACCGTTTGAGGGTGCACGGTATCGAAACAGTATTGAAGTTTCGATGCATCGTGCAACCCTAGTTCCCCCACTCTCTAGCCTAGCTCCCCTGTCTTTGCCTCCTCTTTTCCTGCTGTTGGATTCCACTTGTAGAGTTTAAAGAGTCTCTGTCACCACATTATAAGTGCTCTATCTCCTACATAATCTGATTGGCGCTGTAATGTAGAGAACAGCAGTGGTTTTTATTTTGAAAAAACGATCATTTTTGAGCAAGTTATGAGCAATTTTAGATTTAGTTTCTTAATGCCCAACTGGGTGTGTTTTTTACTTTTGACCAAGTGGGTGTTGTAAAGAAGTGTATGAGGCTGACCAATCAGCGTCATACACTTCTCATTGTTCTAGCCCAGCATGATCCACAGCACAGTGAGATTGTGCAGTGAAAGAAGCTGGGATGGAACAATGAGAAGTGTATGACGCTGATTGGTCACTGATTGGTCAGCCTCATAACTTGCATCGTGACGGCCACATCGGCACCAGAGGCTACAGTTGATTCTGCAAGCCTCATTTGCATAATTACAAAAATGGTCATAACTTGGCCAAAAATGCTCGTTTTTTAAAAATAAAAACGTTACTGTAATCTACATTGCAGCGCCGATCTGCTGCAATAGCAGATAGGGGTTGCAAAATCTGGTGACAGAGCCTCTTTAAACCTCCTGATACTCCACTCCAATAAAATAAGTGTGAAAAAAAAAAAAAAAAGATTCAACTGAATGTTGTCTAAAATAATAAATACTGTGTGTGTGTGTGTATATACATACATACGCACGCACGCTATACACCGGAAAATGGCGACAGCACTCTGCAAACACCAATGCCACCTAAACACTATATATAAATAAATAGGCATTGCTGCTGAATCTACTTACAATAGGGAGGTTCTTAGTGCACATTTTGATCAAATTGTGTGAGCCCACCTGACACGACAAGGCGCCC
This sequence comes from Rhinoderma darwinii, assembly GCF_050947455.1. Lineage (NCBI taxonomy): Eukaryota > Metazoa > Chordata > Amphibia > Anura > Rhinodermatidae > Rhinoderma > Rhinoderma darwinii. Next base: position 36,132,949 of record NC_134691.1, on the reverse strand, counting down.
TCACTTATAAGGTGGGTCCCTATGTTACTTGCACAATTTGATCAAAATGTGCGCTAAGAACCTCCCTATTGTAAGTAGATTCAGCAGTAATGCCTATTTATTTATATATAATGTTTAGGTGACAGCCTCTTTTTGGCGGTTTATTTGCATTAAATACATTGAATACATTCCCTGAAAATAGTTCTTAAAAGTATCTGTGACTTGTATTGCAAAAAACAAGTCCTCAAACGGCTAAATTGATGAAGAAAAAAAAAAATTATGCTAAATGGGAAAACAATTTTACTGGTCCTAATGGCCAAAATCAGCGACATCATTAAGGAGTTAAGATGCACTTAAGGTAGGGCTGGGCGATTATGACCTAAATCAAATTCACGATATTGTTGAATATGTAACCTCGATTACGATTAATGAATAATTATTTAGGCCACACCACTTTTGCATGCTACGCCATTGAATTAACCCCTTAATACCGAAGGTATTTTAAACCTTAATGACCGAGCAATTTTTTAAGTTTTTCCATCGTCGCATTGAAAGCTCTAAAACTTTTTTTATTTTTGCGTCTACAAAGCTGTATACGGACTTTTTTTTTTTGCGGGACAAGTTGCATTTTATAATAGCACTTTTTTGGGGTACATAAAATTTATTGATTAACTTTTTAATAATTTTTTTTTAGTGGGGTACTGGAAAAAAACCTGAAATTTCGCCATTTTTTTTGCTTCTTAATTTCACGCCGGGGGATGAGAGAGGGGGCCACCTCCCTCTAAAATAACTCTGATTCTGCTCGCTATTGAACACCGCATCTGAGGGGTTAAATATGATTTGAGAACACTGCTAGTGGTCTCCGATCATTGCCCTGAAGCCCCAGGTTGTTACAGCCCGGGCTTAAGCAGTACCCCGCACGATGCGGGGAATGTTCTTCTGAAGTGCTGATGTGGAAACGCGACGCTTCAGAAGAACTACCCTGAACGGCCGACATAAAAACACTATACGCCGGTCGTTCAGGGGTTAATATTTATCCCCTGAGCCTACTGTATTCTATTGTATATAATATACCCCCTGACACTGCTCTACACAGTATATTGCCCCCATAGTGCTTCCTACACAGTATAATGCCCTTATAGCTGCCCCGACGCTGTAAAATGCTCACATAACTGTCCCAACGCCGCCCTAATAGTGCCTTATAAAAATAATAATATAAATACTCCCCTAACCCCGTTCCAACGACGAGTGGAGGAGATCTCTCTGCTCCTCCGGTCTGTGCAGCTCGGCGCATACAGGTGCGATGACGTCACTGCCTCGCGTCCGACGATACACAGTAAATGATAGAGCAGGGACCTTACGCCCGCCCTGCTCTACCATTGGCTTCAACTGTATCTGCGTCCTGAAGATGCAGATACAGTTTAATCCTGGGAAAAATATATAGAAAGAAACGAAATGTGCAAGGGGACGTCAATTAATTGCGCTGAACTTCGGTTTCGTCTTTTTTTTTTTTTTTCCGATTAATTGCCCAGCCCTAACTAAAGGGACCCGAATTATGCACAAACTATATTTATACGAGACCTAAACTAAATATCTATTATAATAATAATAAAAGTGACACTTTTGGGGCAGGTTTTCCAGTTTTAATGTGAATGTTAGGAGGATATCATATGTAACCTCCCCTCAGTGTGGAGCCCCTAGCAGAGCATGTGGATATTGGTTGTCCTGAGTACTTTAACCCCTTAATGACCGCCGATACGCCTTTTTACGGCGGTCATTAATGGGCTTTATTCTAGGCCGCTGCCTTTTCACGGCGGCCTAATCAACTTCCTGCACGGGAGACTGGAGCCGGGGCTCGACTGTCTGATGTCAGTTGGGCTCCTGCTCCAACGGTAGCGATCGAAATTGACTTCGATTGCGAACGTTTAACCCTTCAAATGCCGCAGTCATTAGCGACTTCTGCATTTGAGTTGTTTAACGACGAAGGCTTCCGGGCCGAAACGCGCGTCGGGGTGGACGCCAGTCACTTGAACCTTGACATGGGTAAGAGATATTTGCACACAATGCATAGTTCATTTTCATTATATTTCGACTTCTTGTTATTCTCTGTAATTGTGCATGGACTGTTGTCCTAGATATATTGTGTAGAGAAATCATTAAAGAGGCTCTGTCACCAGATTTTGCAACCCCTATCTGCTATTGCAGCAGATCGGCAGTGCAATGTAGATTACAGTAACGTTTTTATTTTTAAAAAACGAGCATTTTTGGCCAAGTTATGACCATTTTTGTTTTTATGCAAATGAGGCTTGCAAAAGTCCAAGTGGGCGTGTTGAAAAGTAAAAGTACAACTGGGCGTGTATTATGTGCGTACATCGGGGCGTTTTTACTTCTTTTACTAGCTGGGCGTTCTGACGAGAAGTATCATCCACTTCTCTTCAGAACGCCCAGCTTCTGGCAGTGCAGACACAGCCGTGTTCTCGAGAGATCACGCTGTGTCGTCACTCACAGGTCCTGCATCGTGTCAGATGAGCGAGGACACATCGGCACCAGAGGCTACAGTTGATTCTGCAGCAGCATCGGCGTTTGCAGGTAAGTCGATGTAGCTACTTACCTGCAAACGCTGATGCTGCTGCAGAATCATCTGTAGCCTCTGGTGCCGATGTGGCCGACACGATGCAGGACCTGGGGCAGGAAGTGAGTGACGTCACAGCGTGATCTCTCGAGAACACGCTGTGTCTGCACTGCCAGAAGCTGGGTGTTAACGAACAGAAGTGGATGATACAAAAATGGTCATAACTTGGCCAAAAATGCTAGTTTTTTAAAAATAAAAACGTTACTGTAATCTACATTGCAGCGCCGATCTGCTGCAATAGCAGATAGGTGCTGCAAAATCTGGTGACAGAGCCTCTTTAAGTGCACACACTTTTGATGCATCTATCTCCTAGCACTTCTCATTGACACACAGTTGGCTGTTTGCACACCACTTCTCTACTATGACTGTTATTTAACATTGGTGTGCTCAGTCTGTTCACACAGTGATGTTCTGTGTGACGTGTTCTGGTTGTCCATTCTTTCTTGTGGTTCTCATCTCTATAAATTTTACATATGTGTGTATTTCAATTGATTCAATAAACTTTTATTTTTTAACCCATCCTTTGTGTGTCTGACTCCTAGTTATAGGTTGAGTTGTTTAACTATGCATATTTGGTATCGTCGTAATTGTACCGACCCATAGAATAAAGGTTTCGTGTTATTTATGGCGCACAGTAATCTGCGTAAATGTAAAACGCATAGAACAATGGCTAAATTGCTGGGTTTTTTTTATATCCCCCCCCCCCTCAAAAAAAAAAGTTAATAAAGAAATTCTACACACCCCAAAACGGTGCCATTGAAAAATACAACTCATCCTGCAAAAAACAAGTCCTCATACAGCCATGTCAACGTGAAAATGAAAAAGTTATAGCTCTTCGTATGTGACGATGGGAGAACTATAAAAATGGCTTGGTCATTAGGGCCCAGAAGGCAAGCAGGGGGAAGGGGTTAATAACACCACAGATTTCTGTTTGACTGAGATTACTTGATGTAGACGTAATGGCTGTGGTTTGGTAATAACTTGATGTGGGTCTTATTGATTCAGGGTGCTGTCCATATACAGACCTGCTTATACATGGTATATATTATATGTTGAGAAAAGCGGACCATACACAGATAGATGTTGGCCGAACCCTCTGATTTCAGTGGGACTGGCCGACAAATCCAATGTGTATGGCGGCATCCCAGCATTCCCTCGAAGGCAGAAAGAAGTGTCGGACATGTTGAATTTCATCATGCCCGATCCTTTTTTTGTTCGTTAGTAGATAGGCTGCTGCCGGAGGAGTACAGTAGTGGTTTTCTCCCTATTGAAAAAACATGCGCTCTTGGCCGAGTGTGCATGTTTAAAGGGAACCTTCCATACTTCAGACACTGGGAGGGAAAACAATTGCCTCTTTTCATGTTGCTAAAGTGGACATGTCGCCTCTCCTGACACGTCTGTTTTAGTAACTACTTGTATTCCCCATGGAGTAATTCTGGAGCGTCTTTTCTAAGAACTCTACGTTGTGTCGTTCCTCTGTTATTCCTTTTAGTAATGTAAGAAATAAATTGACTACTGGGTGTTACCAGTTGGGGGTGTTTCCCTACACAGTCTGACATTGTCCAATCAGTGCTGACAGTGAGACTGTGTAGGGACACACCTATTTGACAAAGGGGAATAGCATGACCCAGTTGTCAATTTATTCATACATTTCTAGGAGGAATAACAGAGGAACGACACAATGCAGAGTTCTAACAAAATGTGTTCCAGAATTGTTATTTTTTGGGGGAATACAAGTATTTACTCAAATAGACATGTCCGGAGAGGTGACAGGTTCCCTTTAAAGTGGCCCTCCAATCAAAGGCTGGTGATGTCCTTTCCTAGGGTCTGCCCGCTGACTCAACACTGCAGCGCCAGGAGGAGCATCAGAGCACGAAGACCCAGCACTTTCTTAGTATATAAACGTATATATGTATTTATTTTTTTTTTTACATGTAGAACCAAGTTCTAGATGTAAAGGGGTTAGACATTTTTAGATATTGGCTTACTCTGCCAGGGGAGGAGGTGGCAGGGACCCCCTGTTCTGAGTTAAAAACCTCTCTAGCATATCCATTCGTTATACTATCACTTTCAATCATAGAGTGACACAATAGCTATAGTTCCATAGACAAGCATATTTGCCATTTAGGATCTTGGAAAAGCTGGGAGACAACCCCTATCAATCCTATGTTGGCGGCCGTGTTGCTTGTCGCCCATTATGTTTTAGAACTCTACAGAAGAGGACGAGACGGGAATTTTTTTGAGAATTTTCGGATGATTTTTGCATTGTAGGCAATAGAACAAACAACACACATGCCAGTATTACGATATGTGACTGACTGAACACTGCTAGCTTTGTACTGGTTTAACATCTGCTTGTGTATAGGCATTTACATGGCTCAGCACCGACATGCAGTCCAGTAACAGGTGATCTATATTAAGCTGTCACTATAAACATCACAACCAATAAACTTTTATTCATCCTAAAAAAATCCCTGAGTCTTTAATTATTGTTGAAAAAGACTAGAAAAAAAATAAAGCCTTTTTTTTTTTCCACCAAAGAGATGGAATATTCATAACCAGATAAAACAAGGTCGGAGCCAGGCTAAATAACTGACGTGAAGCAGCAGAGTCCAGAAGGAAGTCTGGGAGCACTAAATATTCTGCGTGGAACATCACCAGTGCTTCTCTTTGAAAGAAAATACGTTTTAGCAAATCTTCTAATGCCGTCCTAAGTACTGACTGCAATTAACATTGTTGTTTTTGCTCTTGCGTGCTGCCCGAAATGTATCCACCGTAGAAGTATTATCTCTTATGTGTGATCACTCCGCACCTACAGTCGTTTTACATTGCATTGACTTGCTGGAGGTCACATCAGGTAACTGCTATGAGTGAGAGCCAGCAGTGCCCCATCTTTACGTCGAGCCTGGCACCAAGCTGCCCAGCTCAAGTCGGTTGTTCTGAAGGAGGTACTGTATTCCCATGACGTATCCACAGGATATGCTGTAAATGTCTGATAGATGCAGGTCCCACCTCCAGGACCTGCATCGATCGCACGTCCTGCCTGGTACCGAGATCGTTGTGCTCTGCTGTTTCCGCAACGCCCATTCACTTCTATGGGCGTTACGGAAATAGCGGGGTACAGCATGCTGTGAACAAAGCAAAGAGGATTTCTAAACTCGCCTGTCATGTCTGTTTAAGTAAATACTTGTATTCCCCATAAAATAACAATTCTTAGTGATGTGTTGTGCTGGCCCTCTTTTATTCCTCTTGGAAATTATGAAAAAATTTACACCGGATAAGTCATCAGTACCTGATTTGTGGGGGGTCCAACAGCCGGACCCCGCACCGTTAAGCTGCCCCAGCTGTCTCCGAGCACCGGACGTACGTGTCGGAAGCAGTTTTGCAGCATGGCCACTATGTTATGTATGAAGCCAACTGCTTCCGTACATCGCATAATGGGCCATAACATCCGGTGCCAGGAGGCAGCCGGAGCGGCTTAACGATGTGGGATCCGGGTGTCAGACCCGCACCGATAATATACTGATGACCTATCCGGTGGATAGGTCATCAGTTTCTAGTAGTGGACAACCCATCTAAGTACTGTAGGTTTTAGAATAGTAGGAGAACATGACAGCGTTTCGAGATGATGCCGAACTACAGACAGAATTACTATGTTGTCTGCGTTCAAGGCTGCAGACACCATTTTTAACCCCTTAAGGACGCAGCCTAGTTTTGGCCTTAAAGAGGCTCTGTCACCTGATTTTGCAACCCCTATCTGCTATTGCAGCAGATCGGCGCTGCAATGTAGATTACAGTAACGTTTTTATTTTTAAAAAACGAGCATTTTTGGCCAAGTTATGACCATTTTTGTATTTATGCAAATGAGGCTTGCAAAAGTCCAAGTGGGCGTGTATTATGTGCGTACATCGGGGCGTTTTTACTACTTTTACTAGCTGGGCGTTCTGACGAGAAGTATCATCCACTTCTCTTCAGAACGCCCAGCTTCTGGCAGTGCAGATCTGTGACGTCACTCACAGGTCCTGCATCGTGTCGGCCACATCGGCACCAGAGGCTACAGTTGATTCTGCAGCAGCATCAGCGTTTGCAGGTAAGTAGCTACATCGACTTACCTGCAAACGCTGATGCTGCTGCAGAATCATCTGTAGCCTCTGGTGCCGATGTGTCCTCGCTCGTCCGACACGATGCAGGACCTGTGAGTGACGACACAGCGTGATCTCTCGAGAACACGGCTGTGTCTGCACTGCCAGAAGCTGGGCGTTGTGAAGAGAAGTGGATGATACTTCTCGTCAGAACGCCCAGCTAGTAAAAGAAGTAAACACGCCCCGATGTACGCACATAATACACGCCCAGTTGGACTTTTACTTTAAACACGCCCACTTGGACTTTTGCAAGCCTCATTTGCATAAATACAAAAATGGTCATAACTTGGCCAAAAATGCTAGTTTTTAAAAAAATAAAAACGTTACTCTTATCTCCATTGCAGCGCCGATCTGCTGCAATAGCAGATAGGGGTTGCAAAATCTGGTGACAGAGCCTCTTTAAGGCTCAGAGCCCATTTTTCAAATCTGACATATTTCACTTTATGTGGTAATAACGTCGGGATGCTTAAACCTATCCAAGCGATTCTGAGATTGTTCTCTTGTGACACATTGGGCTTCATGTTCGTGGTAAAATTTGGTCGATATATTCAGTGTTTGTTGGTGAAAAATTGCAAAATTTAGAGAAAATGTTGAAAAAATAGCATTTTTCAGAATTTAAATGCATCTGCTTGTAAAACAGCCAAAATAGTTACTAGTTCACATTTCCCATATTTCTACTTTAGATTGGCATCGTTTTTTGAACATTATTTTATTTTTCTTGGACGTTACAAGGCTTAGAACATAAACAGCAATTTCTCATATTCTTAAGAAAATTTAAAAAGCCTTTTTTTTAAGGTACCTGTTCAGTTCTGAAGTGGCTTTGAGGGGCCTATGTATTAGAAACCCCCATAAAACACCCCATTTTAAAAACTAGACCCATCAAAGTATTCAAAACAGCATTTAGAAAGTTTTTTAACCCTTCAGGCATTTCACAGGAATTAAAGCAAGGTGGAGGTGAAATTTGCAAATTTCATTTTTCTTGCTGAATTTCAATTTTATTCAATTTTTTTTCTGTAACACAGAAGATTTTACCAGAGAAACACTACTAAATATGTATTGTCCAGATTCTGCAGTTTTTAGAAATGTCCCACATGTGGCTCTAGTGCGCTCGTGGACTAAAACACAAGCCCTAGAAGCAAAGAAGCACCTAGTGCATTTTGAGTCCTCTTTTTTATTAGAATATATTTTAAGCAGTATGCCAGGTTTGAAGAGGTGTTGAGGTGCCAAAACTGTAGGAATCCCCCAATAGTGACCCCATTTTGGAAACTACACCCCTCAAGGAATTAATTTATGGTTGTTGTTATCATTTTGACCGCACAGTTTTTTCACAGCACGTATTTGAATTGGGCTGTGAAATTAAAAAAATTAAATTTTTTCCCAATAAGATGTCATTTGTGATCGAAATTTCTTATTTTCACAGGGAACAAAATACCCCATTTTGTTGCCCAATTTGTCCTCCGTGCGGCAATACCCCATTTGTGGGGATAAACTGCCGTTTGGGCCCATGGGAGGGCTCAGAAGGAAAGGACCACCATTTGGCCTACTGGGGATTGAAACCCGCAAGAAGTGACCCCGTTTTAAAAACTACACCCTTAAGGCATTCATCTAGAGGTGTAGTGAGCATTTTGACCGGAGACATACACCCCATAAACTGTAATGTGGGTTCTCCTGGGTACGGCAATACCCTACATGTGGCTGTTATCAGCTGCCTGGGCAGAAGGGAAAGATGGGGGGTAAGCTGTGCGGAGTGCATCAGGATAAGTAAAACTGGGGTAGATTAAAAATCAAGGGATGTATGATACATTTTAAAACACTCTTTCATACAGAGCCTTAGTTTTTCAGGACACGTGTTATATTGCAATATTGTGTCCTCTCTTACCCCCCTCTTATAGCAGACTTTGCACCTCTTTTGACTTTTTCCCTTCTTGCCAGTTTGGGGAACTTCTCCTGGAAAGTGTTGCCCTGGTACGATGCGTGTGGCGTCGCTTCCAGGAGTACTGGATGCCCCCCCTTCTTGGTCCCTAAAAATTTAGTTTCTTGATAACCACCTCTTGAAATTCCAGGAAAGTTCCCGTCTGGCCTGCACATCGATGTAGCACGTACGCATTGTACAAAGCCATCTGTATGATGTGCACAGCCAGCTTCTTATACCACACCGCATGGCGCTGTAGGGCTTCAGGACTTGATCTGACAAGTCCACCCCTCCCATGTACCTATTGTAGTCCAGGATGCAGTCTGGTTTGGGGGTCTCTGTACTGGTACCTCGTACAGGTACATGGGTACTGGTGTGACATCTCTCTTGTCCTTGTACTTGACACACAATATGTTGCTGATAGAATGTGCCCTGCTCTCACCCCTTCTGAGTGTTTGCCCAAGCAGAGTCTTAGGGACGCCTCTCAGATTTCTTCTAGCAGTGCCGCATGCCGCAGGACTTCTGGAAGCGAGGCAGTTGAAGAGTGGGACGCTGGTATAAAAATTATCCAGGTAGAGGTGGTAACCCTGGTCCAGCAGTGGGTGCAACAAATCCCACACAATTTTTGCATTAATTCCTAGTAAAGGGGGGCATTCTGGGGGCTGAATACTGGTGTCCTTCCCTTCATATATCCTAAACCTGTAGGTATACCCTGATGCACTCTCGCACAGCTTATACATCTTCACGCCATACCTTGTCCTCTTACCCGGCAGGTACTTGCGGAATTGAAGCCTTCCTTTAAAATGTACCAAGGACTCATCAATAGAAATACACTTCTCGGGGGTGTATGCATAGGAAAACCGGGCACTGAAACGGTCTAATAGGGGTCTCCATTTATACAAACGGTCAAAACTGGGGTCATCTCGGGGTGGGCACGGCTCATTATCAGTATAATGTAAGAAGCAAAGTATTGCCTCATTTATTTATTTTTTTAGGTTCCAGTTCAGTTCTGGAGTTGCTTTGAGGGGCCCATATATTAGAAACCCCTATCAAATACCCCATTCTAGAAACTAGACCCCTCAAAGTATTCACAACAGCATTTAGAAAGTTTATGAACCCTTTAGGTGTTTCACAGGAATTTTAGAGCAAAGTAGAGGTGAAATTTACATGTTTTTTTTGTCAGAAAATTCTTTTTATATCCTTTTTTTACAACACAAAAGGTTTTACCAGAGAAACGCAACTCAATACTTATTGCACAGATTCTGCCGTTTTGAGAAATATCCCACATGTGGCCCTAGTGCGGTAATGGACTGAAGCACCGGCCTCCGAAGCAAAGGAGCACCTAGTGGATTTTGAGCCCTCCTTTTTATTAGGCACCATGTCCGGTTTGAAGAGGTCTTTTGGTGCCAAAACAGTGGAAACCCCCCAAAAGTGACCCCATTTTGGAAACTAGACACCTTGAGGAATCCATTGTAGTTTTCTTGGGGTGCATGTGGCTTTTTGATCAGTTTTTATTCTATTTTTAGGTGGTGTGGTGACTAAAAAACAGCAAATCTACTATTTGTTTTTTTATTCTATTTTTTTTTTACAGCGTTCACCGTGCGCTATAAATGACATTCACTTTATTCTGCGGGGCGATACGATTATGGCGATTCCAGATGTTTATAGTTTTTTTATGTCTTATGGCGTTTGCACAATAAAATACTTTTTGTAAAAAATCATTCACTTTTTGTGTTACCTTATTCTAAGAGCCATAACTTTTTTATTTTTCCATCAAGAAAGCTGTGCAAGGACTTATTTTTTGCGTAACGTACTGTAGTTTCGATCAGGACCATTTTTAGGTACATGCGACTTTTAGATTTCTTTTTATTCCATTTTTTGGGAGGTGAAGTGACCAAACAATTGTGATTCTGGTACGGTTTATTATTATTTTCTTTTACGGCGTTCACCGCTCAGGATAAATAACGAAATAATTTTGTAGTTCAGGCCGTTACGGACGCGGCATAGTGCAGTGTATTAGAACTGTCAGCTACTTACTGACAGCAAGCATAGTGGGTCCTGATATTTTGATAGGTCTCAATACTGAAGGTTGAATTTCCTTGGATGAGAACTTTTTGGGTGTTAGACTGCTGAGCAGTGTATGACTTTCTAACACCTCTGTTTTCCTGTCCGGTACAGATGTTTCATAAGACGAGCACTCCCAAAGTAGAGCACACTGGCTGATACAAGGCGTCAGAGCTATGTGCTACAACTTTATTTTTCTCTAACTATTCCTCAGAGAAATAATTCTTCTGTCTTTCGTTTTTCCGGATTTACCAGAATAACTAATTCCACATTTGGGTGACAAATGTGTTAGCAGCAAAACGAGCTTCATGATAGCACAGCCCTGTCCTGGGATACTTTATGCTAGTGTGGGGATGGCAACAGGCGCCAATTTATTGGTAGGTGGGAGACGTGGGCCGGCTGGCAATTTATTTTCTGTGTATTTGGCCTTTGTTAGTTTTCTGATGTATTCACAGGAAAGATTACCGATGGCTGGTTCTGGTCAGTTTAAGACATTTTCAATGTAAAAACATTGAGTGAGGGGAGATCTGGGATCACTCATGGCTAGCGAAACTTGGGAATTATTTTCTCGCCACTCTGTAATGTTTCAGAAGGATGCTTGTGTCTTGTTAACTGTTCCATCGTGCCGTATTCTTAGAACTGAATTAAATAACACTATTTTTCTTGTCATGTGTTTGCACATGTAAGATAGGAGTTCACAACGATCTGAGGGGCATTATATTGTTGTGTCCTTCATCACAAGGGTCAGGAGATCTGGCCGGGAGGTCTAGTAAGAGAACGTCCCCTACGGGGGATTCTTCACAGAGCTTGTGAATCCTTATGTGTAGTCACTACGCTCAGTGTTTCATTTCTAGGCTCTAAAAGAGAAAAGATGACACATGGCGCCACATCGTGCAAATCAATCAGGATAAATCGGGTAGTAGAAGACAGTAGTGGAGTCTCTCACCTGGTCAGGTTGTACCAATCCAGGTACAACCCTGGTGTAGACAAGAAGGACGTATATAGTGTCCAGTCGGCTGTAGCTATCCCAACCGGTCGGTGTGATTCATTCCTGCATAAGGATCAGGATGTCAAGTGATGAAAAAACAGGGATTAAATGGGTTGTCCACTACCAGACAACTGATGACCTATCCTGTGGATAGGTCATCAGTATATCGTCGGCGTGGGTCCGGCACCCGGACTCCGCACCGATCAGCTGCTTCGGCTGCCTGCGGGCACCGGATGTCATTGCACAGTATGCAATGTACAGAACCGGAAGCAATTGGCTCCATACATTGCATAGCGACCGTGCTGCCGAACTGCTACTCTACTCATATTCACTTGAATAGGAGCAGAGCTGCAGTACTGCAGCAGAGCCGTCTGCTTCCGGCATGGATGTCCGATGCCCGAAGGCAGCCGGAGAAGCTGATCAGTGCGGGGTCTGGGTGTCCGACCCCCACTGATCATATACTGATGACCTATCCGGTAGATAGGTCATCAGTTTTCTGGTAGTGGACAACCCCTTCAACCCCTTTTTAAATGTAGCGCTGTCAACATCCAAACGAGTCAGGCGTCTTCCTCTGGCCAGTTGCTGAACATGCTCCAATTTCCATGCAAATTTATTCTGCTATGTGTGTAAATTGTACTGTACATTGACTGATGATTTTGCAGCCTTAGACCCGTCTCCCATCAAGGATAATTTTGCCCGATCATATTAAAATGAAAGGATATTCTGAAAGCATATGGAAGTCTTGGAATGTCTGATCTTCCCAGTACCATGGTAGCCATTCTGGATGGTGGGTCTTGATTCCCTACATAATCTGTATAAATAACTGTAGGTCCAAGCTACTAGGGGTCTTCTATGGGCGTGTGGGATGATAACGCCAACGTTCTCTCACGTAAGTCGAAATAAGGCCGAAGCAGTGTAGATTAGGCCTCAACGTGGAGCCTACAGTGTTATCAACAGGTATAGAGTATGGGATAGTGCATTGGGCTTTGTAGCCAATTGAAAGCAGATTATACAATGAGCCAGGAACCTCCACCCAAATACTCGACCGCTGCAGAGGAGTGCCAGAGTAACACCTACATTTTAGGATGATCCAAAATAGGACTATTCTTGTTGCATACCAGATTATCAGCGTTTCTGGACCATCAAGTGCCGGGTTTATGTAATTTTACTTTATCTCACTTTATTGTTGTTTTGTTTACTTTCTTAAAATCTAAGAATAGGCCTTAGTAATGTGCTCAACATTTAACATTTCCTTTGCAGAAATGCGTGACAAGATGAAAACTTGGCGTGAGGAAAACTACAGGAACAGCGAGCAAATCATTGAAGTGGGTGAAGAGTTGATAAACGAGCATGCGTCCAAACTCGGAGACGATAGTAAGTTTATTATATACATCAGTTGCGGTTCAGTAAGACGCTTGCTGGTGTTGGGAACACCTGTTCAGCTGTAATATCCCACTGGGGACTCTATTTTTTTTCAATTGGTGTCAGGAGAAGTTTATATAGGAACAGAGCAGTGGTGGTAAAAAGTATGTTTCTTATTATCTTCTATGGCTGCGTATCTTTCCAAGTGCTTTCAAAATGGATGAAATTTGCAATATATTTATATATTTTTTATATAAAAGTCTGCACTTTTATTGTTGGCTGTTGCCAACCGGAGTGTTTGAGGATCAGTGAAACATAGCGTTTAAAAAAATTCACCCCCATTGATTCAAAGTCAGCAAAACCTTAACTAGGGAGTCACCATTTTTCTAAAACTCCCCAGATACCAAGACTATGATGATCCAGAACAGAACCGCTTTTCTACGTAGAATTACAATTCTCCAGGAGCTGCAAAAGGGCACATTTTGCAACCCATGTGAATTTATTAAATGCAATAATGTTATGTCTGTAAAATGATCAATTCTGTAGAGGCCTTGAGCAGATCTCCTTTGCGACGTAATGTCTCCCCCAGGCTTCCCCTTTCAGTACATAACAGAATTTATAATGGCTTACAGTATTTTTTGTTACTGCACCCCTCCTCCTTTCCATGTCTTGGTCAGTAGTTTTTTACTCTCTAAGCTACATGATTTTTTCTGTGCCATCCTCTCAAGCTTCCTCAGTGGTAGGGGCCTAAAAAAGTATAGAATAGTGTGTGACTACATGTAAACATAAAAATCAAAAAGTAGGCAGCACTCCAATGTATAGTGAAGAAAAAAGGGGAGCTTTATTAGCCCTGGTGCTAATAAAGCTCCCCTTTTTTCTTCACTATGCATTGGAGTGCTGCCTACTTTTTGATTTTTATATCCAAAAGGGACTTGAATCGTCCCTGGGGCATGCACCCTTGTCTGTTGTCGTACACTGGTCCTGCTGGACGGTGGATTTGTTACATGTAAACATAGCTACGCAAAGTCAAATGGTAGTCATTCAGAAAAGAAGTCACGTGGCTGCTAGGCGACCTGACCTTAAAGCTTCAACGGTTGCACAAAAAGATAAATAACCATAGTTTCTGCAAAGGTATGTTATTCTACCTAAAGCAGCTCTGTCACCACATTATAAGTGGCCTATATTGTACATGATGTGATCGGCACTGTAATGTAGATTACAGCAGTGTTTTTTTTTTATTTAGAAAAACAATCATTTTTGACTGAGTTATGACCTATTTTAGCTTTATGCTAATGAGTTTCTCAATGAACAACTGGGCGTGTTTTACTTTTTGGCCAAGTGGGCTTGTACAGAGGAATGTATGACGCTGACCAATCAGCGTCATACACTTCTCTCCATTCATTTACTCTGCACATAGCGATATAGCTATATCGCTATGTGCAGCCACATACACAAACACTAACATTACTGCAGTGTCCTGACAATGAATATACATTACCTCCAGCCAGGACGTGATGTGTATTCAGAATCCTGATCACTTCTCTGCACGTCTCTGTGATTTACAGCACAGCAAGATCTCACTGTGAATGACAGTTTACAGCGTAATCTCGCGAGACTACTCCTGCTATGCTGTAAATCACAGAGAAGTGCAGAGAAGTGGTCAGGATTCTGAATACACATCACGTCCTGGCTGGAGGTAATGTATATTCATTGTCAGGACACTGCAGTAACGTTATAGTGTGTTTATGTGGCTGCACATAGCAATATAGCTATATCGCTATGTGCAGAGTAAATGAATGGAAAGAAGTGTATGACACTGATTGGTCAGCGTCATACACTTCTCTCCACAACGCCTACTTGGCCATCTAGCAAAACACGCCCAGTTGTCCATTGAGAAACTAATTAGCATAAAGCTAATATAGGTCATAACTCAGTCAAAAATTATCGTTTTTCTAAATAAAAAATACTGCTTTAATCTTCATTACAGCGCCAATCACATCATGTACAAGATAGGCCACTTATAATGTGGGGACAGAGCCCCTTTGAAGGGGTACAGTCCTCTATTATCTGTAATGTAGAGCTGGTCCGAAAGGGTGGATTCCACTTGGCGCTATATATGGATGCATCGAAATCCAGATGCGCTGGGAAACAGTTCGATACCATCGATTTACGTATTTCAATACTAAGCTGTGCGTCCGCACAGCTTACTATTGAAATACATGAAGAGAACATGGTGCGCGCACTGTACAGTGTTCTCTTCCTTCAGTGACCGCCCGCTCCTCATTAGTACTGGGCGCGTCACAGGAGGGACGAAAGCTCCTCCCTCCTTTCCCACTGCCACCAATGATGAGCGGAGTCCTCCCTCCTGCTTCTGCTGCCACAAATGATGATGTACTTCTGTGTGTAGGGGCAGGGAGGGAGGAGAATGACACGAGCGACACAGGCAGTGGGTTCCTGTTGATGTGCCTGTGTCGCTCGTGCCCTAAGTTTGGAATCGGGACCGCGCTGCAGTGTAGTCACTGAGAGGAATGCCCCGAGGCAGGTATTAGAGCAGAACAAAAGCCTAAAATAAAGGCACTAGTATTTGTTTCAGCCAGCATTGAGGAACATTAATAGTAATGGGTCACATTAACCCCAAATGGGGTTTTCCCACAAATCACATTAATCCCCTATCCACAGTATAGGAGATACGTGTGATTGCTGGGTGTCGGCCACTTGGACGCCACGATGAGGAGATCGGAGACCGAAAGTCCTCCGAAGTGCTCCATGAGAATGGAGCAGCTTGGTGAGCATGTTTAGCCAGAGCTCCATTGACGGAAACATCGGTCCCGGAAGACCCATAGAAATGAATGGAGCGCTGGCCGAGCATGCTCACAAACGTTCCATTCTCATGGAGCACTTCGGTGACATTCAGTCTCTGTTCTCCTCCGTCCCAGTGGCCGACACTCAGCAATCACAGATTCAATCCAATCAAAATTTTATGTTCAGAAAATGGAAGGTCTTTCGATTTTTTTTTTTTTAAGAATCGCAATTCTACACGAAGTATCGGTATCGAAGTCCATTCTGGTGTCGTAACAACCCTAGCGCTACATATGTAGTCAGTGTGAATTATTTTTCTCTGAATTTCAGCTGTTTTTCCTTTAATACTTGTCAATGTCCATTCATTCAAGGCCTGGAAGTACATGCCTGTCAAACAAAATATCGCCTCATCTCTGCAGGATGACATCAGCATGTTCACTAAATTCCCCTCCATGCAAAACAAAATAGCTCTACTATGCCATAAAAAGCAATAAAAAAAAGTTATGTGTCCTACTAATGACGTCTTAATTAAATCCTTCTACTTCCCTTTGGCGATCCGGAACCTGCACTTTAGGGGCTGGGCTTGTAAACAATTCCGGTGGCATTAGTGGAAACTGTGTATCAGGTGACCACCTAGTTTATAGCGCCCTGGTTGGACATGCACCGATGTAGAAGCGCCACCTAAAGTACTTCTGCATGTACAATCGGGGATGGTATGGACGCAGTCATGTGATACATGAGGTGACCGCTGATGCAATTGTTTACATGCGTCCTCGACCCTCAGTACTTGTTCCAGATCAACAAAGGAAAAAAGAATTAAAAAAAGGCGTTAGAAATTGTCGTTAGAAAATCACCAAACCCTTTAAAACCATGTAAACAATTTGGTGCAGCAAGTACTGGACACCAAGCGGATGATTTTCTTAACTTATCATTGGCGTATTTGCTTTGCGAATCTATTTAAACCATCAAAACCCATAATCCTTCTTTTCTCTTAGGCCTCATTCACACGACCGTAGTGGTGTGCACGGGCCGTGACTCGCGGCTTGGACGGCCGCGGTCTGTCACCCGCGTCCTCCTGCAAATTACGGGACGTGCACATGTCCGTGTATATTCATTTCAACGAGCCTGGACCGCAAGATGCGGCCATAAATAAGACATGTGCGATGTTTTTGCGGTCCAGGCTCCTGGACAATGCACGCACCATGGAAACCAAGGTCGTGTGCAGGGGCGCATTGAAATGAATGGGGCAGCAATTCACCCGCAGATTTGCGTGTGAATTGCGGCCACAAAAATCAGTTTGTGTGCATGGGGCCTAAGTGATCGTTCTTTATTAATAGATCTGCGTGGTAGAACATGTATCGCTTGCATTGTAAATTTTCATGAAATCTTCATTTTCGAGAGGTCCCGTGCACAGCGTGAATATTGGACCCCATGCTCTCCTGTGAATGAGCTTGGGTGAGCTTAATTGTAGTTTGTTTGCTATAAAAGATCTGTAAAATATCTGCTTGGCAGAGAAGTCAACTTTGTATTGGCTCGCGGTCCTGTCATCACTCAGTGGGTCATCTAAGCAGGCGCTTGCAGCACTTGTTATGTATTCCATCTCCCGCTCGGGTACCCCTTGCTTGGTCTCAACAGGATTGCTTTCTACTGATAATTAGGTCTCCTGTGAGCCGCGCGCTTTCCAAGAATAACATATTCCAGGAAACGGTCACCTAACATATAGGAAATCCGACCCACTTTGGCACAGCACTATTATTTGGTACCTTTAAACAATATTAAACAGAGTTCCAATAGTAAAAGCTCATTTATCTTTCGGAGCTGTGAACTTTGGCAGTACAAGTGCTTTTTTTTTTATTTTATTTTTTTTAATTTGCAAGCAAAACCATAGAAAATTTGTTGCTTTGCTTTTTAGTTTTGGACCCAGCTGAAGATGTTGATTCATACATACACTGGGTACTGGATCTTTTTAGGTCTGGTAGTTTAGCACAGGTGGGGTCACGTATAGTTACAGTTCACCATCCTCTTTATTTCCTAGACTCGCCGTCCGAAGTTCTCCTGTAACGATCACTTAATCAGACTTGTTGTACTCCGTTTTCCATTTTATGTGCGGTTTTCATTTTAATCCAAGAAGTTGTGTTAACCCCTTCCTGGACACATTTTTGGCGAACATGAGTAATGCCCATACACCATGTTCTGTATTCTCCTTCGGCGACCAGCGGTGGGGCAGAAGACTTTGAGACTTGATCTGCACATCAATAGGCCTTCTATGTCTATAGCTGGGTATAGACAAGTGTTTGGTCGGACAAAATAGCCGATATGACAATTTTCGGCCAACTGTTGACACCTGTTTCGTGACCAGAACGAGCGGAAAAGTTGATCTTCCGTGTTGGATTTTATCAGCCGTTGTCTGGTGCGGCCTTCCTAAATCGCTCATGTCATACAACAGATCTGCATCCCATAAATAGAAGCTAGATCATGTTGACATCTTATGGCATTGTTGTCCAGAACGACAACCTCAACAGATCAATTATTAACTACGTCATTCAAAAAGTGGCCGTCTAAAATCAATAATGTACAGCCAGCGTTACGGCACACAAGGTCCGCTGGATGGCAACCATCCCCCATGTAGATGACAAACACAAAGATGCAGCCGCACTCTGCGGGCGCTAAGACATATGCACACACTGAATATATGGATTCTTTTAAATTGCATTACTGCTAAATTTACTAAAAGTATAAATGTGAGAGTTCAAATTGTGTGAGCCCACCTGCCAAGACAAGGCGATCTTATTCAGATGAGTCCCTATACTAAACATTATACAAGTACAACACATCATCAGGGGCGTAGCTATAGAGGGTGCAGAGGTGCCATCTGCCACATAGGAAAACACCAGTAATATAAATGGCACATGGTAGGTGAGGGGGTCCTGCATCTTCAAGTGTACCCTCTGCAGGATATTCACCTCTCTTGGACCTCGGCCTACAAAATGTAATCACAACAGGTGGCATCCATCTTTTTTCTATACTTAAAAACCACCATGGTAGGATTGCACGACCAAGATGGAGACAGTCGGAGGTAAACGTCGTAAAATAAATTGCCTTAATTCTCCTTTACATGGTAGAGTTGTAGATTTCCAACAATTTGTAAAATAATTTTTTTGACTTACTGTGTTTATGGGGGAAATGGCTGTGACCAACATCTTTCTTATGTGTATGGCAGACTTGAAACATGGTATCTTAACCCCTTAAGGACCGAGCCGTTTTTCATTTCTTTGTTTTTCACTCCCCGTTTTTCTTTGTTTTTCCGTCAATAGAGTGGTGTAAGGGCTTATTGTTTGCGGCAGGAGTTGTAGTTTCTATTGGCACCATTTAAAGTACCGTATAATGTACTGGGAAACTGCAAAACAATTCTTTGCGGGCTGAAATTGGAAAAAACTGCAATTCCTACGTTGTTTTTTGGGGTTTTCGTTTTTACGGCTTTCACCATGCGGTAAAAATGACAACTTAACTTTATTCTGCGGCTCAATACTATTAGGCCGGATTCACACGACCTGTCAGAACGGCCCCATTGACTTACATAAGTCCGTGCGACGCGCGTGATTTCCACGGACGTAATACACGGTCGTGTAAATAAGTCCTTACAGTGATGCCAAATTTATTCCACACCACATTCTGGGAGCCGTAACTTTTTTTTTATTATTCCATGGATTGTGCGGTGCAGGGCTTATCTTTTCCGGAACGAGCTGTAGTTTATATTGGTACCGTTTTTTGGTACGCAAAACTTTTTTGATCACTTTTTATTACTTTTTGTCTTGCGAGCTAAGGTGACCAAAAAACAGCGATTTTTGGCGGTTTAAATGTTTGGTTTTTGACTGCATTCACTGTAAGAGTTAAATAATGGTATATTGTAAAAGTTCAGAATTTTACGTACGCAGGGATACCAATTTTGTTTCTTTTTTTTTTGTTGTTTACATTACTTTAGAGGGAAAATAGGAAAAGTGTTTTTTTTTTTTTACTTTTAACCAGTTCAGGACCGGGCTATTTTGAACCTTCAGGACCAGACACCGTTTAGCCATTTTTAGCACGCGTTCGTTAAATGGCTAGAACTTTTTTTATTTGTTGGACAACCAACATGATTTTTGCGATGTTTTTTTCCATAGACCATTTAGGTTTACTTTTTTATCGTTTTTATACACATCCTTTTCGCTATTTTATAATTTTTGTTTTTAAAGTTTGAAAATAATAGTAAAAAAATAAGCTTTTTCACTTTCCAGCTATTTCTTTTTGTTAATAACATAGTTTTACCCTAAAATAGACCTTTTATTTGTGATCGTCATTGTCTACAGTAAATTTTAATATATTACATGTCTATAATAGGGTAATTGGGTCAGCGCTAGCGTTACAACAATGATTGGCGGGGGGGGGGGGGAGTTATTTTTTTGTGGTGGGTATTTTATGTGTATTATTTATTTTTTTGCACTTTACTTTTATTTTTTTATTACTATGGTCTGTCCCTGACAGGTCAGAAAAGACCTTTGGAGAACTTTATATATTTTTTTTCTTTCTTTTACACCATGTTTTTCCACTGTAACTGGAGCTGCACAGCAGGGAAATCAGCCCTCTCATAGTGACGATTGTCACTTATAGGGCTGTGCTTGGTCTAGTAAGACCCAGCAGCAGTCTGGCACTAACGGCACCCGGCGATCATGTGACCAGTCACATGATCACCGGGACCAATAGAGGCAGCGACGCAGCCGATGCCTTTATCCCTGTACACAGCGTTCGTTGAGCGCTGTGTACAAGTGATCAGAGAAGACAGAAGCAGCGAAAGCTGCTTCTATCCTTTCCTCATGGTCCCCGGTAGTCACTGACAGCCGGAGACTTGACATACAGCTGCCCGATCGCTCGGGCAGCAGGTTAAAACCCGCGCCGTAAAAAGTCTATGGCGCGGGTTTTAAGGACCCTGACCGCTGGCCGTAAAAACACAGCCAGTGGTCGAGAACCAGTTAAAATATATATATATATATATATATATATATATTTTTTTTTTTTATTTTTATTTTTTTTTTTTTTTTTTCTTCACTACTAATCACTTTATTCAACTTTTTTTTACACTATTTATTAGACCCTCTAGGGGATTTGAACCAGCGATCCTTAGATATCGTCATTTTCACAGGCTTCTGTTAAGCCGTGCCAGAGACACGGCCTAACAGAGGCAGACAAAAGGCAGACCTGGGGGCCTTCATTAGGCCCCCGGGCTGCCATGACAACCACCGGCGCCCCCTAATCGTGGTGTGGGGGCGCCGATGAGCTGTCGGAGGGGGCCGCCCACCTCTTCAACGCTTCAGATGCTGCGGTCACGATTTTAAAAAATCGCTAACACCCACAAGGTATGGAGGGCGCTCAGCCAATGAGCCTCCATACTTCCTTATGACACTTATCACGTACATGTACGTGATAATGCGTCAAGGGGTTAATAAATCCCTTTTTCCCTTAAAGGCCGGGTCCACATATAGCAGAAATACTGTCTATTTTCCTTGCAGATTTGTACATGGAAAGTTCACGGCCAATTGAACAAGTCTCCTCTACATGCTGCTGATTTTTTCAGCACGGAAATGTTAAAATCTGCAGCGTGTCAATTTTTTTTCTGCGGATTTCACCCTTTTCAATGTGGAGGGGTAAAATCTGCATAAACATTTATAACCCGAGGAATTTACTGTGCAGTTGCCACGGATTTGCACGTTTTTCTGACGCGTCAGACTTTTTACATGAGTCTTGTAACGTTTTCTAGTAGGGTTGCGCGATGCATTGAAATATGGATATTATTTTGATACCGTGCACCCTCAAACTGTTCAATACCATTAATTCATGTGTTGCGATGCTAAGCTGAGCAGGCCGCACGGCTTAGTATTGTAACGCTTGCATTTAGTCAGACCGTGTAATCCAGCCATCGCAGTGTGCGGTCAGCATGAGGTGATGTCACAGAACATGGAGGTCGCACTGCCGGTGCTCATTAGTGCAGCGCCGAGCTGCATCACCTCATGCTGACCGCGCGCGCACACTTGTCAGGAGCAGACCTCTGATCTCCGCCAATATTGAATAAGAAATTATTATTATTTTTTTTAAATACACACACTTTTTTTAAATATTAAAATAAGTCTCAATACATAAAATATACACACGTTCGATATCGTCGTGACCGTAATAACCTGCACAACAAATTTATAGCGTCCTTTATAGTGTACGCTGTAAAAAACAAACACAAAGAAAACCTGCTTTCTTTCACTTATTAACGTGAGGCACGAGGTTTTTATGAATTTCGTACCTCCTTGTGCCTCACATTAATAGTAATTAACCCCATCATGTACCTCACACATTAAGGCCCCATGCACACGAACGTGCCCCATATCCACGGGAGAATTGCGGCCCCATTCGTTCCTATGGGGTCATGCACACGACCAGGCTCATAGGAAATAATGGCCGCGGCCATGTGCACGGCCCGCGATTTGTGGGCGGCTTGCGGGTGACACTCCGGTCGACCCGAAAATCACGACCGGGCACATGGCTACGGTCGTGTGCATGAAGCCTTACCCAATGTGATGTTATTATTGTTCATTATGACTGAGAAAAATGATGGGGTTAATTCCTATTAATGTGAGGCACATGGAGGTTCAAAATTCATCACACCTCGCGCCTCACGTCAGAAAATGGAAGAACTTTTTTTCATTATTGTTGGCAAAGTAACGTTTTGGTGTCAGGAATCGTATTACTACACAAAGTATCGGTATCAAAGTCCAAATTCTGGTATCGTGACGACCCTACTTTCTAGCTGGAATTACCACGTTCTAGTTCTGAGCTATGGGCTCTCTGGCGCACAATCGCATCTGCAGCTGCCAAAAGCTGGGGTGCCACAGGCTGGGGGCCTGAGAGCCACATGTTGGGGACACTTCTCTACACTGTGAATATGGAGTTATTATTCTTGTATTACCCTTTTCTCCAACACCGAACCACCACAAAGTTGTGAAAAGTCGCTAGAAAAAAGGGTATTTCCACTTTAGACATTTATTTATGGCATATAAACAAGATGTGTCATTAATGTCTGATCGATGCGGATCCCGGCTCTTGCACCCGCACCTATGTCTAGAATGGGGGTCTCCTGTTCCCGTCCCGTCTGAATTCATAAATGTCTGATGGGAATACCCCTTTAAGGATTACATAACTGATGTCTCTCACCATGAATTAAGGAATCTGCATTTGATTCTCGTGTTTGCTAAATACTTTACAAACTATCCCTTTCATTTTGGGTAAGACGTGGAAGGCGGTGTGGGTTTGAGCCACCGTGAGATATATTATTTTTTTATTGATATATTTTTTCAAACATTGTAGTCATTCCTGAATATGTACATAGATGTGAATGGCAGATAAGGGCCCTCTCGCCTGCCTTGGCTGCATATTTTCCTAACCTACCCTAACACCGTAGATCCCACTTGATCTTGGGCTTGATTTCCTTTTGCCTGAACCTCGTTGTTTCTATGTGACTTTCCAGCATGTACTTTAATCATTACCTTCTTTTTCCTTTCACCGTTGCTTTTAGTTTTCCATGGGTTTATTACAGTCGACAATACACAAAAAAACATAAATTCTTATTCACAATCCCCAATGTATTTGTTTGTTACATTACCAAAGAATGTTTTACATTTTTTTTACATTTTGAATATTTCAAAAAAATATTGCCCATCCCATGTCTTACAATTAACAAACCCAGTCCTGCCCCAAAAAACATGGCAAGAAAAGACCATGTCCAAGTGATTGGAATGAATAAATAATATGTGGATGGAGCTCATGGAATATCTGCTGAGACTACCCCAAACTCCCATTAGACAGTGCAGTTAAGCTAGAGTCAGTGCTCGCAATTCAGTCCTAATGGACCACTCCACCATTACCTCCTCATCCAAACATGGCGTATAGTGTGTACAGTGAGCAGCATCATTTTGGGCAGTAGGTTATAGTGAAACTTGGGGCAAATTGTCATTTTTACCCTAGCTACTAGGGTAGTTTTAACATACTATGAATGTTAGTTATTACACTCTGGCCGCCAACTGCAAGTTTCCAAGCTACTCTCCACACTATAGGTCCTTAAAGAGGCTCTATCGACCAAGTGGGCGTTGTACAGAGGAGTGTATGACGCTGACCAATCGGCGTCATGCACTCCTCTCTATTCATTTACTCAGCGCATAGGGATCCTGCTAGATCCTTATGTGCTGTCTTATACTTACACATTAACAGTACTGAAGTGTTTAGACAGTGAATAGACATTCCACGGGATGTCTATTCACAATCTCTGCACGTCGTTACTGTTTCTATGGTAGTTACAGCCGAGGAAGCGTAATCTCGTTGTAACCTGTCATTTACCGTGTAATCTCACGAGATTACGCTTCCTCTGCTGTAACTACCACAGACAGAGTAACGAAGTGCAGAGATTGTGAATAGACATCCCGTGGAATGTCTATTCACTGTCTAAACACTTCAGTATTGTTAATGTGTTAGTATAAGACAGCACATAAGGATTTTTCTGGATCCCTATGTGCTGAGTAAATGAATGGAGAGGAGTGCATGACGCTGATTGGTCAGCGTCATACACTCCCCTGTACAACGCCCACTTGGTCTAAAGTAAAAATACGCCCACTTGAGCATTAAGACACTCATTAGCATAAATCTAAAATCGCTAATAAAGTGGTAAAAATAGATAGCTTTTTATTTAAAAAAAAAAACACTGCTGTCACCTACATTATAGCGCCGATCTCCTTATATAGGAGATAGGGCACTTATAATGTGGTGACAGAGCCTCTTTAAAGGGCTTGTCCAGAACTAAAACAAAGATCTTCTACTTTTCCAGAAACCGCCCTGCGTCTGTCCATGTGTTATGTCCAGTATTGCCACACATTCCCTTTCAAGTTAATGGAACTGACTGGCAATACCAAACACAGGTGTGGTGCTATTTTTGAAGAATAGCTGACCCTTTCTTTCAGTCCTGGACAACACCTTTCACACCACAGGAAATCGCACAGCGACCGCATGTGACTGGGCTGTACTGGAGAAGTTGACAAAATGACGCCCCTTTTCTTACATCACTCTGTGTACTGCAGCTATTGGCTGAAGCTGCACCTCCCAGACTTCCTGCTCTGCCCGCCCCTGCATTCTGCACATAATACTGGTAATACTGTCAGCTCTTTGCTTTATTTTAGCGGCTTCCTCCTGAATTTGGACTAGTAATCATGGGGAATTTTCTGGAAGGGAAAAACTGTTCTCTTGTTAAAACCAGTCTTTGTGTAGAGTGTATGTAGGGGGTGGGCAGAGCAGGAAGTCTGTCAGGTAGGACTTCAGCCAATAGCTGAAGATCAGGAAGTGATGTCAGAGAAGGGGGCATAAAGGACTGATGCACAGTGTACAGGTCACACTAGAAACTTGCGGGGGGGGGGTATATCAGAGTGAAAGAACTGGAAGCCCTGGTATGTTAGATGACCCTTGTTGGCCCATTTGGGCAAATTTTCATAAATTATTCACAGTTTCAATTAAAAAATGTTTTATATGAATCCGATCAGTTCTACTCATCATCCCCTCGTATTGTCATACACTGCTGTGTGGAGGATAGTGCACCTCACCTATGTGAAGATTATACTGTGGCTTGACTTATTGTTGACTGTAGGTTTTCTTGTCTACATACTACCACAGAGTCTTCATTTTGTTTGGATAAACCTAAACTTATTGTCTTCATTTATATCCTTTCTGTACAGTATGGATAGTACATGAACAAGTGATGATTGCTGGTTTGGATTGTGGCCGTGATGACATAGCAATGGTAAGTAATATATATTTTACATATATATATATATATATATATATATATATATATATATATTATTTTTTTTCCTCTTCCTTTTCCCACACTCTTCTTGATGTTACCTTCGTGTCCTGTCCAGTACAGTAAGAGGGATATTCCCATCTTTCAATGTTATAGCATATCATTAGAATATGCCATAACATTATGATCTGCAGGGGTTCAGCCTATGGGTTCCCCGCCAACTCTAAAATCGAAAGGAGCTTCGGTTCACTCATTGTGCAGGGATCTGTTTCGCTGTGCTGTTACCCCTGCACAGTCCGTGGCAGAGAGTGTCGCGGTGTATGGAAAAAATTTAAAGGACTCGCATCGCTGTGGCCCCTTTATTCTCAGCATCGTGGTGGTCCCAACAGTAGTCGGATGATATGCTTGCTGTGAGAAAACCCCTTTCATTGCTTATTGTCATTATACCTATTATCCCACACTCCCCCATTAAATTTGTATCAATGTATTATATATGATTATTGTTTGTATATGAGCTGTAAAGGGATTAGGAAGAGACAAAAAATTGGATCCAGCGAAGAGTTTGTTTGTCTGTTAAAATATAGGAATCTTCTTCCAAGTTTTATTTAGCGAAGGATAAAACAAGTGCGGTTGAAGTATAAGTAAATTTCCAAATGCATAATGGAGGGGTGATACAGCAATTCGAGCGGTGCCTACGCGTTTCTGACGCTGGCTGCGTCCTTAGTCATGGCTGCTGTTGTGTCTCGCTCGTGGTCTGTCAGTTTTATATCCGGTCTATTTTTAGAATCTTGTTAATTGCGGTTCAGCTAGGGAATTCCTGGGAGTGCCCTGGAACGCAAGTTACTTCCTGTGTTTCGGGCAATAATATAGTGTCATTGAAAGTCAAGAGGAAAGAAATAACTAGCCAACAATATTCTCGTAAATATCACTAACAATTGGAAAGGTGGTTTTTAAATAAACAACTTACCCCGAAATGAGATGTAGCGCCTCTACTTCGTTTTTTCTTTCCTCTTGACTTTCAATGACACTATATTATTGCCCGAAACACAGGAAGTAACGTGCGTTCCAGGGCACTCCCAGAAATTCCCTAGCTGAACCGCAATTAACAAGATTCTAAAAATAGACAGGATATAAAACTGACAGACCACGAGCGAGACACAACAGCAGCCATGACTAAGGACGCAGCCAGCATCAGAAACGCGTAGGCACCGCTCGAATTGCTGTATCACCCCTCCATTATGCATTTGGAAATTTACTTATACTTCAACCGCACTTGTTTTATCCTTCGCTAAATAAAACTTGGAAGAAGATTCCTATATTTTAACAGACAAACAAACTCTTCGCTGGATCCAATTTTTTGTCTTTTCCTATACCTATACGTGTGCCGACACGGGGATCCGTGCGTGAGTGACTCTGCAGATCTACAAAAAGGCGAGCTGGAGGAACCCTCCTATTTTTTCTGAAAAGGGATTGTTTGACTTTAAGCATGTGCCCTGCCACTGCATTTAAAGTGTATAGGAATGACAGAAACAGCCGAGTACAGTATTTGGCTGTTCCCGTCATTCTCATAGACATTGAATGGAGCGGCAGTCGCATGCTTGACCGTCGCTCCATCCAATCTCCTCTTCACTGCAGGGGGGCAGTGTGGAGGATCTGGAGTTTCAGGCCCCCAGCGATCAGAGAATTATCACCTACCCTGTATACAGCTCATATTGACCTGAATCGGATTGGCCCTTTGTATATCTTTTGGGAAACGTGGACGTCTTTTTATTTATTTTTATATATATATATATATATATATATATATATATATATATATATACCCAAAAAAATGAAGAAGCAGCACTCCAAGGAAATTGGTGAAAAAAAGTGGTGTGTTTATTCACCCCAGGCAGGCAACGTTTCGATCCGTCTCTATGGGATCTTTGTCAAGCCAAGTACATATACATATACATTCTGTTGACAAATGACTTTTTTTTGTTGAATTCGTTCTCCTCTGTTATTTTCTATCGAGCTCCCTTCAATGTGCTGTTTGTTTTAGTCTTGCCAGCACTTCCATATTTTTCTGGTTTTCGCATCGCTCAGAGAATAATCTTTTGGAATGAAGCTGCAGTGGAGATTTTCTCGCTATACATCGCTGCACGTGTTCTCGGACATGTTCTTTGCTGTGTTTACATTCGTGTGGTTGTGTCATGCATATTTATCATATTTTTTCATCATCATACACTGAAATTTACTGTTCTCTGTCCAAGAGTGTCCAAGATTTGTTTTACTTAAAAACTATCTAAAGTTTCCAAGTTATTGCAAATCTCAAGTGCCTTCCGGGACTGCAGATTTTAAAGTGAAGAGACACAAAAATTGCTGTAGTCTGCCACCTGAGAGTGCAAGTCTGAGACTTACCTGATGGTCCAGAAAGCAGTTTCATATATTTAAACAAAATCTAAAACTGCCTGATAGTCTGGAGTGGTTTAGAGATGGACGTGGTGGGTCGTAACAACCATGGGACTCCATTGTATCTGTTACTGGACTGATCAGGTGATCTGAACCATTGTACTTTATATATTATATAGGGTGCTACAGGCCGCCCCCTGCCGCTCTAATGAAATGCAACTAGTTTTTTGTGGTAGGCCGGGTTGATTTATGTGGTGAAAAGATATCCCTACAACGCTATTGAATTTTTTTTGTAAAAAATAGACCATTAAAACACTTCTTATTAATTTTTTATTCATTATAACTGATTTCAAATAAGACATTAAAGAGGCTCTGTCACCACATTATAAGTGCCCTGTCTCCTACATAAGGAGATCGGCGCTATAATGTAGGTGACAGCAGTGCTTTTTATTTAGAAAAACTATTTTTTACCACTTTATGAGCGATTTTTAACTTTATGCTAATTAGTTTCTTAATGCCCAAGTGGGCGTGTTTTTACTTTAGACCAAGTGAGCGTTGTACAGAGGAGTGTATGACGCTGACCAATCAGTGACCAGTCAGCGTCATACACTTCCCTCCATTCATTTACTCAGAGCATAGTGACACTGCGTTATTCACTATGTGCTGTCTTATACTGACATATTAACGTTACTGCAGTGTTTAGACAGTGAATAGACATTCCTTCCAGCCAGGACGGGATGTCTGTTCACAATCCCGGCACTTCGTTAACGTTTGTTTGGTACTTACAGCAGAGCAAAGCGTAATCTCGCTGTAACCGGTCATTTACAGCGTGATCTCGCGTGATTACGCTTGCTCTGCTGTAACTACCAAACAAACGTTAACGTAGTGCCGGGATTGTGAACAGACATCCCGTCCTGGCTGGAAGGAATGTCTATTCACTGTCTAAACACTTCAGTAACGTTAATATGTCAGTATAAGACCGCACATACTGATCTAAAAGGATCCCTATGAGCTGACTAAATAAATGGAGAGGAGTGCATGATGCTGATTGGTCACTGATTGGTCAGCGTCATACACTCCTCTGTACAACGCCCACTTGGTCTAAAGTAAAAACACGCCCACTTCGGCATTAAGAAACGAATTAGCATAAAGCTGATATCGCTAATAACGTGGTAAAAATAGATTTTGTTTTTCTAAATAAAAAGCGTTACTGTCACCTACATTACATCGCCCATCTCCTTATGTAGGAGACAGGGCACTTATAATGCGGTGACAGAGTCTCTTTAAGGTCTGTAATTTAAAAAAAAAATACAATTTTAAGCCCTGTATAGTAACAATGATAGTTTTTTAAGGAGATATCTGTTTTTAATGATGACCATTGATCTGTGCCCACTCTGCTTGTTTGAAGTCATGTCTACAAGAACTACGACGACAGTTTCCTGGCAGCCACCGGGTAAAGAAACTCACTGGCATGAGATTCGAGGCCATGGAAAGGTAAAGGAATGGATACTGTGTATGTTGCAGATGTTGCTTCTTCTCTTTGTTTCTTTGGAAATGTGGCGTGGTGTTTTTCATTATTTCTCTATATCATTGGATTGTTTGATCTTCCTTTTTATATTCAATGATTTTTGCAAAATACAGCAGCACTTCTGGCACATGCACCAGTCACCTGCATGCAGATTGTACACTATAGGTAAGCACAGGAGAGCCACTCACCTTGTTGAAACAGTGTAAGCACCTACATAGTCAATAGTTTCCAGTACCTGCCCGAAAAAAAAGAGCAGAGACAAAAGTGGCACTGCACTTTTCTAGCGATTGCTGAGGGTCACCGTGGTTTCACACCCGCCAAATGGACATTGGTGGCATATTCGATGTGCCACCAATGTCTGTGATGAGACCACCCCTTTAAACCTCTACAGAAAACACATAGTTCATCAACACAGTTATCTGTGAAGCTCTTCAGACAAAGATTACACCCCTATATTTTATATTACTACTGAAGTTACTACTCCAGGTGGGCCTGTTACCATCTAAAAATATTTAATTCTGTGTTGAGTGCTCCTGCGATTGTACATTAGGATCCTTTCTTGCTTTCTAGATGTATAGTGTTCTGTGCCTAAAGGGTAATTCCCATCTCATGAATTGGTGGAATATCATAGGTAATTCCACCCCTTTCTGATTGGTGGGGATCCAAACCTCTGTTGCCCCCGCATGTCCTGAGAATGAAGGGACCGTAATGCTGGTTCAAGTGAATGGGGCTGTGCTGCAGTTCCCTGCACAGCCATTGTCCGGGAGTGCTGCTCTGCAGGGAAGGCTTGGAAGGGGATGCAATGCTGCAGACCCTTTATTCTCAGGATCGGTGGAGGTCCCACAGTTCAGACCGCCACAGATCAGAAAATGATCGTCCATGTGCATGACTCTCTCCAAGTCTGTAGGAGTTACGTAGATGGGCCAAAAATGTCTACAGTTTGAAAACTCTGTTAATGGGAAACTGTCGCGTCTAACATGCAGTCCGATTTGCAGGTAGCATGTTAACGTACAGGAGGAGTTGAGAAGACTAAAATAAAGTTGCGTGAGAGAAGATACAGGATAACCTGTAATTCATTGATTTAAATCTGTGCTAATTCTCGTCTTAAAAGTCCAGTGGGCAGTCCTGCTAGTGATGATCAGTAATTTCTGTTTTCTGTATACAGGGAAGTCTGTCCCATCAATTGTTGAGACCGCCCGCAGAGTTTTAATGTATTAAATTGTATCGTATAACGTGTATATTAAATATAATTTTTATTTTTAAACCTGAAATTTCCTCCTGTGGAGAGGGTAGGTGGGAGCAGGTACAGGGAGAGAGACAGAGACTGCTGCCCCTAGAAGTCTAAGAAGGGGGAGGGAAGAAGGGGGTGGGTGCAGGAGCAGAGAGGGAGACTCGCTGCCCTAAGAAGTCTTTGTAGTGGGAGCAGAAGGAGGGAGCGGAGAGAGACACAGACAAGCTGCCCATACAAGTTTATAGACTGGAGGGAGGAGTAAGAGGAGGCAGCAGAAGCAGGAAGAGACAGATGCTGCTGTCAATAGAAAGGGATTGAGGAGCAGGAACAGACTGAGAGACAGATGCTGTGCCAATAGAAGTCTATGGAGGGGGGAGCAGAAGCAGAGAGGAGACATAGGCAAGAGTTTTATATATCCCTCCAGTGCTGGGTTCTCCGCTACACTGCTTCTTGCTTCTCTATGATGTCCTCCATGCTGCTTCTAGTAAGTGTTATATGTCACTTCCGTGTTGGATTCACAGCTAGACGGCTTATTACTGCTGTATAATCTCCTCCATTCTGCTGCAGCTTCTATATATTTGTGATAGTAGAGGAGAAGCCTTCTAATATTCTATGTGTGCAGTGTATAGAAGAGGTTCGCCCAGTAGTGCAGAGAGAGCGGAGAACTAGAGGTATAGCCTGCAGAGGGGAAAACTGCTAAATAATGCAGAATACCAGTCCTATAATGGCCAGAAATAATGTTATTTCTCATGTACACACATATGACCGCTCATTCTGAAAAATAAATAATAGAATGTCTTTATCTTTGGGGGAAATACCCGGCATATACATAGTATAGACTAGCCCTTGTCTTTATCTGTCTGCACCTTACAAAAAGCCTACTCAGGAATATTGTGTATTCAACTGATTGCAATTTACATGGAAACATGAACTGTTTATAAGTATTTTTCTGCGGAACTGAAGGTATCTGTTTTTTCTGCTGAATCGTCGGGTTGTTTCATTCTATGTATGTTTTCTGGAACTCATTTTCCATAAGCGGTTTTCACTTTCCTTTTTGGAACAGGTATGATGATGCTCTCCAGATATATGACAGGATATTACAAGAAGATCCAACCAACACAGTAAGTCAAATATTGTGACTGTTATAGGTAATTTGAGAGAAGCCGGCTGAGTGCATACTCTTGGCTAGCAAAATATTGCTCCAAATCATTCTCGCTCTCCCACAGGGAAATATATTTCTTTTAATTATTTTTTTTATTAACTTGGACATATTGTTTTTCTTGCACTCTAAATACCAGAAAAGCACAGAAATTAATAATATCATAGCTTTTCTTCCTAGAATGACAGATTTTGGCAAAACTTTATTGTTGTAATTTATATTGCTGAGTGTCCTGGTCTCTAAATAGATCGTTGTGCGAATAAGTTATTTTTTTAAAAATTTTATTTTTATT
This sequence comes from Rhinoderma darwinii, assembly GCF_050947455.1. NCBI lineage: Eukaryota > Metazoa > Chordata > Amphibia > Anura > Rhinodermatidae > Rhinoderma > Rhinoderma darwinii. The sequence goes on along the minus strand of NC_134691.1, from coordinate 36,100,608 downwards.
TTTTGGGAATATTAGTCCAGGTTAGGTTGAAATTGAATTTTATATTAATACTTTATAAGTCAATGACTTCATTTATTTAAGCTTCCCAGTCATTATTGATCGCTGTCAGGAAACTGACACGTCCTCTTGAGAACACATCCGTGTAGCGGACTTATCAGTAGCCATCGCCTCTCCTTCTCCACATCATGGTTCACAATACTTCTTTAAAGTCACCTTTTAACACGATATCGTCTTTAGGTCCCCAATTCAGTGCTGATTCATTTCATACAACTAGTCCTTCTCGATGAATTAGAATATCATCAGAAAGTTAATTTATTTCAGTAATTTAATTCAAAAAGTGAAACTCATATAGTATATAGATTCATTACACACAGAGGGATCTATTTCCAGTGTTTTTTTTTCTTCTAATGTTGGTGATTATGGCTGCGTTGACTCTGGACTTGATATAACTTCATTTGGAAATCTCGGTCCCGGAGTCTGGAGGAAGAGGAGAGGTGTCAATCCAAGTTGCTTGCGGTCCAGTGTGAAGTTTCCACAGTCACTGATGGTTTGGGGAGCCATGTCATCTGCTGGTGTTGGTCCACTATGTTCTATCAAGTCCAGAGTCAGCGCAGCGTCTACCAGGAAATTTCCAGCACTTCATGCTTCCCTCTGCTGACAAGCTTTATGGAGATGCTGATTTCATTTTCCAGCAGGACTTGGCACCTGCCCACATTGCCAAAAGTACCAATACCTGGTTTAATTACCACAGTATCACTGCGCTTGATCGGCCAGCAAACTCGCCTGACCTAAACCCCATAGAGAATCTATAGGGTATTGTCAGGAGGAAGATGAGACACCAGACCCAACAATGCAGACGAGCTGAAGGCCACTATCAAAGCAACCTGGGCTTCCATAACACCTCACCAGTGCCACCAGCTGATCGCCTCCATGCCACGCCACATTGATAACACCTCAGCAGTGGCACAGGCTGGTCGCCTCCATGACACGCCGCATTGATTTAACCCCTCAGCAGTGCCACCGGCTGATCGTCTAAATGACACGCCGCATTGATAACACCTCAGCAGTGCCACAGGCTGATCACCTCCATGCCACGCCACATTGATGTAGTAATTCATGCAAAAGGAGCCCCGACCAACTATTGAGGGCATATACTGTACATCCTTTTCAGTAGGCCAAGATTTCGGTATTAAAAATCATTTTTGAAATTGGGCAAATATAATATTCAAATTTTCTGAGACACTAAATTTGGGGTTTTCATTAACTGAAACCATAATCCTCTACATTAAAAGAAAAAAAATGCTGGAAATGGATTACTCTGTGTGTAATGAATCTACAGAATATAGGAGTTTCACTTTTTGAATTGAATTACTGAAATAAATTAACTTTCTGATATTCTAATTCATTGAGACGGACTAGTACATCTTTCTAGCAATTCGAGCACGATTATCCGGATATAGAGCTCCTAATCCCCTGCATAGGCCAAAAATTTAATTATAAAATTCCTGCAGCCTCCACTAGGGGGAGCTTACTGGTCTTTAAAGGGGTTGTCCAGTCCCTAAAAATTGATGGCCTATCCTCAGGATAGGCCATTGATGGCTGATGGGTCGGGGTCCAACTCCTGGGACCCCCGCCGATGAGCTGTTTTGAAGGGGGTTCAGGGCTCGTACGAGCGCTGCTTTCCCTTTATGTCTACTTGTTTGAATCGCCTACACAGATGTAGTGGCAATTCACAGGTATTACAGCCGCCTTCTCCCATTCACTTCAATGGGAGAATAAGGCTGCAATATCTGTGAGTCGTGACTAATTAAATGCGTGTCGACGATTCACAGTGAGCAAGTAGAAAAGGGAAAGCAGCGCTCGTACGAGCGCTGCACCCCTTTAAAACAGCTAATCGGTGGGGGTCCCAGGAGTCGGACCCCGACCAGTCAGCTATTGTTGGGCTATCTTGAGGATAGGCCATCAATTTTTAGGGACTGAACGACCCCTTTAAACAGTATGCAGTAAGTTCATGAGCTCCCCCTAGTGATAGTTGAAACCAGACAGAATTTTATTAGTATGTTTATATAGGGGATTTGGAGATATGTATAAAAAAGACAAAGCTCAGACTACTATAAATATATATGAGGACATTATTTAGTACGGAATTTAGGTTAATAAAGAAATGGTGAACAAGAGTTGAAATTCACATTTAGTGTTTTCCATGGTTGAGTAACTAGTGTAGAATATATTCATAGTTTGATATATCCTGCAGAAATGTTTTCTCATCCATGGATTTAATCAACGCATAGTATTCGCAGTCCATATTTTAGCAGAATGGATATCCTGCTATACAATAGACTGCCGCCCCTGCGCTAGGTAATAAGACACAAAAATCATGGGGCTCCAGTAAAAAAAAATAACATAAATGGAAAGTTATGTGCTGTAAACTGAAAGAACTTTTGTATAGCAAGGTCAGAGGTGGGATTTAGATGTATTGTAGAGAACCCATGTTGACCAGGTGGGTTGTATGGTATTAGCCTATTGGTTTGCTGAACTGATTAAAAAGAGTAAAAAAAAAACAAAAAAACTGAAATGCCTGCTTCCTGAAATTGAAGCCTGAGCGGCGAATTTATAAAATTTTCTACGCTGGTTTTCCGGCGTAAAAAGTCACAAATACACCAAAAATCGCAATTTGTGCAAAAAAAATCAGACAGTTGATGCATTTATACTGCCCGTGCCACCTTCCTGGAAAATCTGTGTGGCTTAGCTAAAGGGGATGAGGCATGTCGCAGCCCAACAAATTTCCTATAATTTACGTCAAAAACTGGTGTAAATTATAGCGGAAATCTACGCCAGTTCTTTTCCAATGCACGGAGAGCCAGAGATGAAGCGTATGCGTCTTATTAATTTAGGCACATTTTACTTCAGCGGTCCCTTTTTTAAGGTCTCATTCAGACGGTTGCGTTCGGCCTGTGATAGACCGTGTGACGGCAGTATTTCACGGACCATCACAGTTCAGGGAGCAGGACTCCTACCATCATAGTTATCTCCGCGGGAATCCTGTCCCCTGTAATCATGTTTTCAGTACGGGACAGTATTCCCATGTGGAGACAGGGACTCCTAGTTTCATAGATGACTATGATGCTAGGAGCCCGGCTCCCTGGACTGTGGTCGGTCCGGGAAATATTGCCATCATACAGTCCATATATCACGGACTGAACACGGCCATTTGAATGAGGCCTAAGACTGCGTATGAATCGCCAGCCCTAATAAATCTCCCCATCTATTTTTTAGTAAGGCCACGATCAACTTTGCGGTGGGCGTTCTGCACAGCAAATCCGTGGCAATATAGAGTAGAATATATGAGGATGTGGTTGTCAAACCACCATCTAACATAGTGGAAAAACTCCACATGGATATTTGGGTTTGCAGATTCCAACCTTTCAACGTATAGGGTGAAATCCACTGCGAATCCGCAGCACTATATAGTGACGCATGCAGAGTTTGCTGGAAATCACAGCCACGTCTGAACATAGCCTAATGAAATTCTTCACCTACTGGCGGGTCAACCTCTAAATTGACACCTTGCTGCGCCAAGTTATTCAACACTTGATTTTTATAGTGCCCATTAGTGTTACTGCTCGCATCTGCGATACTGTTTCGATGCCGTGCACCCTCAAACGGTTCAATACCGTTATTTCATGTATTTCGATACTAAGCTGTGCGGCCGCACACCTCAGCATTGTAACACATTAATGTGTGAGCGGGGCTGCGGCTGTGTAATACAGCCATTGCCCCACTCCTGAGAAGAGCGCGCGGTCAGCATGAGGTGATGTGGCCGGCGCTGCACTAATGATTGCCGGCACTGAAGACAGAACATGGCGGGTGCACTGCAAAGCCTGAACCGCCGCTCGTTAGAGCAGTGCCGGACGCATCACCTCATGCTGACCGCACGCGCACTTATTGTCAGGAGCGGGGCAATGGCTGTATTACACAACCACAGCCACGCTCTAATGGCGGAGATCAGACAGACCTCCGCCACTATTCCGCTGAATGCTGCGATCAAAACTGACCGCAGCGTTCAGGGGAAAATGAGAAGGGGGATGCCTTTTGGATCGCGTCACAGGGAATTCCTGTGACGTGATCGAGGGCCATACCATATATGGGCAGACAGCCCAGGGTCCAATGAAGGACCCCAAGGCTGTCTGACTATATTTCCTGTTAGGTATGTCCTAACAACTACCTGTGTACTATCCGTATACAGGCTAATGTACTGGCATATAGATATATGCCAGTACATTAAAGTTTAAAAATAAAGTTAAAAAAAAACAAAAACACACATAAATTAAAATAAGTCTCGATACATAAAATATAAACACATTCGGTATCGTTCTGACCGTAATAACACATTTATAACGTTATTTATGTTTACGCTGTTATAAAATAATAAACTGCTTTCTTTCACTTATTAATGTGAGGCGCGAGGTGTGATGAATTTTGAACCTCCATGTGCCGCACATTAATAGTAATTAACCCCATCATGTACCTCACATTAACCCAATGCTGTCCATTATGACTGAGGAACATGATGGGGTTAATTACTATTAATGTGCGGCACATGGAGGTTCAAAATTCACACCTCACGCCTCACATCAGAAAATGGAAGAACCTTTTTCTTTAGTATTGTTGGCAAAAGTATCGTTTTGGTATGGAGTATCGCAATACTACACAAAGTATCCGTATCGAAGTCCAAATTCTGGTATCGTGACATCCCTAATAGGGTGTATTCACACGTTGCGGTTTCCCACATCCTTACAGCGCGTCCTCTTTCTACGTTCTTCACCGGTGGACATGCATGCGCTGCTTTGCCCTCATCTGCTGGTGAGCCGGCTATCCAGCCATTGGCGTCTTTTCCGCTGGTCAGAGAGGCTGAGGATGCCACTGCACATCTGCAAGGGATTGATACAGAAAGTATGTTGGGAAAGTGTTCAACGTTTCATTACACCATGAATAAAACTCCCCTTTAATAACCTTCTACTCAATCCAGTGACTCTACAATTATTTCTCCAGTAGTTTGCACTGTTTGGCTGATATAAAGTCCATGTATTTTAGCTTTATACCATAATCTAAGTAACTCCATGTGTCAGCACACACACTCGAAAAAGTGATAAGTCTGTTTTGGATGCCAAGATAAACTCCGCAAAAGCCGTTCTTCATATCCAAATACCTCCGCCCCCTCCCCCACAGCAGCCACGTATCCATATGGCAATAATTAGCAGGTAGATGATATATAAACAAGTTCTATACCTGACAATTTATCAGAATTTCTATGGAGCTTTCACCAGACGAATAGCCGCAGGGAGATTTCTGACCATCCTTGTCGTAAAACTAATGTGGAGCGTTTTTCCCCCGTTTTATTTTATTTATATTTTTATATATATATTGTGCTGAAACACCTAAAGCTCCTTGTGTAGACACTATCTGGTTTTTAATTTAAAATTAGATCCAACGCTGCCAAAAAGCGTAATTGCAAACCATTTACAAGAACGTCCGCGCCAGACATGCCACTGGAAACATTTACTGTGCCTGAAAATACCCGTGCTAGCCGGACTCGTGCTTCATAAGACGAGAACATTGTAAAAAGTCTATTCACTTGTGAAATAACAAACCGCTACAATATTCTGCATTTGTTTTGCTCAAACTCCTGGCTCTTAAAATGTTTCTCCAAGTCGTAAGTTCTGATCCAAAAATCTGCAGTGCAAGCCCCCCCCATGGATCTAGAAAAGTGCCAACTACTACTCTGAACCTACTGCCCCCCCCCCCTCAATGTAGTAATGGAGATGATAGGTCTCCAGGCATGCAGGGAAATAACTAGAACTCATAGGGTCCTCTAGGAAATTAGAATGGGCCCCCACGTGGTCACCGTAAACTGTAGTCATGCAAACAGCAAGTAAAGGATGGATAGTAGTGTCCTATTTCAGAACTTCTGCACAAGGGTGAACACACATGCCGGAGTAAGACAGCAGAAATCTTCATCCACTTCCCCTCTGCTTGTAGATGTGTCAGTCTTGACTGTGGATCCGGCATTCTATTCCAAAACCAGGATGTTCAGAAAAGTAGGTCCTACTCACTCAGGCCCCCTGTACATGGCCATAGATGTAATCCCGGTCTGTGGCTACGGCCGGCCGCGGACAGTCACTCGCATTTGCGGGCCGTGCACCCATTATAAAGTATGGGAGCACGGTTCGTAAAATTAAAAAAAGACATGTCTTATTTTTTGCGGAACCTTTCTACGGCCCGGACACCTTCCCGTAAATATACGGAAAGGTGTCCATGGGCAATAGAAATGGGTCCGTGCTTGGATCTGCAATTACGGTCCATAATTGTGGATCAAAATTACGGCGGTGTGCATGGGGCCTCCGATAGTAGAGTTCTGGGCTGCAGTGCATGTGATGGATGTGAGGCCTTATTCACACAGTGCAGTTTTTTTATGCAGCCACAACTAGTAGTTGATTGTAAATAGAGGGGCTGAATGTAAGAAAGATTGTACTTCTTTTTTTTTTTTTTTGCTATTCATACCTGGTTGTGGCTTTAAAACTGCTGCAAAACGGCACTGTATGATTTTCTAAGTAAACCAGGACTGTAATCTGTGGAATAGGTCTGTAATCTCAGCATCTAGAACCTTGGAATAAGTCAGGGAAATGACGGTCGTGCTTGCGGCCTCATTAGACGCTAAGATAACCTAATAGCAGTGTAGATAAGCGGTGCTCTAGAAATAGGACTGAGCTGAATCCCACTTTTCACTATTATTTAGGATGAAAGTTTGTTAATCTTGGAATGTGTGCAAATAAAATTGCAATGTGTTACAGCCAATACAGGGTTTTAATGTATTTTACATGCAAAAGCCGCACCGTGAAACATGGGAAATTCACGATAAAACTGCGTGCGTCTTGGCCGCGCCGCACACTACCGCATCCTTAGTGGGCATCCACAGGCCTGTCTATCATTGGCCAATCTTGCCATAGATGAATAAAAGACTTTGACCAGACTTAGACCTCATGCACACGACCGTAATAGTTTTTACTATCCGCAAATACGGATGCACATCCGTAGCCGTTTGCAATTGCGGAAGCACCCATAGACTTCTATGGGCGAGTCCGTGACGCAATTGCGGACAAGAATAGGACATGTTCTATATTTTGCGGATCATTTCTAGGGCCCGGAGACACATCCGTAAATATACGGAAAGGTGTCCGTGGCCAATAGAAATGAATGCTTCCGCTATTTTATCTGTAATTACCTGATCCGTAAAAACTACGGTCGTGTGCATGGGGCCTTACAGGGAATGATACATAGTTTGAAACAGGCTGAAACTTCCTATCACTTTTCAGCTTGTGCTGTGTACACTGGAGGCAGGTTCAGCAGTCATTTAATCAACATCCGAGAGCAGGCCTGTTCACGTCACTTTTTGGCTCTACGTGGATCTCGGTGGATGCGCCTCTAATACTCCCGGCATAGATACTGAACGTATTTGTACGCCCTCATTTACCCAGCGTTTATGTGCCGGTATGCTTAATCCCAATTCTTTTCAGTTCGGCGCGGTCTGGTATCGGCAGTGGTCGGGTACGGCTATGGGTACCCCTGTCGCTCCGACCTTTGCCAATATCTTTCTGAATTCGAACAGAATAAAATCTGTTTGTAATCCCTACCTCAAATTTCTACAACAATACCTGCGATATATTGATGATATTTTCATCATTTGTTCCGGTGCCTCGCAGAAATTCATGGATTTCGAAGTACCGTATATTAATGACAATCAGGTGAACATGAAATTCCCCCGCATATTTGGTGGGCACTCTTTGGAATTCCTGGACGTTCTAGCCACAGCAATAGGGAGCGAACTCATGACTAATTGTTATCATAAACCCACTGCCACCAACTCCCTACTAAGATTTGATAGTCATCATTGATTTCATGTCAAAAGGGCTTTGCCCTATGGACAATTTTTGAGAATTAATAGTGACGATACTGTATTTGACCTTCAATCTGAAAAATTTTTGGGGAAACTAAAAGTTAGAGGATAACCGGATTCTATTCTTTATATTGCGTGGGAAAAAGCAAGAAATACAAATAGGGAGGAACTATTGGGAATCAATAAAGATACTAAAAATAAAAGGAGTAGAAACAATAAGAGGTGTATTTTTTCATTCCGACGTGGCCCCATGGAAAACATTATAAATGCAGCAATTAGAAAAAATTGTATATGATCAAAAAGGATCCCTTACTACTTGAAGTTGCTGCCAGACAACACATCGTTTCTTTTTACGGCTGGGTTCACACGAGCATGTTACATCCGTAATGGACGGAACGTTTTTCGGCCGCAAGTCCCGGACAGAACACACTGCAGGGAGCCGGGCTCCCTGCCTCTCCGTGGAACTACTGTCCTGTACTGAAAACATAATTAAAGTACAGGACAGTTGTCCGGCAGTGAGGCAGGGACTCCTAGCGTCGTACATAACTATGATGCTAGGAGCCCGGCTCCCTGCAGTTTCTCCGGTCCGGGACTTGTGGCCGAAAGACGTTCTGTCCATTACGGACCGAACATGCTCGTGTGAACCCAGCCTAAAGATGTGCACTAATTTGAGAGAGATTCTGGTGAAGGGGCGTTTTGTCAATAATCCTCCTAAAACGACGTGGCTTAGTGAAGCTATCCCGAGCGGGAGCTATAGTTGTGGGCACTGTAAGTTATATACCCAGATCATACAGTCGATGTACTTAAAATTGGGGGGCTTGACCGTGTCTGTTGACGGTGTCATCACATGCAGAACTAAATTTGTGGTATATGTCATTGTGTCCCCGTGGTCTCTTATATCGGGAAGACCATCCGCCCAAGAGATTCGGAGAGCACATGCGATCTATTATTACGGGGGAAGGTTCTCCACGCCTGATTGATCATATTCTGAATTATCACAATTGCAATTCCAAAATGATGTCCTTAAATGTGTTAAACAAAGCTCTTCTGGAGGGAACAAACATAATATGTTACTCCAGACTGAAGCTGAATTGATCTTACGAATAGAGGCTCTTGGTCCACTCAGTCTTAATGACCGTAGTGACTTAAGCTCTTTCCTTATTTAGGAGAAGTATCAATCATAATATATGTCCTCATAAATATGGGATACTAAAGTTTAGTTAATGTTATATGTCTTTTGTGGACCATAACTTGAAATAAAGCGTGTCCTGCATCAGAATGCACTGGATGAACTTGTTGTGTTTCCTTTCATTCAGTTAGTGTCAGACTGGCGGAGGACTTTAGGACCGTTCGGTCCGATCGACCGCTATGTTGGTTTTGCACATAGTTTCCATGTTCTGTATTGTTGCTACTATTGCAACATTGTCACTCTCCTGTGCTTGATACGGTAATTTTAATCTTTTTATTATTGTTTATAACTAAGTATGTAACATTAAAGTTCTCTTCTCTGTATATAAGGGGGTGCGGTCTGTGATAATGCCGAGGCCTTGACAAAGCATGGGTACACGTGAAACGGCCGTATGTTTGAAGGGGTAGTCCAGGATTAGAAAAAAGTTTTTTTTTTTTTTTTAGTGGCACCCCAAAATCTCATCCATTTGCTTGTTACTGTGTTCACAGCATTTCGTGAATTCACCCGAATAAGGCATATGAACAAGGGTTGTGTACTTACGACTACGGTTGTCACGATACCAGAATTTGAACTTCGATACCGATACTTTGTGTAGTATTGCGACACTCCATACCAAAACTATACTTTGCCAACAATAATAATAAAAAAAATGGCTTCCATTTTCCATGTGAGGCACCTGGTGTGATGAATTTTGAACCTCCATGGGCCGCACATTAATAGTAATTAACCCCATCACGTTCCTCAGTCATAATGGACAACATTAATTACAATTACAATTCATGTGTGAGGTACATGATGGGGTTAATTACTATTAATGTGAGGCACATGGAGGTTCAAAATTCATAACACCTCGTGCCTCACATTAATAAGTGAAAGAAAGCAGTTTTTCTATTTTGGAACAGCGTAAACATGAATGACGCTATAAATGTGTTATTACGGTCGCGATGATACCGAATGTGTTTATATCTTATGTATTGAGACTATGTTTATTGTAAAAATTGTGTGTTTTTTTTATTTAACATCGCCTATTTAATTTTTTTTGCTTTTTTTTTTTTATAATTTTTTTTAACTTTAATGTACTGGTATATATCTATATACTGATAGTACACAGGCAGTTGTTAGGACATACCTCAGTATGTCCTAACAGGAAATATGGTAGGACAGCCCTGGGGTCCTTCAGTGGACCCTGGATTGTCTGCCCATATATGGTATGTCACTCGATCGCGTCACATGGATTCCCCATTCTCATTTTCCCCTTGAATCTTGCGGTCAGCTTTGATCTCAGCATTCAGGCGAATAACGGCAGAGATGAGGGGTTTCTCTGATCTCAACCGTTAGAGCGGGGCTGCGGCTGTGTAATACATCAGGTGATTCGGCTGGCGCTGCACTAATGAGCGCCGGCACTGAAGATAGAACATGGAGGTAGTGCGCCCGCCATGTTCTGTCTTCAGTGCCGGCAATCCTTAGTGCAGCGCTGGTCGTATCACATCATGCTGAACGCGCGCACACTTCATAGGAGCAGGGCAATGGCTGTATTACACAGCCGCAGCCCTAACAACATCTATGTATTACTATACTAGCACAGCTTAGTATAGAAATACATGAAATAACGGTATTGAACAGTTTCCGGGTGCACGGTATCGAAACCGTATCGAATTTTCAATGCATAATGCATCCCTACTTATGACAATAAGTCAGTCATCTATAGTGTTCTATTTCTGGAGCCTGCATTGACCGCTTGCACAGGGTAGATTTTCAAGAAATGCAGTAAACTCTACTTGTAAACCATCGACATATGACAAGCACGTCTATAAGAGATCTTGGATGTAGCAGAGCTACATTTGTAGCTGAAATGCTTCTTTGTGCATTTCTCTCTAACAATTGTTTGGCTTGCAGTCCTATGTAAAATCACCGGCATATCATGTGATCACACTGAGATTTGCTAAATGTCACATCCCTGCTGCCTCTCATAAATTCCGCTCTGCTACTTGTGTAATCCTCATTTTAAATTGAGTAAGATTTATTTATACTTTATTTTTTTTTCTTTAGGCAAATGTCTCTCTCTTTGCTTTGTTATGCGTCTAATTAAGATAAATGATCGGCTCAACATTTCCTTAACTATTGAGGTGCGCGTGTTTTGGGCAGACAGCATGGGTAGGGTCTGATTCTGGCAAGCGAGCCGTAGAACAATCCCACATAATGTGTTACTGGACAGTCCCCCAGTCTCCCTGACAAGCTGTAAATCATCCTAGATCCTGATACATTACTGGAAAAATCACTTAACCGCACAGCCAATTAAATCCTCCGTGCACAGCGAGTCCGTGGAATGGGGCTTTATATTCTATGGTATTTTAGTAAGTTAAATCCACATGGCCGAGATGTCTGTAGCCTTGCAAAAATGAAAACATGATCCAATCCAATTTGTTTAGCCTATTGACATTCCCGGCTATTTATACATCTCTGTAGTTACATTGGGCTTGTATTCCCGGGCCGGTTTACAGCAGTTTCCACTGGAGAATCATTGGTCTCCGAAAAGGTAAAACCCACATATTCTATGTGGTGCGGGTGAGAGATCAGTGCCTCCGATTATAAAAGAATCCATTTAAGAGTATATTCCCCTTAAAGTGAATGGCCACCGTTTAACACCATGTTGTTTTTTTTAATTTTGTGCTACTAGTATCATAATTTATCTTTATAGATGTTGGAGATCTGTTTTTCCTGATACAGCGCTACCTGCAGCCACCACTAGGGAGCTTACTGCATACTGTTGTATTATTGAGTTCAATGTATAAATAGTAATTTCCTGAGCTCCCCCTAGTGGTGTCTGCAGACAGACAAAATGTTATATTTTCAATCTGGGCGCAAAAAAATGAAAACATTTGAACCCTCTGGATTATTTTATTTAGCCGTAGGCTATCAACATAATGTTTGGGTCAACAACAGTCAATTCTCAAACAGACTACAAAAAAAGCCATCAGCTACATCCGTAGCTAAATAAAGTTATACGTTTAAGTAGAACCTGTCACAGCGTCATCTAAGTGACCCCTCCTGTTACAGAGGTATGGCCTACTGATTTGTTGGGCCCCTCTATACTAATTTGCTGTAGTTAGCCAACAGGGTGTGAACTACCTTATTTAGACACAGGGAGGCTAGCTCCACCAGTAAACAGTGCTGGAATCAGGTAGACAGCGCTATTCAGGTCAGTAAACCAGTTAAATTTATATGACCTAGTGACAGGTTCTATTTAAGTAACTCAATCTATTCCGATACAGGAGAATTCCAAATATTAAATAGGATACAGACTGTGAGTCTATCCTACATATTGTATTAATTTGGTTGACACATAATCTTAAAATTTGCAAAGCAACAGAGCACCGAGGTTTTTCCATTTATTGAGTACTATTTCGGGGCACATATAACTTATTGATTAACGTTTATAATACTTTTTATTACTATTAAACTTTATTAAACTCTATTTTGCAAAAAAAAATTCACATTATAGGACTTTAAGCCGGGATTCTTTGATCGCTTGTATAATGCTTTGGTATACTTCGTATTCCAAAGCATTATTGCCCGTCAGTATAAAACTGACAGGCGATCTATTAGGCCAAGCCTCTGACATAGCCTGATAGGCAGTTACTGATGGCAGACCCAGGAGCCTTTGTTAGGCCCCGGGCTGCCATGGTAACCAATTGACAACCCGCGATTGCTGGGCGGGGCACAGTTTGTAAAACTCCTTAGATGCCACGGTCGCTATTGACTGTGGCATATAGGGGGTTAAACTGCTGAAATCTGCGTTCTCTTCGATAGCCTGGCTGTGTATAGCAGCCATTTTTTTTGCCACTGATCTTGTGGGTACAGTGGCGGTACCCACGAGATCTGAGTGACTTATATATGTGTCACGATGTGGGAACTAGCACCCATGATGGATATATCCGGCGCGTGTCGTTAAGTTAAAAATAAAACCACTTAAAAAACACGATGGATAGAACACTCCTTAAGTTGTCTTCTGATTTGGCTTTAAAACCCCTCCTCGCCCTGGATGCCTGTGCATAGTATATGAGTATACGGGTCCTTTGCTCTCCTATAGCTCTGCATACAGCACCCCCTAACAATCCACCAGTAATTGTGAAGTATAAAATTAGTTCTCAGTCCTTTGCATGCAATTTAATAGACAATAGGAAGCTGCTTTTAAAGGGGACAACTCTTATCAGATTGGAGACGCTAATTTTGCCGGGGCGAATTAGCGGCCAGTCAGACATTTCAGTAGTTTCGGATACTGCAGCCATCCAGATATTTCCTCTGTAATATTTGGTCAGCTTGAGGTCCCCAGAGTGGGAGCTGCCCTTACAGAGCGGATCTCTGTTCTACCTCATAGCCCAAGATGGGGGACCACTTTCTTTGCCGTCTGTATGTCCTGATAGGGCTTATGGACAGGCGTTGGCTTCATAAATCAACCCCTTGAAGGTAGCAGTGTGCCCCCTCACCTGCTGGACCCCGTGGAGTAGTGCAGGTTGTACATATGGTGCCACAAAGGCTGGAAACTGCTTTTTCATTAATACTTCAGGACCCTAAGAAACCTGGATGACAGAGGGAGCTGTAACGTCCGCTATGTTGGTTGTCACCCAGCTTTCCCAAAAACCATTCTAACCAAGAAATGACGAAATAACACGTCTTATAATAATGTTTACACTTCTACTAGACGCTATAGCACGGCTGGATAATTCTCAAGTAGCCAACGTACCTAGAAATTGGATATTGCCACCTAACTTTTCGGGTTGGTCGTCTATCAATACGTTATTGCTGGGCCAGTGAGAAGGTCAGCTGGCTCTTAGTCTTCGGTATTATGTCCATCCCTGGCTTAGCGATATTACAAGCCCCTTCAATTTCCTTCCTTTGGGGGCAGTTAAACCTTTTATTCTTCTGCAGAGATTATTGCAATGACAGGAAGGAGAGATACAGCCGTGAATGGGACACCAGGATTAGTCTTCCCTGCTGGTTTGTAATTACTACATTCTGGCGGGACACTTCTTTGGAAGAAGCGATGCATAGTGTTGGTATCAATGGCCGGGCATACGTAATGCTATCGCTGGATGAGTTTTGCATTGTGTCAGTTGAACAGCATAGCGTGTGTTTATATACTCCAGACAAACAGTGGAATTCCTCTGGCATTGAGATAATAATTTACACAGTCAAATTGCCTACTTTACCAAGAGTCTAATCCTTTCTTAATGTCAACCTATAGGCGACAAGAAAGAGGAAGATTGCCATTCGCAAAGCCCAGGGGAGAAACGCAGAGGCAATCCGAGAGCTGAATGAGTATTTGGAACAGTGAGTGTTTTAAAAGGGGATTTTGTTTTGCACTTATATATATATATATATCATATTTAATTAAAATGGAATTTGCATGTGATTTAGCCCTGTTTTACTTTTTTCCAAACTTTCTTTCCCACCCAAACCGTATTTCTCAAGCATCTGACCTTCTTGTTGCAGATTTGTAGGTGACCAAGAAGCTTGGCACGAACTGGCGGAACTTTATATCAATGAACTTGAGTAAGTCACTGGAGAAATTTCCTGTGTAGATGATTATGAAGATGGTTATAGCATGAACTTAAAGGGAACCTGTCAGCAGGTATGAGGCCTCAAAACTGCTGACTGGCCGGGCGTTTTTTACTTACCTCTTTACTCAGTAATACAAGTGTATGACCGAAAAACAGACATTTGATTCCCACGGCATGGTGGTCGCAAATGACAGCTCTAGCAGCCAATCAGGAAACCGCTAGAGCCGTTACTCTGGAGGGTGGGGCTTGCGGCGGGCAGTACGGGAGCACTTTCACATGAAGTCCTGCCTCCGTGGCAGTTGCGATAAACACGCCGGGGGAATCAAACATCGTTTTCTTGATCGTGCAACTTGCATGACCGAGAAAAAAGGGACGTTTAAAATGCTCTTCCCCTCCCCTGTATCGCCCTATCAGCAGTTATGAGACCTAGAAATGGCTGACCTGTTCCCTTTAAAGGGTAACTTGTTCCAAAACCCTTCTCACATATCTTAGAGACACGTCCGAGGTTTTGATCGGTGGGGGGTCCGAGCACCGCTGAGCACTGTGCCCCTTCGGCTTGTTAAAAAGCATCAACTTTAGCAGGACGAGCACCTGTGGGTCCATCACATAACAGGACGCATTTGTATCCCCTGGGAGTAAACAGTAAAGGTTCCTATTAAACGACAGCAAGCAGAGATTTTAAAAGCTGTGAGCAATTGATACAGAAAGTATATGGGAAAATTGTAATACTATTGTATAAAGTATTGCAGTCGTTGCTTAAATGGGGCTGAGCTGCAATACCACACACAGCCCATAGACAAGAGGGGGGCTGTTTTTGTATAAATACAGCCATGGTTTCTTCCATCTCTGACAAGTCCTTAATAAAAAAAAGAAAATTAAAATGTGTATATGCATTCACAAGACAGGATTTTTGCACGGTACATAGACAAATTGTGTATCTGTAGATCATTTTATTTTTTACCACGTGTCTGCGTATTTCTAATTGAAATTCCCTTATTTTAATAAAAAAAAAATATTACATTTCCTTTCCCAGACAAGTCTTTATATTTAGGACGAGCCTGTGTTGCCAAGGTATAAAGCCAGGGACAATGGGGAATTCTATCTGTGATCCGAACCTACTTATTGGATGTGTAATGTTTTTGTTAGGCTTTTATAGTCGTATTGACAGGAGGAAATTCTGGCATGAAAGGATTAGCCGACAGCTTAGTGCAGTTCTCCCATATCGCCGCCTGTGTTCTGTCCTCCCTCTAAAGACCACGCATGTCTATTCATCAGTCTTAAGAGTCTATCCCGATTACACTCCACGTTGTATTCTTCTATATGGAGCGCGGTGGAGAGTTTACCTTCTGGATAAAGGGGTTTTTGTCCCCATTTATTTTTGTTTTTCGTTCTGTTTTTTAAATGTCATTCTTTAAACTTGCCTCCAATGTTTTTTTCCCAATTTATAGTTTGAATCTGCATAAGATATTAATATACTTTATTTTTAATAGTTTTGAGGTACAACATGCCTTTTACTCACTCTGTCCACTTCCAAAGCTAAATTCTGATTTCGGCTGGATTCCTGTTACCAGTGTGCAGTGCATTGTGGGAGATCAGGTGACCATTTCATAGGGGACTCTTCGCTTGTACGTCACGTCATGTGTGAGCGCAGATACAATGCAGACATTTTAGCGTAGCGACCAGCAGAATCTTCATTTAATACTTGAATGTGGCTGGAGTAAGGGGGGGGGGGGGGTTAAAATTCACTCAAGTCTTTACGTCGGTTTAACTTGTGCAATGCTTTTAGATGTTGAGTAATTCTTTAAGTGTCCCTGTATTACTCGGATGTAAGAGAACTGATCCCTGTGGCATTCTGTACTTGGAAGGACATGATTACACGTACCAATAATTGTTATGATTCTTTTTTTTTTTTTCCAAGTGACCATAACAATTATTTGCCATTTTAAATGCATGAAAAGATGAATGAATAAAGATAATACCATCATTTATCATTGTTCCTGCAGACATAAAAATGATCTTTAGCGGTTTACCGAAATGTAATTATTGCTCATCCAAAATTTCTAACACATGTCACTACAACTGAAAATGGCGGCTTATGTACAGACGTGTCCTCTCTCTTAACTTATCTCTTAGGCCCTGTTCTCATCACGTTCTAGCCTTCCAATAGAGACGTATACCTCAGACAAAAGGCTATAACGTGTTGTGAATAGGTAAGGACTCCCGACGTATACCTCCAATGGGTGGCTGAAACGTATCCCACTGTATAGGTATATGGTGGAATAAGTCACCCAACCACCCCAGGCAGAGCTCTACCTGATTAACAGTGATGTCAGGAGCTACAATGCAAGAGTCCCTGGCCGGAGCATTGGAAGAGCTCTAAGCCGCAAAACTCTGACCCTGAAGAAGCCCCTGACATCACTGTCTATATATGGACAGTGATGTCAGGAGCTTCCCCAGGGACAAAGTTCCAATGCTCTGCCCGGGGACTCCGATGTTGGGTATATTGACGTTACTGTCCATATATAGACAGATATGTTGGGAGTTTCCCGACATATACGTTTAACGTATACCTGTGTCGGATGCCACTTATAGGCTCCCATGTAAAAAATTTAAACCACACGGTATATACGTTTTTTTTGTTTTTGTTTTTTTTTTTTTGCAGGATCCCTCAGGATGGATTAGCATAGTCTACTATGCTATTCCATCCTCCAAGAACTCTCCATTGGCTAATGGAGCCCTATGGACACATTTATTGTGTATTCCAGCAGCTTTCTTAACACGTGCGCTAAACATAGGGCAAAAACGCAATGTGAACTAGGCATAAACCTGACATCTCCGAAGATCTGTGGAGTGAGGTTTTAAACTTGGTAAAAAAAAAAAACTATATATCTCAGACGGTCGCCCAATAGACTCATGTTAAAAAACATACACGTTAACGTATACCTTTTTTACTGAATGGCTGTGACGGTTGCCTCCGATGGAAGCCATTCATCGCCCGTAGACTTCCATGTTAAATGTACACGGTCTTTACTGGATGTCGCGAGATTGTATTGAATTGGTTTCATGACAAATTGTAAACTTAATGCAATTCAATAAAAGTTAAGGGTGGACACCTCTTTATGATGATTGTACTGATGGAAATGTCCATCAGATACTTAAGGATTTTGTAAATCACCAATCTTACGTCGGTGTAAACGGGACATTTGGAGTTTGTAGGTGCTCCCTGTTCAGTTTCCTCCCACACTTTATATACATACTGATAGGGCAATTGGATTCCTATGAAATTGTGAATATCACCAGTGTGAGTGGATGAGGTAAGTGACTGTGAGCCCCATTGGGGACAGGGACAATGGCGATCAGTTTTGTATAGTTCTGTGAAATAAGTCAGCACTTTATAAGGAACAGAAATAAATGTGTAATATAGTGACTGCTAACACACGGAAAGTCTCCAAATCGGTGGTGATATCCTGTAGCATCAGAACCATAGCTGCAGGTTGTCTGAGACTAAAAAACGTATGATACTGTTCTATTATGGGGCTTCCTGTAAAATGGAGGTTTTATAGCCAAGTGGACCACGTCGTCACATGCTTTTTGACAGAATTTATTTGTTTTCAGTGAGAAACACTGATCGTTGGGATTGTATGATGCAGATTTTATATGTACATTTTTATGTTTTCTACCAAAACCCTACAGATATGCAAAAGCGGCTTTTTGCCTGGAGGAACTCATTCTGACGAACCCGCACAACCACTTCTACTACCAGCAGTTTGCTGAAGTGAGTATTTACTGTGGAACTTGTATTTATAGAGTCATTTACCTGAGTTCATGTATCAAATAATATACAACAGAAAAAACTAATCGTTTACGAATGATGTCAACCCCACTGCGGAGCGTCAGGAGATTTGGACCTTTACACCTTTACAAATGACCTACCTTTTGCATGTCAATTCTCTTACTGTACTATTGAGCACACTTGGTGAAATAATGAAGTGATCGGCACCTTGAATGAATAGTACAGTATATGGCCAACCATATTTGGACACCTGACCATCACCTATATGTTGTTGTTGGGTATCCCATTACAAAACACAGGTACTTTTGTAGGACATGAAGATCTGTCTCACAATTGCCGTTTCAATTTATCCCAAAGGTGTTGGATGGGCTTGAGGTCAGGGCTCTGTGCAGCCACTCAAGTTCATCCACACCAAACTCCCCCCAACCATGTCTTTTGGGACCTTGTGCACTGGGGCACAGTCATGCTGGAACAGAAAAGGGCCGAATCCCAAACTGTTCCCACAAAGTTGGAAGCTACAATTGTCCAAAATATCTTGGTATGCTGAAACACTAACATTACTATTCACTGAAAATAAGGGACAAAACCCTGGAAATAGCCCAGACCATTATCCCTCCCCCATCAAATTTTAGGCATCTGCTCGACCATATAAACCCATATCATGAAGCTCCTAACGTACAGTTCTTGTGCTGATGTCACTTCAGAATAGAGTGTTGTAGAGCCAATCATCCATTAATAAGAATAAAGTCCTTATTGATGCAATCCAATAAAAGTCACATTAAAAATGAGTCCTATAGTCATTGTACCTGTGTCTTATATTTGGTCATCTCCTACACTACCGTTCAAAAGTTGGGTCACCTAGACAATTTTGTGTTTTCCATGAAAACTCACACTTGTATTTATCAAATGAGTTGCAAAATGACTAGAAAATATAGTCAAGACATTGACAAGGGGTTAGAAATAATGATTTTTATTTGAAATAATAATTCTCTCCTTCAAACTTTGCTTTCGTCAAAGAATGCTCCATTTGCAGCAATTACAGCATTGCAGACCTTTGGCATTCTAGCTGTTAATTTGCTGAGGTAATCGGGAGAAATTTCACCCCATGCTTCCAGAAGCCCCTCCCACAAGTTGGATTGGCTTGATGGGCACTTCTTGCGTACCATACGGTCAAGCTGCTCCCACAACAGCTCTATGGGGTTGAGATCTGTTGACTGCGCTGGCCACTCCATTACAGATAGAATACCAGCTGCCTGCTTCTTCCCTAAATAGTTCTTGCAGAATTTGGAGGTGTGCTTTGGGTCATTGTCCTGTTGTAGGATGGAATTGGCTCCAATCAAGCGCTGTCCACAGGGTATGGCATGGCGTTGCAAAATGGAGTGATAGCCTTCCTTATTCAAAATCCCTTTTACCTTGTACAAATCTCCCACTTTACCAGCACCAAAGCAACCCCAGACCATCACATTACCTCCACCATGCTTGACAGATGGCGTCAGGCACTCTTCCAGCATCTTTTCAGTTGTTCTGCGTCTCACAAATGTTCTTCTGTGTGATCCAAACACCTCAAACTTCGATTTGTCTGTCCAGAACACTTTTTTCCAATCTTCCTCTGTCCAATGTCTGTGTGCCTTTGCCCATATTAATCTTTTCCTTTTATTAGCCAGTCTCAGATATGGCTTTTTCTTTGCCACTCTGCCCTGAAGGCCAGCATCCCGGAGTCGCCTCTTCACTGTAGACGTTGACACTGGCGTTTTGCAGGTACTATTTAATGAAGCTGCCAGTTGAGGATCTGTGAGGCGTCTATTTCTCAAACTAGAGACTCTAATGTACTTGTCTTGTTGCTCAGTTGTGCAGCGTGGCCTCCCACTTCTCTTTCTACTCTGGTTAGAGCCTGTGTGTGCTGTCCTCTGAAGGGAGTAGTACACACCGTTGTAGGAAATCTTCAGTTTCTTGGCAATTTCTCACATGGAATAGCCTTCATTTCTAAGAACAAGAATAGACTGTCGAGTTTCACATGAAAGCTCTCTTTTTCTAGCCATTTGGAGAGTTTAATCGAACCCACAAATGTAATGCTCCAGATTCTCAACTAGCTCAAAGGAAGGTCAGTTTTATAGCTCCTCTAAACAGCAAAACTGTTTACAGCGGTGCTAACATAATTGCACAAGGGTTTTCAAGTGTTTTCTAATCATTCATTAGCCTTCTAACACGGTTAGCAAACACAATGTACCATTAGACCACTGGAGTGATGGTTGCTGGAAATAGGCCTCTATACACCTATGTAGATATTGCATTAAAAACAAGATGTTTGCAGCTAGAATAGTCATTTAGCACATTAACAATGTATAGAGTGTATTTCTGATTAATTTAATGTTATCTTCATTGAAAAAAACTGTGCTTTTCTTTCAAAAATAAGGAAGTTTCTAAGTGACCCTAAACCTTTGAACGGTAGTGTATATGAGAGTGTCAATGCTTTAACCATCCCTAAGAATTACGTGCATATGACCTATGGATACAGTCTTGTTTGTGAAACTCCTTTTTATTGTGTATTTTTATTGGATTGTATTTTTATTCATGGTGATATCTATGTGTAGATCTTCTTCTATAATCGGTCTAATCACTTCACAATAATAGCACTTACAGGTGACCGGGACTGATCTAGCAGATCAAAAATGTCATGAACTGACTTGTGGCAAAAGTGCCATTCCATGACAGTGCCATGTTAAAAGTCACTGAGCTCTTCAGTGCAGCCCATATTATTACCAATGTTTGTCTATGGAGATGACATGACTGTATGCTTCATTTTATTCAGCTGTTGGCAATAAGTGTGGCTGAAACATCTTAACTCAAGGGAGGGGTGTCAACAAACATTTAGCTGTACGGTGTATAAAAGACCTTTTTATTAACATATATATTTACTTTTATTGAGTTTTATCTATACTGTATACCAGCTGATGTTTGTATTGTTATATTTGCAGGTAAAATACACGCAGGGTGGACTTGAAAACCTTGAACTGGCTAGAAAATATTTTTCCCAGTCCCTGAAGCTGAACAACCACAATATGAGAGCTTTGTTTGGTCTTTATATAGTAAGTTAATAAAATGGTTGTATGAAAAGGTAGTAGCTATACGAGCTTTGTGTTATATAAAACCATTATCTCATAGTTTTCCTGTCTCCTTTTAGTCTTATCCATTTTTCTAGAGTAAACCTTCTGTTTTTTCATCCCCGTTGGACTTGAACTTGGGATCGTTTGCACAATACACTGCAATGCTTATGTATTTCAGTGTATTGTGCTTTCTGCTGGTCTCCGGCAGGACTTAAAAGACCGTGACAGCCATCGGCACCCTGCGATCACAGGAGGGGTGTGGGGTTATAGTGGTGGGGCCCCACCCCGTCTCACTGCTTAGATGCCACGGCCACTGTTGACCGTGGCACCTAAGCAGTTATACGGCCGAGATAGGAGTTCTCTCTGATCCTGGCCGTTAGTACAAGGTGTTAGCTGTAATACACAGCTGACACCTGAAGCGTATGGAGCAGGATCAGCCTAAAACCGCACCTAAAAAAAGCATAAAAAACCTCCAATATTAAGTACGGCTTTTACCTGCAGAATGACATGTGCTGTTTTGATGCAGATTTTCCACATCAAATTCTGCAATGTGTGTATGTAGCCTTATACGTCCTGGTTTCGTGTCTACGTAAGGCAGGCGTTGGAGGATGAGTAACTGAATGTTGGAGCCGGAAGAAAGCCGGTTACTGTCCTGTCTCCCCCCTGTATAGCCTCCATTGACCCCCGGGCGGTGATACAGGGGCTTTTCTTCATGTTATTACACCCTTTTACCAATCAGGGAGAGAATATGTGCTCTGATCACTTTTAGGGGGGGTCCCTTTTTCCCCCCCCCCTACTACCGAGGGTGAGAAGATGAGCAGTTCCACATCTAATCACCCCCTGCCCCCAATCAGACCATTTGCCAACTCCATGATTCCGGAATACACAACGTTACACTTTGATGCAAAATTGTTTGGGTTGGCATTTTTACAATGTGCCAGGTGTCTACTTTCTGAAAATTTGTGGGTATGTGAGTATAATAAGAATTTTATATTTTATAATTAAGGTCTACTTGTGTACGTCAAATTTGTGATAATTGTAGTGGCAGCAGAAAGGTTAAAGGGTGTTGGCCAGAAGTCTAAAAAAATGGATCTGCCTTTTTTTTTTTTTTCCCTAGAAACAGCGTTACACTTGTCCATTGGCTACGTTTGGTGTTGTAATACCAGACACATCCAATGGAAAAGTGTAGCGCTGTTTCTAGAAAAAAAAGTGGACCCTTTTTTCAAGTCCTGGTCAACCCCTTTAGCTATCGAGTGGTGACAGCTGCATACGTCTCAAAAGTATTCCTCTGGACTGCAGCTGTCACGCGATTACAATTGTAAAGTCGTTCTGCAAAAAGTCGCAGTGACCAAGTAGTTAGCAAGAGTGCAAAGTTTTATGAGAATGTTCTCCATTACAACGCAACATTCAAGTTTCATCTACTTTGTTTTATTTTACAACAATTTAGCTAATTTCATTTGTTATTATAAGTTCCTGGCGTTCTGTGATCGCGCATTCTTGTTAACAAGTTCATTGTGGACTGTGCGTTGTATGAACGCTGGCCCATGGAAACGATCAGAGCGACTGTGCAGAGCCAGGAAATCATGTTATTTGTGCAAAGTGACTAGAAGATTAAGAGGTTGAGTGGATTGTAATCCGTCTTCAGGAGCGTACGGGCAAATGGTAAAAACAATCACTCGCATGTGTCGTATGTTTACCCTTGTACCCAATCCTGTCTCATTCCAGTCATCAATCCACATTGCGTCCAATCCCAAAGCCAGCGCAAAGATGAAGAAGGACAATGTGAAATTTGCTACATGGGCTGCCAATCAAATAAAGAAAGCTTACCAGGTAGATGATGAACTTCATCATTTTAATTGCAGGAATCGAAATACTATTTATTTTTACTTTGCTAATGTGTATGTTGCACTTCAACAAGCTGGAAGTTTGGGCTAGTAAATGGCAAATGTTAAGCTATGCACCTAGGCTGCAGGAAAAAAATGGCAAACAAATGGGGATACGAGAACAAGAAAAGGACTTGAGTATACTTGTCACCATTAAGGCTTTGTACACACGACCGTTTGTATTTTACGGCCCATAAACAACGGATGCACAAAACACGGACGGAATATGGACCGCGCACGGATGTCATTTGTGTGCCGTCAGTGGCTTTCACATCACCATAGACTTGATTAGGCGAGACTGAGCTGCATACATGGGCAGGAATAGGACCCGCTCTTTTGCGTACTGGTCACATGGCCCCCACACTGACCCTTGAAAAACACGGTGGTGTGCATAGGGTCCTAAAAATAAATGGGTCAGTGTGCTATTTGTTAAAAAAAAAAAAAAGGAACGCACACTGACGAAAACAGCCGTGTGCATGTAGCCCAAGATGAACCACAGCACTCAGTGCCAAGCAGCAGCTGCAAAGCAGTTACAATGAGGGGGTTTAAATGTGGGCCACAAGATTCATAAATGGGATGGGGGTGTCTCTTTTTTTACTACTTTAAAATGTAATAAATTGGGCTTGTTCAGCTTTGAAAAAGCCTTATAAATAAAGCTTTAGATGTTTTCTGATTAGTTTGTAGAAATATGTATAAGGTCAACACAATGAATTGCCACATTAACTTTTTATTCCAAGAGCAATGCAATGGACTAGAGAACATTATTTATATATGGAGAGAAGGCAGTCCCATCCTCCGTATATGAAAAATGCTCCACCACAAGGCACAGCAATGGCAAATACTTAAACATGACTGATGGTATTTTGAGTTATAGTTAATATGGGATGGGGGGGGGGGGGATTCTAGTGATCTTGGTTAGGATCACTAGAATTGGATAGGAAGGAATTGTCTGCACTGTGGCCAAATTGGCTACGGTCACCCAACTTGTTTCAGTATGCCGCCTTCTGGATCAAACAACGTAGTCTAAGAAAGGTTGAACTTGCCTTTTTCTTACAAGTAGTGATGTAACTGAAGACTGCATTTCTGAGCGATCCATTCACAGTATTGGGTTATGTATTGTGGAATACAACGCACTCTAATGATCAATAGCTGGTTTTGTCGGGATAAGTTTCGGGAGACCTTGACCCATCTAATGAGCATAGATTTTATTCTGAATTCAGAACTTTTTTTAATTAATGTACACACATGAACTTCCATTTGCGTCTATTGACTCACATGGACTTTGAGGTACTCCGTAAGTAGTGACTGTATACACTGCTGTATGGACCATGAACCAACACTGCACATCCATACAGTGGAAAATAAAACTTCCACCAAAAGGCCCAATATTTCCAACTGAGACCTCAATCTCCTACGAGCGCTGCTGCCTCTTACTTGTTTACAAGGTTCTCCTCCTCGTTTGCATTTGCACATGGCGTTACGTTTGTAGCGGTCATGCAAGGTATTGCACCACTGTCCTAAATTGTAGCCAATGGGACATTGTTTCAGTACATTGCACGGCCGCTTCAAATGTAACGGTGCATGCAAGTGTGAACAAAGAAGAGAATGGTGTAAACCAATAAGTTGCTGCGGCGCTCGTACAAGCGCCACGGCCCCTTCAAACCGCTCATTGGCAGGGGTGCCGAAAGTCGGACTCCCACCAATCTAATATTGATGGCCTATCCTTAGGAAAGGCCATCAAATTAATAACCCCTTTAAATGCTGTCAATTCCACCATTTGATTATTATTTTTGTCATTTGTTTTATACATGGCCTGCGGTTGGAGGACTAACTATTTGGTCATTCCGAGAAGTTCTTCTTGTAGAATAAAGTTCTTGCTACTTTAAATTCTTGGTATGTGGTTTTGCATGTCTTACAACAGGGAAAATGTTGGCGCTGAAAGACGCAGTATATTATTGCTCAGACAGTGCATTAATGAGATCCCATTGACTTTTTTATTTTTCCAGTTAAACACTTTTTTGGACACGTTATTGAATTTTAATACGCCTGACCCTTGTTTATAATTGTAGATGTGGCAAAGCTGCAATAATTTTGGTGTAACCACTTCAGGTTGCTCCTCGTGATTAATGTAGACAGACTAATTGCTTGTCAGAGAAAATGACCTCCGTCAGCTTGTTGTAAGCCAATGATTGGAATTATGTTTGACATCTACATACATAAGTGTTCTTAGAGAAGCAACACGTTCAAGTACAATTAAGTCCAGGCAGCCGGATTTTATTAGAATCTCTGATTTTGCCGGATCTAATGTCAATTCTTTTTGCACGTTGTCTTTTCAATCAATGTGTGAATCTTGTTAGTATGGACCTCTTTATACTGACATTTTATTATGTTTCGCCCTAAAATTTGTGATTTGTATTTGTTATTCAGACTAGATGACCAGCAGCTACGCAACAAGACGATGGCCATTTAGGTGGAGTTAGTCTCGTCTTTGCTAGGGAAGGACTTCTTATAGATTTTGGAACAGCAGGAATTGGCAGATATGCAGCTCAAAGCGCGTTACTGAGATTGACACTGATGTTATGCAATGATACAGCTCATCCTAGGGAGGTTCAAAGGAGGTTGAGGGCTCTGTGGTCTCAAGTCGGTGTCCTCCACAACCATTGAAACACGATCTGTGACGTTCCTGGTGAACAGTCCTTGCTCTGATGTGACGTGTAGAGACAGTAGTGAGTGTTACGACTGAGGGCAGTCATTTTTACGCGCCATGCGGCAGGTTCGTTCTGTGAGCTTGTGGGGACTACCGCTCTTGTTTCTCCTAGAAACTTCCACTTCTCAATAGCAGTTTTTACTGCTGACCGAGCTCTAGTAAGGCAGAAATTTAATAAACTATTTTTGGGAAGGTGGTACGTTAAGACAGTGCCACAATGAAAGTCACTAAGCTCTTCAGCATGACGCGTTTCACCCCTGATGTTTGTCTGTGGAGATTGCATGGCTATTCACTTAAATGGGCTGTCTGAAGTATAAAAATGGATTGAGCCCATCCCCCTCTTTAAGGCGGATCGGTCCCTAGGTCATATAAGTTGAACTGGTTATCTGACCTAAACAGCGCTGTCTCCCTTGTTCCAGCGCTTTTTTTTTTTTCCTGGACCCCCCCCCCCCCACACATTCCAGAGATGTTGCCTACTGTTGTTGGCTGCCTATATGCTAATTTGCTTTAGTTGGCCAATGGGGTGGAGCTAGCTGCCCCGCCTCTCTGATGCTGACCAATCAGCATGAGGCAGCTTGAAAGTAGTTTACGCCCTGTTGACTAACTACAGCAAACTAGGATATAGTAGGCCAACACACCAGTGGGGTTATGTCTTGAACGGGGGGTCCAGGAAAATAAGAAAAACAGCGTGGGAAGACAGCGTTATTCAGGTGAGTGAGCCAGTTCAAATTATATGACCTAGTGACAGCGGGTCCTCTTTAAGCCACATCAGATAGTGGCTATAAAGAGCATCTCTTACTCAGAACCGGTACAGCTGTGCATTACACGAACCACTCGTAGATTTCCATGGAAACGGTGTAATACTTAATTTATCTTGCGATGGCGCTGCAGGGTAACTGAGCATGTGCTACTGGGTTCCCTGGCGTATTACAGCTGATTGCTGGGGGTATTGTTTCTGGTGGGTGAAAAGCAGATATTCTTTGCAAATTTCATAAGACCCCTTTAAATGTTGCTGGCCAGTTGACATGACCAAGACTCTCACTGGCCGCCCCTTCATTGGAGGCAGACTCTTCACGAAGCATCTGGATGAGATCACTGCAGAAGCATCAAGCGGGGAAAGCTTACTGGTCTACGGATTTGGTACACGCACTACAATTCCTTGTGGAAGTCCAAGCGGTTCTCTTCCTATAGTGCTATCACTTCACTGTATGGAGAGAGAGTGCCTTCCCACACCACCAACAAATGATGAGTGAGGGGAGAACCTGAGCTTGAAGATCGGATCTGTCCGCAAATTCAGTATAAAATCCATCTGATCGGTGGTTGTGTATATGGTGGGGGGTGGGGGGGTGTCTCTTCTTCGTTGACGTTCATGGTGCCTGCTCCTTCCGGTCATACAAGTCACCCCAACAATTTCTGCTTAAGGTTGTTTTAGCCACTGTGCTTTGAGCTGGCTACATAAACTCTTGTTCATTGGGCGAAACAAATTATTTGCCGGGATCCGGGTTTTGTTTTCTTCCGGGACTGTGCGGGTTGCTGTTTGTTATTGATTTTATATTTTTTGTTTAATCCTTCCAGGTTTCCTTATTTTTTCTAACTACCGCCAGGACGGATAATCGAAAAGCATCTTGCCTGTTCCTATATGTACCCGTAAGAACGGGGACTAGCATGGATAACCAGCTCTGTCTGGTACCTTAAGGCTGGGTTCCCACGTAGCGTAAAAATTGCGGAATTTCCGCAACGGAATTATGTGCGAAATTCCGCAACATTTACAGCAGCAGCAAAGTCGATCAGATTCCGATAATCTCATGCCCATGCTAAGGAAAAAAAACGCAGTGTAAACATCAATAAATTCACCTGCGGCGCTGAATTTACTTCCGCAGCGTGTCAATTTATGCTGTGTTTTAGTTGATTTTCCGTTGCACAATGTGGTGCGGTTTTCGGACGGAAAGTTCTGCGGGTTCCAGGTCGAATATGCTGCGTGGTTTTTTCGCAGCGTATGCGTCCTGTGGGAATTCGGCCTAAAGGATTGTGCTATGCCTATCTCTTCCACCCGATCTGACATTAGGCATCGAGAGACGATGCTGCTCGCAAGGTGGGACATTTTAAAAGGCAACCGTCTGGCGCCCAGCAGGTATCGTGCAGATGTCGTAATCTAACTAAAAGGACACGTGCACGATACCTGTTGGGCATCGGACTAAAGAAAGAGGCGCTGCACAACCCCTTTAAGTTGGTAGTGGAACAAGGGAACTGAAATGCCATATTTAGTCACCTTGTGAAAAGAAAATCTAAATAAAATAAAAAAGCTTGCTGCTGATTATATTGCACCTCCATGTTCTGCAGCCATTTACAGAGATTTTCATCACTCCCAAAAATGAGCTCACTATTTAATTTCCCTAAATCGGACACATTAGGCTAAAAGTCTGTTGTCAGTAGAAAGGGTAGAGCCTGCCCAGACCAAAGTACTCAGCAAGAATAGGATTTTATGGCGAGTTCTGAAAAAATACCCCAGTATTTTGTATGTACAATAGACCTTACTCTTACAGCAGCAAAAATAGTCCCATTCCAGATTTTTCTTTTTAATCCACTTTTTTTTAAATATTTTTAGCATTTTCTTTTTTACTGTTTATGTGGCTCTAAGAAATCTGACCTAATTTCTTAAGTCCCAGCGATTTTATCAAAAGATTCCCAAGCATTACCGCTGCTTTTTATATCAAAGCTTCTTCTGGAAGGAATTGAAACTCCCGTAGCAGCAGATTAGGACCATTCCTGTTTGCCTGGGAATGGAAGGGGAGCGTCAAAAGAAAAGACGTTCTGTTCTCCTTCAGGCCGGGCGTGCTCGAGTTTATCAGCGAGCAGAGTGGAAATAAAGAGTAACCCGTGCCGCTGGACAAAGCCTTTTATCTTAGCCAGCAGCTATGGGAATTTTTGTAAGGTGCATTACACCCCGAGCATTCAGTGCAGACACATCTGATAGAGCTATTATTAAGCCACAGGCACTAGGTGCTCTGGATGAAACAGATACCCCATCTCTCCTGTGTACCGCTTATGTTATACACCTTTTGTTCTGGGTACTGTTCTGTAACAGGAGAAATTTTTATGTGTGTGTGTGTAAAGAGCATTAAAATCCTAAAACCGCGTATGAATATAAGACCTTGAGTCGTCTGTTAATATGTTATAATCAAGAAATGGCCGAATAGGGTTTCTTTTTTTGGAGAAGCTGACGGACAATGGATATAGGGGCTAATATGTTCTGGAGTCCTGAACAGCTAATTGTCCTAACCATAAAGCGATGAATCTCCACTGCCGTAAAGATGATATATAGCCAGGTACATTTGAGAGCAGCCATGCTGGGTTGTAATTGGAGCTCCATCGAATATTCTAAAGGCGAAGAAATAATATCAGACCTGTCTGAATGTGGATTGTGGAAACCTTGTTTAGTGCAGTGGTATCATATTTCTAGAATTTGATCAATATGATTCATTAAGGCCACAAGATAAAATGCTCTCTGCTCCCCTATATCTATTAGGCGAAGTGTAGAGCGCTACAACGAGAATCTCTTGCCCTGGAGGACCTGACATGTTCATGCATGGACAGCCCATAGATTTAATGATAAATTGTGCAGTACTTCCTTTTGCCTGTGGTAGTGCTGCAGGGAACTAAATATTTTCTGCTAAATTCTCTCTCAGATTACAACTGGAGGTCCCATCACACTGATCATCAGAGGACCCTTCTAACAAAAAAAACAACCGTTTGTCCAAAGAGGTTAACCACTTTTAAAGGGATTTTCCAGTTGTGGCAAGTGACGGCTTATCGCTAGGATGGATTCTGACTGCTGAGACCCCCACCATTTGCTACAATGATTAAAAAAAAATTATCTGCCCCATTCCCGTCTAGTTCACTTGAATGGTGCTGGGCAGAGAAAATTTCTCAGCTTCCCCTTAACTCTTTTGCTGCCGTGATAATTTTCACATTTTTGACAGGAGAAAGTAAGCATTAAACTGTGCCTATTCATATCAATGTGTTGTCTGTGTGTAATGTAGGACAGGACAGATCCCTCAGCGCGAGATATGTTCTTTGTAACCGCTCGCTTTCCACTCTGCCCAAGAGGATCATGAACCGACGACCCCCCTGGATTAACTTAAAATTCCCTGAAATGGGATAAGGAAATGGCTTTTCTAAAAATGGACAACCCCTTTAAGCAGAACCCTGTGGTCATGTATGACTGGATACACAATGCGGCCATGATTTAATAACGTGACCGCAGGAGAACACGTAGCGTTGCCAGGACCGAAACCGAATCTTGCAATACAATAAAACAAGATATGTGTTGTAGCCAAGAAGAAAACGAATACCTGTAGTATAATAAAGTGCGATACGTGGTGTAACCAGGTTATAGGTTCTAGCAGATGCTGTTCTGTATACTCGTCCAATTTTGACATAATTAAGTGATGGTGAAAACATCCGCGGTGCTCACCTTATCGTACCGTGAGCGTGTAATAAAAGAGAAAAGCTGTTCCCAGCCGGTGATTGATCAGGTCGCATGACTCAAGGTCAGAAACAGGTTAACGGCAACTCCCAGCTCCTCGGTGGAACTGTCCGTGATCACATAATCCTTCCACACACATCATACCAGACTTACTAAATGAATGGAAGTTGGGGGGGTGCTCATAAATCGCAGACGTAATATGCAGCTTTTCAGAAAAGAAACCATTATATTGAAAATTTATTAAGTGTTTAAATTTTCACATTAGAGGAAGACATATTTTTTTTTCCCTTTACCAAAAGCAAATTGCACAAGTGTTCTCTAGAGAAAATGGCGCTTTATTGCCGGTGTATTACAAATATGTCTTTCACTGACACAAGCCAGCCATTTACCTGCCTAATATGTGTAGTGTGATCAGGCCGATGAGTGATGGAGCTTGTCAGGGCTGTTAGAAAACTCATTTTAAAAGCAGCATGAAGTGCTCCGCAGCTCTCAACTCAAAGGGCTTCAGTCAACCAGCAGAGCTGCCCGGCGGTATAATTATAGGAAGATCTAATTGGCCGGACTTAATTTCTTCCTGAGTAAATGCTCGAGAGTGGAAATTAAACCTTAGTTTAATGGTTTACTGGACTGTTAATCTTTTCTAGCGCTGCTCTGCTATGCAGAGGAAGACAATGGCTGTTCTTTGGGCTCTTTTTTTTTTGCTTCGGTCAAATCTTTTTACATAATAAATATATATATTATGTGTGTATAGAAGAAGCAAGTCTAATGTAAGAGCATATACATCTATATTGTGTGTGTGTTGTGTCCTCATTTCCAGGGGGCGCACAATCCGCAATTGCTTATGGGGGTGCTGCAGTGTAAATGCTGGAAGTATGACAAGGTGTCCATTGTTTTCAAGGGGACCTGTTCTGCTCTCCTGACATGTATGTATTCCCCATAAGATATTCATAAAAATCTGAATTGTGCCATCCCTCTGTGATTATTTCCTGGAATTGATAAATAAATTGACAACTGAGTGTAACCATTACATTTGTTAATAGGACATGTCCCTAAACAGGCTTTCGTAGTCTCAGAATGTGTAGGGACACACACCATTGGCAAGTGGACTAGAAACACCCAGTTGTTTGTTTTTAGTTTACATTTCCAGGAGGAGTAACAGAGGAACATCACAATGCGGAGTTCTAACAAAAGGTGCTCCAGGATTGTTTCGGAAGTAATACAAGTATTTTCAAAAACGACATGTCAGGAGAGCTGACTGTTCTTCTTTAAAGTATAGCTAATTGTTTAACAAACTTCT